>NC_060138.1:140888357-141513357 GCF_021461385.2 Schistocerca piceifrons | reverse complement strand
AATAATCAGGAGGTATTGAATAGAACTGGGGAGAAGAGGAGTTTGTGTCACAACTTGACAAGAAGAAGGGACCGGTTGGTAGGACATGTCCTGGGGCATCAAGGGATCACAAATTTAGCATTGGAGGGCAGCGTGGAGGGTCAAAATCGTAGAGGGAGACCAAGAGATGAAAACACCAAGAAGATTCAGAAGGATGTAGGTTGCAGTAAGTACTGGGAGATGAAGAAGCTTGCACAGGCTGCATCAAACCAGTCTCAGTACTCAAGGCCTCAACAACAACAACATTGTCTATCTCTCTCTCCGTCTGTCAGGACCTCCTTTTCTCAGGAACGGGTAGAGGTATCAAATTCAAATTGATGTATGGATATTGACTGAAGCAGGAAATAAAAATCTGAATGAAAGCCGGGATTTGAACCCAGGTCTCCTGCTCACTATTCAGATGCCACAACCACACGGGCTACCCTAGCACGCCTCCCCCCTCAATCCAAATGTCCATTCACGCCTCAGCCCACTATGTATTCCACTAAACTCGAAAAGCATTGCAAAGGCCCTCCGACTGCTCTCCGAGTTCAGGAGAATGCTAAGTGGACCGAGATGCGAAGGGGATTTTGGATTGAGGAGGGAGTCGTGCTAGGGTATCCCGTGAATTTGAGCAAAGCCACTGTTCCACGGTAGCGTAGTGGTTGGCGCATCTGCCTAGTGAGCAGGTGACCTGAGTTCAAATCCCAACCTTGGAACAAATTTTCATTCAAGCTTCAGTCTGCATCATAAGTTGTAGATGTTTGAGACTTGTAAGGGTCTCTGGAACCATATAGTTGAATTTGAACGAGATGAGATTAACGTGAAACGGTAAGGTCTATAGTCCCTTCGCGGTGAAACAATTTAAGCTTCTAAGTGAATGTAAACACAAGATACAGCCATTTATGTTACGGGAACTGTGTTGCAGTTCAAGTTGCGTATTAACGATCTTGTGTACAGTATTGACAGTAGCCTCAAAGTTTTTGCAGATAATGCTCTTATCTACAACGAAGTACAGTCTGCAGGAAGCTGTACGGATATTCAATCAGACCTCAGTAAGATTTCAAAGTGGTGCAATGATTGTCAACTTGCTGAGTATGATATGAGTGGGTTACGGTTGGAATCAGTAAACTCGTACAAACAATTTGGTGTAACGTTTAGTAGGGCCATGATGTGGAATGATCACAAAGGCTCAATCGTGGTTAAAGCAGGTAACAGACTTCGCTTTATGGTACAACACTAGGGAAATGCAATCGATCTACAAAGGAGATAGCTTACAAATCACTCTTGAGACCCATTCTAGAATATTGGTCAAGTGTGTCAACTTACGAAATATGACTACCAGGGGATATTGAACATACACAGAGAAGGGCAGCAGGAATGGTCGCAGGCTTGTTTCACCCACGGCCGACTGTCACAGAGATGTTGAAAGATCTGAACTGACAGACCCCAGAAGATAGACGGAAACTATCACGAGAAATACTAACGACGTTTCGAGAACTGGCGTTAAACGATGACTCTAGGGATACACTACAACCTCCCACATATTGTGCCCATAGGGATCGTGATGATAAGGTTAGATAAATTACAGCACGCGCAGAGGCATTTAAACATTCATTTTTCCCACACTCCATTTGTGAAATGAATAAGAAAAAGCTGTAATAACTAGTACAACAGGGCGTACCCTCTGCTACGGACTTCACAATGGCTTGCAGAGCATAGATGCTAATAAAGATATTTTGATATTCGCAGACTCACTCGTCAAAAGCTAAATTGTTCTTTTCGTTGACCAAGAATCTTGAAATTTGGTGAGAAGCAAAATTTTACGGTTCAAGTAAAGGAAAAACCACGAAAATTGTTAATTTACAGGTATTCGAAGTGTGTGAGGAACGTAATGAGGTTGATTTTTTATCAACGAAAGTTTTTATTTTTTTTTCAAGCAACGGTATAGTCTCCTTCAAACAGTTCTCTTCGGCAGCTACACTATATGATCAAAAGTATCCGGACATCACCGAAAACATACGTTTTTCATATTAGGTGCGTTGTGCTGCCACCTAATGCCAGGTACTTCATATCAGCGACCTCAGTAGTCACTAGACATCGTGACAGAGCAGAATGGGGCGCTCCACTGAACTTAGGGACGTCCTCAGGTGACTGGGTGTCACTTGTGTCATATGTCTGTAAACGAGATTTCCACGCACCTAAACTTCCCTAGATCCACTGTTACCGATGTGATAGTGAAGTGGAAACGTGAAGGGACACGTACAGCACATAAGCGTACAGACCGACCTCGTCTGTTGACTGACAGAGATTGCCGATGGTTGAAGAGGGTCGTAATGTGCAATAGACAGACATCTGTCCAGACCATCACACATGAATTCCAAACTGCATCAGGATCCACTGCAAGTACTAAGACAGTTAGGCGTGAGGTGAGAAAACTTGGATTTCATGGTCGAGCGGCTGCTCATAAACCACATATCATAGCGGTAAATGCCAAACGACGCCTCGCTTGGTGTAAGAAGCGGAAACATTGGACGATTGAACAGTGGAAAAACGTCGTGTGGAATTGACGAATCACAGTGCACAGTGTGGCTATCCGATGGCAGGGTGTGGGTATGGCGAATGCCTGACAAACATCTGCCAACGTGGGTAGTGCTAACAGTAAAATTCGGAGGCGGTGGTGTTATGGTGTGGTCGTGTTTTTCATGGAGGGGGCTTGCACCCCTAGTTGTTTTCCGTGGCACTATCACAGCACAGGTCTACACTGATGTTTTAAGCACCTTCTTGCTTTCCACTGTTGAGCAATTCGGGGATGGCGATTTAATCTTTCAACCCGATCGAGCACCTGTTCATAATGCACGGCCTGGGGCGGAGTGGTTACAGGACAATAACATCGCTGTAATGGACTGGCCTGACGTCAATTCTACAGAACACCTTTGGGATGTTTTCGAACGCCGACTTCGTGCCAGGCCTTACCGTCCGACATCGATACCTCTGATCAGTGCAGAACTCCGTGAAGAATCGCCTGCCATTCCCCAAGAAACCTTCCAGCACATGATTGAACGTATGCTTGCGATAGTGGAAGCTGTTATCAAGGCTAAGTGTGGGCCAACAGCATATTGAATTCCAGCATTACCGATGGAGGGCGCCACGAACTTGTAAGTCATTTTCACCCAGCTGTCTGCCAACGTGGGTAGTGCTAACAGTAAAATTCGGAGGCGGTGGTGTTATGGTGTGGTCGTGTTTTTCATGGAGGGGGCTTTTTCATGGAGTCCTTGTTCCCAATCTTGGTAGCAGCGTTGAAAGGTTTCAACGTGCAGCGCCTTTACCATGTCGTTCACATTCTTCTGAATGTTCTCTAGAGTCTCAGCATAATCTGCTTTGAAGACATTTTTCAGTTTTTGAAAAGAAAGTAGTGACAACGACTCAGGCTAGGTAGATAGGGGAGGACGTGAAACAACAGTCATGCAATTTGAGGTCAAAAAGTCCGTGAGGGATGCGGGCGCGTGACATGGGGTGTTGTGAAGCTGGACCCACTTGTGTGCAATGCAAACCTTTGGTCAAAATTTGATGGCGGTGAAAGGGTTTAAGTTTGACCAAAAAAAATGGCTCCAAGCACTATGAGGCCATCAGTCCCCTTGACTCAGAACTACTTAAACATAACTAACCTAAGGTCATCACACACATCCACGCCCGAGGGAGGATTCGAACCTGCGACCGTAGCAGCAGCGCGATTCCGGACTGAAGCGCCTAGAACCGCTCGGCCACCACGGTCGGTTGGACAGAGTACGAGTTAACCGAATTCGACCATTTAACGACCGATCTTAGGTGCTCGTTCCATTTCACATCGCTACTGAACGTTACACTTAGATATTTAATCGTATTAGAACATTAGAAGATTATTTTTGCTACTCATTTGGACTAACTTAATTTTTTTTTACATGATGAGCAAGTTTCCATTCATCACACGAAATAACAAATAAATGAAAGTTGTCCTGTATGCTCCTACAGCCATTGAACGGTGGTTCAAAATGGTTCAAATTTCTCTGAGCACTATGGGACTTAACATCTGAGGTCATCACTCCCCTAGAATTTAGAACTACTTAAACTTAACTAACCTAAGGACATCACACACATCCATGCCCGAGGCAGGATTCGAATCTGCGACAGTAGCGGTCGCGCGGTTCCAGACTGAAGGGCCTAGAACCGCTCGGCCACACCGGCCAGCATTGAACGATGGAATTTCAAGGTTATGTGCACTATGGAAATCGTAACAAGAAGCGACATTAATGTCTGCCATTTAACTCTCCATTTAGCCTCTACAAGGATTCTTCGTTAACTGTGCTTCAAGAAAATTGTAATCGTGACAGCTGTAAAAAAAAAAAAAAAAAAAAAGTTCTCCACACAATATGAGTTTGTTGTCACGGCAAAGTCACATAACATGTACGAAGTATCACTAACAGTCAGACTGCACAAAAAAGAACTGTCGTTTGACTTCGCATGCTTTTCCTGTTCTAATCGTCCAACAATTACCGTACAATAGGAACGTCGGTCGACTTGAGTTCTATTAAGTCGTCAAAGACACAAAAGATAACACGTCTTCTGTCCTCTTTTATGCTATCTCGATCTACAGTTGCCGGCCGGGGTGACCGAGCGGTTCTAGGCGCTACAGTCTGGAACCGCGCGACCGCTACGGTCGCAGGTTCGAATCCTGCCTCGGGCATGGATGGGTGTGATGTCCTTAGGTTAGTTAGGTTTAAATAGTTTTAAGTTCTAGGGGAATGATGACGTCAGAAGTTAAGTCCCATACTGCTCAGAGCCATTTTTTCGATTTACAGTTAAGGAAAGTAGAGTGCAAGGTAAACTAACATGCATTGGAGACACTGTACAGATTTCCGACGAGATTCGTGTCAGCCGTGCAGGGTGTCGTAACGGTACGAGACGGAGCAACGCACTCTCTCTGCCTGGAGTTAATGCCGCTAGTGAAATACTTCCTGTCGGCTATGCGCTGTTTACAACCGTGACGCGGCGCCTCCAGCGCCTTACAGTAGACATACTTGCAGGGTTCGAACATCGCAAAATTACAGAAGACGTAAAAATCAGTCGCTAAAAGCATTTTCTGTTTGTCCGTGGCCGTGTTCCAACCAGACAGGCCGTGTTATGGAGCTCCGATAGACTGACGCAGCTATAAAGCTCTAGATGCGTAGTCGTGAACACAGTGCGAGGAATCTCTTATCGGCTGTCGCCAGCCACACATTCCTTGACTTCTTTTAAACACTGGAAGCAAATATCTAAATCGAGATTGCGCTATTTGTTTGTGCCAACAAATTCAATAATTGACCGCTGCTCAATGACTTTGACATAATCTTCCAAGTACAAGGCCAGTGCTCACCCTTGCGAAGGGAAGCAACTACGGATATTTTTTCCCCATTCTCTCACTCTAGCATTTTCCCAGTAGCCTGGAAGCAGGGGCCCACAATACCTCTACCAAAAAAAAAGAATCTACCAAAGAACCCTCCGACTGCAGGCGCATTTGCGTTCTGTCAGCGTTATCTAAGGCTTTAGAATATGTAGTTCACAATTAGCTTTCAAATTACTTAACATCAGATAACCTTCTGGACGAATACCAGTTTGGTTTTAGGATAAATTGCTACTGAACGACTGCTCCTATAAAAATGACTGACGAACTGAAATAAGCTGTGGACGAACTAATGTGCTTTTTGGATTTCAGCAAAACTTTCGACACTATCGACCTTGATACACTACTTGCGAAACTCAAAAGTCAAAACTTTTCTTGAAGTGCTGTACAGTAGTTCCACTTATATCTTACAGCCCACCAACACTGTTAATGATCGGACCAAGGAGGTCACAGCGGAGGAATGTAATATTAGGGGTCCATTATTTTTCTCAGTATGTATTAATGATGTGTCGACTATTATGTCCCATCGCAAAGTGTCGCTTACACGCTAACGACCTCCAGCTGCGAATAATAATTTATTGCTTCAGCGATCGTATGGATAAAAAAAAAATATATTCACAATACCGAATTCGGCAAATACGAGTAGTTGCCACTTTCATAAGTGCGTAATCCACAAAAAGCTTAGAACAGACAAGCAAACGTATACAATCACGTTCAGGAAAAAAAAAAAAAGACCAGAACGCCTGAACGGCTAGAGATAAGACGTTCGTATTCACAGGGCATATACATTAGTATGTTCTGCAGAAATGATTAGCATGCGCCCTTTGCCTCGTAGGCACAGGCTCCGCCATGGACCCTGATGACTTTTTTCATTCAAGAAGGTGTCGACGCACGTAAGGTGCAAATGGCGTCCTGGGTATAGCCATCCAGGTTACAAAGTTCATCGGTGGTGGTTGGTACTGGGCATAACTTTGCACACGTCGGTTCACCATATCCCACACACTTTCGACTGGCGACAATTCTGGGCCGGCCCTTTGTGGCCGAACGGTTCTAGGCGCTTCAGTCTGGAACCGCGCGATCGCTACGGTCTCAGGTTCGAATCCTGCCTGGGGCATGGATGTGTGGGATGTCCTTAGATTAGTTAGGTTTAAGTAGTTCTAAGTTCTAGGGGACTGATGACCTCAGGTGTTAAGTCCCATAGTGCTAAGAGCCATTTGAACCATTTGACAATTCTGGTGATTTGCTAGGCCAGGCTTAACGGCTAACATCTTGTGACACCAACAAGGCAAGTGTTCGTGCAGCAACAAGTGGTTGTGCATTGTCTTTCTGAATTGTGGTTCTAGGTTAATGTACAGGAATGGTATGGTTACAGGTCACGGGATGTCATTCACGTAGGTTGCACCGGTCACAGTGCCATGGACACTCATAAACTGTGGTTTGCGGTTGTACCCGATAGCACCCCATACCATAAGGCTTACAGTTGGTACTGTATATCTTGTGCGAATGCAATCACAGAGATGCCCCTCCCACTGTCTGTGGCGAAGCAAAATGCGGCCATCATTTTCAAACAAACAGAACCAGGCTTTGTCCGGCAATACTGTCTGATGCCGGTACTGTCCCCAGTGTTGTTGTTCCCTACACCATTGCCGTCTAGCATGCTTCTGCACATTCGTCAATTCTAGGCGGAGAAGTGGACGACACGCATGCAATCCATGCTGTAATAAACGGCGACGGACTGACGCCTCTGATACTGAACGGTGTGTAACATTGATCAACGGTTCCACCAGAGCCTTTCGTGAACCATCCAGCACACACATGTTGCACTGCCGAAACACTTTGTCATTCACCAGCAGCAATTTCTCGGATGTTTGCATCACATTCTCTCGTGCCAATAATGCGCCCGCTTTCAAAGTCACTCATTTGACTGTATAGTTCACGTACACAACACGGCGGTCTGCTCAAGTCACACTGCTCCATTACCATCGATTTATAGCGACAACGAGGGCAACAGGCATATTTTACAGATTGATGGTGCCGCGATATTCATGTTGACCTTCAACCCGCAGGCCAACATGGTTCAAATACTACTCATTTCTGCGGAATATACACTGAAGGGTCAAAGAAACCGGTACATCTGCCTAATATCGTGTAGGCCTTCCGCGAGCACGGAGAAGTGCCGCAACACGACGTGGCATGGACTCAACTAATGTCTGGAGTACTGCTGGAGGGAACTGACATCATGAATCCTGCAGGTCTGTTCATAAATCCGTAAGAGTACGAGGGGATGGAGATCTCTTCTAAACAGCACGTTACAAGGCATCTCAGATATGCTCCATAATGTTCATATCTGTGGAGTTTGGTGGCCGGCGAAAGTATTTAAACTTAAGAGTTTCTGGAGCCATTCTGTAGCCATTCTGGACGTGTGGGGTGTCGCATTGTCTTGCTGGAATTGCTCAAGTCCGTCGGAATGCACAATGGACATGAATGGATGCAGGTGATCAAACAGGATGTTTACGTACGTGTCGTCACCTGTCAGAGTCGTATCTAGACGTATCAGGGGCCTACAGCGCTCCAACTGTACACGGCCCACAGCATTACGAAGCCTCCACCAGCTTGAACAGTTGTCTGCTGACATAGAGGGTCCATGGATTCATCAGGTTGTCTCCATACCCGTACACGTCCATCCACTCGATACAATTTGAAAAGAGACTCGTCCGACCGGGCAACGTGTTTCCAATGATCTACAGTCCAATGTCAGTACTGACGGGGACAAGTGAAGCGTAAAGTTTCGTGTCGTGCAGTCATCAAGGGTATACGAGTGGGCCTTCGGCTCCGAAAGTCCATACCGACGATGTTTTGTTGAATGGTTCACACGCTGACACTTGTTGTTGGCCCAGCATTGAAATCTGCAGCAATTTGCGAAAGGGTTGCACTTCTGTCACGTTAAACGATTCTCTTCAGTCGTCGTTGGTCGTGGTCTTGCGAGATATTTTTCCGGCAGCATACATTTCGGAGATTTGATGTTTTACCGGATTCCTGATATTCACGGCACATTCATGAAATTGTCGTACGAGAAAACCTACACTTCATCGCTACTTCGTAGATGCTGTGACCCATCGCTCGTGCGCCGACTGTAACACCACGTTCAGACTCACTTAAATCTTGATAACCTGCCATTGTAGCAGCAGTATTCAATGTAACAAATGAGCCAGACACTTGTTGTCTTATATAGGCGTTGCTGATCACTGCGCCTGTTTACATATCTCGGTATTTGAATACGCATGTCTATGCCAGTTTCTTTGGCGCTTCAGTGTACTAATGGACATGTCCTGTGAACATGAACGTCCTATCTGTAGTCACTCAAGGTGTTCAATTTTTTCTGAATATGTGTGTAGTTAGGCACTCTGAACATCATAAAGTCATTAAAAATTTCAATGAAGGTATAGGTCTTTGGATGATAAAAAACAGTTTACGATATTGGAAGTGTCTAACTATATTTGTTCGTCTGTACGAAGCTTTCTGTGCATTAACCACATCTGAAGATGACAACTATTTGCCGAAAGCGGAATAATTTTATACATCTATACGATCGATAATGCAATGAATTAGTACACAAACATTACTTACAGTTGGCAATACGTCAGTTCTTAAAAAACGTTGAGCTATACCTAAGTGAATGCCCAACGAACCTGTACACAGCCATCCAGCACGTAGTCGCCCACAAAGTAGTTGTTGCCTCTCAAAGAACTTGGGGATAATTCTGCAGCAGCACTTAGAATGGACTGAACATATAACTGCAGTACAGAGGCATGATCTCGTGAAAACCTTTACAGAAGAAAAACTGCGACTAACTGCTTGGCACTGCATCACTGGAAAAATAAGGAACAGAGTAAAGCTAAGAGGCATAGAGGGGAGTGTACTCCACATCTCTTCTGTGTTTGCGAATCTCTGTAATGAGCGTGACAAAACGTACTTTCTTACTATCGTATGTTATTGTTTCTTCTTGTAGCATTGGTGGAGAGGACTTGGGAAGAAACGATAGTAAACCTTTGCGCGAGATTTCTTTCCTTTTTTTCCTTTTATAATCGCTACATGGGATGATGTTGAGTACTAGTATGTTCTGCTCTGAAAGCTAGTTCTTAGAATTTTGTAAGTTTGTGTTCTCAAGAGACATAAATTACGTGGTCTGTTACACTGCTTTTCTCTGGGACAGAGAAATAAGCCAAAGATGTACATTCTGTTTAAGAACAACAGAAACCATATCACTTAATTTTATGACTTGATTAATATTAATTATAACCCAATTTATTATTGTTAAGTTTGGAGGTATTTCCCAATGGGACCTAGTGAGGTGGCGCAGTGGTTAGCACACTGGACTCCCATTCGGGACGACGACGTTTCACACCCACGTCTGGCCATCCTCTTCCTCTTTTTCCCAGTGGAGTTGAACGAGTTGGAAACACCCATGCGTCTGACTGTCTTACGTACAGTCCTACATCCTTGGAGTATTTGTTGATTTTGGTTCCTAGTCATGCTCGCCACTGTTTTTGAGAAAAATAAAATGTTGGTAAACATTCGTGAAAATACAATGTACTTTTGAAGTTATCTCTTTAGGATATTCTAGAGCGAACACCAGACATTTTTCTTATAACACGCTTCTGTATACTGAAAATACTATGCGTATAAATTGGGTAACAGAAGTATTGATGAGTGGGAAAATGCTAAATCACTAATTTCTTTTCTCATATCGCCTAAACCTATAGTTGTAACCATGCATATTTCAAATAAAGCTGAAGTAAGAAACTTCATTAATGCTAGAATGTTAGCTTTCAAATTAAAGTACTGATCTATGCATAAAGCTTCGACCTTTTATCTAACAACCTTGTGTGTTAGAACGGAAAACTTCCTGTACAAGACTAATGCCACGTTCATATAGCGAGATTTTCCCTCTTACAGTGCTTTGAAGGCAGTAATAGGCATGGAAGTTAACATACGATGATGTGTTAAAATATTAAACGACATCTTTTTCGTCTTCACTGCATTTTATACTCTTACTTCAATTTTATGTTCATTATCAACACTTTCGGGGCTAGAAATAAAACGGCGAATCGCAGTGGACTCATTACATGGGCCCGCTGACATTCCTGGGTGCTTATTTTGCACTCTTCATTGCACTGTTTACGTCCACGCATATATACAACCCAGATATAATAGATGCGTCACACTACCCAGTGTGAAAGATGTGCCCATATTTTCGATCGCGGTAAATCATGTTTCCTCTTGTCACTCATATGGAAATTCAGGCTGTCATTGTAATCTAGAACCAGCGAAGGCGAGACAGACTACACAGCAGTTGGACGTATCTTGTGGCTATTTAGTTGGAAAGAAGTTTGTTGATGAAACGTGTCGAGCTCCGTTAAGCATTGAAAAGTTTCCGCCCAGTGACCCGCACTAGAAATGCATATGAATGTTGCTCTCTCAGGTATGACTGTTTCGCCTTGGCTCTTTGTTAGGGTCATAAAAATCAGTTCTTTTGTTGTCCTTTGTTCTAAACGGTATCAATCTAGATTAATATAAATAAGCAGAACAATAACAGTGGCACAATTAAATAGGAAAATATCAGGGACAGATTCGTCTGAGCTTCGATTTCTGTCTCAGCAGAGGGAGCATGATTAGATCGGAAGCAAAAGATGTGTCGCACACAGTCTGCAGTAAAGATAGCAATTTTAGCAGAGTGTCCTCTAGTAGTATCACTATTAGCGTCAGCATCAAGTATGTTTATCATTACGAGGATTGAAATTTCAAGAGTGTTAACACTGACCCTTTCAGATTGTCATCTTCATTGTGTTTGCGTATGTCATAATTTAACGTCATTAACTGAAGCTTGTTGGAACTCATTCCGTCAAGCTGATTTCCCCATTTAATGTTATTGTCATACATTGCTCGAGGCATTTTCAACGTCATTTTATTTCTTTTCTGGTTAGCTTGTGCGTATACCACGCACAAAACCTGAAATTCGCCTATGCAACCTGGAATTGCCGACTGCCTTGTTTGTTGCAACAGTCCAATATAGTGACCCCATAAGTTATTATATAAAACTGTAGTATTAATATTGTCTTTTGTTTTCGTTTCATCTGTAAATACGAAACTAGTCTTCCAACAAGTTACGGAAGATTAATTAACATAATTTTAAGGGGAGTCGGAACGATCCATCTTCTCCATGTTAATTTTAGCAAATAGAAGGAACATTTATTCTAAAGCCATTAAACATATTGCTCTGAAATTTGGACTACATGTTCAGTATATATTTCTCTACAAAGTTATGATGCCATGTTAAGAAATATATATTGGTTTTTATTTTACAATTTTTTAAAGAAGTTGCTTATTTTTTCTCTAAAATTTTGCACTTTTTCTTCTATAACTCTTGAATTATACAATATTTTTTTACAATTTGTTATAATAATTAAGAAAAAGAAGTAAACTGTATTGTGTATAAATTTAATTGATATACTGTTAGCAGTTTTTAAGAAAATGTTACTCAAAGATGAAAATTCTAAAGTTGCGGGAAATGATTTCCAAAGTTTTTTTAATACATTCCTGCCCCGTATGATGGATTATCAGCATCCTCTTCTTTTTCCAGTGTTAGTCTCCTTTTCATTGGTCTTTCCTTCCCTTTTGCTGCATGTTGTAGGCTTTTGTCTCTTCTTTCTGCACCTCTTAGTCTTTCTTCATCGATTTGGTGCATTGTGGAAATGGTATTGCGTCTTGGTTGGAAACCTAAACGTTTCAGAACATCACATTTGATAATGTTTACTTCATTGTATGTTGCCACTGCATCATACACTCCAAAATGCAATGTTTTTATCTGTAGAAACACTCTTTTGGGAATCCTAATCCAAATTAAATTATTTACACTATATTTGGATTTAGTGTTTTCCCACGTAAACACTTTTCCAATAAATTTGGCTGAGATAAATCTGTGAACATGGGCTTAATTACAGCATTTGGTAAACTGTTTTTATGGGCATATTCCTTTCCTGATTGGTACTTACACCATGAGTCATCAGCTTTGGTGCACAGTGCAGGTTGTGGGTAATCATTTGTTGATGCAGTATAAAAAATTTTGCCCATACTGCTCTCCTCACTGGCTCAATGCTTCTTGTATTTTGCCTAATTGCACACCCATAATACCTCTGCAATCTATCAATTGCTTCATCTGTCAATCTTCCTCTTTCTCCAAGGGTTTTACCATCACTAAGCTACTGGGATCTCAATGTCTGCTTTAGTTTTTGGAAGCGAGTCCCCATGCGCTTCTGCACATGTCCGATGCACTCCCGTTTTTTAACGTAAATTTCATTGCCATAAGATTTGAGTTCCTCTACAGCTTTATATCCCTCACTATCACCGTCTCCTAGATAGTTAGTGTATCGTACATTATACCACTCCTGTGATCTGGAAAAAATTGCTTTCACTCTCTCTACTTCCATCGCTCCACTCGCGTCGTGAAAATTTGCTTCACAACTTTCACTATGTTCGTTCTTGGTATTGCCTTTACATCTACAATGTTTTGAGAGAATAGCAACATCAATTACTTTACAACTGCCTCCACTGGTAGCTGTCACAACTCCATTTAGAGATTTATGAGCTCTACGTTGCCATGATCCATCTAGAGCAACAGTTAAGTCTCTACAATTGCCATTATCTGTCACAGTTTCTTCAACTGCTTTCTTCATTGTTGTTTGAGCAATATCTTCAGCAGAAGATCCCACAAATTCATTATAAAATCCAAACTTGGTTGGTAGTTTTGGCAAGTTCATAATCCCACATAACGTTGTCCCTGCAGCACTGCCCTTACCAATGCAGCGCAAGCCATACACTAGCCTAACATTTATATCATACGCCTTCTTCCCACTGTTACCACTACGAGGAATACTGTTAGAATTAGAAAACGAAACTTCTGCAGCACATTTGTTACACTTCAATAACATTTTACATGCCAAACCAATGTGTGAAGCTATTTTCAATTCAAGTCCTCTTTCTTTGCAGACTTGTCACCGTACATTATGTTTCAAAATATTAGAGAACAAGGAAATGTTAATTATTTCAATCACATCAGTACTGTCACTTCCATAGTTTTCAAATTTTTCTTTGCTGTCACAAAGTTTCTTGCTGGAAGAAGTTCTGTCACATTCATTTGGAGTAGTCGGTGAAGCAGTCTGAGCAGCATCTGCCTTCGAAACAACAAAAGATTTCTTCTTCCACTCATTGCGCCTTTTCTTAAACACTCTATAGCTGAAACAGGGCATACTGATATCCACAAACCAATATGTAAAACAGGTACGAGCAAAATTCGTCAAATACGCAAAATTGAGCAGCTAACAACACAAAGCAAACTCCGCAAGTTAACACACACGGTATGGCATTATTGTTTACCTATATGAACAGTCATTTGTCACAGAGGTAAAGTCATACAACGTTGGAAAACAAAACACTGTCTAATTCCGCAAAGATACCCTGTTTGCAGCCAGCGTGCGGTGCCGTCAGAGGTGACACACGAAGCCGCTACAACCGTTTACGCGGCGCGTCAAGTTTGCAGTGATAAAAAACACACTTAGAATTCACTTAGAAGGGCGGAACTTGATTTGTTTTATTCAGAAAACCCCAAATAATTTTATAATAAAAAAAAACAAAAAACGTTAATTTTGTCATTTTCATCGTTCCGGCTCCCCTTAAACGATATTGTCTTGATGGCAAATATAACGTGTTAGTCATCTTTCTCTCTGATTATAAAAACAGATTCTTTATCACGAAAGGGACGGTAACTTAATTTCCAAGTAGTTTTGTATTCGAATTTCAGGGTATAATCTGAATCCTTTCAGTCTAACTTCGTACTTCATAGAAATGCGATCTGTAACTCAACACCACACTCCCTCCAGGCTACAACCAAGTAACACCTTACTCACTACACAACTGACTTCATCATTTAAAATTCGTTCATTCTGTCGACCATCGCCTAAGCAAGATGTTCATAATTCCATTTGGCGGCACTTTCAACGTTCACACCAAAGTGAATGATGATTCATTGACTCGTGTTCCAATGCTGAGACTGTATCCGAACAACAGAGAGAGATAAGATTCCTAGCCGGCCGCAGTGGCCGTGCGGTTCAAGGCACTTCAGTCCGGAACCGCGTGACTGCTACGGTCGCAGGTTCGAATCCTGCCTCGGGCATGGATGTGTGTGATTTGCTTAGGTTAGTTAGGTTTAAGTAGTTCTAAGTTTTAGGGGACTGATGACCTAAGATGTTAAGTCCCATAGTGCTCAGAGCCATTTGAACCATTTTTAAGATTCTGAATATTTACTTACCTTTTGATTTAGTTGCTACTTGTATTATCAGAGCGAATGCCCTTGTATAACGGTTGCAGATTCAGTCAAACAAGAAAGTCATAATGAACTACCAACTTTCATGGAAGTGTCGCGTCCGCACATGGTGCAACGTTCGCGCAAAATCATTGTAATCGATTAATGTGTGTTGCAAGGCATGCAACCTCTTCTAGCCGAACCGCTACAGGTTTCATCGCTATGTTTCGCCCCCTATAATTTGTCTAAATATTCTTTTCTGTATCAAGTACATTACGTTATTTGTATTCTAGTCTTAGTTAAATGATGCAGCCCGTTGAGAAACAAAAGTTAAAGGAAGTCGACCAAACTGGTCCGAGATGGCGAACTGGTTTCCGCATGAGGTCGGTGATGTTCCGTCGAGTCCTGAGTTTAACACAGCCACTTTAGGTGTTGTGTGCCAAGTTCCGACCTTTCTCACATTACATAAGGATGATTCTCGCAGTGCATGAGGTAGCAGAATGGAGAATGACGAGAAAAAATAGTTTGTCATCTAAATAAACGATGAACAGAAAATAAGATGCGGCGTGTGGCTCTTGCCATAGCAACTCACGTGTTTGCAGCCGCGGTCTGGGGCAGAAAGTGTATCTTATGTACCGATTTCTGTACCGATCCAGTTTTTAGTTTTTACTCGTTGGAGACTTCCCTAATCGGAAAGAACGTGGGCTGCGTACAAGAGCGTGCTGAGTACACCTTTTTCTTGCGCCGGATTGGATTCATGGAGATACAAATAAGTGTGTGCGTGTGGGAGGGGGGAAGGGGAGGGGTTGTGCGAAGCCTTGAGCTTTGAAAAACGTTGTTGTCCTTCTTGCAATATCCAGCAGTCTACTCCAGACAATATTACCATGGCGATATACTCAAAAACCACGGAGTAGAAGTATGCAGAACGTCCAAGAAAATCAGTGATTGTGGAAGATAGCCCAAAGGCAAAGCGAGCCATTCTTATCGGGAAGATCAGGTTACTCCAGACTCTTGGACCTGCGAAACATAAACGAAATTGCAGAAGAAGCAGACGGAGAAAGCGGCCTTCTTGAACACTCGTTAAGTGAGATGACTGTACAAAATTCACACAGAAACTCCCGTCTGTGGAAAGAAACTACAGACGGAACTTACGTTGGAGTCCTTGATATGAGGAACGACGATTGCAGGTAGCAAGTGGGAAGGACTTCGGGCAATATCGCCACGAATACGTGTAATCTGCGATCGCGTGTTCGACTTGAGTCCTTCTTAGAGAGTGCCAAGCACCCGTGCTGGAAGTATGTCGCTTGTGCGAAACTCAGCTTGCCCTTTTCTGGCACAATATTCTGCGAATCATGGATGAAGGACAACATGCAGATACCATATTCCTACATATCCGAAAAACGCCTGACACGAACGTAGCAGCTTACGGAATAGGTTCACAAATATACGAGTGAAGACCTCTTACGTAGTAGAACCCAGAACGTAGTGCTCGTCGGTGAAAGTTCATCAGGATTCAAGGACCGCTCTTATTCTCAGTATCCACAAATGATCTGATGGACACGGCTTGCAGCAGTTTGCAGCTGTGTGCTAACAACATATTGTAGTGTACGGGAAGGTCTCGTCGTAGAGCGAGTCTGGGATGATACAAGATGACTTAGACAACATTTATAGTTGTTGTGATGAATGGCAGCATGCTCTAAATGTAGAATAATGTACGTTAATTCTAAGCAGAAGAAAAACAGTCCCACAATGATCGAATACGTCATTAGTAATGTGTTGCTTGACACAGTCACGTCGACTAAATACCTGCGCATAAGGTTGCAAACGATATGAAAAAGAAGAA
The DNA here is from genome assembly GCF_021461385.2 of Schistocerca piceifrons. Classification (NCBI taxonomy): domain Eukaryota; kingdom Metazoa; phylum Arthropoda; class Insecta; order Orthoptera; family Acrididae; genus Schistocerca; species Schistocerca piceifrons. The sequence continues at coordinate 141,496,719 of NC_060138.1, read as the reverse complement.
GCACATAAGGACAGTAATGGGGAATCATCGATTTCAGTTTTTTCAAATTTATACTGACTTTTTGATCACCCGGTATAAAGAAAATTTTTTTTGTGAATATTACGCGGGACAACAGAAATTAATAACAATTGAACCAATGGAGTGATCACATTGCATCAAATATAAAATGAAAACTAACGACGTCAGCAAACACCAGAATAGTCTACATTTCAAGTCCGGGAAATATATCAAAAGTAGCAAACAATTTTGTACAATATTTATATGCAAATGCGCCAGTCTCATAAATCCTTCACATGCTACACGTAGTACGAAGACAGCATGGGCTATGAATGTGACTGGCCATTAATTAAAGTTATATTACATTCAATGGCAGTATGAATAATGAAAAGTAAAGCATTTGCATGGGAGACTAGAGGGCTGAAGCACACATCCTGCAATATGTAATTTTTGCCAAACTATATCGTATTGTAAAACCGGATGTGATCATGTTGCTAATAACTTACGTCATATTGCACTGTTTTAGTAATGAGAGGTCGCAAAATGGTCATAATAATTTCAGGTTTATTCTAATAATATTTACGTATATGCTAATGGCCTTAGTTTTGAGTGTTGTTCATTGTTTCAACATGGGTTCAGTAATGTTTGACGTCACGGAAAGAATGCAAGGGCGAGCAGCATCACAAACACGTTCTTTGATCTTCTGTCCACAGCCTGTAATCACTGGAGGTTTTTGTCTTTTGTGAGTAGTAGGCCTACTGTGTCGGTGGATATGCCGGGCGGAAGTCGAGATAATTTGGTTGGTGAAGTTGCCTCACTAACTAACTACTGTGACCTTTCATTTTTGTGAGTGCCTGCCCTTAGTCTAACATTCCCTTCGAATTAGAATAGTTTTGCTTGAGCGCATATTCATGCATTAATTTTTCACTGGGCTTAGAATATCTGCTGCTGGTTATCAGTGATTGAGTAACCATAGGAACTTTGTTTGTGGGATTTGAGGGAGCTGAGAACTTTAACTATATTGCAACAGTTAATATCGAGCCTCGCATTTGTTTGACTTGTGCTTGTTTTCACAGGATTTGGCTAATGAAATTTAATTTTGTGTCGTGATTAATAGTGAGGAACTGTCCTGTCGCACTTTGTGTAATTGCTTTGGAATGTCGTGGTTAATTGGCTTCTAAATGAATGTTGCAAACACCTGTCCGTTTATGTTCCTCTGTTGCACAACATTAATTATTATTTATCTTTATGTTCCTATCAATCCGTAATTATGGAAATTCGGAAACCTTGGTAATCTTCTGTGGTACCAAACTGCTGAGCCCTAAACTTAAACACTACTTAATCTATCTTAAACTAACTTACGCTAAGGACAACATACGAGTACACACCCATGCTCGAAGGAGAACTCGAACCTGCGACGGGGGAAGCCGCGCGAACCGTGACAAGGCGCCCGAGACCGCGCGGTTAACCCGCACGGCTCCGCAATAATGTAAGGTGACCATTTGTAAATGTGCGAATTATTTACAATAAACGTTTACACAATTAGCCTCTTTCGACGACATAGTAAATGATTCATCTATGGAGTAGACGGATATTTATTCATAATTTACTTCACCAACCTGCATAGTACATTATAATGATATAAGGGTCAGTTATGTAATAAATGCTTGTGCCTTAAAGCGCTTACGTCATTGAGGCGAGCCGAGCCAATAAGCTAGGTCGTACATTGCCCATTCCAACAACGGACTGTAAAACTGCCAGTATTGTATGTATTTCATCAAATAATATACGCGACATTTTGGATAAAACAGCTATACAATGTGTATCAGAGTGGTATGACCTATTTTTCATGACACAATCGTCGCAGAAAGAAGAAGAAAACATGATTCCGTGAACCTTTTGTTTCCATGTTAAAACGTTTTTTTTTTTTTTTTTTTTTTTTTTTTTTTTTTACAACCCTTATATTCAAGGCAATCACACAGTAATGGAAGGTAGCAGCATATCACGTGAAACCCTTTTTTTACACAAAATGCTCCAAATTTTGTTATTTTGTTAGAGCTGACATGGCCAGCCCGCCGTCACGTTGCATCCTGGATACGCTGACGTATCCCTGGAATGTGGTTTCGCAGCCTTCCCCAGGAAAGAAAAGTCTCTGCATCTTGTACCAGGATTCAGATCTATAAAACGAAAGTGTTGCCGAGACAGGAAAATGCTCAACGTTTTCCTTTACGTCTGCCCACTCTGGGTCAGACGCTGTTTGCAGTCGCTCACTCTGAGTCAGACACTGCAGCTGCCTGTCAGTCCGCGGGAGGTATTTGATTTCCCTCCTACCACACGTATCTGGGAGGCGTTCCCCGATCCGCCACCTGGTGACGCGCCCTCTAGGGGTTTCAGACTCCCCCGATGGATCGTCTTACCAGCCCACCTAATTTTCAACATTTATCTGTTGTACCACATCACAAACGCTTCAATGTTCTTCTTTTCCGGTTTTCTCATACACAGCCCATGTTTACAGCCATTTAAATCTGTACTGTATCGTACATTATCAGAAATTTCTTCCTCAAATTAAGGCCGATGTGCGATACTAATACATATCCTTTGGCCAGAAATGCCTTCTTTGCCTGTGCTAATTTGCTTTTTACGATGCCCTTCTATACTGATCTGTCATACATTATTTCGCTTCCGAGGTAGCAGAATTCCTTAACTTCATCTACCTTGTGGTCCCCAGTTCTGATGGCAAGTTTCCAATTAATCCCGTTTTTACTACTTCTGACTTCTTTTCGTCTTACTTAGGTTTACTCTCAATCCGTACTCTGTATTCATGGGACTGTTCGTTCTGTTCAGCAGATCTTGCAATTTTTTCTTGGTTTCACTGATGATAGCAGTGTCATTAGCGTATCTCATAACTGATATTCTTTCGTCCTGAAATTTAATGCCACTCTTGAGGCTTTCTTATATTGCTGTAATTGCTTCTGCGTTCAAAAATTCAGTGCCCTAACCAAAATGGATGATACAGGAGAAAAAAACAAATTATATCGTAAGACAACCATGTGTTGGAAACCCATATTGCGTGTTCACTGAACATGCGTAGGTAATACACAATTGGAGCAGATAAAATTTATTGTGTCTAACGTTGTTACATCAAAAGTTAGTTTGAGATAGGTAATATGTTGTGATGTCATGTTCTTCGACACTTAGTCAGTAAACAGCGGGTAGCACTAGTGCCCGCTTGACAGTTATAGTGTCAACATGGAGCGCGACATATGGGGAGAGCTGCGACACATGCGCTTTGTTTACGGTACGGCTGAAGGCAATACTCGAAGAGCGCAGCGAATGCACCACCAACATTTCCTTGCCCGCAGATACTCCCATTATCACACATTTAACGGAGTCCACGCTCGACTGGGAAATACCGGCTCGTCAATGGTATACAGATAATGATGGCAGACCGCAGACGGTGCGTACACCTAACACTGAGGAAGAAACAATCCAGACACTTTAAGAACAATCCTGAGACAAGTATACGAGTAATTTCTGTTATACTCTGTATTCAACTTACTTTAATAAGCGATGTGTTGCATGAACAGGTAGTTTCATTCGAATCGTTCCTATGAGAGCGCTAGCCATGGTACCAGATAAATAACCGCCTTGTCTTGAGTACGTAGGCTGGTTTTTGCAACAGGGTAATGAATACCCTCGTTTTCCTGAAGCTGTAACGTTTCCAGTCGTGCCTCAAGACATTTAATATAGTCATGATTTGCATGTGTTGTCGGATTAAAATCCACGTATTACAGTTGTGCGTGGTCATCAGAGAAATTCTGCAGTAAATGTGTGGGTCGGTATAGTGGGCGACTACTTGCTTCGATCTTACATGTTACCTGCTCGACTCAGGTGACCAATGTACAGAGTGTTCTTGTAAGTTCATCTGCCAACGTTGTTGGAGAAGTTATCCTTAGATATCAGGAGGACTTGGTTTCAGCATGATGATACCTCAGCGCACTTTGCAGAACTAGTCAGAGCTGTAACAACCAGTACTTTTGGGAGGACCTGTACATTGGCCTGCAAGATCCACGTTCCTCGCCCCACTAGACGTCTTTCTCTGGGGCTAGGCGGAAACCGAGGTGCATTCCACCCCTGGTGACATTGGAGGCGGAATTGGTTCAAAATGGTTCAAATGGCTCTGAGCACTATGGGACTCAACTGCTGAGGTCATTAGTTCCCTAGAACTTAGAACTAGTTAAACCTAACTAACCTAAGGACATCACAAACATCCATGCCCGAGGCAGGATTCGAACCTGCGACCGTAGCGGTCTCGCGGTTCCAGACTGCAGCGCCTTTAACCGCACGGCCACTTCGGCCGGCGCGGAATTGGTTGCAAGCATTCTTGTAGCAGCCACGCAAATACAGAAGACACCACCATTTTCCAGAGAGCGTGGGACTCCCTGCAAGAATTCTTGCAGCAGCCACGCAAATACCGAACACACCACGCATTGCCGGCCGGTGTGGCCGAGCGGTTCTAGGCACTTCAGTCTGGAACCGCGCGACCGCTACGATCGCAGGTTAGAATCCTGCCTCGGGCATGAATTTGTGTACTGTCCTTAGGTTAGTTAGGTTGTTAGGTTTAAGTATTTCTAAGTTCTAGGAGACTGACGACCTCCGATGTTAAGTCCCATAGCGCTCAGAGCCATTTTTTGAAGACCACGCATTTTCCAGAGAGCGTGGAACTCTCTGCTACGTCGACACTGCTCTGCGCTGGTGTTAATGTTGCTCATTTTGAACATTTTTTGTCATGCTGCAGTAATCAGAACAATAAAGCAGTCAGAAACATTTAAACCCGTTTTATCCTCAATCACACACAGTAGTCTCCTGCATACTTAATACTCCAACAATATGCGTTTTCGACACGTAGTTGCTTTGCGAAATATATTTGTATTTGTTTTCGTTAACATTCCTGTTTGGACAATACCCTATAGACTGGACGATAGAGACGAAACATTGTATTGCCCTCTTACACATTTTTTAATGCCGGCATATTTTTTATTTTGGTCTTCTATTCTTATAGTTACTTCTTCCTTTTTACACATGTTGTATGTTACCTACTGTTCCTTATTTCTCTGAATTTCGGAACACGTCTTCCACGTTGAGAAATCCCATGAAAGTGTATTTTCTTTAATCTTGCTTTCATTATCAACCTCAACGCCATAACTGCCTCGCCGGTGCCCTTACCTTTACGAAAGCACAAGGTGGATTTCCTTCTCCATGCGTTTCCAGTTCCAGCTAGTGCTTCGTTCCTAGAATTTCGCCGACGGGGCATTAAGTCTTAATCTTCTTCCTTCCTCTCCTTCCATTCTCCTTTCCCTCCCCGTCTCGCAGCCACTACTTCGTGTTTTGACGCAATGGTATCTCTTCTGAGAACTGTGTAATGGATAGACGCCTGGCGAGTGATGGGTATCTGTGCGTTGGCGCAGAGTCGGCAATGTCCGTGGCTTGAGGCTGCGCTCATCAGCAGGTGTGTAGCCTGCCTCGCTCCCATACTGCAGCCCGCATGACACGTGACTGACAGGCGCCCCTAGCAGGCGGCTCTTAATTACGTGGGCACCGCCGGCGGCGTGGGAAGCGCACCGCTGTGGGAAGGCAACGCCAAGCCGCGTACTGTTCGGGGTTCAGACACAGTGCGTAGAAGCAAGTAGAGAGACCTTCTGGCCGCGCGAGATGCGTCAAGTTTCTCCCTCCCCCTGGGTACTAGGGATGGCGGTTATCGCTGAAACAACCCGTCTTCTGTCATAGCGGTTTTTCTCAACACCAGTTTAACTTGACTTTTAAAACCACTCAAAATAGCTGGTTGCTGAAATAACCGATTCTCGCTTTTTATTCCTGTCAGCCGGCCGGAGTAGCCGAGCGGTTCTAGGCGCTACAATCTGGAACCGCGCGACCGCTACGGTCGCAGGTTCGAATCCTGCCTCGGACATGGATGTATGTGATGTCCTTAGGTTAGTTAGGTTTAAGTAGTTCTAAGTTCTAGGGGACTGATGATCTGAGAAGTTAAGTCCCATAGTGCTCAGAGCCATTTGAACCATTTTTTATTCCTGTCATTTCCTGTAATAATCGCGGAAATCGATCAAAGATTGAAAAATTTTGGCTCTCTTATTTTGAACATACACAGAATAGAAATATTAAGTTAAACAGGCAAATAAAGAAAGCTTTGCCCGTCCACCGTTCGATTCTTCTCTCGAAAAGTGATGTGGGTGAATACTACAAAATCATCACCAGTGTTCTCCTATTCTTTCTATTTTCTTGGTCCTCTGTTCAACGCTGTTCCCCCTTGGGCATGGGTGTGTGTGTTGTCCTTAGCGTTAGTTAGTTTAAGTTAGATTAAGTAGTGCGTAAGCTTAGGGACCGATGACCTAAGCACTTTGGTCCCATAAAACCTTACCACAGATTTCAATTTTCAGTTCCTCTGTTCAAAAATCATGAACTAATAACAGTGATCGTACCACTATTTGGGCATTACGAATGATGGAAGTCGAGGTTAATTTGCTCATTTTCAGTGGCTACAAGTAGATACAGGAATATCATGAAGACACAAGCAGGCAACCAGTTACTTTCTATTTTTATTGTAAACTATGAATTAGTTGTTATTATGTTTTTAATTTGTTGCTGTTACAATAATTTGTTTCCTCTTTGTTATTTCATACAAACAGCGCACAAACATATAATCTTGTAAAGCAAATGAAACACTGTACTTCGTTGCTATGTCACTTCATAAATGTATTTCCATATTACGGTTAATGCGATTCTGCTATACAACATGTGTCTGGCGAAGACAGCGAGATACACTAATACCCGGGGCGGGGAGGGGGGGGGGGGCAAGTCTTGCACACTGCATGCACACTTGTACCTTAGCCATGACACACGGCAACGCGCACAGTATTTTATCAGCAATGCTGTACCAATTATTATGCCTTGTCTTTCTTGCTCGTTTCTGTCGGCATTGTTAATAAAACATCACTTATCACTTTTCGGATATTCTACAATAATGAAAGACTACAAACCAACGCAAATTTTATGAATAAAAATTACTCTTTCTTTTTTAGGCGGTTATTTAAAAACGGCTGATTGATATTTCGTGGTGTTTTTTTTTGTTATACTGGGTTATTAGTGAGAAATAACAAAAACACCTGTCATAAACGAGATAAAACAAATACCCTAAAATGCTCGTTACTCAGAGCTACCGGTACCCACAACAACTGCGGTGCTGGCTCCTCCAAACAGCATGTATCGCACGATACATAGGGAGTGGAATTTCAAGTTATCCGATTTGCCTAAAAACAAGAATTTTACGTAGATGAAACACAGCTACATCTGTCTCTGTAGTTAACTTCTTAGTGACACATCCAGTTTTCGTATAAAAGAAAGCACCGTTTTGGTATTCGCACGTGTTCTCCGCTATGCAGTCTTTCTCATTCGATTTAGAGGAAACTATTCGGTAAGGCAATATTATTTTTCCGTGTCGTATAACCATTGCATCCTGATAAGAACTTGTTTTGTTTTCGTTGTGGGGAATAGTTCTTGTGATACTTCGGAGTATAGTACAATACCGCGCATATTTTGAGAAGTTAGCAGTGAAAAAGTAGTCGTTGGCTAGTTTATATTTGGGGGGTTTCAGGATATAGGTTGCTGCGTACGAAATATGCCTAACATATCGAAATTGTTTTTAACGATGAAAGAAAAGTGCTCCTGTTTCTATTCTAGAGAAAATACGTGAGATATATAGCAGATTCTACGCGACAAGGTTGCCATCTACGCCCCGTTAATGCCATCTGCTATGTAGAGTGTGGAGCTCTTCTTCGTATACTGGAAGTGAAAGAAAAACTTAATGATATGAAACGACACGTCATTATCCTGACTGTTTCTTTTTCAGTCCATACTGCCTGGTTTCGGGAAGCTTTATTACCTATATTATTTGGTTCACGACATTATCTACATTATGCAATTTATTCACTGATTTATGTATAACCTGTTCACTTTTCAGTCACCGTCCGGGTCTGCCGAGTGCTGTTGGCAAGCGTGATGCACTCAGTCCATGTGATACCTATTGAGGAGTGAACCGTGATTTATTTTCAAAGAATATTCTTAAGAATTTATTTTATTTGCTAGCGATTCATCAAGAACAGTAACAGTTTAATCATACTATGTGAGCATGGAAGTAGTTGCCAGAGAGTAACTGATGAAATCATAACCAAATTGCTTTTAACAAATGGAAATTTTATTCACTTTACTAGTGCCTAAAAGCATTTTTTAAAGAAACAGATTTAAAATTATAATCAGAAAGAACCCTCTAAATATCAAGTTACAATTTATTCCGAGACAGAAACAAACAAGTTTTGACTGTATGAGCTTTCGGGCAGAGAACCTTGCTGCTCCCTTTTGACACGGCCGTAGTTACGACCACTCACAACAACCGCTGAAAGACTACACTGGTGCAAATCTGCAACACACCAGATTACTTTAAACTAAAAGTTTTAACAATTTACACAAGCACACAAACTATGCACCCCCGTAGGAGGGATGGAAATGGTACAAAACACTAAAAATTAAAATATTAACTTTGCCACCGAAGGTGAAGCTTGATTTTAATTTCTAAGAAAGTCTTACGGTGAAAGAATGGCAACTTTATATACTAAAATGATCATTTAAATAAAAACCCATGAAATGCAATCTTATATAAACTTCTACAGGGTTGGCCAAACAAGTTAAGATGCTCTACAGTACACAGATACCGCCTCTCAAGGTGATAGGCAAGATCAAAACACGTTTCAGGAGTTAGGCCGTCACACTCCAAGCAATAAATTCGTTAACACACCAAATCCGACAAACATGACAGAGGCAGCTCCGAACGACAGACAGACACAAACTGCCTAACAAATGCGTACGATAGACAGACAAGCAAGCTGGGAACGAGAGACTGACCAAGATTCAAGTAGAATTTAACAAGAGTAAATCACACAACATATCACCAACCATTGAACTTCTAATAAACTGCGATTTCTCGAGAAGAGCCGCTTCAACGGACGCAGGAAGGCGCGCCGATCTCCCGTCTCACGGCGTCGCAGCTCGCACAGGCCAGACCGATGTCGTGGGTTGACTCCTGTTGCTCTCGTGTTGACCGCGAAGCCACTACCCCTCGCTATACGGCGCTGCCCACTGGACTCACATGCGCCGATGCTCAAGAGGGACAAGTCATCTTGTGTCTCAGTGCGCGACCGACCAACCGACCGATCCAACCGCCAATGACCATTGCCTGAGCAAACTCGAGCAGACTGGCGGCCTAACGCGCAGACTCAGATGCAGGAACTAAGCCCCGACCGGGCTGAGTTCTCTTACTGGCGGTGTGGAAAGACTCTCATTTGCCGGCCTTAAAGGTTGATCCGAACGACAGACAGACACTAACTGCCTAACAAATGCGGACGAGAGACAGACTAGCAAGCTGGGGAAGATAGACTGACCCAGACTGACTCCGACTGACCCCAGAGTGACCCAGTGGCGAGCTCATAGCGCCCCTTAAATGCACGTGAACAGGCAGCCTTTTCCCTTTCCCACCAGAGGAAGACACCAAAGCTGCGATTGCCACAGCGGCGCCACCGGCAGAAACGGAGGGCGACTGCTTTACACTACGTGCTGTGGCGCGCTCTTCAAAACAGCAGTTTCTACCACGGCTCAAGAAGCTACTTGATTGGGAAGTAGAAGCATCGGTCACGATAACTGACAGGGCCGGGAGAGCGGAGTGCTGCCCACATGCCCCTCCGTATCCACATCCGGTGACGCCTGCGGGTTGAGGATGACACGGCGGCCGGTCGGTGCCGCTGGCCCTTCAAGGCCTGTTCGGACTTTTTTCTTCACCTTACGACTGCCATTTCAGCTAAGCGAACTGCGTACTGTTGACATGTTGTGCTATTGGTTATTTCGAGTGGCGCAGGAGTGATATAACTGCGCTCAATCAAAATGTAACGTGTTTCCTGAACAATACTTGCCATAAGCGGAGCAAATAGAACAAACATACATTCCGTTAACACGCGTCTACTGAAGAACAGTCGAAATGAACACGAGGGAAATATAATTTGTTTTATCGTCGAACAATGCAACTGTGTGTGCGTAGGAAACAACGGTACTTTTGCTTTTAACATATTCTACAGGGAAGTGTAGGAAATGGGGAAGAAATGAAATTTGTGTTACTGTCTAATAATTGAAGCGAACGTGTAATACAATTGCTGTTAATACATTCTTCTAGAAAGAAGCGTACGAAATTAAAATAAAACTGTTGTTTTCCGATCTAATAACTGGAATTGGGCTTCCGATCACAGTTTTAGGTTTCTTCACACCATTGTCGTTTTTTCTCATTGTACCAAGAGAGTGTGCACGCCCTGCTGCAGTGTCCTTCCTCTTTTTGTAAAACGTAATAGACCTTTCTGTTTTCCTTCTCGCAGAACTGAACTACGTTATTTATAAACGCTGTTCCACCTGAGCATACTCTTCGATTAAATTTATTTGTGCGACTACTGTCCATTTCAGCAGACGCTAAGAATACGCACGGTGACTATAACGTGAGTGTACGATGCCGAGCCAGGTGTGTCAGTCGTGTACTGTCGAGTATTTTCGGACGCCTTTAGTCCCGCCTGTACGTAAACAAAGTTTAGTTCCGTTTTCCACCGTCAGTAACTAAGGCGTTGAGATCAAAGTGGGGACTTACATTTTTGGCGTATATGAGTTATTAATGAACTTATTATTATCACACGATTGTATCTGTTGATCCTAAAATGAGACTTAATCAGTGATTTTTTTCCATGTCTTCAGGTGTCGAAATTTCGTTTCGTGCACAAAGAGAATTTATCAGGGCGACACGTCCCTCTATTGCATGAAAGAACGTGAGGCGTGATGACAACACTGTTGCGGGATGCAGTAAATTAAATATTTGAGTACAGTGTTCAGTCAAAATACGTTTCTGTTTCACCTGGTAGCAGTGGAACGGTGAAATATTAATTTCCTCTGGTTAATACTGGGATAGTCCCACGTTTTCACAATTTGCCAAGAGCAGATATTTACGGTATTTCTCTGAAACCTGAGAAACTACAGGATTTTTCATTACTGACGTTACCTCTTTGCAAATTCGTGAGTATTTTGATAATATTCTAGATAAATGTGCCATTAATAAAGTGAGTGGTGGAGCGGAAGACAATGAATCTGGATGTGGAGTTTGGGACAGCGATCAGGAGTGATAAGTTTATGAATATATGTGCTGGTCAAAATAAACAAGTAAGTAAAAAATGCAGGATTTTCCATGTTCGAAGCCAAGGTACTAAAAAGGATAGTATCTCAGTTTTATTGTCTATTTTGATATGTTTAATTATTGTTTAATTATTAATGTTTATACAAATAACAGGAATGCGTATAAACATGTGAAATAGTTAAAAAAAATTTGCTTCGAAGTATACTATTTTCTTTAGTTGCACGATACTTATGATAAAAAGAGTGTTGTTTAAATCTTGGACGGGGTATGTCAGTTATTTTCTGTTGTTTGCCATTATTGTATGATTATAGATTTTGTTATAAGGTTGTATTGTTCCTGATGAGCATGTGGGAGCAACTATAAGGTTTGAGAATAATACTGTTCTAGATTCTGCATTTTTTTCAATAGATTCCAAAACTACTGCTGAGTGACATATCCCTCTTTTGATCTTAACACCGGAATCGTAAAATGAACAAGTTATAGTTAACTTGAAAACTAACAAATCTAAAGGAAATCCGATAGAAAGAGATGAGGTAGTGAGTAAACAAGCAAACTCAAGGAAAACAGCAGCAGGACTAGTGATGCGCTAGGAACGGTAGGTACCCAAGGGATAGGGTGTCCGGACACACGCTCTCCGGTCCTTTGCCACGGGAAAGGCCGTTCTACTTACTTCTGTGCTATGTGGACGCAGACGACCCTCTGAGCCGCTCTCCAGGCCTTATTTACAGGCCACGAGCAACGCTACAGTGGGACAAACGACCGTGCAAAATGATGGACGGCACACTGCGGTCCGCCAGGGGTTGCCGAGTCAATACCGATGGGGCGCCGACGTCGCCAGCGTACCGAACGTCGAAAATAACTCATACGAATGTGGGTAGGACTAACAGCTATATAAATTACACTCTGGTTTCCTCTGCGGATTGGGAGAGCCGCCACTACTTCCTTGCATCAGAAAATGGCGAGCGGCGGTGAAGGTGACAACAGCATTATTGTGAGATACGAGAGTGGCGAAATCATTAGTAGCGTGGCCGCGGCGGCGCCAGTTGACGCTCTCCACAACACAGTAACCGATGTCTGAAAGCATTAGTTACATCACAGTATAAGGTGTAACACGGAGGTATGTGCAAACTTCCATGAAACATTCCTCACACATAGAAGAAAAAAATATTTTATATGGACAGGGGTGTCGAAACACTTCATTTGCATGTCAGAGCTCAGCTTCTACATGTCTTCAACAAATTAATCATCTACTTTGAAACAAATCCTCGTCCTTGAACAGCACATTTGCACTGAAGAGAGGGTTGTCACACTATTAATGAACCATTCGTGCTCGAAAACCAGCTGCTGATAGAGTTGTATATGTAGTGCGGGCTACCGTAGACTTTCACAAGTAAGCGAAAACTCCGGTAATTTTCCTCGTAGTAGACTACGGTAATTTTCCTAGTAGTAGTTAAGATCGTAACCGCTTTACCGGTACCGTAAGTATGTTGTATACCTATCGGGCGTTACCTGATTTCGATCGCTTTGTTTCGTATGCGATCATTGTCTTACTAGATTCCCCTGGAAACCGGAAGCTATGTACAGGCCGGCCGCGGTGACCGAGCTGTTCTAAGCGCTTCAGTCCGGAACCGTGGGGCTGCTACGGTCGCAGGTTCGAATCCTGCCTCGGGCATGGATGTGTGTGATGTCCTTAAGGTGTAAGTAGTTCTGATGACGTCAGATGTTAAGTCCCATAGTGCTCAGAGCCACTTGAACCATTTGAGCTATGTACAGTGTAAAAATTCAGTGAAGAGATATAGAGGGCTGCGTGACGTACGGAACACCTTTGTTCTACATATCTATCTTCTTGTTTATTACCTAACATTAAACAGTTTTTATAGCAAAATTGAAATTGACAATATTTAATTCAGATTTTATTCGAAAATTGTTGATCTGTAACGTGAGACGGAGGGACGTTTTAGTACGAATGAGGAAACAATACAGATTTATCACGTGGTGTTAGAAAACGCAATTTCCTCAAAAAAAGGTAAAACAAAAATATATCAGACCTCTCCTGGACGACATTATCCAAGTGTGCGGACCGTTCGCCGGATAGTTACGATATTTCAGGAAACAGGTAGTGTTCAGCCACATGTGAAACGTCAACCACGACCCGCAACAAATGATGATGCCCAAGTAGGTGTTTTAGTTGCTGTCGCGGATAATCGGCACATCAGTAGCTGACAAATTGCGCGAGAGTTGGGAATCTCAAAAATGTCGGTGCTGAGAATGCAACATCAACATCGATTGCACCCGTACCGTATTTCTATGCACCAGGAATTGCATGGCGACGACTTTGAACGTCGTGTACAGTCTTGCCACTGGGCGCAAGAGAAATTACGGGACGGTGACAGATTTTTTGCACGCGTTCTATTTAGTGACGAAGCGTCAATTCACCAACAGCGGTAACGTAAACCGGTATAATATGCACTATTCAAATGGTTCAAATGACTCTGAGTACTATGGGACTTAACTGCTGAGGTCATCAGTCCCCTAGAACTTAGGACTACTTAAACCTAACTAACCTAAGGACATCACACACATCCATGACCGAGGTAGGATTCGAACCTGCGACCGTAGCGGTCGCGCGATTCCAGACTGTAGCGCCTAGAACCGTATGCACTATTGGACAACGGAAAATGCACGATGGCTGCGACAAGTGGAACATCAGCGAACTTGGCGGGTTAATGTATGGTGCGGCATTATGGGTGAAAGGATAATTGATCCACATTTTATCGATAGCAATCTAAATGGTGCAATGTATGCTGATTTCCTACGTAATGTTCTACCGATGTTACTTCGAGATGTTTCACTGCATGACAGAATGGTAATGTACTTCCAACATGATGGATGTCCGGCACATAGCTCGCGTGCGGTTGAAGCGGTATTGAATAGCATATTTCATGACAGGTGGATTGGTCGTCGAAGCACCATACCATGGCCCGCACGTTCACCGGATCTGACGTCCCCGGAATTCTTTCTGTGGGGAAAGATGAAAGATATTTGCTATCGTGATCCACCGACAACGCCTGACAACATGCGTGAGCGCATTGTCAATGCTTGTGCGAACTACTCGCTGTTGAGAGGAATGTCGTTACACGTATCGCCAAATGCACTGCGGTTGACGGACATCATTTTGAGCATTTATTCCATTAATGTGATATTTATAGGTAATCACGCTGTAACAGCATGCGTTCTCAGAAGTGATAAGTTCACGAAGGTACATGTATCACATTGGAAAGACCGAAATAAAATATTCAAACGTACCTACGTTCTATATTTTAATTTAAAAAACCTGCCTGTTACCAACTGTTCGTCTAAAATTGTGAGCCATATGTTTGTGACTATTACAGCGCCATCTATCACAAAGCGAAAAAAGTGGTCCAACTGAAACATTAATATTTCTTTACGTAATACACGAATATGTAATAGAAAATGGGGGTTCCTATTTAAAAAAAACGCAGTTGATATCCGTTTGACCTATGGCAGCGCCATCTAGCGGACCAACCATAGCGCTATCTGGTTTCCCCCTTCAAGCTAGACGAGTTTCGTTCTTTCCAGTTTTTTCGTTTGACGCTTATTTCGTACCATATTTGGCCCAGTCACGATCAATGGACCACCCTGTATACCAGATAAGCCACTGTACAGCTGTGTGGCGTACCGTTGGCGATACCAGTATTACCGAGTATGACAAAATTTTATTCAGAATGAACGATTCTAAACTGACTTCAGCCGTGCATTTCATTTGTGACACAGAATTCGTGCCAAAGCAGGACTCGAACGCGCATATCTCGCGTATTGCGTATCCTTGCCGTAACCAATACATCTATCTGTGCACGCCTCCAGAACCGACGTAAACCTTTGTATGTCACAATGGCCCAAATCTCCTAAAGCTCGCACACACATTACGTGATATCCACAACAAGGAGGGACATTCCCTGTGATTGTCATTTAATCCGTCGAAGCGAGTAATACTTATTATTTTATTATACAATGTCTTTGGTTACAATTCACACTACAGAGTTTTCCTTCAGACATGCATGCTTATGCAATTTCAATTGTAAAGACAGACACTGTACAGTAAAATATTGGTTATCGACTTTATTTTCTGTTCCATTCGCGAGGGGTTCAAATGGTTCAAATGGCTCTGAGCACTATGGGACTTAACTTCTGAGGTCATCAGTCCCCTAGAACTTAGAACTACTTAAACCTAAGTAACCTAAGGACATCACACACATCCATGCCCGAGGCAGGATTCGAACCTGCGACCGTAGCGGTCGCGCGGTTCGAGACTGTAGCTCCTAGAACCGCTCGGCCACTACGGCCGGCATTCGCGAGGGGATAATGGCTCTCTCCATTCTTCTATACGCATCCTAATTTCTCTTATGTTATCGTTATTACTCCTAAACGAGATGTCGTTGATGGTAGCATAATGGCCACATATACACTCCTGGAAATTGAAATAAGAACACCGTGAATTCATTGTCCCAGGAAGGGGAAACTGTATTGACACATTCCTGGGGTCAGATACATCACATGATCACACTGACAGAACCACAGGCACATAGACACAGGCAACAGAGCATGCACAATGTCGGCACTAGTACAGTGTATATCCACCTTTCGCAGCAATGCAGGCTGCTATACTCCCATGGAGACGATCGTAGAGATGCTGGATGTAGTCCTGTGGAACGGCTTGCCATGCCATTTCCACCTGGCGCCTCAGTTGGACCAGCGTTCGTGCTGGACGTGCAGACCGCGTGAGACGACGCTTCATCCAGTCCCAAACATGCTCAATGGGGGACAGATCCGGAGATCTTGCTGGGCAGGGTAGTTGACTTACACCTTCTAGAGCACGTTGGGTGGCACGGGATACATGCGGACGTGCATTGTCCTGTTGGAACAGCAAGTTCCCTTGCCGTTCTAGGAATGGTAGAACGATGGGTTCGATGACGGTTTGGATGTACCGTGCACTATTCAGTGTCCCCTCGACGATCACCAGTGGTGTACGGCCAGTGTAGGAGATCGCTCCCCACACCATGATGCCGGGTGTTGGCCCTGTGTGCCTCGGTCGTATGCAGTCCTGATTGTGGCGCTCACCTGCACGGCGCCAAACACGCATACGACCATCATTGGCACCAAGGCAGAAGCGACTCTCATCGCTGAAGACGACACGTCTCCATTCGTCCCTCCATTCACGCCTGTCGCGACACCACTGGAGGCGGGCTGCACGATGTTGGGGCGTGAGCGGAAGACGGCCTAACGGTGTGCGGGACCGTAGCCCAGCTTCATGGAGACGGTTGCGAATGGTCCTCGCCGATACCCCAGGAGCAACAGTGTCCCTAATTTGCTGGGAAGTGGCGGTGCGGTCCCCTACGGCACTGCGTAGGATCCTACGGTCTTGGCGTGCATCCGTGCGTCGCTGCGGTCCGGTCCCAGGTCGGCATGCACGTGCACCGTCTGCCGACCACTGGCGACAACATCGATGTACTGTGGAGACCTCACGCCCCACGTGTTGAGCAATTCGGCGGTACGTCCACCCGGCCTCCCGCATGCCCACTATACGCCCTCGCCCAAAGTCCGTCAACTGCACATACGGTTCACGTCCACGCTGTCGCGGCATGCTACCAGTGTTAAAGACTGCGATGGAGCTCCGTATGCCACGGCAAACTGGCTGACACTGACGGCGGCGGTGCACAAATGCTGCGCAGCTAGCGCCATTCGACGGCCAACATCGCGGTTCCTGGTGTGTCCGCTGTGCCGTGCGTGTGATCATTGCTTGTACAGCCCTCTCGCAGTGTCCGGAGCAAGTATGGTGGGTCTGACACACCGGTGTCAATGTGTTCTTTTTTCCATTTCCAGGAGTGTATTTCGAATCAGGTTCTGTAAATTACCCAACAGGGTTTTGCGAAAACAATGTCGAAGAATTTCTCAGAGCGTTACCGTTGCTCTTTCGTATGAGTTACACATAGTTACGACCTAGCAGCGCGTCTCTGAATCCGTCGCTTGTCTGTTGTCTGCTCTACTCGGTATGGACTCCAAACACTGGAACAGTACTCTGGAACTGGTCTCACTTTCTCCTTGTATGCGATTTCTTTTACATTGGCATTGTGCTTTGCCGAAACACTTCCAATAAATCTAGCTTATCCATTCTCAGTAACCAAGAAAATCCTGACTCTACTCCCCGTTTGGCAAAAACGTTAACTGCCACTTTTGTTCGTATTGATGAAATTAAAAACTTCACTGTTTCTCTGTGAATTACCAAAGGGTTCGCGGTTGGAGTTCTGTAAGTAGCCCAAGAGCTTCAGCGACGCTCGCCGGACATCGAACGGACGTGTATTGCAGAGACATGGCCCTCACATATAAGGGCGTCGCATTCCTGCGAGTAGTGGAGCAATGCGCAATATTCGCAGCCAGTAGGACGTGTTCGACCGCGCGAAATTTCACTCCAGGGTCCTTCACAATGCACTGTCCGTCCTCTGCTCTTGTCCTCATCCCCCACGGGTCCTTCATGCTCTACCACTAACCGTGTCTCTTCAACCACTTTCTGTCACTCTCTCATTCGCACCAGTCAACAAAATTTTCGTTTAAATGAATTCACCAGTAAACGCCCTCTTCTGTAAAGAATTGAACTTCCATGTGCACAACAGCTTCACACTTAACATTACCTTACAAATAGGTTACGTGTTATATAGTTGTCGTTAAGCGAGAAAAAGTTAAGAAAATGTTTGAAATCATGTGAAAAGTTTGTTGGTAGTTGCTAAGTGTTCTCATTATCAAGCACTGTAGGAATAAAGTTCGGGTATTTACGCATCTTTAAGTTACGCTGCCTCAACAAATTTACACAGTTTCTACCTGTTAATGATTGTATTAGGACAACATTTTCAATTCGGTCACTAGTTGTATGAAATCCTTATTGATAATCCTGAAAGCTGTTAGATATGCAACTATCGTCTAAAGTCTTATAGTCGTGCTCCAGGTAATTCGTTTAGTAAAACAGATGCTCTTTCAACCCAGTTTTACATTCAGTTTATAAATTTGGTGCATGAGATTATCACCTTAACAATCCTAACCTTGGTTTATGTGTGGATAGTTTTGTGAGATTCCCTCTAGCAATCAATATTCCGTACCCTCAAATAGCCCTTTGCAATGTATTACGCGCTATTCCGAGTTCGAGTCCTGATTTCACACATGGTTTCAACTTGACAAGAACTTTCAGTACTGCATTATTCCCTGTTTTGTAGCAGTCTGGCCATTCGTGAAGGGATTCTTCTGCCACATCGTTAAAAAAAATCATTAAAATATGAAACTTCCTGGCAGATTAAAACTGTGTGCCGGACGGAAAATCGAACTCGGGACCTCCGCGGGCAGGTGCTGTATCGACTCAGCTACCCAAGAACGACTTATGATCCGTCCTCACAGCTTTACTTCTGCCAGTACCTCGTCCCCTACCTTCCGAACTTCACAGAAGCTCTTCTCCCTTTCGCAAAGAACTGAAGCTGTGAGGACGGATCGTGAGTCGTGCTTGGCTAGCTAAGTCGACACAGCACTTGCCCGCGAAAGGCAAATGTCCTGAGTTCGAGTCTCGGTCCAACACACAGTTTTAACCTGCCAGGAAGTTACATAACAGCGCACACTTCGCTGCAGAGTGAAACTCTCATTTTGGCGTAAAAACATGGTTTTTGTACTCCAATTACCTGGTTATGAACACTCTGAGTACCGGCGCAATACTTGCCCATGTTCACAGAATGCATGCAACTTTAGCTGTATTCATATTTTTATATATTGGAAAATATCGAGCATCTAAACATAAAATTGACAGTATTTTAAGCACATTTTGTCCTTTTTAACATGCAACTATGAACCAAATACTGTCTCTTATAACATGGACAAATTATTACACGTGAGCCGCGCGGGGTAGCCACGCGCTCTGAGTCGCCTTGTCCCCCCCCCCCCCCCCCCCCCCCCCCCCGCCACCACCACCCCACCGCCACGCCCGTCGGAGGTTCGAGTCCGCCCTCGGGCATGGATGTGGTGTGTTGTCCTTAGCGTAAATTAGTTTAAGTTAGATGATTAAGTAGTGTATAAGGGGACTAATGACCTCAGCAGTTTGGTCGCATAGGATGTTACCACAAAATTTATTATGCAAGACACTGTTTTCGTAAGTCATACGTACATTCAGGTTAAGTAAATGAGTTCATAAATACATACTGATCAGTGCTGAATATCGTATTTAAATACAACGGCATTTTCTACATGGGTTTGTACTGCATTTTCGCATGAGATATTTTAATACAGGGTTCCATACGGAACCCCACGCAGCACTATTCACACTGATAACGTGTCTCCTTCGAGATGCTCTCCCACTTTCTTTCTCTAATTTTGAAGAACAAACATAACATACTCAGGATGCATATTTTTTGCTTGCGTGTGATAAATGTCTCTGCGTCAGTCAGGCTATTGTTCCGTTTCGGTTATTTGGAGCTGTCGGCAAGATTGGTAATGAAATCAGTTCTTGATCTGAAATGAACTGTGTAACGAAAAAGCATTCGATAGCCCTAACAAGAGCAAATGGAAAAACTGTTTCCGCCATCATTTTACAGTTCTGTGCCTGAACGCATTGTACTGCAGTCGCCTTCAAAGACACTTGTGTCGTCTAAATCATCTTCTCTATCTAGAGCATCGACAATGTCTCGAAAAATTGGCAAATCGGCAATTTCTTCATTAGATGAACCACGGCGCGCCATTTTTGTTACGCAGAATACCAATAATATGTTCTATCAGCAGGCGAAAACAATGAGCCATAAAGAACGAAATACCGCGGGAGCAAGACACACATTCACGCCATCTATCCATGCAGCAGTATAAACATGGTATATCAATAGGCAGAGGTGCGAAAATACCGTGCAGCGCTTTTTAATCAACAAAATACGCGGGCCGGTAGAACCAGGGCTTGACCCTGAGAGAGTTAATCACGTTTCAGTTTACAATTACGTCATCCGACTATCACGTACGTATAAATAAACATAAGGAATATTGATATTGCGGTAGAAATTTGTGGAGGAAATGTTGTAGAATTGAGCGTGTAGACATACCAAAAACGGCAGAATGAAACCATCTGCGCTAAAAAGTGTGTTACATTTGGGAGAATCCGTGCGGTTAAAGGCGCTGCAGTCTGGAACCGCAAGACCGCTACGGTCGCAGGTTCGAATCCTGCCTCGGGCATGGATGTTTGTGATGTCCTTAGGTTAGTTAGGTTTAACTAGTTCTAAGTTCTAGGGGACTAATGACCTCAGCAGTTGAGTCCCATAGTGCTCAGAGCCATTTTTGAACCATTTGGGAGAATGTATAAATAACAGTAGAGCATTCGTAACGTTACCTGGCGAAGTGATGTGCACCCACGTCTGGCCTTATTTTACATTTCCACTTCTTAACATGTGAAGCCAGATCCAGATATGTGGGGATTTTTCGTTGTTTCCCTAAATCGATGTATGGGAATGCTGAAGTGTTTCCCAAGCCTTACCGTATCTGAGGTTAGGCTATGTCAGCAACGGCTGTGTTGTCGACGGACCTTTAAATTATAATCTTCTTTCTTGTTTTAAAAAAAGTTACTTAATGTGTCATTACGAAAGTAATGATTGGAGCAGCGCTGGCGTGCAGTATTGCCTAGAATGAATGGTTCAAATGGCTCTGAGCACTATGGGACTCAACTGCTGAGGTCATTAGTCCCCTAGAACTTAGAACTAGTTAAACCTAACTAACCTAAGGACATCACAAACATCTATGCCCGAGGCAGGATTCGAACCTGCGACCGTA
The DNA here is from genome assembly GCF_021461385.2 of Schistocerca piceifrons. Classification (NCBI taxonomy): domain Eukaryota; kingdom Metazoa; phylum Arthropoda; class Insecta; order Orthoptera; family Acrididae; genus Schistocerca; species Schistocerca piceifrons. Next base: position 141,475,583 of record NC_060138.1, on the reverse strand, counting down.
GCGGTCTTGCGGTTCCAGACTGCAGCGCCTTTAACCGCACGGCCACTTCGGCTGGCGCCTAGAATGAAGCGAAGTATTTCTGCAAACAGTAATTTCTCTTAAAAAAAAAAAAACAAAAAAAAACTGGTACACTTGCCTAATATCGTCCAGGGCCGCAGAGAGCATGCGGAACTGCCGCAACACGAAGTGGCATGGACTCGACTAATGTGTTGGAGGGAAGTGACACCATGAATCCTGTAGCGCTGTCCATAAATCCGTAAGAGTATGAGGGGGTGGAGATCTCTTCTGAACAGCACGTTGCAAGCCACCCCAGATTTGCTCAGTAATGTTCATTTCTGGGAAGTATGGTGGTCAGCGGAAGTGTTCAAACTCAGAAGAGTGTTCCTGGAGCCACTCTGTATCAATTCTGGACGTGTGTGGTGTCGCATTGTCCTGCTGGAACTGCCCAAGTCCGTCGAAATGCACAATGGACATGAACGGATGCACGTGATCAGACAGGATGGTCATGTACGTGTCACCTGTCAAAGTCGTATCTAGATGTATCAGGGGTCCCATATCACTGCAACTGCACACGCCCCACACCATTACAGAGCCTCGACCAGCTTAAACAGTCACCTGCGACGTGCAGGGTCCAGTGGATTCATGAGGTTGTCTCCGTACCCGTACATGTCCATCCGCTGGATACAATTTGAAACGAGACGCGCCCGACCAGGCAACATATTTCCAGTCAGCAGCAGTCCAATGTGGGTGTTGACAAGCCCAGGCGAGGCGTAAAACTTTGTGTCGTGCAGTCATCAAGGGTACACGAGTGGGTCTTCTGCTCCGAAAGCCCGTATCTTTCGTTGAATGGTTCGCACGCTGGCACTTCCTGATGGCCCAGCATTAAAATCTGCAGCAATTTGCGGAAGGGCTACACATCTTTTTCGTTGAATGATTCTCTTCAGTCGTCGTCGGTCTCGTTCTTGCAGGGTCTTTCTCCGTTCGCAGCGATGTCAGAGATTTGATCTTTTACGGGATACCTGATATTCACGGTACACTCGCGAAATGATCGTACAGAAAAATTCCCTCCATGGCTACCTCGGAGACGCTGTGTCCCATCGCTCGTGCGCCGACTATAACACTACGTTCAAACTCACTTAAATCTCGATAATCTGTTATTGTAGCAGCAGTAACCGATCTAACGACTACGCCAGACACTTATTGTTTTATATAGGCGCTGCCGACTGCAGAGCCGTATTCTGCCTATCTACATACCTCTGTATTTGAATACGGATGCCTATACCAGTTTTTTTGCGCATCAGCGTACATCAGGATTTAAAGCAAAACAGGTACAGAACTCGAACGTTTACCGTGTGCCCTAGAGAGCCAAAAGTGGACAGTAACATATACATGAAGATGTTGAAACAGTTAGCGGTATTGTGGCGTACTACAACCTGTCTTGGGATATGATCTCGTATGGTAGAATCCGATAAAAGAACAAGACAAACACCATCCGTACTGGCCTTGAAGACCCGACGGTATCGACCGACCGCTGCGTTATCCTAAGCTCTTAGGCGTCACCGGGTATGGATACAGAGGGCCGTGGGGTAAGCACAACGCTCTGCCAGCCGTTGTCAGTTTTCGTGACCGGTGCCACTATTTGTCAATCAAATAGCTCCTCATTTGGCTTCACAATGGCTGAGTGCACAGTGCTTGCTAATAGCTCTCGGCACATCCGGACGGTGACCCATCAAAATGCTAGCCAAGCCCGACCGCGTTTAACTTCGGAGATCTGACGGGAACCGGTGTTACCACTGCGGCAACTCTGTTGGCATATAATAGAGTTTGATGCCATTACGACACACGTGGTTTGGACCATCAATGTGATAATGACCAGTACATGAAATCATTGCTTTATCATTGAACTGAATGATTTTCATTTGCAATGATTTCTTCGCGGCGGTGCTGTCCTTAGAAAGAACACGTAAAACGAGGATGCGGTGTGGCAGCTCGCGGCCGTTGATATTAGTCCGCGTGAGAACGGCTGCGCTGCTGAGTGGCGACCAGTGTGGTGTAACTGTATAGCCGCGTAACGCTAGCCGCCGTCGCCGCCGCTGCTACTGTCCCATGTCTGCTGTCGGCTCAGACCGCGGCCGCCTGCAGCTTTGTACTGGACCAACTTCTCTACCCCCACCGCTTCAGGGTCGTCGCCTTGCCCGTTACGCCCGTTTTACACCAGCGACTTTTTGGTCCAAATCGACTAATCAGAGTGCTTGCTCCTTTCGTGCCTGTGTTCAAATGACACCAGTGTATCTGTGACATCAGTGCTCTACAGATTGTCCCGAGTGTGGAGTTCTGAATTTCCGAGTATGGTGCGCACTGCACAGGCGCAGAGGCGTCGGAAGTTATAACCTATTCTGGTCCAGCTCAATCCTATCACTGATTTTGTGCTTCCGTGTTTCCTTATACTTTATTATGTCATTTGCTTTATCCTCGTAGCACATTGAAAAGTTACGTAATGTCCTGGTATCTCTTCCTACTAGTGCTCTACAAGAGAGGTGAAATATCTGAAAGCAAGAAGTGTTTATGTGGTGTCACCGCCAGACACCACGCTTGCTAGGCGGTAGCCTTTAAATCGGTCGCGGTCCGTTAGTATACGTCGGACCAGCGTGTCGCCACTATCAGTGATTGCAGACCGAGCGCCGCCACACGGCAGGTCTAGAGAGACTTCCTAGCACTCGCGCCAGTTGTACAACCGACTTTGCTGCCCATGGTTCACTGACAAAATACGCTCTCATTTGCCGAGACGATAGTTAGCAAAGCCTTCAGCTACGTCATTTGCTACGACCTAGCAAGGCGCCATTATCAGTTGCTATTGATCTTGTTAATCATGTACCGTCAGACCGACGTTCACCAGCTACGTCCGTTTTTTTTCGAAAGTCTAAATTCCTTGTCCTGTTCCAGACCTCACGCCAGCCTGCGTGAGCTAAAACGCGTGCCTTTCGGCTTCCTCTAGATTCCTGGGTTGGCTCTCCTGCCAATCCACAACAGTGTACGTTTTACAGAGATAAAACCTACACTGTGGAAAAATGAGAATGTTAATAGGGATTTCTTGGACGAGAATAATAATTTTCGTTGTTATTTGGCGCATAGCACGAAAACAAGATACAAAGGGTAATGAAAAAAAGGCACTACTTACTGCTTTCTTCATATTGCCTGATGTGTTTCCAACTACGAGGGTAACCACAAAAGTAAGGTCTCCTATTTTTTATAAGTACATAGAACTGTTTATTTCTACAATGGTTTAAATCAGTTTACAGCTTGAACATTTAGCTACATTTCGACATAATCACCATTTCTGTAGATACATTTTTGTAGACGCTGTGGCAATTTTTGTATGCCCATGTCATACCAGCTCGGGGCCATGCTGTTCGAAAAGTTATGAATCTCTTCTTCTCGACGTCGGAGCTGAATCGCGTTCCGGCCAAATGTTCTTTTAACTTAGGGAACAGGTGATAGTCTCTGGGCGCCAAGTCAGGACTATAGGGCGGGTGGGTTATTATGTTCCACTGAAGCTGTTGCAGGAGAGCAACGGTTTGCCGAGCGATGTGTGGGCGAGCGTTGTCGTGGAGAATGTGTACGCCCTTGCTCAACACTTCTCCCGTTCTGAATTGCCCGTTTGAAGTTTTTACAGTCTCATAGTACCTGGCAGCGTTAATTGTTGTCCCAGCAATTCAGTTCCCACGACGAGGTGAAAGAAGAGGTTCATAACTTTCTGAACAGCATGGCGGCGAGCTGGTATGACATGGGTATACAAAAACTGCCACAGCGTCTACAAAAATGCATAGACAGGAATGGTGATTATGTCGAAAAATAGCTAAATGTAAACCATTGTAGAATTAAACAGGTCTATGTACTTATAAAAAAAATAGGAGACCTTACTTTTGGGATTACCCTCGTACCTATTTCCTCGAGAAAATACTTGCGTATGTTCTGAAATATTTGGATGACACGTTTCGTATTATTTTAGTTGTCATGAGTGCAGAGTGCAGAGAATTTACCACACAACCCTTGACAAGGACGTCTGCTATGAATTTTGCTTTGATCATTAATAAAGTCTACTGTCACAGCTTGTTCCTACTCTTTTTTACTATATTTCAGTTTTTCCGTAAAAAAGGTTGTCCTTCATAACCTCATTTTCACCATTGAGATACCAAAAAAAAAGGGGGTTCAAATGGCTCTGAACACTGTGGGACCTACCTCATTCCAACCTGCGACCGTAGCGGCCGCTCGCCTCCAGACCGTAGCGCCTAGAACCGCACGGCCACTCCGACCGGCTAAACTGTGCAGCAGACAGCTCTCACAACACTGGTAATTTTATGCACTAATAATAATAACAGTAAGTAATACGCCTGGATGGGCAATGGATCTACCTTCTTCAGTGCGGACGCACGATTTGCGTCCGACCTCCTGCGGGAATCTCAGAGTTGCGAGCATGGAGGAAATGGACAGACTGCTGACAGGTGGCGCTCGGTGGGAGTGTGGGTAGACTGTAAAGCGTGCCGAGGTAGTCCGCACAATGGTGATAGCGCTGCGTCCCGGCTGGCGCAGCAGCTAACGCACATGCCTAGTAAGCTGCAGATCTCGGATTCGAACCGCGGTCTGGTACACATTTTCACTCGTCCCCGCTAATTCCACGTAATGTCCCTATGTGGCTGACATCAGTAATTCCTTTTCTTTCCTTTCTTCCTGTCTCCGCCTTCAGTTTATATAGCGGCAAGTTTTGGCGCTGGCTTGCAAACGAAAATGACCACTGAAAACAAGTCTCAGTAAGGGAACTGAAAGCCAGGGACGCTGCAGTAGACGCACATGTCTCGAGTAATCAATTGATTCAAGAAAGTCGACCGTGTGGAAACAAACTGAAGAGCTTTCTAATGCAAAGACAACGGCTGTAAGATCGTAGTCTTCCACGGCCAGTGTGACATTTTGTTTAAAGTCTTCTATTTCACATGTTCTAAAGCTACTGCTACTGAATAGAAACTGTGATCAAGCAAGAATGACCTTATTATTTCTGTAAAAGTGTAAGGATGGTGCAACTATGTCTGTCTTAAGAATACCTTTGTAAATTTATACAGAACTATTTTTATTCGTACTTTTATCAGCTGATGTTCTTACTGAGTGGACGTGGAACTTCCCTTTTTGCCTTACACCATTACCATAGTATTATACAGCCAACCGGTTGCAAATAACTGTTAAGTGTCCACGAAATTACGAGTACTATCACTGCATCTGAAGATCTCTTCGAAACTCTCAGCGTTATCCTGAGATTGGGTGGACAGCGCCACCTGGGCTCTAAGCTGACTACTCAAAACAACAAGCCAAGGTTCGCCAAATGTCGAAGTATCCTGAACGACGCAACTGTTGCAGTGCTCGAGAAAAGTTTGAACTATGCACCAACACCACGGACAGCTCCAATAAGAGACGTCATAGCTAGCACAGAACAGGCAATTTTTAAGTTTCCCAGTTACTCAGCAGAGATTAGGATGGACACATTTTAACAAGAGTTCCACCAAGAAAGTTTAACATCAGTTCAGCAGAAAGGAAGGTTCTGCGAGACTTGATAGCGGACAAAGAACTCGTCATTTGACCTGCCGACAAGGGCAACGCCGTCGTCCTTCTCTCACGAGTTGAATACAACAGCAAGATGGAGGCGCTGCTCGACGATCCTGCCTGTCGCAAGCTAAGAGAGGATCCGACTGACAAAATCCAGAGATAAACATTAGATCTTCTCAAGAAGAGTTCTATTCCTTGTAAAGTGACTAAGAGCCTTCACCAGCAGACTGCAGTTCCCCAAGACTGTACGGCCTACTCAAGATACATAACTATGGGACTCCTCTTCGCCCAATAGTAATCAGCATTGGAGCGCCTACCTATTTTCTGGCCAAAAATCTTACTACACTGATGGAACGTCTCATAGGCGAGTGTGAGCACCATATCCGGAATTCAGAGAAATTCAAAGGACGTCTGAAGACACTTAAGCTGCAAGTGTCGGATATTTTCGTTAGCTTTGACGTTGTATCTTTATTTATGAAAGTACATCTGCAAGACTCGTTAGAGCTTATCAGCAGCCAGTTTGAGAAAGATATTGTGGTATTGTCTAAACATGTGCTTACCCCAACTTATTTCTTATTCAATGACCAGTATTTTGAACAAGTGGACGGTGTCGCTATGGGAAGTTCTCTGTCTCCCATGGTGGCCAACTATTTTATGGAAGTCTTTGAGGAAAATCACTGCATTCGGCAAGTCTCAAACTTTCCTGCTTCTGAAAGGTGTGTGGACGATACTTTTGTGGTGTGGCCCACGGAATAGAGACATACCTGTGTTTCTTCGGCATCTGAACTCGGTCCACCCGAATGTGCAGTTCACAATGGAGGTGGAAGAAAATGGCATTTTACCATTCTTACATGTCATGGTCAGAAGAAAAGGCTATGCTACACCTGGACCATAGCGTCTATCGTAAACCAAGTCACGCAGACCTATATTTGCAGGCGATAATTTGTTATCACCCAGCGCAAACCGGTAGTATCTTACGCTCTTTGGTGTATATAAGACGTGTGGTCTCAGATATTGATATAAACAAATTCGAAGCAGGAACGTAAATAAAGATGCGGAGGCACCCACTGCAACAACGTTCTCGCCCTGTTTAGGCTGCATGTCTTCAAGAATTGAAAGGACCCTCAAAAGGCACGATATCAAGTGTGTTTTTCAGCCACCAGCAAAACTGGGAAATTTATTCTGCTAGGTCAAAGACGACCTTGGCCTTAGGAAACATGACGTGTATAAAATCTTATCTATACGGAAAATTTTATATTGGGCAGACATGCCGAACCGTGCAGGAAAGTTGCGTCGAACCTCATCGTCATACACGCCTGGGGCAACCTGATAAATTTGCAGTAGCGGAGCGTTGCTTGGACACGGGGCATCGTATGTTTTACGAAAAGACTGAAATTTTATAGCCAGCGTCATTTTTATGGGACTGTGTTGTTAAGTTGGTCAAACGTTTCCGTACGGCGGACAATCTTAGCAACAGGGATGCGGGTTTTCAAATAAGCGTCGCCTGAAATCCAGCACTGGCTGCCATTAAATCAAAATAGGCGAAACAAAAACTCCCAGAAGGGGGCACCAGGAGCGCCGCTTTCCTCCAAGTACGAGCGTCTTCCCGCGCACGCGTATTGCCTGCTTCCGAGATGATAAATTTCGACGCCGCCACTCGATTATCATCAGTCACGTTTTGCAGCAGTGACATCAGCTACCATCCACCGCCTGATGATGTTGAGCAGTTGCATAGATGAAATATTGTGGAAGTTACGCAATAAGATCCGGCGGCAAACCCGACCAGTGTATTTGCAGCTGTCAAGTATATTGACCTACTAAGGGTGTCTTCATCAAAATGAAATTTTGATGAATCCTACAAAAATAATATATAGAAAATTAAGTATGACAAAAAACACATTAACCAAGATGACAATTTTCAAGTCGTACAAATGTTATCCATGGAAAATTACATTGCTAAACAGCAGTGGTAGAATTCAGAGCAGCTATGCTCAGAAATGAAGAAAAACGTTCCTGCCTTTGACACGTGTGCCTAGCTGGGAACAACACCAAATTGATCGGCTGAGTGGCTTTCATTGCTGCCAGGAAAACAATACAACTTGCGCCGCCTATCAGGCGCGGACAGACATGTGTCCATTTGAAATATTATAAGAGAAATAATTGGAAAAAAGACAGTTAATTTTAAAAACAAATATGAAGGAAGAGCGCTTAATGTCTTTTTGAAAATACACAGTGGTCAAGCAGATTAAGTATAACTAAGAGCCATCTGTTAGGCTTTACAGAAACTGCTATTATTTAAAGGACAGAATGATACAGAAAAATTTCTCAGACAGCTGTACAATCCAGAAAATACTTGCATGACCTTAACTTTAGTAGCACATGTCTAAGAGATTCGAAGAAAATGTTCGGTACTAGAACTAGGAACATATAGCAAAAATAAAACAATCGAAATTCCGCGAGCAGTGGATTGAAACAGTTCAAAAATTGATGTTACGTTCTACATCTACATCCATACTCCGCAAGCCACCTGACGGTGTGTGGCGGAGGGTACCTTGAGTACCTCTATCGGTCCTCCCTTCTCTTCCAGTCTCGTACTGTTCGTGGAAAGAAGGATTGTCGGTATGCCTCTGTGTGGGCTCTAATCTCTCTGATTTTATCCTCATGGTCTCTTCGCGAGATATACGTAGGAGGGAGCAATATATCGCTTGACCCCTCGGTGAAGGTATGTTCTCGAAACTTCAACAGAAGCCCGTATCGAGCTACTCAGCGTCTCTCTTGCAGCGTCTTCCACTGGAGTTTATATGTCATCTCCGTAACGCTTTCGCGATTGCTAAATGATCCTGTAACGGAGCGCGCTGCTCTCCGTTGGATCTTCTCTCTCTCTTCTGTCAACCCTATCTGGTACGGGTCCCACACTGCTGAGCAGTATTCAAGCAGTGGCCGAACAAGCGTACTGTAACCTACTTCCTTTGTCTTCGGATTGCATTTCCTTAGGATTCTTCCAATGAATCTCAGTCTGGCATCTGATTTACCAACGATCAACTTTATATGATCATTCCATTTTAAATCACTCCTAATGCCTACCCCCAGATAATTTATGGAATTAACTGCTTCCAGTTGCTGACCTGCTATATTGTAGCCAAATGGTAAGGAATCTATCTTTCTATGTATTCGCAGCACATTACACTTGTCTACATTGAGATTCAATTGCCATTCCCTGCACCATGCGTCAATTCGCTGCAGATCCTCCTGCATTTCAGTACAATTTTCCATTGTTACAACCTCTCGATATACCACTGCATCATCCGCAAAAAGCCTCAGTGAACTTTCTATGTCATCCACAAGGTCATTTATGTATATTGTGAGCAGCAACGGTCCTACGACACTCCCTTGCGGCACACCTGAAATCACTCTTACTTCGGAAGACTTCTCTCAGTTGAGAATGACATGCTGCGTTCTGTTATCTAGGAACTCTTCAATCCAATCTCACATTGAGGATGAGGCCATGGTTCTTAGAAATATGCTTGAAAATTTCTAGCTCTTCGAGTATCTCGGGCTTATGACCCTTTTCTCTATGTAAAATGGAAATTTCTTCAACGCATTTCAGTTTGCATTTGGAAATTAGCAGATGATAAGCAAAGGTGGAATTGCGTGCCTCTCTTTCCCAACAAATGTGGCTAGCATCTGACACTAAAAGACCTTCCAGGTTGCCCTATATACAAGAAGAGTGTTCCTGGAGCCACTCTGTAGCAGTTCTGGAAGTTCGGGGTGGCGCATGGTGCTGCTGGAATTGCCAAAGTCCGTCCGATGGACATGAACGGATGCAGATGAGCAGACAGGATGCTTACGTACGTGTCACCTGTCATAATCGTGTCTAGACGTATCAGGGGCCCCATATCACTCCAACTGCACACGCCTCACACAATTACAGAGCCTCCATCAGCTTGAACAGTCCCCTCCTGACATGCAGGGTCCATGGATTCATGAAGCTGTCTCCATACCCGTATACATCCATCCGCTCGATACGATTTGAAACGTGACTTGTCCGACCGGGTAACATGTTTCCAGTCATCAACAGTGCAATTTCGATGCTGACAGGCCTAGGCGAGACGTAAAGTTTTGTGTCGCATAGTCATCAAGGATACACGTGTGGGCCTTCGGCTGCGAAAGCTCACATCGATGATTTTTCATTGAATGGATCGCACGCTGACACTTGTTGATGTCCCAGCATTTAAATCTGCAGCGATTTGCACTTCTGTCACGTCGACCGGTTCCCTTCAGTCGTCATTGGTTCCGTGATTGCAGGACTTTTTTCGGACCGCAGCGATGTCGGAGATTTGATGTTTTACCGGATTCCTGATATTCACGGTACAGTCGTAAAATGGTCGTACGGGAAAATCCCTACTTCGTCGCTATGTCGGCGCTGCTGTGTCCCATAGCTCAAGACCACATTCAAACTCACTTAAATGTTGATAACCTGCCATTGCAGCAGCAGTGACGGATCTGACAGCTGCGCCAGACACTTGTTGTCTTATGTAAACGTTGGCGACGGCAACGCCGTATTCTCTCCGTTTACACATGTCTGTATTTGAATACGCATGCCTATACCAGTTTTATTGGCGCTTCTGTGTTATAAATGGGACACGTATGACAACTGATTTGATACACTCGTGAATTGCGTGTAGGAGCAACTGTAGACTTGAGATTTTGAATGCGATTTTTTTGAAAGTTATAGTTAGTGTAATCATTTTTTTCCTTTATTGGATTTCGATTCCCCCCCGAAGGGGGCGGGGTGGCAGCAGCTTAGTACGCCGCTTTTCAGCCTACAGAATTTTTAAATCATAAGAAGATAAGAAAAGCAGGTGATAAAACGCTGACATAAAATGTAAAACGGCAAAAAATTGTGGAAAGTTAAAACATAAAACAAATGGCGGGCGATGATAATAAAATACACAGGAAGCAGACAGGGAAAAAGTAGACATACAATTAAATAAACACGGCGACAGTCTGGATTCTGTTCGGAAGAAATGGTTCAAATGGCTCTGAGCACTATGGGACTTAACATCTGAGGTCATCAGTCCCCTAGAACTACTTAAACCTAAGTAACCTAAGGACTTCACACACGTCCATGGCCGAGGCAGCATTCGAACCTGTAGTGTTCGCAAGAAATGTAAAAAAAAAATCACACCCGCGACAGCATGATGTCCGTTGGCAACACTTCGGAAAAGACGCACAACACTTAACAATCACTAGGAATACTGCACTAAAATGTCGGCACGAAGATGATACTCCACAGGCAAGGGCAGATGGGAAGAGGGTCCTTGACAGAGGAGGGGAAGAAAAAGGGTGGGAGGAGAGGAAAAAACGATAGGAGGGGGGGGGGTTTCCTGTAATTAGAATACGGACGAATTTTATATTAAATAGGGCCTAGAAATGGAATCGAGAAAGCATTTTTGTACTCGTTACTACAGAAAGAGCACTGAAGTTTTTGTTGATGTGTATTACAGACATAACAACATGACCAGCTTATGTACAATAAGAATATAGGTATCTTAATGTAGCTAATCTACGAATGTTACGACCGTCCTTTTAGGAAACATGTCGCGTGCCTTTCGGGCCATATACAGGCGAAAACTGCCGCAGGAGCGCGCTGTAGGTACAAGCCGCGTGTTTCCTGTGATTTTAACAGCACGGCGGACATCGAATCGACAGGTGAACGTTGAATGTCGCGGTTCGTGTGCCGGCAGCTTAACGAATGAGACTTACGTGACAAGCGACAGCGGAGTGAAGAAGCTATTGATGAAGTCTGAGGAAGGTTGGAGGGAGGGGGCGGGGTTGGAGGTGGAGTCTCGCCTGTCAATGTGCTGGGAAATTTGCGGCGGTGTCCTTCCGCTTCCGCCCCGGCACCTTTCGCGCCGCCGACGTCGCCGCCGGGGTAACGGCGGGGAGGTTGTCACGGCCACGAGGCAGCAGGGCGTGAAGGCGGCTTGTTTGACAAGGCGGCGCGAAACTCGAGACTCTGCAGGCGGGCGGCCAGCCCTGCCTGTTCCTGTGCCTCCGTGTGGCACCCTAACAGCAGCGATCCGCGTCGCCTGCTACGCCCCACACACGACCCCCAGCCAGTGCATCGCTGTCACTACTGCGTTGTGCGCCGCCGACCAATCCGCACCGAAGTCAGGCAGCTGTAGAAGTATATACGGGAGAGTCATGCAACAACTGGACCCGCCTGGATAGCCGAGACCGTGCCGGCACGGTAGCTCAGCGTGTTCGATCAGAGGGTTACATGTCCTCTGTCGTAAAAAAAACCGAGTTAATCGATCAACAACGAACTTCAATGGGTGTCTTCCGACGTCCGCCCCGAGCAGATGCAACGAACAAAAGCGAACAAAATGAGATTAAAAAAAATAAATAAAAAATAAAAAGAGCGCTAACGCGCTGCTTCCTGTACTCAGGTAGGCGCGCCGGTCCCGGATCGAATCCGCCCGGCGGATTCACGACGACGACCGGTGTGCCGGCCAGCCTGGATGTGGTTTTTAGGTGGTTTTCCACATCCCGCTAGGTGAATACCGGGCTGGTCCCCACGTCCCGCCTCAGTTACACGACTCGCAGACATTTGAGACACATCCACACTATTTTACGATTTACACTAGACGCCAACAGCTGGGGTACACTAATTCCGTCCCTTGGGGTACAGGGTGGCGGCAGGAAGGGCATCCAGCCACCCCTTAAACTTAACCATGCCAACTCCGTACTTAACCCTGCCGACCCTGCGCACAATGCGGGATGTAGACAGTAGCAAAAGAAAGAAAGTCATGCAGTAACTGCTAACTTAAGTTATTAGACTTTACTGAGTAACTACGGCAGTTAATAGGAATATTCCCTTACCTCACAACGTGTTCTATGAATAGGACAGTAAAATGATTTTTATTTGTTATTTATAGTATTTTATTACATGGAAAGTATAAAAGCTTGTAGGAAGTATCTTGCAGGATCGGCCGTTGACTTTTCCTGTAATAATATCTACACTGATACTTATAAAATAATAATGGAACATACAAGCATGGAACTTGTATCCATTTCAGCTCAGTTCATGAATGTTATCTCACTGTCTTACAGAGATCTCAAATAAAATACAAAATATTCTCCTGATCCACACATGCAACATGTACCTAGCCTCTACACTTGGTACACAGGACCCAGTCTTTTTCAAATGACTCCAGACACATGATACTCTTTTCAGTTTGTTCTGTTGACCCGTTGCCTTTAGTAAATTCCAGTCTTCTTCGGTGCTTTGTAATTGGTGTTCCATGGTCACCATTTGTATGTTTAATTTATTTGGGAACAACCGGGTTAAACTGAGCTTTCTTCAACTCTCTTTCACGCTTTATTTTTTCTGTTTTTACTCTCTTATCTTCGGTGGCAGTCTGTTCTAATTGTTGAAAACGCTTCAGATAAATCCCTCGCAGTCACTTTGTTAGACCTAACTTGGCTCACAGTTATTTTCGGGCACTCGCTTTCCACCGCTTAAGACTAAAAAGAAGTGAGGGGAATAAAATATAATTAACCACACAGTAGTATCTAGGGCGTTCTTTTATAGAAATTATCATGAAACGTTTATTAGATCCCATACCTTACATAATATAAAACAACATCCGAACAGGCCTCGGAAGGCCCAACGGCACCGACCGACCACCGTGTCATCCTTAGTCGACAGGCATCAATGGATGCGGATATGGAGGAGCATGTAGTCAGCACACAGCTCTCCCGGTCGTGAACAGTTTTCGTAACCAGAGAGCGACTTTTCAGTCAAGTAGCTCCTCAACTGGCCTCAAAAAGGCCAGTGCACCCAGCTCGCAACAGAGCCTGACACACCCAGTCGAGGACTACCCAAGGCCGAAAGCGCATAACATCGATGATCTGAGGGGAATCGGTGTTACCACAGCGGTAAGACCGGTGGTCCGTACATAATATAGATAACCGAAATATTGCAATTAGGTTAATTATCTACCTTAAAAACCGGTACCACAGGCCTTAAAATATCTCCAGTGTGCTAAGAGCTACCCCTGAAGAGTAGACGAAGATATTCTACTCAAGTGCGCGTGGGTACAGAAGCTTCTTACTGCTTACTGTACACTTCTCCCATTTGGAAGCAGAAACGAAAATCACTGTTGTGACCAGTACCGTAGGCTGGCCGATACTTCACGACTGACTCTCCTGTACGTGTTCAGAACTTCATCTGCATCCACATCAATACTCTGCAAGCCATGCGATGGTGTGTGGCGGAGGGTACTTCTGGTATCACTAACTGATCCCCCATTTCTTGTTCTATTCGCGACCGACGTGTCGGAAGAATAGTTGTCGGTAGCTCTCAATTTCTCGAATTTTCTCTTTCTGGTCGTTTCGCGAGACGTTTGTGGGAGGAAGAAATATCTTGTCTGCCTCTTCCTGGAATGTAGCCCCTCGAAATTTCAATAGCAAAGCCTGTGTTGTAGCGTCTGCCACCGCAGTCTTTGAGTATCTCTGCAACACTCTCGCCGCGCGGAGTGGCCGCGTTGTTTGAGGTGCCATGACACGGACTGCGCGGCCCCTCCCTCCAGAGGTTCGAGTCCTCCCTCGGGCATGGGTGTGAGTGTTGTTCTTAGCTTAAGTTAGTTTAAGTAATGTGTAAGTCTAGGGACCGATGACCTAACCAGTTTGGTCCCTTACGAATTCACACACATTTGAACAATTTTGCAACGCTCTCTCGCCGAGTAAACGATCCCGTGACGAAACGCGCCGTTCTTCGTTGGATCTTCTCTGTCTCTTCTATCAGTCCTACGAGATCATGCTCCCATACTGATTAACAGTACACAAGAATCGGTGGAACAAACTCCTTGTAAGCCACTTGCTTCGCGAATGAACTACATTTAGTTTCTTCCTATGAATCACAGTCTGGCATATGCTTTTCTTCCTATTTGTGTTATGTATTCATTCCCTTTAAGATCGCTTAGGCTTCATAATCAAATGGTTCAAATGGCAGTGAGCACTATGGGACTTAACATCTGAGGTTATCAGTCCCATAGATCATAGAACTACTTAAACCTAACTAAGGACATCACACACGTCCATGCCCGAGGCAGGATTCGAACCTGCGACCGTAGCGGTCGCGCGGATCCAGACTGAAGCACCTAGAACCGCTTGGCCACAGCGGCCGGCAGGCTACATACTCCTAGATATGCTGTTGCCAGCAATTTGTCATCAATAGTGTAGTTGTACAGTAGAGGACGTCTTTCTTTTGTGTGGGCAATATGCGACATTTATTTACCTCCATCATCAACTCAGAGTCCCTACACCATTCATCAATCGTCTGTAAGTCCTTCTGCAATTTGTTAATGTCCTCTGGGTTTGCTACCTTCTTATAGACAATCGCATTATTTGCAAACAGCATTGAACAACACCCGACGCATTCTACTAGGCTATTTATATACAGTCGGACACTAAAGCCAACATACATTCCCATTTTGTAGCACGTTGCGCACAGCCTGGATGCACTGAGGTAGACGTGCAATTCTGTTCCTGCGTCCACGTCCACGATAACATAAACCAACATTTTCAGACTGGTATCGTGCACTGCAAGCGTGATACATGCAACAGTGTTTAATAATTTTTTTCATAATGCGGTGCCAAACGTGTGTGTAAATCTTATGGGACTTAACTGCTAAGGTCATCAGGCCCTAAGCTTACACACAACCTAAATTATCCTAAGGACAAACATACACACCCATGCCCGAGGGAGGATTCGAAGCTCCGCCGGGACTAGCCACACAGTCCATGACTGCAGCGCCTCAGACCGCTCGGCTAATCCCGCGCGGCATAATACGGGGCCACAGTGATAATACATTTCTTTAAAGTCAGTACCACCATTAGACTGTTGTTTATTTACTGTGTTACATTTACACTTACACAATTATAATTTCGACTTCAAAGTGCCATTATCAAGTGTTTTAAGTGTTATACAGGACCTAAGATGGCATACTGTCGTATTTAAAATACACTATTAGACACATTGTCTAAGAGTCGATATTTCTGGCAGAGCCCAGTGCTTTGTTTCATCACTGAGTATACCATCTTGACTGAATCAGTGTGCCATCTTAGGCACTGTATAACACCTAAAACACTTGATAGTGGCACTTTGAAGTCGAAATTATAATTGTGTAAGTGTAAATGTAACACTGTAAATAAACAACAATCTAATGGCGGTGCTGACTTTAAAGAAGCAACAGTGTTTGTTTACTCCGGTACAGTCAACATACACTTCGAGTCTGTCGTTAGTTGCAAGAGGGACGTTGCAGTGAACACATTGCAAGTGGTGCTATTTGTGGGTATAATAGACGTGTATTGCAATACATAGTTCTATCGCTTAACATGCATTCAAAAGAGGTGAGGAAAAATATTATTGATCTCAGCAAAAAGAGCTTTTCATTGGGGAAATCGTTAGGAGGAGCCATGTAAGTGTCCAAACGGTAATACGAAATTACAGGGATCGAGGAAGTGCAGAAAACAAAGCTAGATGTGGACGACTACCAAAATTAAATAATAGGGAGCGCCAACACACCATTAGGAAAGTGGATGCGGATCCCAGAATTACAGCTACGGAATTGGCATTAGATGTCGCAAACTCTAGTGGAAATAATGTTCATCCCATAACAGTATGATAAGCAGGGTAAATGAACAGAAGCGCTTAGAATTTGCAACTGTGCAGCTAAATAAAGGTTTCACATTTTGGAATACGGGGCTTTGCACGGATGAGAGTAAGTTTAACATCTTCCAGCTTGGTGGACAGTCAAAGGTGGGCGAAAAAGGAATGAAAGTTGGAAGAAGAGAAATCTCGTCCCATCAATGAAGTATGGTGGAGAAAATATTCTTGTGTGGGAGTGCTTGTCTGGAGCTGGAGTTGGGAATTTATTGAAGGTATTATGTATAATCTTAAAGGAGAGTCTGAAGCAATCTGCGGAGAAACTGGGACTAAGAACAGACTGTGTGTTTCAGCAAGACAACGACCCCAAGCATACAGACATTGTCGTCAAAGAATTGCTACCTTACAATGTACCAAAACAGTTGCATTCGCCTCCCCAGTCACCAGACATTAAGCCAATTGAACATCTTTGGGGAGAACTTAAGTGTTGTCTAAAGAAAATACAACATCGACAGCAAAGATGATTTCAAATGGTTCAAATGGCTCTGAGCACTATGAGACTTATCATCCGAGGTCATCAGTCCCCTAGACTTAGAAGTACTTAAACCTAATGAACCTAAGGACATCACACACATCCATGCCCGAGGCAGGATTAGAACCTGCGATCGTAGCAGCAGCGCGGTTCGGGACTGAAGCGCCTAGAACCGCTCGGTCACAACGGCCGGCAAAGATGATTTAAAAGCAGCGTTAGCGAAAGAGTGTAATAACTTTTCACCTGCATACCCAAAAAAATAGGTGTAATCTATGTCTCGACGTTTGGAAGCTGTGATCGAAGCAGAAGGTGGCAATACAAATTATTGAATTGAGCCTGAAAGTGAAGAAGAGTGTGTTTACTTTTGTATCTGACCGCTGTTTCATTTGTATGCTCAAGATGTCAGTATATCGAATTATTATTAATTATGCAGTGTATTTATTCTTTTTCAGTTCCTAAAATGTCTGGTTATGTCTCAAAAACTGAGTACATAATATTTTCTTGATTGATTTTGACTTCAAGTATTATTTTTAGGGTGTATGTAGACTTTAGTGTCCGACTGTACATTGTAAACAGTGATGGCCATAACACAGTTCCTTGGAGTATCCCCGAATCTACCTTTACTGCTATCGATTTTCCTCCGACAAGAACGACGTGTCCTTTCCGCATGGAAATCTTGAATTCCGTCCCAAGTGTGATCCGATAAACGGTAAGCTCTTATTGTTTTCTCTAAAGGCCAGTGCTGGACAGTATCAAATGACTTCGTTATATCGAGGAACATGCCATTAATCATTGGGCCGATGTTTGTAAGCGCTGTCATCTCATGCAGGAAAAGAGCGAACTGAGTTTCGCAAGATCTCTTTTCGCAGAATCCATGTTCATTTTTATACAGAGATTTTCGTTTTCCACAAACATCATAATGCGCTGCGGTAACAAAAGTCATGGGATATCGATTTGCGCTTGCACAGATGGTGGTAGTATCGCTTACATAAGGCATAAAAGATCAGTGCATTGGCGGAGCTATCATTTATACTCGGCTGATTCACGTGAAAAGGATTACGACATGATTTTGGCCGCACGACGTGAAATAACAAATTTGGCACGCGGGATGGTAGGTGGAGCTCGACGCATGGGCCGTTCCGTTTCGGAAATCGTTTGGAAATTCAATATACCAAGATTCGCAGTTAGAAGAGTGTGCCGAGAATACCATGGTTGAGGCATTACCTCTCACCACGGACAATGCAGTCGCCCACGGTCTTTACTTAACGACCGAGAGGTACGGCGTTTGTGTAGAGTTGTCAGTACTAACAGACAAGCAACACTGCGGGATATAACCGCAGGGATTATGTATGACGTATGACGAACGCATCCGTTAGGACATTACGGCGAAGTTTGCCTTTAATGGGATTTGGCAGCAGACGACCGACGCGAGTGCTGTCGTTGACAGCGTGGCAATGCTTGCAGCGCGTCTCCTGGGCTCGTGACCATATCGGTTGGACCCTAGGCGACTGGAAAACGATGGACTGGTCGGATGAGTCCCGATTCCAGTTGGTAAGAGCTGATTGTACGGCTCGAATGTGGCGCTGACTGCACGAAACCGTGGACCTAAGTTGTCAACAAGGCACTGTGCAAGCTGCTGGTAGTTCAATAATGGTGTGGGCTGTGTTTACATGGAATGGACTGGGTCCTCAGGTACGAGTGAATCGATCATTGACTAGAAATGGTTGTATTTGGCTATCTGGAGATCATTAGCACCCATTCAACGATGGAAGTTTTGTGGATGAAAATGCACCTTTCTCGGGGCGCAGTTATTCACGATTGGTTTGAAGAACATTCTGGACAGTTCGAGCGAAATATTCTGGCACCAAGACCACCCGACATGAATCCCATCGAAGATTTATGGGACACAATCGAGAGGACACTTCGAGCACAAAATTATTCACTGGCGACATTTTGGCAACATTTTTGAATTCATGGGCAGCTGTAGAGTCTGGATGGCTCAATATTTTTGGAGGGGACTGCCATCGACGTGTTGAGCCCATGCCACGTCGAGTTGCTGCACCACACCGGGAAAAGGGACGTCAGGCACGGTATTTGCAGGTATCACATGACTTGTCGCCTCACTGTATATGAGCTAAAACATGTTACATAATTCTGCAGAAGACTGACGTCAGTGATGTAGGCCCATAATTAAAGCTCTAGCAGTATTACCGGAGCTCGCAGTCGAGCTATGGAATGCGATTTTGGCGTAGGTAATCGATTCTTCTTCTTCTTCTTGTCAGCGCATCTAGATTTGTAAAAATTTATTTAATTCCGCTATCAGCCACCCTACCTGTCGCTGTAATCGTCGGGATAACCTAAGAGATGGAAGTCGTACATGATGGCTCTCGCTCTTCCACCATAATCGAGTCCATCCATATAAGGTGGCAAATATGAGGTAGCCAAGGAGGTGGAAACGTGGCTTCTACTATGCCAAGACTGCTTGGTAGCTACAACAGGAAAACACAATTAATTAGCAGAAGCACAAAATAAGAAAGTACACTCCTGGAAATTGAAATAAGAACACCGTGAATTCATTGTCCCAGGAAGGGGAAACTTTATTGACACATTCCTGGGGTCAGATACATCACATGATCACACTGACAGAACCACAGGCACATAGACACAGGCAACAGAGCATGCACAATGTCGGTACTAGTACAGTGTATATCCACCTTTCGCAGCAATGCAGGCTGCTATTCTCCCATGGAGACGATCGTAGAGATGCTGGATGTAGTCCTGTGGAACGGCTTGCCATGCCATTTCCACCTGGCGCCTCAGTTGGACCAGCGTTCGTGCTGGACGTGCAGACCGCGTGAGACGACGCTTCATCCAGTCCCAAACATTCTCAATGGGGGACGGGATACATGCGGACGTGCATTGTCCTGTTGGAACAGCAAGTTCCCTTGCCGGTCTAGGAATGGTAGAACGATGGGTTCGATGACGGTTTGGATGTACCGTGCACTATTCAGTGTCCCCTCGACGATCACCAGTGGTGTACGGCCAGTGTAGGAGATCGCTCCCCACACCATGATGCCGGGTGTTGGCCCTGTGTGCCTCGGTCGTATGCAGTCCTGATTGTGTCGCTCACCTACACGGCGCCAAACACGCATACGACCATCATTGGCACGAAGGCAGAAGCGACTCTCATCGCTGAAGACGACACGTCTCCATTCGTCCCTCCATTCATGCCTGTCGCGACACCACTGGAGGCGGGCTGCACGATGTTGGGGCGTGAGCGGAAGACGGCCTAACGGTGTGCGGGACCATAGCCCAGCTTCATGGAGACGGTTGCGAATGGTCCTCGCCGATACCCCAGGAGCAACAGTGTCCCTAATTTGCTGGGAAGTGGCGGTGCGGTCCCCTACGGCACTGCGTAGGATCCTACGGTCTTGGCGTGCATCCGTGCGTCGCTGCGGTCCGGTCCCAGGTCGACGGGCACGTGCACCTTCCGCCGACCACTGGCGACAACATCGATGTACTGTGGAGACCTCACGCCCCACGTGTTGAGCAATTCGGCGGTACGTCCACCCGGCCTCCCGCATGCCCACTATACGCCCTCGCTCAAAGTCCGTCAACTGCACATACGGTTCACGTCCACGCTGTCGCGGCATGCTACCAGTGTTAAAGACTGCGATGGAGCTCCGTATGCCACGGCAAACTGGCTGACACTGACGGCGGCGGTGCACAAATGCTGCGCAGCTAGCGCCATTCGACGGCCAACACCGCGGTTCCTGGTGTGTCCGCTGTGCCGTGCGTGTGATCATTGCTTGTACAGCCCTCTCGCAGTGTCCGGAACAAGTATGGTGGGTCTGACACACCGGTGTCAATGTGTTCTTTTTTCCATTTCCAGGAGTGTATTTATTACTTAACTTTGCTGTAGTCCATGATCAGTTGGTTGACAGTTATAGAAGAAGCGACTAGACTAAGCGTCTGTAGAATGACATAATTTACAAGTCACAAATCTCACAGTGACGAATTAATCTCTCGTAATCTTGAATGTCGAATCCGGTGAATTTGAAGGCTAACTTGGAACGGAGCTACAAAGACTTGATGGCAGCAGTAACTGAGCTGCAGACGATGACTAACATCGGCGCTGGCTGACCACTGAACGCGGCTACGTACTGTAGACTGGCACAACTGCACTTCTCCCTTGCTACACATGAAGTGGCCTAGCGGAGCCTGTGACTGGCTGCGTACTCTTTGGCTAACACAGCAGTTCTTCTGTTCCGTTTATCGAGAGAATCGCATTCGGCGGAGCGATCTCTCAGACGACGGTGTGGTCGTATGGTTGACGACATCACAGTATACGCCCTTGTTCGTGAATAGTATAAATTTTGTACTGTGTGTGGTCATATTTCAACTGTTTGGTATCTTATTTCCTGAGACGGAAATTGGAGTCGAGCCAAGTTTTTGCCTAAACCAGCGAAAACCGCCTAAAATCTTCACTCAGCCTGTGCAACAGCCACATTCGTTAATCTGTCGGTCGTTCGACCCTGGCCTGACGTACCCTCTTGTCGCGAACGCTAGCGCGCTGCTTGTTGACCTGTACATGAAGGTCACGACAACAGTCAGTAATCTTGGAATTTTTAAAGTCTACCCATCCTATGACAGGCGTTGAACAGGTAATGCAACAGACTTTTTTCTCTGGACCGATTTAGTTTGAAGAAAAAAAGAATGGTTCAAATGGCTCTGAGCACTATGCGACTTAACTTCTGAGGTCATCAGTCGCCTAGAACGTAGAACTAATGAAACCTAACTAACCTAAGGACATCACACACATCCATAGCCCGAGGCAGGATTCGAACCTGCGACCGTAGGGGTCGCTCGGTTCCAGACTGTAGCGCCTAGGACCGCATGGCCACTCCGGCCGGCTTAGTTTGAACAAATGTGGAATTTGTTGCGGGACAACGAGGAATATTCCCCATATCATATTTCACAAGCTGCGACATCGTCGCGAAAAAACGCAGTTACCCGTATATGTAATAAGTTTCTTTAATTTACGTCTATGGTCACAATCTTTTTTGTTTAACAGATTACCGGTTTCGGTCTTTAATGACGATCATCAGATCTGTTTCATAAAAACAAAGTCCTAATGTACTGCAGCCATAGCGGCATCGTCAAATGTTAAATGCGAAATCAGCAGCAGCATCGTCAAATACATACTGGTGCTGATTTCGCATTTAATATTTGACGATGCCGCTATGGCTGCAGTACATTAGGACTTTGTTTTTATGAAACAGATCTGATGATGGTCATTAAAGACCGAAACCAGTAATCTGTTAAACAAAAAAGATTGTGACCATAGCCGTAAATTAAAGAAACTTACCCCATATCATAGTTTCGTGAAGTTCAGATAGGTGGTGGGATCCCAGAGTGATGAGCACATTGAAGTATCAGTCGAACCATCGTGTTGTAAGCTACTGCTTTCCTTGAAGGATTACTAGTTTTCCTGAGGATCCTCCCATTCATTTGCAGTCTGGCATCTGTTATCCCCTCCGTTTAATTTTATGTGATCGTACTCAGTAACATCGCTCCGTAAGCTTATTCTCAGGCATTTTATGGAAGGCATACGTACCAGCTGTCTCCACACTTCGAACCACCGCCATCCATTCGTGTTAAATATGCTGGCCCCTAGATCTCATTGTTCAGCAATAAATATTAAATTTATTAAGATATTCTAGGGTATTATGCTGTGATCTAACATATTTGTTGGAGAAATGGAATGTTTCGCTCCCATCTGCAGAGGACGTCTGCAAGGGGGTTGTAGCTTTTGTGGCTGCCCGGTTTACAACCCGGCTCGTTTCTGCTATCTCGCGTCCAGAGAGATGACGTCACAAAGTGGAGTGCAACTGGCCATTGTCCGTTACTCTCTTGCTATCGCCTCATCGTCAAAGACGGCCACACATCTTCGTCAGCCCCGGAACCCGCATACCATTCAGTTTTAAAACTTCTTCCTTCCCATTAAAATTATTAGCGCATTTAGCAATCACTATAGCCTCTGTAAACAGCCTATCGTAATATCCGCTAGTGGCACCCAGTGAGTCTTATCAAATAAAATCTGATAGTCCTCAAGCTGCAAAGCGTGTTCTCCAACAGTTGGTCTATCTGTTTTACCCTTGTACGATGGCCCGTATATATGGCAAGTCGTTTTACTGGTGTCTTTTTTCTGTGAAGTATCCGCAAACACCTCTTTACAACGACGTGCCGTTCTGTAAATTCCCCGTTTTCCACCGGTTTGTCTGCGTCCTTGACCGACCTGACATGTTCCTGTATCTGTCGGGTGGGTTTGTAGACGATGGCGATATTCTGTTTCTTCAAGATCTTCCCTAAGTTGTCAGTGACGTTTTTAATGAGCGGCAGAAAAGGTTGGATTTCGCAGACGGCTGTACGTTACAGCGGAGCACTTAACGCTCTTTTTATTTCGGCGATAGGAAAGCCTTGCGGCAGAATAACACTTCCTTCCATTAACGTTCCCAAGGAATGTGTACCCACGTCGTCAAACTGAACGGGTATAGCACTCTAAATCGCCACACCCGGCGGAAAGATTGAGACAGGGAAAAGTCTAGAATCGCTTATCTGCCTTGTGGTGGCCCATTTCCCGAAACCATCGGTAGAAGGAAACATGACATACAGTGGACTTAATACAAATAAAGAAGTCTTCTTTGTAATTTCAAAGAGGATCTAGGCCCTGAAACGAAACCGGTTCCAAAGACATAAAACTACTGAATTGTGACTGGAAATCTGCCTGAAAATTTGACTCGCAACGGTAATGACGTAACATTTAATGATTTGAGAGTTGGAAGAATCCATTTCAGTACCAAAGTTGCTGCATAAGTCAAGTCAACAAAATCCACAGAAATATAAATTACAAAAATCCCATGAGTACGTTGGTAAAATAACCAAACAAACTGTAATGTTGCCCAAAAATTAACTGTAAAAAGTGATTAACCTGACTCACGACTTCGGGAATGTTGCAGTATGACGAGTTATAGAACGTCAACTTTATTTTGAACTTGCACCAGCGAGAAAAAAACTTACTTTATTCACATTGCTCGGAACAGAAGCCTAATCGCCGGCACCACAGCTCGTTCACATTTTACCAAATTCATCATAGAGATACGTAATATTACCTAACAACATCACTGAATATACATAAGCCTAAGTACATCTCCCAAACGGCACGTGAAGATATATATTTAAGGGCAAACAAAAGCGAAATGGGGGAAAGCCGGCAAACGAAATGGTAGCTGAAAAACACTAACAACACTCGACGCTCAGTAATCCTTCAGATTATCATAAAAATTATAACATTTAAAAAATCAAAAATGATGCGGTATTTCCAAAAGCCCCATAGCTATATGAAGGTGCATTACTCGTAGCTATCGGTTTCACGTCAGTATAGACACATCTTGAAGTTTATAATGGTTACATTTCCATAATGTAGATGGAAATGATGTGGAATACAGTGAGGAGATAGATATTTTAGTGTAACTACTTTAAAACTATATTTATTGGAAAGGACATATTTGATTAATTCAGTGAGGATGAAGCGCATTAGAAATTATTTCTTTCAGAGTCTTTACGTTGGGAGAGCTTTATGGCAATGCAAAATTATGAAGTATCATACATGCGCGAGATGGATATTGTTGTACGTTGTCGTCAGCGGCTAGATGGCGGCGGTAGCATACACTGCTGGCCACCGTAAATGCAACACCCTGAAGGAAGCATCCGAATCAAGTGAAATTTACACCATGGGTTTGCAGTGATGAGATATGCAACTGATTAGAATTTCAGCGCAGATAGCGCCATTTAAGGCTTGGTGATTTCGACGAGTGTACGTTCGGCAAGTGCGTTTACCTTGTGGTTGTTTCACAAGACGATCTGTTATGCCTCGTAGACAACAGCGAACATCGTTTGATCAAGTATCCGAGTTCGACAGAGGAAGGATAGTGGCTTACCGAGATTGTGGATTATCATACAGAGAAATCGCTAGTCATGTTGGACGAAACCAAACAACTGTAATGCGGATATGTGACCGTTGGATGCAGGAGGGTACGACGGACCGACGTGGTCGATCGCATTCACCTCGGTGCACCACTGCACGTGCTGATAGGCAAATTGTGCGCATGGCAGTGACGGATCGCTCAGTGACATCCCGAACCATAGCACAGCACATTGCGTCTGTAAGGCATCATCCAGTGTCTGCGCGTACCATTCGACGCCGTTTACAGCAGAGTGGTCTGTCCGCAAGACGTCCATTGCTTCGTCTACCACTGACGCAGAACCACAGACGTCTCCGTCGCCAATGGTGTGATGACAGACGGATGTGGACGGCAGAATGGAATGACGTTGTCTTTACTGACGAGGCACGCTTCTGTCTGCAGCACCACGATGGTCGGATTCGAGCGTGGAGAGAGGATGCTGGACAGCTGCATTATGCACCGCCACACTGGTCTTGCACCGGGTATTATGGTATGGGGCGGTATTGGAAATTACTCTCGCACGCCTCTAGTACGCATTGCCGGTACTTTAAATAGTCGGCGCTACATATCCGAGGTGCTGGAGCCAGTTGTCCTTCCTTACCTTCAGGGCTCGGCCACAGCCGTATTTCAACAGGATAATGCACGACCACACGTGGCACGCATTGTCCAAAGGTTCTTCGTCAATAACCAGATTGAAGTGCTTCCCTGACCGGCTCGCTCTCCGGATCTTTCGCCGATAGAAAACATGTGGGCCATGGTTGCTCAACGAGTGACCCAGATTACATCCCCAGCTGCCACACCAGATGATATTTGGCAACGTGTGGAAGCTGCTTGGGCTGCTGTACCCCAGGAACACATCCAACGTCTCTTTGACTCAATGCCGAGACGTGTGGCAGCGGTGATCTCCAACAATGGCGGCTACTCTGGCTACTGATTCTGGCAGGAACCACATGTCACAGACGTCTGTAAACGTAATCATTTGATACTTGGTCAACATGTTATCTACAAAATAAATTTTGTTGTGCTACCTCTTGTCTTTCTTGGTGTTGCATTTACGGTGGCCAGCAGTGTAATTGCAACTGGTCGGTCAATGTTAACATGCACCTTTTACATCCTCTTGACATAAGCATATTCCGTTTAACGGTGATAATTTCCGTCTGTCGACTACTGCTGGATACAGGCCGGCCAGAAGCTACTTGGTACGTAAACGGCACAGCCTAAAAAAACAACCATGTAGTCGCAGAGAACTGCCTCGAATATATTCGTGAAGAGAAATACAAAGAGACTAGTATCGTGGTACAAACATGAAGTTTCCGGAACAGCGTTGTTAAAGAGTCTGTCGGAATAAAAATGTCGGGAAACACTATAAAGCGGATCGGAAGTTTCGTTCTAAGCACGGCTTGAGGTCCAGCACACCATTAAGACGTCGCCGCCCATAAGGACTGGAAGACGATGAGAGATGTATGCGTTTTACGGAAGACCAGCGCGGACTCCGAAAAACGAATGTGGCTCACTGGCTGAAAAGCTTGAATTTTGAAACTTTTTCGTAATTACCGGTTTTCTAGCCGAGTGTAGCTGTATAGAGCGCGTAGACGTACGCTGTGGGAAGAAGCCGAATTGCAGAGCATTCATCCGTTACGCAACTGAACTATAATGAACGTTGCGGACTCGGTGAGAATTAATAGAAGATAAGATCAGGGTTTGTGCCATTTTAAACTTGAAATGTAGTGTTTTAGTGTGTGTTTTTCGCCTTTTGACCTTAGAATGTTATGCTGTTTTGTTTATACACGAGATTATTGGTGGGGGTTGCTAGAAATCAGTTCGAGGCAGTGTAACTTGTGCATAGCGGCTCATGTGGTGGTACAATATTAACTCGACTTGTTTACCATCAGCTTGCACAGGAGTGCCCCAGCAGCAGACGTTTGTACACGATTAATTACCGCCTCACGTCTGCAGCCCTCTCATATACGTGGGCAAGCTAAGATTCGCTCGGAATGTCTATGAGAAACCAATGTCGTGGTAAACGGATTATGTGTGGAAAAGAATAAGTGGAAGATTGTTTCTGGACTGTTCCACTCCCCAATAACATCGTATTTGACGGCTGTAGGGGAAGTTCCGTAAGTGTTTGGAACGAATATTTGATTCCTTATAAACTATTGACGTAATTTTGATAGAGAGCGGGCCAGTGTAAAACGTTGTTTTAAAAACTTCGCCATCAACTCACGATAAATACCTGGAGTCGGCTTATTTAATAATGGCGTCCTTTAATTATGATTTTCCTCCGTTCTATCGGACTTCTTTTCCGATTAGCACATTACTTAAAATTAGAAATAATGCAATGAAGTAAATATGGTCTCAAACACTGTTCATGTATTTCACAAATAATTCTCAAATGTGAAAAAGGCACGTCTTATTCCAACGACATAGAGAACTCTCGGATTACAGAAAAAATGCAAAACATAGACTTCAGTTAATTTCATGCACAGGGCCTCCATTTCCGTCATAAGTGTACATGCGAATTGCCGGCCGCGGTGGACGAGTGGTTCTAGGCGCTTCAGTCTGGAACCGTCACAGTTTACTACGGTCACAGTTTCGAATCCTGCCTCGGGCATGGATATGTGTGATGTCCTTAGGTTAGGTTAGGTTTAAGTAGTTCTACGTTCTAGGGGAATAATGACCTCAGATGTTAAGTCCCATAGTGCTCAGAGCTATTTGAACCATTTTGTACATGCGAATTGCATGGACTAAAAGAGAAACTTGTTCCTGGACATTCCTCATTAAAAGCAAATAATTCTGAATTATTACTCGCTTAATGCACGAGATGCAGCATACCAGCATACATGAACTAAATGCTTAAATTTCCTTTGTTGACATATTTTGCCACTTGGCCGTAGATGGCAACTGTTTCAGCTCCCAATATGCTAATAGGCGCAGAATAGTTCGTAGTTTTCTTTATTCCTTTTTCCTCTTTCAGAATTCATTTAGAATGGACCTACTAGTTTCTTTCTTTTTGATTTGTCTATGACGTCACCTACATACCTTTAATCGTTAATTGTCAAACACAGTTTGTTCACTTTCTCGGCGTACTCAAATGTTGTTACAGATTCGGGACCTCATTAACTTTGATTTGGCCAGCCAATAGCAAGTGCAATAAATCGAGAAAATACCGTCGTTAGTCCGAAAGAATCAATGACGCACTGGAACAGAAAATCATTGGCCCTGTTACCGATGGAATGTTTCCAGCAATTTCTCTGTACAACAGTGGAGCTTGAATCTCTTTGTTCCAGTCCGGCAGTAGTTGAAAAAACCGTTCGTCAGCTCTGTTTTATGCTGAACGGACTTAGGTTCTACGTTCGGTGAGCGCAGGGTCGTAATTCGCACTTCTCGAAGCTTTCCCTTCCTGGAGATAGTTTCGTTTATTTCTCGACTCGTAAAACTATAATACCTCAAGTAAAACAGATAATTCGTATGTTCCACAAGACAACCTTCATATTACTTACATTAAAGAAAATTTAATAACGTTCTTGATCCTGCTTTATATTCCGTTTTTCCCATACTCTCTGGAGGAGAACAGCAGTTCTTGCTATGCTCACCAGAGCGCTGTACCTGTAATTTGGGAATAATAGCCCGCTACGCTGCTTCTGGGCACTGCCTTACTGCCCCCTCCATGCTTCAGCCACGTTTTAAACCATATAATTTTCCTTCAATAAATTAGAAAGGTGAGACTCCTTGCTACTTTGCAGTACACTGTTATTGTTCCTGAATTAACGACGTCTTAGCATCTAACACCTAATACCGGGGTGATTTGAATACAAATTTATAGCTGGAGTCCCACTCAGTTCTGTACTGAATTACGAAGTACTAAAAGCTTCCTCACTTTTTTGCTGTCTTTACTGGTACCCTTCCTGGGATGTTTTGTTGTGAAATAATGGAAGCTTTAGTACTGGCATTAACACAAATCCTGAAATGCGTATAATATGACCCACATCATAAAGTAGTCTTTTCCTAATGGAGGCAAGGCTCTCACTGAGACATTGGAGAATTTGAAACGACCATGAAAAAGTCAACCTCACGCATTGACATTATTCTCACTGTTCTCAGGGAATCAGTCTACATTTCAGTTATGGTTGACAGTATCTGGATTTACTTTATACCATGCACAGATGAACACTTAACATTAAAAACCTTACTTCCTTCTATGAAAGCTGCAGTTATTTTGAGATCTGAAATATGTGGTGTGATCTATTCATAATCTTCTTCTGGTACAAAAACAGTCGTCTGATACTGCTATCAAATTTCCTTACGTAAGTTTTTAATGCGAGATCACAGTGGATGGTTAGGATGACCTCCTTCCAAAATTAAGACAGGTGTAAAACGTAGAGACGAAGTCATGGGATTTTGTTATGTTGGTAGAAAAAAATGGACCACGGTTGTAGCAAATACAATAGCGGAAGTAGACTACCTAAGGCATAGAGAACATTCCTCACTGAAATAAATCTGCCGGTACCAAAGAGAGATCGTTACTTGACTTTCTGGCAATGTACATGTGAAGTACACAGTTGCACGGAAGTGACAGTAGAAAAGCTAAAAGAAGACGACCGAAGCGTTTGAAATATATTCTTGCAGAAGGACGCTCATAATTAAGTGGGTTGGAATGCTGAGATATGAGCAGCTTCTCCAAATCTGTTGCGAGTAAAGGAATGTATAGAAAATGCTAAGTAGGAGAAGGGCAAGGACGATAGCACATGTGCTTTTATATGAGGGTATAGTTTTCATAGTAGAGGGAACATATTGTAGTTGACGACATATTGGGATATGCAGAATAAATAACTGAGGGGATTGACTGTAGTTGGTTCTCTGAAATGAAGAGTTAGGAACGAGAGACGGAAACGCCGCTAACCTCATAAACCCAGACGAAAAACTGATAAAAATATCGCAATCACGTACTGTGGATAATATTGCACATTGCACACGTTTTGTGACACTGACTCGGGGAATCCACGAGAGCCTGAGAGGATATTCCATTGTGGATCATAACTTTTGGGATATGTTTACTCGTACTTATTTTTACAAGACATTGGTGGTTATTGGCTTGTAGGAGCTGAAAACGATTGTGAACCTTATTATGCGGCAGATATCCACATACTAGCAATCGGTATTCTCTTTGAAATGACTTTCCACTGGTTTTCTCCTATCCAGCACAAGCGTTGAAAACGGCGAAGGTACAAGATGTTCCAAAAAGAAAGGCCAATGTTGCTGAAGGTAATCTTGGTTTCATTTATCTCTTTGGAGTAAACAAGCGTTTTCAGACGAGACTGGCTGCATGTTTATAAATAACCAGGTCCCAAAAATATTCTTGTTACGAAGTAACTGTTCATATCCTTTCATATGCGGAGCCGGCCGAAGTGGTCGTGCGGTTAAAGGCGCTGCAGTCTGGAACCGCAAGACCGCTACGGTCGCAGATTCGAATCCTGCCTCGGGCATGGATGTTCGTGATGTCCTTAGGTTAGTTAGGTTTAATTAGTTCTAAGTTCTAGGGGACTAATGACCTCAGAAGTTGAGTCCCATAGTGCTCAGAGTCATTTGAACCATCATAGGCGGAACTTACTTAGCTTCCAAACTAGCAAATTACTTATTTTCGGTCTTTGTGGCTACGTTTGTGAACAGTGACTGTGTGGGATAATTATTTATTTGTAATTTCGGCTACCTGTCACTTTTATTTGTTTTATGTTCAATCTAACATAATATAACGCGTTTCGAACATGTTCTGTTCATCTTCAGGCGTTTATGCATACAGAGAAGCACGAAGATGTCAAAAAATGTGTAGAGAAGTCAACAACATATTAACTTATTTCAGCAAAACTTAGCTGCACCTTACTTGTCCTATATAAAGCTTCTTACAATTTTGCTTATGTCTGGTCCTTATAAATAATTTTGTTGGATGTTCATCTTAGTGCATGAGATCATATTTGAAATGATCTTTTCTTTTCCATTTGACACTCCATCTTCTTCAATAGGACAAACCACTTCCTTACAGATGCATGAATGCAGATTTTATTCATGTGTGAAGCAAATGAATAACTACGTGATATTACTACTTTTATGCTTATCTTATGGCGAAGAGTTCCGATATTCAAGATGGCTTTTCAAGTAAAAATTACTGAAAGTAAATGTCTTATTGTTACGCGTGAGTAAGCTACTTTCACGGCTTGCATGTTAGTGCTGTAGCTTCTCTAACAAAGTGCACTTGGGGCGTGCTGGAAACCCTATTCCAAACCATCACAATCGAGGAAAATCTACGTTGCCAGAATAGATATGCGGTAAGCACGAGGGTAAGTACTGACAGAATTGTAGGAGTTGTGGCGTTTCGTTTGTGTCATCAGCAAATAGAAATTTTTCCTTAGTGTCTTATGTTGTCTGAAAAGTCCATATATAATCTCCTGAGGAACACCTTTGCATGTTTCGGGTTTGATAATTGTTTCACAGATTTTTTATGTGGGCGATCTTTACCTGATACACCCTGAATCACTCATTCACTATTCCTGTTACAACTACTGCTTCTGTAGACGAGACGGCATAAGAAGATCCCTGAAAGTTCCAGCACTGTTGCCAACTTTCAGGTTGAATCGCAAACGGCTGCAGGTGAAAACAATTATCCTCTACAAAGCTGTGGCAACACTGAGGCCATAACCTTCCGCCGACTCAACGATTACAAATGATTCATGGACAACTGGTTATAAGACTTGGACAAGCCGAGAAAATGCCCGTATCACAGTCCATCGATAGCTTCAAGAAGCGCATTATTAAACTCTGTTATGTTCGATATTGTTCTTTTGCTGACTCGGTAGCCAAGCTGCCCTGTACTAAGAAGATTGCGTTTATTCGTTTATTCAGGTGACTCATTGTTCTGTCTTTCATTATAGATTATGTTGCTTTTGAGCAGGGTAACTCACCTATACTTTTCAGTATTTTTCAGGGTAACTCACCTATACTTTTCAGTATTTTTCACATTACCTATCTTTAGTGGGAGCTCAACTCGTACAAACTTTAAATACTGAAGAAACATATCTAAACTGAAAAAAAACTCTTTTGTTGTATGCGTTAGTGCAGTTTGTACGCTGGCCATGCTTGCCTTCAGAACACAGCTTGGTACTTCATCTTAGCCAGTTACTATACTACCCGACAAAAAAAAAAAAAAAAAAAAAAAAAAAGTGAAGTAAGCAGAAGAGATGGTCGGTCGTTAATGTATCCTGTAAGTTGGTACATGTACAGGCCATCGGCAGGTATGTAAATGATTAGAACTGAAGTTCTCTGTGACAGATAGAAAGTCCACTTGAGTGTATTACATTTGTTCGTGTTTAGTGTTGTTGCAACGGCTAATACGGTGCACACACATGTGGTGTGATCGCTCTGAAGGACACGGCGATGGCGTGTACTGGTGTGAGACAGCTTATGGGGCTACTGAGCAGTAGTACGGAAGGTTGGGGCCGTTTGATTGAGATGAGTTAGAAATAGACAAAATTTGTACATTTATTTAAATAAGGGCCTTTAAAAACATGTAGCACGTCACAATAACATGAACAAATCGCGCCTTAGAGCATGTCAGCAAACACCTTTCAGTAATGAAATTTAAATTGAGGTCAACTAACAGCTTAAACGCTGATAATTATGCCAGATAATATCTCGTAAAGAGAAACAAGTTCAGACAGACCCACAATTGTAAAAACAAAGCTCACAATGATAGTTAAACCTAAATTAAAACGGAACTTCAGAATGATTACGGAAGTTGACAGTTATATGATACAACCTTAAAAATCTAACATTAAAGAAAGATAGCTTCCCTTCGATAAAAAACTTTCATTGTTCCGTGTCTGCATCTCAGACAATCTTACTCAGGCCTTGTAGCTGTTCAGCATCCACCTGGTTCGTCACAATTTTAGCTGAACAACTAATCATCACCCGTGCACTTAGTTTTACATCAGAGTGAGCCATTACTCAAACGTTCACCTGACATAGTAACGTATTAGACCCAAGACACAACATGTTAACAACATTAATTTTAAGTAGGCCTCTATTGTTAACTGCTTAAATATTTCAGATGCCTCCTCCAAAGCTAGAACGTGTACAACAGCACGTAATAAGTTCAAATCATTACGCACCTACCACCGGGAACAAATACATATATCAATTTAAATCTACTAAATCGGTACCTGATTCCGAGTAATTGCACCGATTAATGTACAATGGAAACTTCATTCATTGCGGTATATAACGTAATTACCAACGGACAGTTTATGTAACAAACGAGTTACATAAGTTTCCAACGAAGCAGAACAGTTCAATCACGGGAGGACAGAACTACCAAAAACATTGAGCTAAGGTGCCTGATCGAAGCATTATCTTTTTAGCCCACTACTATTCACATTTCCCTGCGGGACACGCAGTTACGTAACGTGACCAAAATGTCAGATATCTCAGCCACATCTGCACACTCGACAGCGGTGAGCCACACGTTTGAAAAAAAAAAAAACTAATTGTGTACTCTGCTAAAGAGGACACTGCATCCGCTTCTGACGCCCGTCGCCTCGCACTCTCCGTGGTCAACATCACTCACCTCGGCTCACATGAAACTTCCTCAGCACCGCTTGGAGCAGCAATATACACAATGTGATCAAAAGTATCCGGACACCTGGCTGAAAATGACTTACAAGTTCGTGGCGCTCTCCATCGGTAATGCTGGAATTCAGTATGGTGTTGACGCACTCTTTGCCTAGATGAAAGCTTCCACTCTCACAGGCATATGTTCAGTCAGGTGCTGGGAGGTTTCTTGGGGAATGGCAGCCCATTCTTCAAAAAAATGGTTCAAATGGCTCTGAGCACTATGCGACTTAACTTCTGAGGTCATCAGTCGCCTAGAACTTAGAACTAATTAAACCTAACTAACCTAAGGACATCACACACATCCATGCCCGAGGCAGGATTCGAACCTGCGACCGTAGCGGTCACTCGGCTCCAGACTGTAGCGCCTAGAACCGCACGGCCACTCCGGGCGGCGCCCATTCTTCACGGAGTGCTACACTTAGGAGAGGTATCGATGTCGGTCGGTGAGGCCTGGCACAAAGTCGGCGTTCCAAGACATCCCATACGTGTTCTATAGGATTCATGTCATGCCTCTGCGCAGGCCAGTCCATTACAGTGATGTTATTGTCGTATAAGCACTCCGCCCCATTATGTGCATTA
Organism: Schistocerca piceifrons; assembly: GCF_021461385.2. Lineage (NCBI taxonomy): Eukaryota > Metazoa > Arthropoda > Insecta > Orthoptera > Acrididae > Schistocerca > Schistocerca piceifrons. The sequence continues at coordinate 141,441,520 of NC_060138.1, read as the reverse complement.
TGAACAGATGCTCGATAGTGCTGAAAGGTGCAATCACCATCCCCGAATTCCTCTTCAACAGTGGGAAGCAATAAGGTGCTTAAAGCATCAGTGTAGGCCTGTGCTGTGATAGTGCCACGCGGAACAACGAAGGGTGCAAGCCCCCTCCATGGAAAACACGACCTCACCATAACACCATGGCCTCCAAATTTTATTGTTGGCATTACACACGCTGGTATACGACGTTCACCGTGCATTCACCATACCCACACCCTTACATCGGATCGCCACATTGTTTGCCGTGATTCGTCATTCCACACAACGTTTTTCCACTGTTCAATCGTCCAATGTCTACGCTCCTTACACCAAGCAAAGCGTCGTTTGGCATTTACCGGCGTGATGTGTGGCTTATGAGCATCCGCTTTGACCTCCTGCCTAACTGTCATAGTTCTTGTAGTGGATCCTGATGCAGTTTGGAATTCCTGTGTAATGGTCTGGATAGATGTCTGCCTATTACACCTTACGACCCTCTTCAACTGACGGCGGCCTCTATCAGTCAACAGATGAGGTCGGCTTGTACGCTTTTGTGCTGTACGTGTCCCTTCACGTTTCCACTTCACTATCACATCGGAAATAGTCTACCTATGGATGTTTAGAAGCGCGGAAATCTCACGTACAGACGTATCACACAAGTGATACCCAATCAGCTGACCAAGTTCTGTAAGTCCGTGAGTTCCACGGAGCGCCCCATTCTGCTCTCTCATGATGCCTAATGACTACTCAGGTCGCTGATGTGGAGTACCTGGTGGCAGCACAATGCACTTAATTATGTCGTTGGGGGTGTCCGCGTACTTTTGATCACATAGTGTATCACTTTATCCCCAGAGGAAGCATAAACCATCTCTGCTCAGCGACTCAGCGACCTAGAGTGGTGCCACCCTTGTAACATAAACCGAAACAGTCACATCCTTGGGACAAGCGTTGTCAGCACCTGACATACTTTCAAAGGGGTCTCATTGTGGGTCTCCATGTGACCAATTGTTCGAATCTTGTAGTAATCAGATTTGTGGATGATTCTGGTGTGACAGTGGCCCTGTGTTGGACTGTATGTGAACAAGAGGGCAGGCATGCTCACGGCCAATGTTACGGTCGACCACGTCTATCCATCACCACGGAGGACCGCCGTGTTGTGCATCAGGCACGTCGTCACCTCCTCGTATCCACGGCTGCCATGCTAGAACAAGTAATGGACTTCTTGCAACATTCTGTCCTTCCCGCACCGTTGGTTAGAAACTAGCAGCATCCAGACTGGGGAATTTACGTCCCATCTGTAGGTTGCCGACAACACAACACAAACGGCTGTGTTTGGAGTTGTGCCGTGACATGGAACGATGGCCTGCAGCGATGATTCGTGTTCGGCGTAAGGCAGAATGAGCATTATTGGCAAGTATGGCGGCAACCACGGCCGTCCTATTCGTCCAATGTTTCTAAGAGTCACTGCGGTGTAACCCCTGCTGTCTTAGAGTGGGGCTTGAGGGAAATGTGACGGCGCAACGGTACTGTATGAACATCTTGTATCCTCATGTGTTACCTCTCATGCGACAGTATCGGATGCAGTTTCCAACGGGACAATCATCGACCAGCTAACTGCTCTTGACACTGTGAACTGTCTGCTCTGACGCCAACTCCGTTGCATTGCCAGTAGGCCTATTCAGGATACTGAGGAGCAGTTACAACAGTTGTGAACCAGCCTGCCTCAGCGGAGGCAACAACGCTTTGCGACGCCCTTCCTAAAGGAAACAGTGCTGGCATGAACGCAAGGAGGGGGGGGGGGGGGGGGAGGGAGGTGGAAGGTGGCTGGGGGGACAGTGAGATGGACAACGTCATACTGAAAACTGGTCTCTTACCGCCAAGCTCTTTTTAAATATCAGTCGATTTTTGTAATGACCACAGTAACTTGACGTACCCTTTCAACCTGTAAATTTTCTTCCGTTTCGTTTCTTCCTCATCTTCTGGCTGCATTATTTTTTGCATTAAAAAAAAGGCACAGCACGAAGGAACTATCCGAATGGGCCGGAAATCGGTAGATGTGACGTACATGTACAAACAAACAAATGATTGGAATTTCAGAAAAGTCGGATGATTGATTCGAGAGAAAGAGCTTCACAAATTGAGAAGTCATAACGCGTTGGTCCACCTCTGGTCCTTACGCAAGCATAGGGTCTGGAAATTCATTGACTTTAGTAGAATAGTGGCGAGTCCTGCTTCGATGATCAGCGGAGACGTGTCTAGAGACGTCCCGGACGACGGGGCGATACCTACCTGTCGCCCACCTGGTGTGATGGTCTGGGCTGCCATTTCTCTTTACAGCGGGACCCCTTTAGTTGTCATGCGCGGCATCCTCACACCACAGCAGTAGGCATCCTATACTCTGCGCCCCGTTTAGTTGTCCGTTGTGGCAAGACATCCTGAGCTTACATTTCAACAAGATAATGCACGCCCGCACACGGCGGGAATTTCTACTGCTTGCGACACCCTACGTTGGCCAGCTGGGACGGCGCATCTCTCTAAATTGAGAACGTTTGCAGCAGGATGGGCAGCGCATTCCAGCCAGCTCGGGATCTTGACTATGTAACACGCCAATTGGACAGAATCTGACGCGATATCCTTGAGGAGGACATCCAACAACACTATCATTCAGTGCCAAGCCGAATAACTGTTTACATAAGGGCCAGAGGGGGACCAACGCGTTATTGACTTGCTCAATTTGTGAAACTTTTTCTCTGGACTAAATGACTTCCCGTATATAAAAGGATTTCCTGTACTAATTTGACTGAGAATTGAAACTGGTAAATTTTGGAGTTAAGCAGCGCTACATACTGGCCCTGTGAAATCGGTCTGAATACACTGAAAAATTCTTACGTCATAATGGTGTCGCCGGATAACGCTGTCTATATATCTGCTCCCAAATGGCATAGCTTAGTGCAATGCTGGCCTATCTACTACTACTGAACAACATTAGTCTGAGGCTTGCATTATTAGAAAAAAGACTGACTTTACTTGTTGACAGAGCTGGATAGCTGGTCCTCTGTTTATTAAACAACACATGACTACGATATGGGAAAATTTGTAAAATATTTAAACTTAAGTAAATAACTGGTAAAAAATTATGTTCTGAAGAACATTATAATTGAAAACATTTCTGTAAACCATTACATAAAAAACTGAACATTACAAGTCTGACTTAATTAGAGCTGACAAATCACAAAAGGATTGAAACAAATTCATATTAACACCTAAGACAACAAATTTAAGTACGCGCATGGCGATGAACAATAATAAAGTTTACTTTACACTACATGGCAATAAACTGCGCTGCACCAGTTGCGACTGCTATTGCTCTTACATGGCTAGCAACTGTATTGTAGCGGTGAGCTACTACTTACTTCTGCTCTGTTGGAGCGAGCGACTACAACTTCGGCCGAGACTGCTCTAACCTGCGATTCTGCTGCAGCAGAGATGTTTTATATCGCAGGCAGCGCGTGAGCAATACATCGAAATTACATTTGCTCCAGTAAAGTAGTGACAAATAAAATGTCGTGTGGCTAGGGCCTCCCGTCGGGTAGACCGTTCGCCTGGTGCAGGTCTTTCGATTTGACGCCACTTCGGCGACCTGCACGTCGATGGGAGTGAAATGATGATGATTACGACAACACAACACCCAGTCCCTGAGCGGAGAAAATCTCCCAACCAGCCGGGAATCGAACCCGGGCCCTTAGGATTGACAGTCTGTCACGCTGACCACTCAGCTACCGGGGGCGGACAGGTACTGAACAGTAAACCTTTTACATAATGATGAACCCCTTACAACATAATCAACCAATCCTTTTTAAACAGTAATTATTTGTTTGTCTGTGCTTGCATATCTCAGCTATCAATTACCGTCCAGATCGGATAACTGTTTCGTGGTGCATCGTGAGTTCTTTTCTTTACTTTTTTTTGTCACACGGTATAGTTTTAGTCTCTTATGGGCTTACCTAGCACCGGATAAGACGCCGTGGATCTTGTCGTAGCAGCATGCTGTTGCGGTAACGAACCAATCTCCACGAGACTACGGGGCTACAGACACTGCACGCAGTAACAGCGCCGCCTCCAGGGCGCGCCCCCGGCACGGCAGGAAGGCCCCCGCTGCGACACGGTGGCTGGCGGCGTGTCGCGTTTCGCCGTTTTCCCCGCCTGATCGAGTTACGGCCGGGGCGTCGGCCGCAGCCGCAGTCTAGGCCGCAACCCAGGCGGCACCTGTGGCTCTGCCTGCCCTGCTGTTCACCTGCCACCGCCACACTGCCGCTACCGCTGCTGCTCCACTGCGAATCCCTGCTACCAACAACTCTTCAGGAGCCAGTACAAAGTCGTCCAGAAACACGTCGGAACATTGTCTGACAGATAATCCCGAGAGAATAACATTAGGACGGGGCAGACCACAATAATTACGTTGCTCTATCTCTCCTGCTGATGAACTGTGTGACTGGCGGAAGCACCAGCTTCACACAGGCGACAGTACAAGCGGAAGAGTGCTGACAGTCACGCTATTCTGCCGCCATACAAAATTTCAGCGGCCTTTAGAACGACCCGCATTTCGAACACGAACACGGCGAGCAAACATACGTACTTCCACCGAAGTTCGAATGGTTCTAGTCGCTACAGTCTGGAGCCGCTTGACCGCTACGGTCGCAGCTTCGAATCCTGCCTCGGGCATGGATGTGTGTGATGTCCTTAGGTTAGTTAGGCTTAAGTAGTTCTAAATTCTAGGGGACTGATGACCTCAGTAGTTAAGTCCCATAGTGCTCAGAGCCAGAGCCAAAATCTTCTGGGTTATTAGGCCGCGTCATGTTTCTTCTGAAATGTTCGACGTATGATAGTTATTCAATCGAGAGGGCTTTTAGGCGGAATATTTATACCGCTGATAAGAATGACGAGGAACCGCCTTTTCACTCCGTCAGGTTACCGTTCGTTTCTGGGGTCACTGACCGCATAAGCAGAATTTTAAAGAAAAATGGTATTCAGACATCTTTCTTCAGTCAAAACAAATGTCTCTGAGCACTATGGGACTCAACTGCTGAGACAGAGCTTGACACTTGCATTAACCACGACAGTGATCTGTAATTCGTTATCAGAACAACGAAGAATTTCCTTTTTCTTTTACAATCATGTAACACTTCGGACTACAGTTAGTGAACAGTCAGATTATCCTGGTGTATCCGACGGAAAATTTTGTGTCTAAGATACTGATCGGCTGGACTGTAACTACTGATTGTTGCTACAAGAACAAGAAAATAGGTCGTTCCTTGTAAGGACTGTTACGTGGCTCTTCGTAAATACGCGAGTCCTGGAGTCGTAAGTATACGGTACAAAGAAGTCTGTAACGGAAAGGGGGCAAATGCCTTTCCTGCTTGAATCTGGGGTACGGAGATCTTAAAACTCGTTATTCATTACAGAATTGTCACACATTTATAAAAATGTCTCTGATTACACTGAATCTTAGATGTTGCAGTGCCGGGTGCTATGGGCAAGTAGCTTTATCAAAAGTGGTTCAAATGGCTCTGAGCACTATGGGACCTAACATCTGTGGTCATCAGTCCCCTAGAACTTAGAACTACTTAAACCTAACTAACCTAAGGACATCACACACATCCTTGCCCGAGGCAGGATTCGAACCTGCGACCGTTGCTGTCGCGCAGATTCAGACTGTAGCGCCTAGAACCGCTCGGACACTCCGGCCGGCTTTAGTCAAAACAAAATAAAAGACTTTTTCCTACGGAAAACGGATGCACCTGATTACCTCCACAATGCATGCGTCTATCAAGTGTCATGTGGCTGCGGCAAAGCGTATATAGGCGAAACAGGAAGAACTGTTAAAGAACGCATTAAGGAACACTAACGGCACATGCGGCTAAAACAAAGTGCAAAATCGGCAGTAGCGGAACATCTCGAGAACTGTGGCTCTGACATCGATTTTAATAACGTACGTGTACTGGCTAAAGAAACAAACATTTATAGAAGAAAGGTCCGAGAAGCGGTTGAAATTTCTAAGAATGTATCTAAATTTAATAGAGAGGACGGCTATAGGCTTCCGGCAACGTGGCTCCCCGCCATCAAGGAAGTAAATACGCGGCCGCGGTGTGTGAGCGGCATAAACAACGCGCTGCTAGTCACCTCGGCGGACAATAATATTTTGGGTAAACATTCCCCCTCTCTTGCTCTGTCCGTTTCGAATCTAGCCACTGATGATGACCAACCAACAGCGGTAGCAGGCATTTCAACCAATAACCCTTCTCCATCATAAGTGTGGAATAGTGCCTTTCTATCCAATGACGATGACCGCCAATGGTATCCACAGGAGATGAGCTACCAGCGCCCCTTCTTCTGCATTAACCTATGACTATGGCCCACCAATGGTAGCCATATGAATTTTAACCAATACTATCACTTCTCCAGCACGAACGCCTGAAAAACTCCCCCTTTATAGGTGGACGCGACACTAGTCTCTGACAGTGTTCTAGCAGTAGTGGACACCAAAAGATCCTGAAGAAGATCCCAGCACAGGGGTCGAAACGTCGAACATTTCAGAAGAAACATGACGCGGCCTAATAACCCAGAAGATTTTAACTTTAGTGACAACGGCCACGAAAGCCTGCATACTTACATATACGCACTTCCAATTAATAAGGTTTGTCTTACAACTTCCTTTCTGATACACCGCTCCTATTTTGCTACCGCAAACTATACCCAGTTCCCCACCTTCCCTTCCCTTCACTTTGTAAGAGTACAACAAGGATGAGTTTTTTACTGTGTCCTCTAACTTCTTTATATCATTGACAAGCTTGAGCCTCCTACCCCAAACATCCACTCCAGTACCTTCTTTTTCCTCCTACCAACCCTCCAAGCTACTCACTAGTCTTCAATACCCACATAATTGACTTTATCTCCTGATGTAACCACTGGTACCTCAGAAGCGAGTCTGTGGAAACCCAGGATATAATCATGGGACGTCTTTCCAATCACTTCCAACCTCGTGTCTTCCACCTCGTCATCTATAACCATCTGCTCCATCTTGCAAACACAATAAAATATTTTATACTACACTTCGACCACAAACTAAAACGACGTTCCCATCTATTAATCACACAACGAAATGTCCATAATAGTCAAAAATCATGTAAACTGTTAATAGTTTACACATGAAGATTTCATCCTCTCATAACTTTCTACACCCACAAAACACTTATGTCATAAATCCCCACCTTTGCCAACGTAGCATGGATCTGCAGATCCCCAAAATTATCCCGCACCTTGCATGTTCTAGAATTCTGTGTACTGCTCCTCAGCCTCCGTATCACTTTCTTACGCGTGTCGCGTGTCTAACAACTGATAAAATTCCTCCTGTAATTCTTTGAACATTTTCTTAAATCCTATACTTCCCACAAGCTCGTTGAACCGAACTGTCTACACAGTCCTCTCCAATACGAGACATTCCACCCTTCCGCCACCTCCACGCCTTCGATATCGTTTCTTTCCGTCCTTGAATTATTAGATTGATTTGATAGGGCCACCAATCTCTTCGCCTCACGCCAATACTTGGCTCCCAACTTCCTCAGATATTTGTCGGGAATATTCCAATCTCTTTCACCCTATACAGTTTCTCCCCTCTACAGCGGGCCGGCCGGGGTGACCGAGGGGTCTAGGCGCTACAGTCTGTAACCGCGCGACCGCTACGGACGCAGGTTCGAATCCTGCCTCGGGCATGGATGTGTGTGATGTTCTTAGGTTAGTTAGGTTTAAGTAGTTCTAAGTTCTAGGGGACTGATGACCACAGATGTTAGGTCCCATAGTGCTCAGAGCCATTTGAACCACTTTTGATAAAGGCATAACATTGCCCATAGCACCCGGCACTGCAACATCTAAGATTCAGTGTAATCAGAGACATTTTTATAAATGTGTGACAGTTCTGTAATGAATAACGAGTTTTAAGATCTCCGTACGCCAGATTCAAGCAGAAAAGGCATTTGCCCCCTTTCCGTTACAGACTTCGTTGTACCGTATACTTACGACTCCAGGACTCGCATATTTGCGAAGAGCCACGTAACAGTCCTTACAAGGAACGGCCTATTTTCTTGTTCTTGTAGCAACAATTAGTAGTTACAGTCCAGCCGATCAGTATCTTAGACACAAAATTCTCCGTCGGATATACCAGGATACTGTGATTGTTCACTAACTGTAGTCCGAAGTGTTACATGATTGTAAAAGAAATAGGAAATTCTTCGTTGTTCTGATAACGAATTACAGATCATTGTCGTAGTTAATGCAAGTGTCAAGCTCTGTAGCGACAAATTTTGGGTTTTTACACAGGATATTGTGCACTACAGCTTCAATAAAAATGTCCACACACAGAATAATATCACCCTACTTTGCGTTTTTAGAATAAACTGACTTGTGGCTGTGTAAAGCTCGTACTGTAAGACCAATACAATGATCAGCCAGAACATTATGACCACCTTCCTAATAGCCGCTATGTCCACCTTTGGCACGTATGACATCAGCGGTGCGTCGTGGCATGGAAGCAGTGAGACCTTGCAGGGACGCTGGAGGGAGTTGGCATCACATCTACAGACTCAAGTCACTTTATTCCCATGAATTCCTGGGAGGCGCCGATGAACTCTGACGCCACGTTCAATCACATCCCAGATGTGATCGATCGGGTTCAGATCTGGCGAGTTAGGCGGGCCAGCACATTACTTGGAACTCGCCATTGTCTTCCTCGAACCATCCCATCACACTACTGGCCTTGTGACATGGCGCATTATCTTGCTGAAAAATGCACGGATTTCGGGAAACGTGATCTTATGAAGGAGTGTACGTGGTCTGCAATCAGTGTACAATACTCCTTGGCCGTCATGGTGCATTGCGCGAGCCCCACTGGACCCGTGGTTGCCCATTTGAATGTTACAGAGCATAATGGAGGTGCCGCAAGCATGTCCCCATCGCGTAGTACAAGTGTCAAGGAGCTGTTCCCCTGGAAGACGACGGATAAGCGCCATGCCATCGGCGCGGTGAAGAAGGTATCGGGATTCACCAGACCATGCAACGCTGTGCCACTGCGGCAACGTTCAGTGCCGATGGTCACGTACCCATTTCAGCCATAGTTGCCGATGTCGTGGCACATGCATGGGTCGTCGGCTGCATCGTTAGGAGTGTTCGGTGCAGTGTGTGTTCAGAAACACTAGTACTTTAGCCAACATTATCGTCTGATGTTAGTTCCGTCACTGTTCGCCCCCTACCCTGTTTTGACAATCTGCCCAGCCTACGACATTCGACATCTGTAATGAAGGGTGGCCGCCCAACCCCACGACGTCTCGACGTGGTTTCACCTTGTCTCACTAGATGTTGAAGACACTCACCAAAGCACCCCTAGAGCACCCGGCAAGTCCTGCAGTTTCCGAAATGCTGTGCCAATCCTCCGGCTCATCACAATCTTCCAGTTGCCAAACGTAGATAGATTGCGCACCTCACCCGCTCTACAAACGGACAACATGCTCACCACATGCACCGTCTGACCAGCAGTCATTCCTCGCCAGGTGACGCTGCTATCGCCTGGACCAGTTTATGTCGATAGCAGGTCGGTGGTCATATTGTTCTTGCTGATAAGTTTGTAATCAGAAGACACACTGGAGACAGAAACAGTTTCTCTCGCTGAATCAAATGTTACTTCTCTGATCAAATGTAAGAAGACCCATTATTAATGTATTTCTGAAACATGAAGACTCACATATAGGCACGTCGTTCTAACATTTACATTAGTGTTTATGTTTTCGCGACAAGGCAGTGAATACTGTCACATTTTAGGAGAATCAGTCTCCTGCATCGGCATGCTGTCCACATCTTTACCGCATACGACAAACAGTCGTGGACCATAAAGCTGTGATTCTGTATAACTCTTTGTACTAAAAAATGGTTTTCCGTAGCCTTTAGTAATGAACAACATAATGATTTGTAGCATAGAATACGTACTTACTCTTGTTCTGGTGCTCGTTATGAAAGGTATGATGTAAACTCATCTATAATAAATTGGGTATTCATTCGAATGGATCGTCAACCTTCCTTGGATCTGAGGGTGAGTAATTATTTACGGCAAATAGCTGTTTTCATTACTATGTGTGTAAAAGACTCTCTGTCCGGTATAAATTCCTGTAATGAACTCTAGTGTTCGTAATAATTAGAGGTATAGTTAGAGCTTCCACATATTTTTTTGAGATTTTAGTTCCATAGCCACGGTCGTAGTATTGCTAATCACATGAACATAGAGATTCTCGTTAATGTTTTCTGCCAATGACAAGATTGGATCCATTTTTACATTCCGTTCGTAAAATAAGCAGAGACCTACTGTAAGATAATTGATGCTTAGTTTTGTAGATTTACTAGCAAATAATGAAATTTTTTCTTTCTTTCAGGTAAGTTTGGAGAACCTTCCCGTGATGTCACTTTCCCGTAGAGTGAGTACATAAGTTTGATAATCTCTACTACGGCTCTTTCAGCACCGTATTCGATACGATATTTGGTGTAGATATTAATGTCGAAATCTCGGAACGAAAGTATCGATAGGATGAGTAACGCAAGGTAGAGCCTATTTCTTTTCAATTTATTTTTAAGCCTTTATTTAACAAAATCGATATATTTTTAATACAAGGCGATATTGTGAAATTAAATTATATGTGTATGAGAGAACTTGAGCATAAAAATCGATAAAGCAATGTTAACATACAGAAACATGTTTCGAGCGACACACTCACATCATTCGTCTGTCCGTATTCAAATCGTCAATCAGAGATAGCTGAACATGCAAAGTAGTAGTCATACTATAAAACCACTTGAAAACTAAAAATTTTTTCTTGCTTTAAAATCACAGAGGGACAAGAGTGGAAGCGTAATGCCATTTTTATGTCGAATGATAGACTGCCCCTAATATTTTCTATATGAAAAATGAATTTTAATTATGTAACGAGCCACTTCTCACACAGCCAACTTGCGTAAGTAGGCCTACCATATTTCGCGACTTGTGTACTGTCGAAGCTCTCTCTGGCCTTCCGAATGGTGTACTGTAAACTGGGCATAGTGAAATTCGCTCCCAGAAAAGTTCTATCAAAGATTCATTAATACGTCTGTCCCAACTCCGCACGTAATCGAGATGAGGGCTGTCTCGTGAGGTATTATTGTATAACACTGACATGGAGATGTTTAAAGGAGATCTGTAACACCAGCTTTTTTTACAGTCGAATGTGACAATAATTTATTTATTTTTTGTGTGACGCAATCAGAAAAAATTTCTTTTTTTCATGTGAGGTGACCCAATAGTTGTATAATGTAGTCTTCCTTACTTGGTGTTCTAGGTATTCCAGTAACATAATGATACCGTCGATTGTGGAAGTACATAATTCTTCGGCATATGGCGGTATTTAGAAACCACAGTCTCTTCCTCTCGTGGCCTCTTCTTCGCATCATTCAGAATCTTTTGCTTCTAAGCGGGCGTCATCCATGGCTCCAGATTGATGCTCGTTTGAACTAAGCAACTCACAATCTTTGGTCTTTAGCCTTCCGCGGCAGTAGACTGATTTCTGTTTCGAACAGCGTGAAATCGCAGTCTCGTCTCTTTTGATTCTTTTTATAATTTGAGCGTAGTCTTCAGAGTGACCACATGGATAAGCATGGATGGTCGCTGATGCTTCCATGTAGAACCCATAAGTACACAAACAAACAAGGCGAGCGAACTGAACACTATGCAAGTTAAGCGTCCTACTAAGGGTGATAGTTCAGATGGTCATCTTGTGGGGTGATGAGCTCACTGGGAACGTACGTAGACTATGACTCATAGGAAGCAGTTTCCTTAGAAGAGAACTGTCGAGCTGCTGTAGGCCGCAACTTTGTTTCTAGTAATATTGCGTGCGAAATTCACTGGGCGCAGTTTTCATATATCCCCTTGGGACCATCCTCCCGCTACAGTTTTATGGATCTGTAAGCTCCTGCTCGTAAAAACATTGCAATATTTGAATTTCTGTGACACATAAAAATTCTGTTTGCATAAAATACTTACACTGATCAGCCAGAACGTTCTGACCACCGTCCTAATAACGATATAAATCCGTCCAGGTGGTAGCAGCGTCACCTGTCGAGAAATAACTTTCAGACACACGCGCGGTGCGTGTAGTATCAGTGCACGTGCTGTCCGTGTGCAGAATGGGGACGGCACGGGATCTGAGTTTGATCGAGGGCAGATTGTGTTGGCCCGCAGCCTCGGCACGAACATTTCGGAAACTGTACGACTTGTGGGGTCTTCGAGGAGTGCTATGGTGAGTATCTTCAACACTGGCGAAACGAAGGTGAAACCACGCATATACATCTTTAGGTTGCGTGGCTACCCCTCATTACAGATGTCGTAGGCTGGACAGCCTTATAAAACACGAAAGGTGACGAACTGTGGAGGAACTAAGAGCTGGGCAGAGTACAAATGTGTCTGAGCACACAGTACACCGAGCACTCTTAACGATGTCCCTTCGCAGGCTACGACCCATGCAGCACGACACTCGCAACTACGACTGAAATGGGCACTTGTCGATGACGCTGGACTTTGGCGCAGTAGCAGAGCATTGCATAGTCTGATGAGTCCCGACAGTTATATCATCATTACGATGAGAGAGAGCAAATCCGTCGCCCTCCAGAACAACAGCTCTTTGACACTTGTATACAGGACTAAGACAAGTTGCTGATGGCTCCATTATACGCTGCGAAACATTCACAGAGGCATCCAAGGATACATTGGAGCTGATGTAAGACATCATGACGGCCAATGAGTATCGTACACTGGTTGCAGGCCACGTACACCTCGTCATGAGGATCATGTTCCACGACGGCAGTGGCACTTTACAAACAAGACAATGCACCATGTCTCAAGGCCAGGAATGTGACGGAGCGGTTCGAGGAACACATTGGCGAATTCTAAGTAATGTACTGGCCCGCCCAACTCGCCAGATCTGAACTTGATTGAACACATTTGGGATGTGATTGAACGTGGTGTCTGAACTTATCGCCCCCACCCCAGAATTTATTAGGTGACTTGTGTGTGTGTGTGTGTGTGTGTGTGTGTGTGTGTGTGTGTGTGTGTGCAGATGTGGTGTGAACCCCCTCCAGCGACCTACCAATACCTCATTGCTTCCATGCCGCGACATGTCACCGCTGTTATCCTTGCCAAAGGTAGACACACTCGCTATCAGTGAAACGTCCCCTTTGAAATATTTATACACGACTGTCCTTAAACTGACACACAATATTTTTAGCGCAACGCAATGTGACTTTCAAAAATCCCTACAAAAGAATGGCCCTGACTAACATTAACCTATACGTTTCACAAATCACTTACCTCACAAAAATCTTCGTTACTCGAACTACTGCAATACAGCGAGCGCCACTACTGCCAGCTAAATAAAAGATTCAAACTACGCAAGGCACTAACTACTGATAGGCATAGTTAGCATATGAAAGATTTTAATAGAGAACAAACAATGTATTTACCTTAATAGTCATAATATATATAGCAGTTCATGACATCCAGTCTTACAAATTTCAAAACTCCGCCATTTCTCTCCCCACATCCACCACTGCTGGCAGCTCACCTCCAACTGCCCAACGCTGCGCTGCCGCTGCCCAACACTACAATGGCAGACAACAATGCAAACTAGCCACAGACTGCACACAGCACTGCCAGTGATTTTCATACAGAGCGCTACGTAACGTTGCCAATAAGAAAACCTAAACAGCCTACTTACATCAGGTAGGTGGTCGTAATGTTCTGACTGATCAGCGTATGGGGCCTGATATGACAAGGTGAGTCACAAGCTGGTGCCTATTGTGTAAATGATTCCAGTTCGGAACCTTCCCTCACCTGTTCGGCACAGTTTCCGTGAACTGATCAGGGCTTTTCCTGGGTAATATGTAATTCTTGTCATTTCCAGGGTGTAGTGTACCGAATGGTTGAAAGTTCGTAGCAGACTGGAACTGTGTGGCGGACCACGACTTGAACCCGGAACTTTGCCTTTGACAGTCAGTGCATCTGAGCTATCGAGATACAATACGACAAAACATCACTGTTGTGTCACTGGGTTGTGTGGAGCGAAGTCTAGGTGAACAATGTGCAGAATGACAATTTCAAAGATTTCTTGATTAAAGACATGCATTCGATAAAAGGAAGTAAATTTTTGAATTAAAAAACAATACAATTACTTAATAATGATTTTAGGACTGGAATGAAACACACTTTGAAGGTGATGATATGATTTTAAGAACCAACCATAATTTGGCAATTTAACAAAATACAGTTAGTTGACAAAATAATCTAAGCTATCTGGTTCAGTGGTCCAACGAAAGCAGTGTAAACAATTATACATCATACCACAAGAAGTGGCGCTGGGAAACGAATGGAGTGCGCCTGACGGAATTTCCTTATGACCATCAGGACAGATTACATCAGATAATACTTACGGTCATCTGAAAAATAACAAACATTAGCATTCATCAAACAACAATTACATTCGGTATCGCACCAGTCTGGACCTGTGCTTATTACTCCATCAGATTGCGGCACGACACTAGTTAACAAAAACAAATGGCACTCACAGCTACTCTCCAAATTACAACAAGGAATTTTAGATACATTCTTCAATATTATGTGGCAGCTCACACTAGGTAGGTTAATTTTTTTAATAAACAGGAGACTAACCAATTTGACCTATGGGGTTACTGCCGAGAGGAAATGCATTAATCTTCTAAAAGATCTCGGCACGTGATAAAAAGAAATAACAGTATCCCACCAGTAACAATTATAAAACACGTTTTAGATTTAATTCTCACTAGATGCACTAGACATCAAACTTAAAATTATGAGGTTAATTACTTGGCAGACTTGACAAAAAAATGTTTCAAATTGCTCTGAGCAGTATGGGACTTAACATCTGTGGTCATCAGTCCCCTAGAACTACTTAAACCTAACTAACCTAAGGACACCACACACATCCATGCCCAAGGCAGGATTCGAACCTGCGACCGAAGCAGCAGCGCGGTTCCGGACTTAAGCGCCTAGAACCGCCCGGCCACAACGGTCGGCCTAGACTTGACAACTTGTACATTAATGCGAACTATACACTTGACAATATGTTCATAAATACAAGCGTCAGTGTCTAATTGATCACATGAATAACCGCGATGTCAAAATGTAAGCACTGTACTAACAATTTGTTTAGCGGAAAGTAGGATTCATCAAGAAAGTTCAAATGCAATTAATGAAGTCACGAAGAGGGAAAGGCAGCACTGAAGTATAATTTTAAGTCAAGCACTTTTAAGTTTGAGAGGAAATGTAGCGGTATATGTACTATTCCTTGTACTGCTGTGGCTCAATGAGGAGACATCTTCCGTCTTTGAAAAGTAGCTGTGTCGATGTAATCCGTCACGGTATAATAGTTAATTCCACTTCAGTCAATAGCGGCCAGAAATTCTGATCTGGTACCAATGCTGTTAAACAACCAAGTCCCGATAACTGTATGCAGGGCTGAGCACAACCGCAACACACACCAAGCAGCCGCCTCGGCTAACCACGGCCCCTCACCACAAGAGCTTGCCGGAACGTGTTGCGTCACAGCTCACCACATACTGACTACCTCACATGCTCCTCACACTGATATCGAAGGGTCTATCGCCGCGAGCCAAAGATGTTCTCTACGAATCGAATGTGCCTAAGATCGTCACACAGTAATACCACAGCCTAGTACACACACACAACGACACTCCCTCGTGCGAAAAGTTGTTACCGTTTGACAGCTGGAGCGACATTAGCGCTCCAAGCGGTGAGGAAGCAGTCACAAGCGTCGCCAGGATACTGTTCGTTTTCGCTTAATTAACGAAATATTTGTTATACCTTTGCGTTCCATGCTTTAGTAAATTACCAAGAGACACGAATTATCGTGAAATACACGTATAAACAACCGAGTAACATTGATTCAGTGACATAAACGTCAACTTACTCTCGAAGAATGCCTTTCCAATAGCCGGCCGAAGTGGCCGTGCGGTTAAAGGCGCTGCAGTCTGGAACCGCAAGACCGCTACGGTCGCAGGTTCGAATCCTGCCTCGCGCATGGATGTTTGTGATGTCCTTAGGTTAGTTAGGTTTACCTAGTTCTAAGTTCTAGGGGACTAATGACCTCAGCAGTTGAGTCCCATAGTGCTCAGAGCCATTTGAACCATTTGAATACTTTCCAATACGCGTGTCTTTGCAGCTTATTTCACTGAAAGTAAGAGAATGTAAAAACATACTTGACGCGTGAGAAGCATGTATGTCTATTGTTATCATAGGCACTTTCCTTGATACTTAAAATTTTTTTGTAGAGTCTAATGATTCTTCCATTCTTACACTTTGCTCGACTTTCTAACACGCAAATATTTTTGAAAACGGAATTACTTTTGCTTGAAAAACGAATGTGTTGAAGATTCTTGCACTTCTGGCTCACATTTAGCAACAATTGTAGAACTGGTTTCTTCTGTGGTGCGAAACAGTTTTATTGCTTTTGACGATTTATTAGTACGTTTATGTGGTCTTCACTTAAGCTACAGGTGCGGTGTGTTATTTGCTACGTTAAATAATGTAGGCATTACATTCCATACAGGTTTTCTACGTTCCACATTCAGTGATTTGGCTGAATGTGTAGCAAACATTACTCCACTTTTTGGTTTAGATATACGGCTCCTATCCGCAAAACGTCAGGTGTTCTGCTGGTTACTAGCAATTTTTGGTATTAAAGGAAAACGACATTATTCAGTATACATCTGTACATTACAAGACAGTCGTAAATGAACTGTTCTGTGATGTACCGTTTCGTATCTCAAGAGTCCTGTGGAAACTAATGAATGACAAATGTGGTGTCATTTTTTAGTTACTGGCGATTTTTATGGTACTACATTCACCCCCTGTTGTAAATACTATGTTACAAATCAATATTAAACGTTAGTAGCTCCACTCATCCGTTATCGTACTCGGAAGTGACGCTTGCTGGCCTCTTGGGGTGCTGCTATCGTTGTGGGTAACAGAAACGAGACGGAGTGTCGCTACTGTTATGTTAGACTGTGGTAATATCCTTACTTCCAGGAGTACGTGTACAGCGAAGAATTCACAGGAGCAGCTGTAAAGTCTGGGGTACTGGCAGGCGTGAAGCTTTTTTATGTGTCATAAGTCGTGCCTGGATAACTCTTTAGGCCCATCCCTGCGCACAGTTATAATCTATCTAGAAGTTTCAAAACAGCACACACTCCGCTTCTGTTATCAAGTAACTGCTTGTTTATATCCTCAAAGTACAGGGTGATCAAAAAGTCAGTATAATGTAGATAGAGAGGTAAAAATTGACCCACATGCTTGGAATGATATGGGGTTTTATTAGAACCAAAAAAACCCAAAGTTCACAAAATGTCCGACAGATGGCGCGTGAAAGATCTCTTTCGCGCGTCGTTTGGTGATGATCGTGTGCTCAGCCGCCACTTTCGTGGTGCTTGGCCTCCCACGTCCCCAGACCTCAGTCCGTGTGAATATTGGCTTTGGGGTTACCTGAAGTCGCAAGTGTATCGTGATCGACCGACATCTCTAGGGATGCTGAAAGACAACATCCGACGCCAATGCCTCACCATAACTCTGGACATCATTTACAGTGCTGTTCACATCATTATTCCTCGTCTACAGTTATTGTTGAGGAATGATGGTGGACATATTGAGCATTTCCTGTAAAGAACATCACCTTTGCTTTGCCTTACTTTGTTACGCTAGTTATTGCTATTATGATCAGATGAAGCGCCATCTGTCGGTCATTTTTTGAACTTTTGTATTTTTTTGGTTCTAACAAAACCCCATGTCATTCCAAGCATGTGTGTCAATTTTTACCTCTATCTAGATTATTCCGTGATTTTTTCAGTTTTCAAATTTATACTGACTTTTTGATCACCCGGTATAGTGAGTATCAGTTATCGACGCAGAAGACCCTCTCGGATGGCCGCTCGAGCTAGCGGGACGATTCCAGGATTCGGGGAGCCGCGCCGGTTCTTCAGCGAATCCGCACGGCGAACTGACGACAAGGGCCGATGAGGCAGCCGGCCTGGATGTTGTTTTTAGGCAGTCTCTTAACACCCGACTGGGTGAGTACTGTCCTTATCACGATTCGCAAACATTTCGAAGAACGTTCTCATACTTTGCAAGCAATAACACTGAACACAAAGTGATGGGTACAACATCAACATGCCAACCCTGTGAAGATATGAGACAAAGGCCAGGAAAAAAGAGAAACTATTTCACGCAGAAAAATAATACACTACTGGCCATTAAAATTGCTACACCACGCAGATGACGTGCTGCAGACGCGAAATTTAACCGACAGGAAGACGATGCTGTGATATACAAATGATTAACTTTTTAGAGCATTCACACAAGGTTGGCGCCGGTGGTGACGGCTACAACGTGCTGACACGAGGAAACTTTCCAACCGATTTCTCATACACATGACCGGCGTTGCCTGGTGAAATGTTGTTATGATGCCTCGTGTAAGGAGGAGAAATGCGTGCCATCACGTTTCCGACTATGATAAAGGTCGGATTGTAGCCTATCGCGATTGCGGTTTATCGTATCGCAACATTGCTGCTCGCGTTGGTCGAGATCCAATGACTGTTAGCAGAATATGGAATCGGTGGGTTCAGGAGGGTAATACGGAACGCCGTGCTGGATCTCAACGGCCTCGTATCACTAGCAGTCGAGATGACAGGCATCTTATCCGCATAGCTGTAACGGATCGTGCAGCCACGTCTCGATCCCTGAGTCAACAGATGGGGACGTTTGCAGGACAACAACCATTTGCGCGAACAGTTCGGCGACGTTTGCAGCAGCATGGAGACCGTGGCTGCGGTTACCCTTGACACTGCATCACAGACAGGAGCGCCTGCGATGGTGAACTCGACCGCGAACCTGGGTGCACGAATGGCAAAATGTCATTTTTTCGGATGAATCCAGGTTCTGTTTGCAGCATCATGATGGTCTCATCCGTGTTTGGCGACATCGCGGTGTACGCACATTGGAAGCGTGCATTCGTCATCGCCATACTGGCGTATCACCCGGCGTGATGGTATGGGGTGCCATTGGTTACACGTCTCGGTCACCTCTTGTTCGCATTGACGGCACTTTGAACAGTGGACGTTACATTTCAGATGTGCTACGACCCGTGGCTCTACCTTTCGTTCTATCCTTGCGAAACCCTACATTTCAGCAGGATAATGCACGGCCGCATGTTGCAGGTCCTGTACGGGCCTTTTTGGACACAGAAAATGTTTGACTGCTGCCCTAGCCAGCACATTCTCCAGATCTCTCACCAACCGAAAACGTCTGGGCAATGGTGGCCGAGCAACTGGCTTGTCAGAATGCACCAGTCACTACTCTTGATGAACTGTGGTATCGTGTTGAAGGTGCATGGGCAGCTTTACGTGCACACGCCATCCAAGCTCTGTTTGACTCAGGGCCCAGGCGTCTGAAGGCCGTTATTACGGCCAGAGGTGGTTGTTCAGCGTACTGATTTCTCAGGATCCATGCACCCAAAATGCGTGACAATGGACTCAACAGGTCAGTTCTAGTATAATAAATTTGTCCAATGAATGCCCGTTTATCATCTGCATTTCTTCTTGATGTAGCAATTCTAATGGCCCGTAGTGTACAACTGACAGCTGACTATCGCACTGTCCGTCCTCCAAACTATCGTAAATAATGCCAAGGTGCTTGTGGAGATGATTAAGCTTCTCTCTTATAGCATCCCGTCGATATCAAGGCCATTAGGCAGTTCGAACTCGCTCTGTGTCGGGGAGGGGGAAATCGGCCTTGGCTCGTGAAAGGAACCATCTCGTCATTTGCTCGGAGGTATTTAGGGAAATCACAGAAAATCTAAAGCTGGATGGCCAGGTGCGGATTTGAAGCGTTGCCCTCTCGAATGCGAGTCCAGTGTGCTAACCACTGAGCCACCTCTCTCAGTATTTTTCTCAGATGTAACGCATGCATCCTAACCCCAGGCCACCGCAAAAGAAGATGAATTATTAACAGTTTTACAGACATTGTAATTTGTGTAGGCTCACGTTGATTATATGCCTCGTTATTCTCGGCAGCGGCTGCGCACGGCAGCAAAACGAGACTCGGCAGTTTAAACTCAGCGCCGCGGAAGTAACCGAGAACAGGGAGAGGCATAAAATTTCCATAGGACCCGGACGCAGATATACGCAACGTCATCTTATATGTTACACTAACCTTTGTCGAGATTTTACTGCCAATAAAGTTTTATTAATGCTTCCGCCAGCAGAAGACCGTTATTTCGTCAGCACTATGTCGGTCACAAACTGCACTGCACCGTGCAGTCACATAAAACGGCCGTTACCTAAATGTGGAGCGGGAACAGGCACACAGCACAAAACTACAGTAATGTAGCAGACTCACTGCAGGTTCATGTTGTCAAGTCCTAGCTAGCAGTAGATACGTATCTAGCTTGCATTACTCACTGTGCACGCAATATCTGCACGCGACACTAGTCTCTAGTTCGCTGTGTATCAGTTTATTTGTACGTTTTATGGAGTAACGATGGTTATGTGTGTCACACATATTTTCTGAGCGACGATCACGTCCAGTAACTGTTGCTACATCACTCAGTCTAGTTCTCCCTTTTGTCTTCCTTTTTATTCACCTTCTTTTCATTCTTTTTATGCTTCCACTCTTCGCTTTGCCCTCTTACAATAATTTATTTCGGAGCCACAGGCGTAGCTGCAATACATGCTGAGTTCCCAGAAAGAACAATTTTTTTCTGGTACTTTGCGCATCAGGTGGCGATTGTAGGTAGTTTGGAATTATAGCATTTGACTGGATTGTTGATGAAATTGTGGGAAGTTCTCTTTCACATGTAAACCAGCACTCTGATATCGATGCATATTATAAGAATTGTGTATGAATGTGTGTAAGCGTGTATGTACGAGGGCTACTCGGAAAGTAAGGTGCGATGGCCTAAATGGAAACCACAGTGAAAATCCTATGAAGTATTGAACATATGTGTTGGGCAGTGCCTATAGCATGCGCATCGATTCCGTCACGTCGCTCTTGTCAGTTCAGAGGGCAGAGTGAGAACTTAAAGATTCCTAGAAAACAGTATCTCCGCCAAGAATGAGGGCCTGGGAAAGATTTCGCCTGATGACATGCAGTCTACATAGGATAACTGTCATGTATTTCCATCTTCATGACAATTTATCAAAATGGTTCAAATGGCTCTGAGCACTATGCGACTTAACTTCTGAGGTCATCAGTCGCCTAGAACTTAGAATTAATTAAACCTAACTAACCTAAGGACATCACACACATCCATGCCCGAGGCAGGATTCGAACCTGCTACCGTAGCGGTCACGCGGTTCCAGACTGAAGCGCCTTTAACCGCACGGCCACACCGGCCGGCGACAATTTATCACCCGCACTCAGCACCGACAGTGAAGACGCTGCTGCAGCGTTTTCGATGGGAAGTATTTGATCACCCACAATACAGCCTGCAATTTGCTCTCCCTAAGGTCATCTCAGCTCACACGAAGCGCGACTGTGGAGACATTTTGGCACGGACAAAGAGATGTAGACAAGCTTAGAGAATTGTCGGGAAGTGCAGGCGGCTGCTTTCTATGACGAGGGTGTTGGAGAGTTGTCTCTGTAGAGAAGTAGCTAGAATGAATAGCTAACTGTAACAAATAAATCACTTTTGATTTTCACAGCAGTTTCAATATCGCTACCGATCGAACTTTGCTTTCCGAATAGCCGTAGTATGTTCCACATCTCCTCCTAAACTACTTGTCCGATTTCGACTAAACTTAGTACACACGTCCCTTACTCTCAGGCAACAGTCGCTGTGGGGGTAATAATCACTTACCTATCACAGTTCAAGAAGTATGACGTCATGAGATGCGTGAAAAACTGCCGCATTGTGACCTTTAAACTTATTACTTCTTTGCTGCTAAATGTATTCGCAACACATTTTGCTGACAGTATCCACATGTGGCGCGGAATGTACCTAAACAATTATATCATTGTATGAGACATGTCACATAGTTCAGGAGATATGACGTCATAAATAGTGAGATGCGTAAAAAGATGCTACAGCATGCATGAAATTCGCTACTAAGACACCCCTACAGTCGAGTGAACTTGAGGAAATCCCTGACAGGTGGCAGCGCTTTTGACACCTTTCAGCTGCGAAGCGCGAACGGCCGTGGGCAAAACACCGGTAGCCTGTGTTTGGTCGTTACTCCTCTTTTCCTGCACCGAAACCACGTTCTGACTGCTTACAGTGGCGGAAAACGGTAGTATTGTTTTTTCAGCATACATCGCGAGCACAGCGATTAATGAATTTACCTACGATATTGCAGCGTCCTGCGATCTATACAGCCCACACTGCAGCGCTTGGAACACAGTCACTTTAATTATGACCACACGGTTACGGCGATTACTTTTGACATAAGATACAGCTTACTTCCTTTTTTCCCCTCTGTCTCGTTTTCATTTGACTGCGCCTTACCTGCCGAGGTGTATACTTGTACGAAGAGCGTTCAGCAAGTAATGCAACACGTTTTTTCGGTACGCAGGTTGGTTTTATTGAGGATATCTATACATCACATTATTTCCCGCCCTTTTGGCTACAAAACACTATTTTTCAATATAATTTCAGTTCAATGTGACGGCCTTACGCCACCTTACTGGGAGGGCCTGTATGCTCGCATTACACCACTCTAATGGCCGACGTCGGAGCCAACGTCTGCATCACATCAATAACCTCCCCATCATCCACGCACTGCTTCCTGCGGAGTGCATTAGTCCAAACAGATGGAAGTAGCAGGTTCGAAACCCAGGCTGTACGGTGGATGAGAAATAACAGTCCAATGAAGTCTCGTGAGCTCCCCTCGGGTCTGCGAACTTGTATGAGGTCTTGCGTTGTCAAGAAGTTCGTTTGCATTTTGTGGCGACGAACACACTGAAGTCGTTGTCCATGACGGAGGACATCAAACGGAATAACTCGTTCAGGATTGCAGAAGGCCGTAACTATGAATTTACCGGGTGAGGGTGCGGCTTTGAACTTGTTCCTCGGAGGATAGTGGTGTGTCGCCACTCCACGGATTGCCGTTCCCTTTCAGGTTCGAAATGATGAACCCATGTTTCATCGCCTGTGACTACGCTCGATAGAAGATGGTAACGATTAGCCCTGTGACGCGCAAGAAGTTCCGTACAGATGATCCTTCATTGCTCTTTGTGATCTTGTGTTAGGTGACGAGGAATCCAGCGGGTATACATCTTTGAGTATCCCAACTGGTGGACGTCCAGTTCTGCAGCGCGGTGTCTGATTGTCATTCGTCAATCACTCGAATGAGAGTATCCGCATTTCCCAACGTTGCAAGAGTCCCAGTTGTGTGCAGCCGGCCGGCGCGCGGGACATCGAACAGCTTTGCGTGAGCTTGTTGATATGATGACAGACGCCTTCCCTCAACGACTCACCGTGCTTTTGTTCACCATCAGGTCTTCGTAGACATTCTGCAAGCGCCTATGAATATCTGCGATGCTCTGGTTTTTCCCCAAAAGAAACTCATTGACAGCTCTTTACTTGGAAGGCACCTCTTTTGTAGACGCCATTTTGAAGGCTGCGTATAGCGCCTCCATGTATCGGAACTCCATGGAACCATACGGGCCGTAGTGGGAATATTATGTGATGTCCCATACCAATTCTGCATTTTTTCAACCGGAACTGGCCGAAAAAACTATTGCATTACTTAGTGAATGCCCCTCGTACATACCCGCCGACGGTATGCACGTATACGAGGTTCCATCGGACCGACCATGTATTTTCTAGGCTAGTTTTTATTCTGCATACCCCATATCATTCTCTCGCCTGGATACACGTTTCGGCCACATCCATTATATTTTCATTGCAAAATGGTGACGATTCACCGTCGATCGGATATGACATATGTCCGTTCTTCAAATACCTGGGATGTCCCCTGCGGTGTTTCACGCGTGTAGATACATTGTCTCATTGATATTAAAGATCCATTGATTAACCTCAGAAATCCCAATTCTTATGATGGCTTCGAAGTGCTATGACGCAAGGAGCTTGCATCGATTATCGTCCCACATTCAAAGTCGGTACTCTTACGTTTACAACACACCTATCTACACTACTGGCCATCAAAATTGCTACACCACGAAGATGACGTGCTACAGACGCGAAATTTAACCGATAGGAAGAAGATGCTGTGATATGCAAATGATTAGCTTTTCAGAGCATTCACACAAGGTTGGCACCGGTGGCGACACCTACAACGTGCTGACATGAGGAAAGTTTCCAACCGATTTCTCATACACAAACAGCAGTTGACCGGCGTTGCCTGGTGAAACGTTGTTGTGATGCCTCGTGTAAGGAGGAGAAATGCGTACCATCACGTTTCCGACTTTGATAAAGGTCGGATTGTAGCCTATCGCGATTGCGGTTTATCTGATCGCGACATTGCTGCTCGCGTTGGTCGAGATCCAGTGACTGTTAGCAGAATATGGAATCGGTGGGTTCAGGAGGGTAATACCGAACGCCGTGCTGGATCCCAACGACCTCGTATCACTAGCAGTCGAGATGACAGGCATCTTATCCGCATGGCTGTAACGGATCGTGCAGCCACCACGCCTCGATCCCTGGGTCAACAGATGCGGACGTTTACAAGACATCAACAGTCACTACTCTTGATGAACTGTGGTATCGTGTTGAAGGTGCATGGACAGGTGTACCTGTACACGCCATCCAAGCTCTGTTTGATTCAATGCCCAAAGTATCAAGGCCGTTATTACGGCCAGAGGTGGTTGTTCTGGGTACTGATTTCTCAGGATCTATGCACCCAAATTGCGTGAAAATGTAATCACATGTCAGTTCTAGTATAATATATTTGTCCAATGAATACCCGTTTATCATCTGCATTTCTTCTTGGTGTAGCAATTTTAATGGCCAGTAGTGTATGACACAACTCTGCGATGTCGTGTCTACACACACGCCATACCCGGCCGCTCTCTCCACAGAAAACTCTTACATATCCGAGCCCATGATTCCTCTGTTGGTAATCACTGATGCTAACCATGAATCGCGTTTGTTTCCAAGTTGTCGAAGTGTTCACAGTTTACTGAATTGTTATTGCGTACAGCCTGGCTGGGTCCGTTCGTATGTTACTGCTGTACCCCAATGCTCGTTTGTATCTCAATACCGACAATAGAAGGTGGACTGTAGCTACTAAACGAAACTGTGTGTGGTCCGCACTGTGCTCTGCCAATATCCGTGGCGAAAAGCCAGCGAGTGTTCTTTCAACTGGGGCCTGGACGGTAACGCGATCGACCTCCGCCTTCATATATTGCAGATTGTGGCTCTGACGTGGCCTCTACCCTGGGCGCTTCAACTGGCTGGACTGCGCGTCCGTTTATTGGTTTATTGGCAAACAAGATTGCCTCGCTTGTAAAGTACGCGTGTAATCTGACTCCAGCCGTCTCGCTTTCGGAGTTCGTTGAACTTCACGATTATGTTCGGAGGTCGCCGTAGGGCAAGGCACATCTGACGTCCATCTCGAACAAAAAGCAGGACTCGGATTCCTCACCGTGTTCGTGCAAAAATCGAGTGTAATCTTTTTCTTCTTCTTTTTTTTCTTTCGTTGTGGCCTTCTTAGGACCACGATAATTCGCTTCAGCTTCGTTCCTTATGGTCTTTCTTCTTTCCCAATATTCTTTCATTCTCATACTTTGCAGCCTTCTTCGTTCTTCTGTCCAAAGAGATTTTGTTCTGGGTCTCGTTCTGTCCTCGAAAGCTATGAAGGGCTGAATTTTTAATTTAAAAATCACCCTGTTGTATATCTCTGGTTCCTGTATTCTCATTTCTTCCATATCTCTTTGTATCTCTAGGATCCAACGTACTTTGGTTTTCTTGTTCACCACAGATTGTGTGATTCGCCGTGTTAACATCCCCTGGTCCATTCTGAGGATTTGTCCGAAGAACATGCTCCTTTCCCTGAAGACGTCGTAATTTTTTTTTTTCTATCTTGGTATACAGTTCCAGGCTGGCTCGGTTTCTAAATTGACCATCTTCTGTTCTTCGAGAGCCTAATATTCTTCTGAGAATCATTCGTTCTATCAGGTCTAGTCTCTTGATCACTCCGGTTCTTGCTCAATTGAGAGTTTCTGCTGGATATAGAGCTTCAGGGCGGATCACTGTTTGGTAATGTTTCAATTTTGCATTTATCGAAATATTCTTTTTATTGTAGGTTTTGATAGTTTATAAGTTCATTTTGTTTATTCGTGCTCCCATTGCTTCTTTTTCGGTCAGTCCGATACCTATTCATTCTCCAAGGTATCTGAATCTCTCCACCTTCTGAATTTTCCCTCCTTCTATTGTCATCCATCTAGGAGCTGTCGTGATGTTTTCATATATTGCGTCTTCTCGATAGAGATCCGTAGGCCTGCTTTAGCTGCCTGTCTCTGCAGTTCTGTGGTTTGCTTAACTGCCTCTTCTAGTGATCCGGACAAGATCACAATGTCATCTGCGGATGCTAGACAATCTACCCGTACTCCTTTATTCTTACACCCCACGTGTATTTCACTCAGTCCTTTCACTCTCTGATCACCTTATCGAGGACACAATGAAAGAGCAAAGAGGAGAGTCCATTTCCCTGCCTCACCCCGGTTTTAATCTTAAAAGCATCCGACAGCTTTCCTCTGAACTTGACCTTAGATGTTGTGTCGTACGTTTAACCAGTTCACTGGAGTTTTCTATCCAAACACATCTCCCCTAGAATTAGGAACAGTGTGGGTCTGTCTACAGAATCATGGACTTTCTTGAAGTCTCTGAATGTAACCACGAACTTTTTGCTCCTCTTTTTTTGATAAGCGACTATAAGTTTTAGATTCAGGATCTGTTCTGCGCATGATCTCTCCTCTCTGAAGCCTTCTTGGTACTCGTCAGTTTGTGGATTTAGTTGTTCTTTCACCCTGTTTAGCTGTGCTTTTTAAAATACCTTATAGGTCACAGTATTAAAGAAATTCCCCGGTGTAATATCAAATTCACGAAACAAAAATAAGAAGAATTCTTGTTTTTAGTAAGTGACATCAGACTTTCATTAAAGTCGTCATCATGACATACAGTCACTGTGCCATCTTAAAATAAAATGTGAAATACTAAAAGAGTTAACGTTTCGAGTGTATTGCTGCGATTTTATGTTTTTTGAAGTTAGCGATGGAAAACACACCTGTGGGTGGTAAGTGATTTTTTTAATTTTTTTTTATTATGCCACCATCTTCGCTCTACAACATCACCATTAATCTACAGAATCAGAATATAAAGGCCTAGTCATTGTGTCATGATTTCAATGTAGACTATTCTTGACATGAAAAACAATAAAACTGTGGTATGTGCCGCAGTGTAATGCTTAACACTTTTCAGTATGTCTAGATCGCTATATGCGGCCATCTTTAGAACATGCTTAAATTGCCGCGACAGATTTCTGTACATTTATCCATCTTCATTACCAAAGTAACTAAATAGATCATTTATTTTCAAATTACATTTTGAAATAAGTTCACAAAAAGCGTATATTTTTTTACTATACATAATGTGTCATAGTGACTTCGTTACTTGGCATCGCACGACCGTTTCGGCATTGTCTGTTCCTCTACATTTGTTTCTTCTAAGAACTAGCTGCAAGCTAACTATTACTGATTTATCTATTAGAACTACACATTAAAATTATTCTCGACCAAATATTGCAGAAGAAGTAAAGATAGAGAACAAATAACAATAAAAGGTCAGAGAGTAGGAATGGAAAGAAGAACAGAAAGGAGAAATGAAGAAAGAAAGATAGTCACCATTAGAAAAATATAAACTATTCATTGCTGTCTAGCCCACACTGGAATACTCAGGCCATACTATTATCGTATGGATTGAAGATAGCCACATATAGACCTTCAAACAAGTCGCCTAGTACTGTTTGCATCAATTTACACATAGCAAAAGTTGCTTGCTAAGTCTATATTATCTTACATTTAAAACATGTAAGGTTAAAGCTGCTTCTAAATCTCCGTCTCTGAAACAGATTTGATCTCACATGTTTTAAACTAGAGACAGAAAAGGCACTAATATAACAGGAATGTATTGTACCTATACAGGGAAACCCAGAAGTGTTGCGACAAACTCCCAGAAGAATGTCTTCAGGAACAAATCGAGGCTATGAACCCCTGTCTAGAATTGACATCCAACGATACAACAGAACAACGAAATTATAGGTGACCGCGCCTGCCACTGTGTCACCCCTTCTGCAGCAAATGTGACAGTACTGGCGATCGTGACAATCTGTCGTGATCACTGAGTAACAAACAATGTTGCGATACGTTGCGCCTACAGTCCGTCAGCGTGTAAAGTCACGTTTGCTGCCGAAGTGATGACCTACTGACAGATGCCTGTGGCTAAAACTTCGACGCTCTGTTGGATGACGTTTTCAGGCAGTTTCCTATCCGCGATTTGTTCCACAAAATATCCTCGACAACCCCTCGAAATTTGTCGCAGCGTTTCTTGGACGCACGGTGTATATTCGTAGTTACATGTATTTCGTTGGCTGATGATGATCTCGCAGATCTAAAGTTTTGGAACAATAAAGGGATTCACATAGTAGCTGTCGATCCAGGACCACTCTAAGGCCCAAAACACAAGCGGCGGCTTGGGCCGCCAAGCTGAGGGGGGTGCCAGAGGCGCACCTCTAGTAATGAATGACACGGTTGAAAATATACGATAATAGAAGCAAAATCGTTCCAGTTAACATGGACTGCAGCGAGCCGTTTTCGAGGTAATTGTGACTGTGTGACCCACTGACTCTAGTATCAAATATTGTTCTCGGTTACTTATTTTAAATGTAAACTTCCTGATTAAATCCGGATACAGTTGCCCTCCAATTTCACGCATGGCCTAGCCGGGAAGAAATACTACTTTGGCAAGTTAGATGCTACCATTTCCTGTTCACATGCAGTTGTTAAAAGAAGTGTTCCACGTGCCGCCCGTTTGGGGCAATACTGTACTCGTCTGTGCAGTGAGTTACGAATTCTTTCGAACACCATCGGGTCGACTGCTAAATCTTCGTAAAATTGTACAAATCGTTGTTTATTTCTTCTAGCGTATCAACATCAGCGCTGCTCACTTTACTTTTAAGATGCCCGAAGACAGAAAAATATATTGATGTCAGGTGACCTCGGATATCAAGGCGTTGGCTGTGCTCGATTTAACCATCCACCATAAGGGGGCGGTAGAATTCGTCTCCTATCAGCAATAAAATGTGCTCGTGCCCTGTCAAGATTGTACCATATTTCCTAGCGGTGCGCAAGGTGAGGTAGGCCATGGATAAATAGGTAAGGACTTTACATTTCAGATACATTTATACTAAACAGGACAGTAATCGGTTCTGGAGTCAATGGCGATTGTATCCACATTTTCGCAATTACCATTATTGCTTCTGTTACGCATGCTTTCAAGTGTGTTACTTTCGATTCTTAACTATAATTCTCATATAGTGCGGTAATACACTTGTCAGCAACTGGTCTTTTTGGTATTGGGGTAATTACATTCACGGTTTACTAACATAAAATTAGTCTTAACAGTCAACTGAGTAAGAGATGCATTTCGCGCCGAATTGTTTCTGTTTACTATAGTCCTTCGCTTATGGCACAACACATTTTCCTCCCCTCTGAGCCGTTTCCAGTAAAAATAGATGTTCCCAAGGGAGTCTCCGTTGTACGCCGGTGTGGGGCGCCAGCTGAGCGGCAGCAGGCTGCTATCACGTGGCCCCCGCTCGCACACGTGTGCAGCAGTCACTGCTGCCAACTTCGCCACCTCCGCCTTCCGGTTGCGCTGCACCAGCCCCTTAGCTCACACGCCGCCGCCGCCACAGGGAACGACTCTTGCGGAGTGTAAACTACGGCTTAGTCGGGGCGTGATAATTGGAGCGTAACTCAGCTTAATAACTCGCGGAAGTCGCTTCTTCCACGGATCGGGCCGCGCGGGATTTATCCTTTGATCCAACATCGCCGCCATCCGCTGATTCAACAAACTGGAGTAAGCGGCTGCCGAGCGGGGCGTCTGCCGTCCAAACTTGGCTTTATCTGCCTCTGAATACCGGCTGCCGGCGGCTCTTCGACTTGTGCTATAATCGCTTGAAGGTGAAGTCTCTGTAGCGAACGCAGCCGGTATCCGGAAAGTTGTGAAACTGGGGCAGAGCAAAGCGGCCGTGTCTCTAGCTCCTTCCAAAGTTTTACGTAGACTCTGTCTTAAACTGGATGGGAAATGAATTCTTCAGTGACAGCATATCCATTTATAGTATCCCTTAATAGAAGCATATGGTGTAAAATGAGGGAATTATATAACGCCTTAGAACGTTGGTATCGTATAAAATGCTACCGTTTGTTTATCTCTATATATAAACGTGGAGCCATGTATGGAAGTGAAACGTGGACGATAAATAGTTTAGACAAGAAGAGAATAGAAGCTTTCGAAATGTGGTGCTACAGATGAATGCTGAAGATTAGATGGGTGGAGCACATAACGAATGAGGAGGTATTGAATAGAATTGGAGAGAAGAGAAATTTGTGGCCCAACTTGACTAGAAGAAGGGATCGGTTGGTAGGACATATTCTGAGGCATCAAGGGCTCACCAATTTAGTATTGGAGGACAACGTGGAGGGTAAAAATCATAGAGGGAGACCAAGAGATGAATACGCTAAACAGATTCAGCAGGATGTAGGCTGCAGTAGGTACTGGAGATGAAGAATCTTGCACAGGATAGAGTAGCATGGAGAGCTGCATCAAACCGGTCTCTGGACTGAAGGCCACAACAACAACAACAACAACACATAAACGGCAATGTCCTGACTGACTGACTGACTCGTCACCCAGTCCAAATCGCTAAGGGTAGAAACTTGAAATTTGGATCTGATACATCCAGGCGTCGTTTAAGAAGGGATTTTTCGAAATCGCAGCCCTAAGGGGATGAAATAGGGGATGAGATTTTTTGTAAAAACATTTTATTACAAAATCATTTTAAAGCTAAATTTGTGAAAATTTAGATTTCACGTCCCAGTTAGCAATAAAAAAATAAGATTTTTACTGTTTTTGGAAATATTTCATTTTGCAAGATTATTTGAAGCTAAGTCTATGAAAATTTGCATTTGGCTTCTCTGTTAGAAATAAAAACATAAGCTTCTCGCTGTGTTTGGAAATTTAACCACTAAGGGGGTGAAATAAGAGGTGAAACGTTTTATGAGAATATTTCATTGCAAAAGTATTTTTAAAGCTCAGTCTTTGAAAACTGGTATTTGACTTCTCGGTTAGAGATGAAAAAATACATTTTTCAGTGGTTTTGGGAATTCAACCCCTAAGGGGGTGAAAGAGCATGAGCTTGATACACTGACTCATCATCGCCCAGCCCAGCCCGCTAAGGATAGAACCTTGAAGATTGGAGAGGATGAGGATCTTATCTAGAGGCGTCGTTTAAAAAGGCTTTTTTGAAATTCCAACTCTAAGGAGGTGAAAGAGGGGTGATAGATTTTTTTTTAAAAATGTCGCTATTATGGCAGTTTTGAAGCTAGAACTACGAAAACTGGTATTTGATTTCTCAATCGGAAAATAATAAAATACGTGTTTCAGCGTTTTTAGAAATTTAACCACTAAGAGGGTAAAATAGTGGGTGAAAATAAATAATTACTAAGGAATTACTAACGGATTTGTAAGACCACATCTATGACAATTGGTATTTGAGTCCTCGGTTAGAATACCTGTTTGTGTTTCTGGAAATTCAACGCCGTGAAATAGGGGATGAAAATTCTTAAGAAAATATTTCGTTACATTAAAAAACCTTTGAAGCTAAATTTATGAACATTGGTGTTTCACTTCTTGGTTAGATACAAAGAAATTTCTGTTAGAGGATGAAAGCTGCTCCACAACAACGTAAGAGGCATGATTAACAAAAACTGTATACTCCAGCTACCACAATCGCTTTTTGGTCAGAAGTGCATTGGGAAAAGACCATGCTTATATGGCCGTGATTATTGTGAAAAGCCTAGAAGGTGTTGCAATTTGTGAACAACATAAAAATTCGATTAAATAAAATAAAAAAATATTTGCATGCCATACGCGAGCGAAGCAATGGGCTCTAATTGAGTATCAAATATAATTCATTACGAATACTGTCACCCGGCCATGAAATTGGTGATGGGAAATGGTGGTGGAATGGTGGGGAGAGAAAAAGTCGATTCAGTCAGTTGTTGGAAAGCAATCGACTCACTGGCTTGTAGTTTTACGTATCGGTTGAATTATCGAGTCATTCTTTTGGGTGGAATGAGGCCGTGAGAGCAACCAACTGGAAGTAGTCCGCGTAGTCCGGCGATAGTTCTGAGCGGAAACATTCCGTCGTTTTGCCATT
Organism: Schistocerca piceifrons; assembly: GCF_021461385.2. Lineage (NCBI taxonomy): Eukaryota > Metazoa > Arthropoda > Insecta > Orthoptera > Acrididae > Schistocerca > Schistocerca piceifrons. The sequence continues at coordinate 141,408,889 of NC_060138.1, read as the reverse complement.
GTTACATTATTATTGTTGACGCACTCCGATATCGCTGTTCCGATATTTGCATTTTGTTGAGCGTCAATAAGTAGCTGTTAGTTGAGTTTTTTGTCCATGATTGTGAACTGGCTTTTTCTTAACAGTAAACTCTGTGCCTGGATCATAATACCGAAACGCTCCGTGATGTGGGAATGAAATAAATTTCATGACTGCGTAAAAAGCGATCAAAATGAATTGAATCCAATATACAATATCGGCAATGGTGGTTCGTATTACGGAACTATATTAATTAAAGGAGTTAAGAAAAAGTATGATGACAAATGTTTGTGGCGAATAATTATAATAAATAAATAAATAAACTTCCGGCAGACGATAATATATGCTTAAAAAACAAGTGTGTCACCACGCAATTGAAAAATTTTGTCATATTTACTTTATGTTCGCATCATCTCAGCATTTACCGAAACAGAATTTTTGATTATAGGTGTATGCTAACGGGAAGAAGGAAATGGAGGCTCAACGGCTTTTTAAAAAGTTACGTTGGCACAATTAAATATAAATTTATAATACAGTACCAGCTCTTAACTTCTTAAAACCAACTAGTATTTAATGCGAATAGTTCACGAAATTCGTATTTAAGAAAATGAACACTAATTTTGAAAATACTTCATTTTTTAGAAATATACTTTTGTTTTCGATTGTTCTTGAAGTAAAATACGATATTAGTCAGTAAGGTTGGCAACCCTAGAGAAAATTAATGTATACCCACAAAGGCTTCAAAAGTATGTAAATGAAATCACTGTAACCCAGAGAATGAGTGAGAACATTATGTCAGTTACATTCGGTTGTTTCTTTCGACTAAAAAATCTTACTGACTGAAAAAAAAAACAATAGAGTGGCCATCGTTTCTTAAAACCAGTCAGTTATACCATCGTTACATCTGTTGCCATTAACAAAAGTGATTACACGTGATTCCGCCCTCTGTGAAATGCGGTATGGAACATGAAGTCATTAACGAAGCCGCATATACTTGACTGTTGGAGCGGATAGAGAGGAAGTTGTCTTGGAAGTTACACAGATACAACACGTAAGAAAAGCTCTGAGCTGCATTTTGTAGTCGACATTTTATTTACTCGTTTGGAATTTAACATCTGGAAGGGGATTTCGTTTCTGTTGTATTATTATTATTATTATTATTATACATTAAATAGTTTTAAACATTCCGTTTTTCTATACTTCCATTCCATCATCGGCGGATTACATGACAAGTGAACATTTTCAATTAAGCCATGATGATAGTTGTAATCTCCAAGTACCCTCTACTGTTTCTACTGTCGATATTCTTTTATTTTCATCTTATTCTGACCTTACGAAAAATTAAGCAAAAAAAAAAAAAGAACTTCTTTGTAAATGACACTGTCTGATTAGAAAAAAAGTATATTCAAATAAATCAAATTGTGTGAAATGTAAAATGTATCTATAAGGTAAAATTGATAACACATAATTTGGCAGGAAATCCATATTCCAACAAGGATGTTGTATAGGCTCGATCTATGAATACTATAATGTGCCCTTAAAAAAAAAATCTACGAATGCGGCGAATTGTTAAATTCCCTATACTTTTCCCATACCTCACACTAAATATGTGGTCAGTTAACAGATTTTTCGACGGGAAACATGCTTGTTAATACCCTACTATTTCCTTGGCGTACGGCTTAAGATTTTCCAGTATTATCAAGGATATCACCTCGTAGATCGTATTCAGTAGTAAAAAACACTCTATAGTTACTATAGTCTCATCCGTGTCGTGCTGCCCGGACGGGCACTGTGATCATTGCTCCTACGTTCCCATGACATGGGCGTGATCCCCACTGACTGACTGGCCCGACCGCCACGCATACATGTTTTCGTAATTATTTGGTGACACCTGAAGATGAAGCTTTAAGCTACGATAACGGTCGTGGAATAAACTACGAACTGGAACGGATTTTTATTCTATAAATATTTTCCTCAGTTGCTGGCGTTCACCAATCGAATATTTTGTAGTCTGTTTATCATTTCTTGTTATGGACTGGTACAAAGAGAGCTTCCATTCGATTGGTGTTTCTTCCGTCTTCCATATTATTTTGATTAGTCTTATCAACTCTTTAACCAGGTCTTGACCATCTCTGAGATTATGTGATTTTCTCCAAGCTCCTCTCTCTTGTTCCGAATACTTACTGCTTTCTTAAATTCTCTTCAGTAACACCAATTGTTTCTCCTTATATTTGAAAATTAAGCTATGTTTCCCTATTCGTTAATTTGACGTGCAGTTTCGCAGTTCACTCAGCGATGACGTTCTAACAGTTTACATGCCATTTTATTTCGAGTTGCTGACGGGAAGTTGGTACGTCATTAATTTCTCTCATGCCTCGAGCTGCTGTGTGTCTTTTTTTCAAATTCGCGCCACACTAGGTACAGATGTGCTGGTTTGCCTCTGCGGTAATTTCATCAGCTTCATTATGCCCTGTCACTGCCCTAGAACAACATATTAATTAAAGGTTCAGATTAAATTTCGCGCTCATGCTCGCTTCGGAACCCGATCGTGCGACTTCACAGCTGCAGTCTACTCACGTTACCTCCCTCATAGGTTACTATAATGAATACAAATCTGTAGATAAATTTAAATGAAGAATGTGCATTCGCCCGGGGTGACTGTCACAGCTATAAATACTGTACAGGGCTTATAAAAAATCATCCGATTTAAAAAAGTCATAACTATTATGTTATTTTGGATATGTACGTGAAAAACGTATTGTTGGAAAGAGGAAACTGTCGAGTTTTACATGGTTCCCGCTAGGTAGCAGCAATATGCGCCCACTTCAGCTGTAGTAAAAATGGTGTGGGCCAACAGAAAGCGTTTTGTGTTCTATGTTTTGCACAATGCAGGTCAGCAACAACGATTCAGCGTGACTTTCTTACTAGGTATGGTGTGGATCCTCTTACACCACAGAACATTAGACGATGGCATGAACAATTCCGAGAAACAGAATGTTTGTGTAATGCAAATCGCCGGGCCGTTCCCACGTATCTTAAGACTGACGCCGAACACATCCGCCATATTTTCACAAGGAGTCCGCAGAAATCTGTTTGACGTGCAGCTCGACAGTTGAACATGCCCCCGACGTCCGTCTGGTATGTGTTGCGTCGACGTTTACACACGAAACCATTCAGCTACTGCAAGCTCTTCGTGGAGGTGACAAACAACGTGTGGTATTATGGACCATACGATTCAGCCTTACATTAGTGGCTTCCAAGGTCACCAGACCAGGCTATATATGATTATTTCTTGTGGTGGTTTATAAATGACTGTTTATGTGCCTCCGTTACCAACAACAATGAATGAACTGATACATCGCATAACAGCAGCTGTGGAAGCTGTAACTCAAGACATGCTAGCTGCAGTGTGGGAACAATTTGAATACCGTTGCCCTGCATCTCAAGGGGGGCGTATTGAACACCTACGAAAAGATATGAAACAAAACTTTTTGATTACTTTTGAATACATTATGGGAGTGACAGTGATCAATATGTTACAAATATTTACTATAAAAACAGTCTTGATCACGATTTATTTTTTAAGGTGACCGGTTTCGACCACTACTGTGGTCATGTTCAGACCATTGCGTAGGGACCACTTTCTGCTGGAGAATCACTACTCTTTTGACACGCCAACAGTATTTGTAAACTCTGTGCTTCCTGGTTCATTGTTCCATCTCTTATTTGCGGATCCCTCCATGGAGTGTGCATCTGGGTGGTGAGTCGAACGTTTTGAACATTATACATGTACTATGAACAATTTATGAAAGGATTTTCACCCACTTGAACTCCACATATCATCAATCAGCAAACATTATCCTAGTTGTAAGATTTAAATCACTACTTTAAGAGGGAATAAGAATTGCGAATGCAATTGAACCGTTGCAATTTCAAAACTAGTCAGTTTTCGAATCCGGCGTTTAGTGTATCGAAGTCAGCGTGAATTCAGTGTCAAAGCAGTTTTAAATACAAATACTATAATTTTTTTACCCAATGGGATAGAAGGCGAAATTTTACACATTATGACAATGCCCTACAGAATATTTGGATGAATTTGTGGCAGTCAGTGATGATGTGTAATCAGCGCCTCTTATGACAGACCGAAACATTTTGGAGATCGTTCAAAGCTCAATAAATCGGATCGATGTAAGCGACATAGAATTATTTGACAACGAAATCAACGTTGCATCTCCTACACCAAGACATAAGAAAAGCAGACCATTATGAAAAATATGCACAACTACACTAATGGGGAAAAGCGTAACACCAAGGAGGAGTTACGCGACATAAAGTAAAGTTAGTAGGCCTGTTTCTACACCTGAAGGATAATGTCTATTCAAATTTCGCGAGAATGCAAATGTGGTTTCCTTTAAATGCACACAGCAACGGTCGTGAGCGTTAGTTGGGTTTGAGACTGGACGTAATGAGTTGATGTTAGTCAAGAATGCATTTAAGGCGCCAAAGATGCCATTATCAATCCCCCCCCGCCCAACACCACCACCACCTCCATTGAGTTTGAACGAGGCGTATAATAGGGCTACGAGAAGCTGGATGCTGCTGCGATATTGCAGAAAGCCTTGGTAGCTACAGTACAGGACTGCTGGCAGCGGTGGTCACGAAAATCTATGGTCGCAAGAAGACTGGGCTCCGGAGCGCTACTTGGCGCTAGCGAGAGAGAAGACAATCGTGTTCGGCGTATGGCTTTGGCGCATCATGCTGCACCTGCAGCAGCAATTTTAGCATCAGTTTGCGTCACAGTGACACAACGAACAGTTGCAAATCGGCTATTTTAATGGTAGCTCCAAGCCAGATGTCCTGCAGCATGCATTCCACTGACTCCAAACCACCGCCGTTTTGCGAGTTCAGTGTTGTCAAGCAACAGCCAACTGGAGAGCAGGGCGGAGGTCTGTTGTGTTTTCTCGCCAGTGGTAGCCTTGTGTTGGTCAGGAAAAGGTCAGTTGAGGGCATGCAACCAACCTGTCAGTGAGCCGTAAGACTGGACCTGTGGTGTGAGGAACACTCTCGTGGTTATCCGACGCACCCTGACTGCAAATTTGTACGTCAGTCTCGTGTTACGACCTTTTCTTTTACCATCCATGAACAGCAGGAGGTATTTTCCAACAGGGTAACGTACGCCCACATACGGCCGTAGTAACCCAGCATGCTCTACTGAGTGTCGACATGAGGCCCTGGCCTGCTCATTCAATGGACCTGCCTCCAAATCAAGCACATATGGGACATCATCGGTCGACAATTCCAGCTTGATCTACCAACATCACTAATCGTCCCTGTATTGACCGATACAGTGCAACAGTCGTACACTACTGGCCATTAAAATTGCTTCACCAATAAGAAATGCAGATGATAAACGGGTATTGATTGGATAAATATATTATACTAGAACTGACATGTGATTACGTTTTCACGCAATTTGGGAGCATAGATCCTGAGAAATCAGTACCCAGAACAACCACCTCTGACCGTAATAACGGGCTTGATACACCTGGGCATTGAGTCAAACAGAGCTTGTATGGCGTGTACAGGTACAACTGCCCATGCAACCTCAACACGATACCACAGTTCATCAAGAGTAGTGACTGGCGTATTGTGACGAGCCAGTTGCTCGGCCACCATTGACCATACGTTTTCAATTGGTGGGAGATCTGGAGAATGTGCTGGCCAGGGCAGCAGTTGAACATTTTCTTTACCGAGGAAGGCCCGTACAGGACCTGCAACATGCGGTCGTGCATTATCCTGCTGATATGTAGGGTTTCACAGGGATCGAGTGAAAGGTAGAGCCACGGGTCGTACTTAACACATCTGAAATGTAACGTCCAATGTTCAAAGTGGCGTCAAAGCGAACAAGAGGTGACCGAGACGTCTAACCAATGGCAACCCATACCACCACGCCAGTATGGCGATGACGCTTCCAATGTGCGTTCACCGCGATGTCGCCAGACATGGATGCGACCATCATGATGCTGTAAACAGAATCTGGATTCATCCGAAAATATGACGTTCTGCCATTCGTGCACCCAGGTTCGTCGTTGAGTACACCATCGCAGGCGCTCCTGTCTGTGATGCAGCGTCAAGGGTAACCGCAGCCATCGTCTCCGAAATGATAGTCCATGCTTCTGCAAACGTCGTCGAACTGTTCGTGCAGACGGTTGTTGTCTTGCAAACGTCCCCATCTGTTGACTCAGGGATCGAGACGTGGCTGCACGATCCGTTACAGCCATGCGTATAAGATGCCTGTCATCTCGGCTGCTAGTGATACGAGGCCGTTGGGATCCAGCACGGGGTTCCGCATTACCCTCCAGAACCCACCGATTCCATATTCTGCTAAGAGTCATTGGATTTCTACCAAAGCGAGCAGCAATGTCGCGATACGATAAACCACAATCGCGATAGGCTACAATCCGACCTTTATAAAAGTCGGAAACGTGATGGTACGCATTTCTCCTCCTTAGACGAGGCATCATAACAACATTTCACCAGGCAACGCCGGTCATGTGTATGAGAAATCGGTTGGAAAGTTTCCTCATGTCAGCACGTTGTAGCCGTCACCACCGGCGCCAACCTTGTGTGAATGCTCTGAAAAGCTAATCATTTGCATATCACAGCATCGTCTTCCTGTCGGTTAAATTTCGCGTCTGCAGCACGTCATCTGCGTGGTGTAGTAATTTTAATGGCCAGTAGTGTACTTTTTCTACTATTTGTTTTATTTGGATATTCTACTTGTGGCCGCTCTGGATATTTACTTCTAGATATTTTGTAGTAGATGCTGTTTCCAGTAGTTTTTCAATTTTATTGGCCAGTAGTGTAGATCTCTATCCCACAAACTGACATCCGACACCTGTACAACACAATACATGCTCGTTTGCACGCTTGTATTCAACGTAGTGGGTGTTTCACCACTTATTAATGTATCGTAATTTCACATTTGCAATTGCTTATCTCGTGCTTACATTGACCTGTGACCTTTTAATGTTAATCACTTGAATATGTTACCTAGACATATTTACTTCCGAAGTTTCATTACTCTACGTTAACTATTTTAAGGTGATTCGATTTTTTTCCGTCAGTATATTTAGATGCGCATTGGAATGGCAAAATTAATGAAACGATGGACAACATGGAATAGTGTGTCAAAATCTGATGCTGAAGAAAACAATGCAAAAGACAGTAACAGCTTCGCCCCAGTGCCCCCTTTCCCCCTGTGCTCCCTCCCCCCAGCTGAAAACAACTCTGTATTAAATTTTCAATGTGCAATGTGTGCAAAAGAGAATAAATTTTTAAAATAAATCCATTCACTGTGCTGCAGTAGTATTAAACGAGGTCGACAACATTGTATTATTTGTTTTCCCTCATGCATCTTTTGATCGCTAAATTCTTCTGACACGAAAAAAAATATTTCGCTCCTTATAGTTTTCGTCTTAGTCGTTTTTCGTTGTACGTTTGTCGGCGCTGCGTTTTCTTTCGTGTTACAGTTTATAGTTTTATATTTTCCTGTATAGCAGGAACGCCGTTTTGTTCGTGCACCGTCAGAGAAAAGCGTGGAGAGTGACAGCGTTAACAGCTCATAAGTGTATCATGATTTTATCGCGCAGCGGGCACAAACACCCTACCAAGTACTGGTAGCAATTTCGGGGTGACGGCTATCTCGCCCCGCCTTGTGTGGTGTCCAAACGCACTAAAAGTGCTGGCAGTTTGCGTAAGTGATTAAAGCGAACAGGGAATCGCCATTAGCGGAGACAAAGCTTCGTTTAGCTGGCGGGACCGGGTGTATTTACGGCTAGCGTTCTACTTGCCGTATCGTGTCACTACTCACAGCTAGTTGCCTGAATGTCGAATAACCGCGAAAGGTGCAGCTGTGTTTACAGAAATTGCAACATAACACCTTAGGCGAATTTTTTAATAATTGCTGCTTTTTAAGGAAAATACGCAAAGAGACTGGAAAAGTGAGACGTAGAGCACACGAAAGCACCCTGAGATGGACCTTCCGGAAAGTTAGCAAAATGCCATTTCTGTCACATGAACGTATACTTAAATGAAATAACATCATGTAGTCAGTGGTTTTCAAGCTGTTATTGCTTCGTGTAGAGTTTTTTCACTTCCAGAGACGACGGTGGAACAAAAAATATTTTTACGAAAATACATGACGACTGATTCGAATGTCACAGGTTAAAACGATATTTCAAACAGCAACTTGTTCAAAATTAATAGAGCGTTTACTTATTTATTCATTCATTCATTCATTTTTTTCAGCCTTACGATTTATTCGATGTCATTCTGTCTCAGAGTAACACTTGCACCCTGTCTCAATTATTTATTCGATGTATTCCAGTCTATATCTTCCTCTACAGTTTTTACCCTTTACTGCTCTCTCCAGTATCATCGACCTTATTCCCCTACCTCTTAACACATGTTCTTACCTTCTTGTCCTTTCTTCTTGGCAGTGTTTTCGTATATTTATTTCCTCACCGGTTCTGCAGAGAACATTTCCATTCCTTATCACCTCATCTACTTATCAACATTTTTGTGTAGCACCACATCTAAAATGCTTAGATTTTCTTCGCTTCCGGATTTTCCACAGTCCGTTTTTCACTGTTATTCAGTGCTGTGCTCCGATTGTATATTGTCAGAAAATTTCTCCTCTAATTTAGCCCTATGTCGATATCAGTACGTTCCACTTGGCCAGGAAAGCCCTCATTGTCTGCACGGGTCTCTTCTTTATGTCCTTCCTGCTTTGTCCATTACGCATTGTTGAGCTTCGATGCTAGCACAGTTCCTCCAGTTCGTCTATTTTGGATGTTAAAGTTTATCTCTTATCTTATTTCTTCTGCTTCTCTTCGGTTTACTATCAATACATATTCTCTACTCATTAGACCATTTCACTGAACAGGACTTCTAAATCTTCACTTTCACAGAGGATAGCAATGTCATCAGCAGATGTTATCGATATCCTTTCACTCTGAATTTTAATCTCACTCTTCAACCTTTGTTTTATTTTTGTCATTGTTTCTTCGACCTACAGTAAGAGCGGAAGACGGCATCCCTGTCTTATTTATATCCTTTTCAATCTGAGCATTTCGTTCCTGGTCTTCCATGCTTATTATTCCCTTTTGGTTCTTGTGCATACTGTGTGTTACCCGTCTTTTCCAATAGCTTATTCCTATTTTTCTCTGAATTTCGAACATTTTGTACCATTTTAGATTCTTTGTCGACGGAGCCTACGACTGTGTCTAGCCATTTCTTATTTTTTATCCATTATCAGCCGCAACGTCGAAAATGGCTCTGGTGCGTTTAACTTCCCTAAAGCCAAACTGATCGTCAGCTAACGATCTCAGTTTTCTTTTCCATTCTTCTGTGTATAATTCTTAAAGTAATTTAGACGTATGAGCTGTTAAGCTGGTTGTGAAATAATTCCTCCACTTACTGTTGGGGATCGTGTGGATGAAATTTTTCCGAAAGTCTGATGGTGTGTCTCCAGGCTCATAGATCTTTACACACCAACTCGAATATTCGTTCGATTGCCGCTTTTTCCAATGGTGTTGCGAGGTTGCGTCAAATGAAAACCTTAAATATTGTTTTAAATATTATTTATTGTGCAGAAGTGGTACAAAGCTGTATCACTTTTCAACATAATCTCCTCCACGTCAATGCAAGTCCTCCAGCGCTTACAAAGCGCATAAATTCCTTTAGAAAAAAATTCTTTTGGTAGTCCGCGCAACCACTCATGCACCGCGTGACCTACCTCTTCATCAGAACAGAACTTCTTTCCTCCCATTGCGCCTCTGAGTGGTCCAAACATGTGGAAATCACTTGGGGCAAGATCTGGCGAGTATGGTGGATGAGGAAGACACTCAAAATGCAGGTCTGTGATTGTTGCAACTGTAGTACGGGCAGTGTGAGGCCTTGCATTGTCATGTTGCAAAAGGACACCCGCTGACAGCAATCCACATCACTTTGATTTGATTGCAGGCCACAGATAGTTTTTTAAGTGGATCTGCGTATGATGCACTGGTGACAGTGGTCCCTCTAGGCATGTAATGCTCCTTTTTCGTCGCAAAAGTGTGTCAGCATAACCTTCCCTGCTGATGGTTCTGTCCGAAACTTCTTTGGTTTTGGTGTTGAGGAATGGCGCCATTCCTTGCTCGCTCTCTTCGTTTCCGATTGGTGGAAGTGAACTGAGGTTTCGTCCCCAGTAACGATTCCTGCAAGGAAGCTATCACCTTCTCTTTCAAAGCGCCGAAGAAGTTCTTCACAAGCCTCAACACGTCGTTCTCTCATTTCAGGAGTCAGCTGCCGTGGCACCCATCTTGCAGACACTTTGTGAAACTGGAGCACATCATGCACAATGTGATGTGTTGACCCATGGCTGTCCGCAGCTCGTGGTCGTGCGATAGCGTTCTCGCTTCCCACGCCCTGGTTCCCGGGTTCGATTCCCGGCGGGGTCAGGGATTTTCTCTGCCTCGTGATGACTGGGTGTTGTGTGATGTCCTTAGGTTAGTTAGGTTTAAGTAGTTCCAAGTTATAGGGGACTGCTGACCATAGATGTTAAGTCCCATAGTGCTCAGAACCATTTGAACCATTTTGAACCCATGGCTAATCTGTAAACAGGCTGCAATGTTATTCATTGTCGCTCGGCGGTTTTCCTTCACTATGGCTTCAACTGCTGCAGTTCTCTATGGAGCCCCAACTCCTTGTGCCTGACCTGGACCATGAGCATCTCCCACTGAAGTCACACCATTTGCGAACTTCCTGCTCCATTCTTAGTCTTGCTGCTGTGACAAACATGCATCACGGTACTGAACCTCCATTCGTCGATGAATTTCAATAGGTTTCACACCTTCATTACGCAAAAACCGAATAACAGAACGCTGTTCTTCCCTGGTGCAAGTCCCAAATGGGGCAGCCATCTTTATATTGATATTGCGACGGTATGTGTGCATCTGCACTATGCTGCCACCTACAGGCCATTCTGCACGCTGTTTGTGTCACGCTTACCAACTTACAGGATAACGGCGAGAAATTTCGATTTGTTACTACAAATTTAAGGTTTTCATTTGACTCACCCTCGTAGATATTCCGAAGGATTATTACCTACCCTTTCTGCCTTAATTTATGGCAAGTGTTCTAAAGCTGTGTTAAACTCGAATTCTAATTCTGGATCTCCTGTGTCTTCGACGCTGACTTCTATTTTCTCTTTTAACACATCAGACAATTCCTCACCCCTACAATGTAGTCTTTTAACCTAACTGCTTTATCCTTTACGTTTAACAGGACTGTTCTCGTCTTCGTGATGTTATCGCTTTTGCTTTTAATCTCGCCAAAGGTCACTTTGGCTTTTGATTATGTTGAATCAGTCCTTCCAACAACCATTTCATTTTTGATTTCTTCACGTATCTCCTGCAACCATTTCTCGTGGGCTCCCCTACATTTCCTGTTTTTTAAATTCCTACATTATCCCGGACATTTTTGTACTACTTGGACGCAATGATACTGTGATAGTGACACTGCGACAAAAGAGTTCGTTTACAACCTAGCGAGGTGGCGTAGTGCTTAGCACACTGGACTCGAAATCGAGAGGACGATGGGTGACATCCGTGACCGGCTATCCAGATTAAGATTTACCGATATTGCTCTAAATCTCTCCAGGCTGATATCGGGATGATATGTTTCAAAGGGCACGAACAGTTTCTTTCCCCATTGTTGGAACATCCTGTAATGGCCTCGATGTCAACTGAGCCTTAAATCATAATTTTCCTCCTATTTCATGCTTTCGTAGGCCAAGGGACAGGCTTTCTTTCACAGCGAGGAGTTAGAAACACAGGGGATACGACGTTCAGCACCTCTCCTGGTCAACTGTTGAAAAGTCTTTCTCTCCTGTCTTCTTTCTCAGTTTTTTACATTCTCTGTGGCTCTGCCCTTTTGGGCGGCCCATCACATGACCCACAGGTTACTATATGTTTGGTACGATGTTTCCGTGACTATCTCAACAAAATATACATAGGAAACACAACGCATCCAGCCACGATACTTGAAGTTCGTTATTTTCGAAGCGTTCCCGATTTTTTGCTCTTATATCTGGTGAAGGTTCCAGTGCTGGGAACTCCAATGTCAAAATGTCTACCGTCCATTGCATCTTCGTTTAGCAGTTACCTAGCAGAGCTTCACATATCCAATGCTAACGTTCAGTGAATAGTTACGTTGTGTTTTTTATATGTACCGTAATTATTTGGGTTCGGGGACCGCCGCTGTCAGAGTCAACAGCAAACTAAAACGGGCAAGACACCATTTGCGTCCTGGATAAAATCGTAAATGTACGCTCTGAAGTGAGTTTGTCTGACGCTAAGCTATCATCATTTTGTCTTAACTATTTATCTACTTAGCAAACATAATCGACAGAAGCGAACTACGCTCTCGGCTCAGAAGAACACATGTTACGATTCACTGAGGTTAGTGCTTTGACCTGCTCTAATCACAACCACAGAGTAATAAATGCATGAATTCATAAACTCAAGAATTATATAGTAGAAGAAAAGGAGCTGAGCTAATGCGTAGCTCTGTTGTTTCATAAATCAGACAGCACCAAGTCATGCTTTCAAGATCGCCTATGCAGGAATTCCAAAGAAACGCACATACTTCCATAGCCACCAACAATTTCTCACGCAGCAGCAGGTAATACTTTTGGTAGACAATTCAGTTGCACTAATGAAATCCTTGTTGCCAACGGACGATGTGACGCCGTCGTCACGGCAAAATGGAACTTCCTTTGTAAAAATGCTTCGATGAATTCGTGGTTGCATTTGCCTTTTCTGTCTGTAAGCGCAGTAACAAAATAAGCGTTTACTTCAGTAAATTTCGGATGAACTAGCTGGCACCATTATTTTACGTTATCTTCCTACAAATGCCAGGCTTTGCAGGGAACATTAAATCACAGGGAGATAAGAAAATGAACAGAGGGAGCCCTTACAGAGTCTTGGTAATCGCGGGTGCAAGTGTACAGTTTTTCTTCTCCTCTTCTTCTTTTTCACGACATCAGTCTAATATAACCACGCACTACGCCTGGCTCTGATCTCTTAAATTAGCAGAAATAAGTAAACTGAGAAATTTCCCATCCGTAAAATTAAAATATCGCTTTCCTGCAGAAAAAAACTGTACAAGATTTGAATTGATTGCACGCATGTGTTGAAAAATAAATTTTTTTTAAACAATTTTGTGTCTTCTACCATTATTGGCAGAAAATTTCCAGGTGTGATATTTTGTTAGGAAAAAACCACTGTTAAGGGATTTATCGGAGTAGCCACTCGGAACAATTTAAATGGCTCTGAGCACTGTGCGACTTAACATGTGAGGTCATCAGTCCCCTAGAACTTAGAACTAGTTAAACCTAACTAACCTAAGGACATCACACACATCCATGCCCGAGGCAGGATTCGAACCTGCGACCGTAGCGGTCGCGCGGTTCCAGGCTGAAGCGCCTAGAACCGCTCGGTTACTCCGGCCGGCCGGAGCAATATAAATCATCATGCTAATGATATTCACTATGATGCATATTACCTCGATCTCTACCACCCAGCAAGCAAGTGACTCGAAGCACATATTGCTTATTTTGATACTCTTCAGCCTATGCTGTTGGGTTTACAAATGATAGAACGCGTGGGGTGGCTATTGTTAGTTTTTATCAAACACTGACCATTAACATTAACTCCCAGGTTAAGCAGGAAGTGTATTTATACAGTAAATCAACAGGCTATTATGGACTCTTATGGGCTCGCTAAACCAAGGCGAGGTGGATTTCATGTAGTGACGGACATAGGACTGTCAAGCAGTACGCAAGGTGGCTGTGGAAAGTCGCAGGGAGTCAGCGGAACGAATGATTCGTGAATCCCAAAGTGCTACCAGCAGCCCAGCAGAGAATGTGTTTCAAAGGCGAGCAGCTCCTCATAAGCCACAAATCACTAAGCGACCCTTGCGGTAGTGAAAAGAGCGACGCAATTGCACAGTGGATTAATGGAATCGAGTGATTTGGTGTGAAGAATCACGTTTTACCCTGTGACAATCCTATGGAAGCAGATAGGTTTGGTGAATACCTGGGGAACATTAATATGCCATCGTGTTTAGGGCCAACAGTGAAGCGCAGAGGAAGTGACGTTACAGTTTGGGATTGTTTTTCGGGGTCAGAGTGTGGTCCCTTATTGCGCTTAAGACAAGCCAATTGCGGAAGGGCATGAATACACTTTAGAGCATTACTGTGTACTGCTGAGAAACGGTTCGGATACGATGCTTGTATGAGCATGACATTGCACCCTTTCATAGAACAGCATCTGTGTGGCTATTATTTGAAGACTATGACATTTCTGATCTGGAGTGGCCTATCTAGTGTCCCTACCTGGGCCGAATGGAATGCTTCGTGTTGAGGACTTCACTGCAGACCCCAACGTCCTCTACCTTCTCTTGTTTCGGCTCTTGAGGAAGAATGTGTAGCTATTCCGCCACAGACATTCAGACACCTTATTGAAACTGTCCCCAGCACAGGAAGAGACGCCATAAAGGCGAAGCGTGGACACACGCCATATTGATGTCTACTAATAGGTGTCGCGACTGAACGTTTTAAATCAAGATCCATACTTAATAGTTTCAAGTTATTCAAGGTCGCCCATACCAAGGCGCAAGGAGTTGCCGCGGTCCTCCCCTAGCTCCCAGCGAAGGAAAAAAAATATTGTACCATCTTTTAAGAAAATGATTTATAGGTCGACGTTGCGCAGGATTTTAAGAGTGCCAGAACTGGAACTTTTTTGTGGTTACTTACGAGTCAGCAAAATATTGAAACTACTGTTTTTCCTCAGGTCTAGGACCCTCCTACAAACTATCGTATGGACGCCCTTGAAGCTACCGAAGGCTTAAACGTGTTGCTCCTGTGTTTTAGACCACGAGAAAAGCAGCTAATGATCTACATGGTCGTGCTCATTCACATACATAACAAGTATGTATCGCCCCTCCTGTTTCTATAACTCGCATTCGGGAGGACAACCGTTCAAACCCACAACCGGCCATCCTGATTTTGGTTTTCAGTTGGGTTGGGTTGTTTGGGGAAGGAGACCAGTCAGCGAGGTCATCGGTTTCATCGGATTAGGAAAAGACGGGGAAGGAAGTCGGCCGTGCCCTTTCAAAGGAACCATCCCGGCATTTGCCTAGGGCGATTTAGGGAAATCACGGAAAACCTAAATCAGGATGGCCGGACGCGGGATTGAACCGTCGTCCTCCCGAATGCGAGTCCAGTGTGCTAGCCACTGCGCTACCTCGCTCGGTGGTTTTCAGTGATTTCCGTAAATCGCGCCAGGTAAATGCCGGAATGGTTACTTCGAAAGGGCACAGCCGATTTCCTTCCCATTCTTTCCTAATCCGATGGGACCAGTGACCTCACTGTTTGGTCCCGTTCCCCAAATTAACCAACCAACATGTTTCCAGTGTGGAGTGGGGAACTCGACTGCTAGTAAGACCGTGTGAATTCGAGTATCTCTGCTTTCTCGATACGGTCATTTCGCGAGATGTACATTGGAAGAAATACGTTGCCTCACTCTTGGTGAGAATTCTAACAGTAAACCTTCCCATGATCTTGTACCGTCTGCCACAGAAGTTTGATGTGCGTCTCCGCGACGCTATCACACTGCCTCAGACGCTGGACCTGCGTTTCTCTGCCCCCGGCAAGAGACACTTTCTCGTGGCAGTTAGCCGCACAGGGCACGGGCAATATTGCACAACATAATGTGTTAGAGCCTCGTAGGATTTGAGGGTAGTTCCTATCCAAATTTGTTGTTGACTATCAGTCATTTATCAGACTTCCTGTCCTTTTCCCATCGAGTTCAAATGGTTCAAATGGCTCTGAGCACTATGGGACTTAACATCTGAGGTCATCAGTCCCCTAGAACTTAGAACTACTTAAACCTAAAACCTAGGACATCACACAACACCCAGTCATCACGAGGCAGAGAAAATCCCTGACCCCGCTGGGAATCGAACCCCCATCGAGTTACCTTATCTGCAAATATTTCAGCTTGCGTTTTCAAACACCTGGTCTACTAGTTGGACGAGCCACTTCACAACTAGAAATAGCGTCAGCTCTCACCCTGATCCGCTCGCAGGGCACTACAGCGCTACTTTACTCCCATAGCTTCCGTCAGCAGTGGAGTGCCACTAAACGAATCCGTGGCGAACGTCTTACACGATCTTTTCAGTCTGCACTATTAATCTTATAGGGTAAGGGTCCCAGATTGCCAAGGAATACTCAAGAACTGGTCTAAAGACATTTGTAATCTACTTTTTCTGGGTAGATCACGTTTCCTTACGATTTCAATAAATATGTGCCTGGCATCAGTTTTGCTACAACTAATTTTTTCTCCAGAATGAGATTTTCACTCCGCAGCGGAGTGTTCGCTGATATGAAACTTCCTGGCAGATTAAAACTGTGTGCCGAACCGAGACTCGAACTCAGGACTTTTGCCTTTCGCGAGCAAGTGCTCTACCAACTGAGCTGCGCAAGCACGACTAACGATCCGTCATCACAGCTTTACTTCTGCCAGTACCTCGTCTCCTACCTTCCAAACTTTACAGAAGCTCTCCTGCGAGCACTTTCCCGCGAAAGGCAAAGGTCCCGAGTTCGAGTCTCGGTCCGGCACACAGTTATAATCTGCCAGGAAGTTTCACCTAATTTTGTGTTCTCATTGTCCTATAGATCTTTCCACTGATTAATCGCGAATAGTGTGATCGAACAGCAATGCGTCTTTTCGCTTATTCAATTGGAATACACCACATCGTTGAATATTTGAATTCAGCTACCGGCCTCTGCATCGTACGGGGCTTTCAGTATTTCGGTACTATTTTTTGTCGTCGCGAGTTTTGTATAAACAGTGCTACTCTTCTATATGCGCCCATAAACAAACTAGGAAGAGATATTGTTGAGAGGAATCGAAAAGTTATTCCGCAGTGATATATGACCCTCTTAAAGAGACTCATCATCCCGTAGAGGACAGCTAGGAATGTTGGAAACGTCAGATTTATTTTTAGAGTTGCTTCTGTGCCATAAAATGGTGCAGCCCGTTACGTAACACATTACATTAAAAAATCACGAGTTGAATTTCAAGCGATATGTCTTTTCTGAATCCACATTTATTCCCACAAAGGTCTGCTGGCTCTCCAAAATGATCATTAAACACGAGCATGACACTTGTTCCATACACCTCTACAGCAGACAGACGTAAGAGATACAGTATGTTCGGAAATTCCCTATACGTTCTTCTAAAAGTTGTTGAGGGCAGTGAGTACATAATATTTTGAATAGAAACCCATGTCCTGGAACGTACCATTTCCGTGCAACGACCGCTTGAAAACATGTTTGTTCGGTAGGTATGCAAATGAAGGTTATGGTGGTGGGTCGTTAGGTGGTTACGTCCGATTGGCTGATGTCCTTTGACGTCTATCCTACCTCTCTGACCTGGTTCGAGCCTCATCCACGTATGTCTGTGAGTGTTACCGCAACATAGTTGAGTGTAGATTTGCAGAGTGGATCGCCATTATATGAATGGCGAAGCTCACCGTACTGGAAGAGCTGCTCGTCGGCTTAATCAAGATCGTTCCCCACAGCGTCCGACTACATCTCACATCCTTTGCGCCACAGTTACGCAACGACTTCAAGAAACCGGCAGTAGGCGTGACTGTGGTCCTCCAGGGAGGCGCAGCACATCTGTATTGGAAGAAGCTGTACTACAACGCGTTGAAGAGGCCCGTCTACTACACGAGCAATATCTTTGGCTGTTAATGAATGGAACTGTAAAACAGTTGATCTACTGAGTCAGGCCGAATCAATTTCTTGCAAAAGTGGTCACGTTCCGACATGGCTATAACACACAGATGATACGTTTCCGGAAATAGGCTGCAATTCAAAGTATTATCTACTCACTCCCCTCTCCAAGTCCTAGAAGTTTGTAATGGGAATTTGTGAACACGCTTTATAGGACATCACTGTGTCTGCACTGCACAGATTGTCATCATTGCTAACCGCGAAAGATAAAGCTCAGGGAACAGTGTGTTAGTCATTAAATTAGAACAGCAGACTGGTCGCTTTAATGGCCTGTAGGCAGTGTAAGACTCGTACTAGACGATCACGTGACACGCGACTGCTGACGAAAGCAATGGTAGTGAAGCAGTTTTAGTGTTCTGCGAGCGGATCGAGATTGGGATAGCAGCTGAAGCTCGTCGAACTCGTAGATCAGGTGTCTAACCCAGGTTTTACTATTCGCAGATAAGGAAACTCTGTGGGAAAAGGACGAAGAAGTCTGATAAATGACAGACTCAACAACAAGGGATAGGAAGCTACTGTCGAACCGTACGAGGCACATACACACTGACTATGCTGCGCAATGCTGCACGTACCCTCTGCGGATAAGTGCCATGAGGAGCCAAGTCCCGTGCCGGGGCAGAGGAATTCAGGTCCAGCATCTGAAGCAGAGCGAGTTCGGAGTCTCCTGCAACGCCGGCGGCGCCGTTTATAAAGCTTCGCTTGAAGCGCCACTCACGCGATCACGCACCTTCCTCCTCCCCTCTTATCCTTCCAGCAGCTTGTTCTACAACCTGCTACAACGATGCCGCTTCCTAGCGTCCCTGCTGTCTTTAGGTTGGCCTTCTCCGTGCACAAATTGTGCTCCATTACTACGTTGGCAACTCACCACTTCATGCGGCTTATTCGCGACAGTGTGTATGTGCCTGTCGGCTGTATGTAATCAGTCCAGTAACGTGGGTCGACGTGAAGGTAGAATGGCACAAAGGACCTATCGTGTTTTCCGCTTACCCATAACCACATCTTGAATTAATTTACCCGAACACGTATTATCTAATGTGTCTGCAAGGAAATATGTATCGCTTGCAACGATGTAACACTGCCAAACGTGGTCGCAAAAAAACCTTACCGTGAACGTTAACCAGGAGGTTTATTTCAACATTATCTGTCATGAAGTGTTGCCTTGCCTTCCTCGCCTTCACGAAGAATATCTGTGGAGATATACTGGTCACGGTTCGGAGACCGCGTATAGAACACTTAAGCAAACCATTATTGAGTAGGGATAAGTGTTGTACAATGGGGCATTGGTGCCGGGAAGAAAAGCATCGTACGAAGGAATATAGACAGCCGTTTTTCTCTCTTTCCGTTTGCGAGTAGAGCAGGAAGGCAAACGACTTGTAGTGGTACATAGCACCCCACTGCATACATCAGAAGGTGGCTTACGGAGTATGTAATCTTTAAGAAAGAAAAAGAAAAAAAGCACCCTAAAGGAAATATCCGAATAGGACGGAAATCGGTAGATGTGATGTATGTGTACAGACAATAAAGGGAATGTCCGAATAGGACATAAATTGGTAGATGTGATGTACATGTGCAGAAAATCAAATTATTACAGTTGAAGAAAGAATGAATAATTTATTCAAGAGAGAAAGCTTCACAAATTATCAAGTCAGTAATGTGTGGTCCACCTCTGGCCCTGATACAAGCAATTATTCGGCTTGGCACCGACACAGAGTTGTTGGATGTTCTCCTGAAGGATATCGTACCAAATTTTATCCAATTGGTGCGTTAGATCGTCACAATCCCGAGCTGATCGAGGGCCCAGTCCAGACATTCTCATCTGGAAAGAGAGTCCTGCCAATATGGCTCCAAACATTCTAAACTGGAAAAGGATGCGGCTACCTTTCTGGTCAAAGTAGGGTTTGGCAAGCATTAAGAAACTCCCGCATTTTGAGGGTGGGCATTATCTTATCCAGGATGGCTTGCCTTGAAGGGCAATTAAACGGAGCACAGGAGTGTTGTCGACATACCGCTGTGCTGAAAGGGCATGTACTGTACTCGAACAATATGAATCACTCACCTTGACGAAAATGACTTATTGATACATAACCAACACGGATTCAGAAAATATCGTTCTTGTGCAACGCAGCTAGCTCTTTATTCTCATGAAGTAATGACTGCTGTCGACAAGGGATCTCAGATCGATTCCATATTCCTATATTTCCAGAAGGCTTTTGATACCGTTTCTCACAAGCGACTATTAATCAAATTGCGTGCATATGGAGTATCGTCTCAGCCGCGTGATTGGATTCGTGATTTCCTCTCAGAGAGGTCACAGTTCGTAGTGATAGACGGTAAATCATCGAGTAGAACAGAAGTGATATCTGGCGTTCCGCAAGGTAGTGTCATAGGTCCTCTGCTGTTCCTGATTTACATAAATAATCTAGATGATAATCTGAGCAGCCCCCTTAGATTGTTTGCAGATGATGCTGTAATTTCCCGTCTAGTAAAATCATCAGACGATCAATTCCAATTACAAAATAATCTAGAGAGAATCTCTGTATGGTGCGAAAAGTGGCAATCGGCACTAAACAAAGAAAAGTACAAGGTCATCCACATGGGTACTAAAAGAAATCCGACATGTTTTGGGTATACGATAAATCGCAGAAATCTAAGGGTTGTCAATTCGACTAAATACCTAGGAATTACAATTACGAGAAGCTTAAATTGGAAAGACCTCATAGACAATATTGTGGGGAAGGCGAAACAAAGACTGCGCTTTGTTGGCAGAACACTTAGAAGGTGCGACAAACCCACTTAAGAGACAGCCTACATTACACTTGTCCGTCCTCTCCTGGAATACTGCTGCGCGGTGTGGGATCCTTACCAGGTAGGATTGACGGAGGACATCGAAAAAGCGCAAAGAAGGGCCGCTCGTTTCGTGTTATCGCGCAGTAGGGGTGAGAGTCTCACTGATATGATACGCGAGTTGGGGTGGCAGTCACTGAAACAAAGGCGAGATCTGTTTACGAAATTTCAATCACCAAGTTTCTCTTCCGAACGCGAAAATATTTTGTTGACACCCACCTACGTAGGAAGAACGATCATCATAATAAAATAAGAGAAATCAGAGCTCGAGCGGAAGGATTTAGGTGTTTCTTTTTCCCACGCGCCATTCGAGAGTGGAATAATAGAGAAGTAGTATGAAAATGGTTGGATGAACCCTCTGCCAAGCACTTAAGTGTGAATTGCAGAGTAACCATGTAGATGTAGAAGACTACAAAGGGCGTCCTGCTATAAAAAAAAAAAAATGGCATCCCAGACCAGCACTCCAGGTTGTCAGATCGTATGGCGAGCGAAAGGCTCCTACATCTACATCTACATCTACATTTATACTCCGCAAGCCACCCAACGGTGTGTGGCGGAGGGCACTTTACGTGCCACTGTCATTACCTCCCTTTCCTGTTCCAGTCGCGTATGGTTCGCGGGAAGAATGACTGTCTGAAAGCCTCCGTGCGCGCTCTAATCTCTCTAATTTTACATTCGTGATCTCCTCGGGAGGTATAAGTATGGGGAAGCAGTATATTCGATACCTGATCCAGAAACACACTCTCTCGAAACCTGGCGAGCAAGCTACACCGCGATGCAGAGCGCCCTTCTTGCAGAGTCTGCCACTTGAGTTTTGTTAAACATCTCCGTAACGCTTTCACGGTTACCAAATAACCCTGTGACGAAACGCGCCGCTCTTCTTTGGATCTTCTCTATCTCCTCCGTCAACCCTATCTGGTACGGATCCCACACTGATGAGCAATACTCAAGTATAGGTCGAACGAGTGTTTTGTAAGCCACCTCCTTTGTTGATGGACTACATTTTCTAAGGACTCTCCCAATGAATCTCAACCTGGTACCCGCCTTACCAACAATTAATATTATATCCCGACACTGCTTCGATGTTCATCGAGGCTCCATTCCAAGCGGGACTCATCACTGAGGACAATTCTTCTCCAATCAATGAGATTCCAGATCGAAGGAGTGTCTGAAGATGCCCGGGACACCAGTGGGCTACCAACGTGACTGTCGGCCGCAACACGTCTCGACAACCAGGAGCGATGGTCTGGGGTGACATTTCATAGCAGAATCCCTTTGGTTGTCACCCGCGGCGCCCTTACAGCACAAGTACGTCCGTTTGTGCCCTTCACGGCAAGCACTCCTTGCCTTACACTCCAGAAGAAGATGCCCGCTCGCATGTGACGAGAATCTCTGCTTGTCTTCGTGGTTGCCAAACCGTTCGTTGATCAGAAAAGTCGTCACTTCTTTTTTCAAATTGAGAACATTTGGGGCACAATGGGCAGGGCCCCGTAAGTGGAACAGAATTTGGCACGATGCCCTCTGGACGATATCCAACAAGACTTATGAACTATAAGCTGAATAACTGCTTGAATAAGGGTCAGGAGTGGGCCAACGCAGTATTGACTTGCTCAGTTTGAGAAGCTCTTTCTCTTGAATAAATCATTCGCATAATTCCTTCGTGGTGGATCATCTTTTTCGTCTTAGTACATGTAGGTATAGATGTAGATCTGAATCCCATAAAAATGTCTAGGACTGTTTGGAACAGAGGATGAAAGGTACCAGTTAACATCGGCGCAGTGAATGGTTACAGGTGGAGTCGAATGATGTACCTGAAAAAACTTGCGGACTTACGTTCTTGCCTAATGGAGGTCACTGTCAAGTCTAGAGGAGGCGTTAGTGTTGTGGCTCCTGGGAGTGCCTGGTTTTTCACCAGCGCTCTCAGTGTTTCACGAGTACGTTCCAGCGGCGGCTGCTCGTATGCGGCCTGTTTGCTGGCAGCTGGCGGCTCGCGGCGTGCGACCGGAGGTTGCGACAGGCGCTGCTGGGTGCGGGGGCGGCAGATGCGCCGCGCTGGCCTGAACCCTCCCCGCGCCATCGCCGCTGAGTTAATTTCCTGCTGTCGCGCGGCGCCGCGACACAGCAGACCAACACACACTGACCGACGAGCCACCTCTGCTCCATCACTGCGGTACTTCTGTTCGCCGTTGCTGTGGTCAGGCTTTGCAGGCTCTCGGCCGATCCAGGTGCATTCAGGTCAGACCAATGACGCTAACGTCCAACTTTTACAACATCCTAGAGCACATCCTATGCTCAAATGTGATTACACTTTTGGGGAATGAATACTTACATTCAAAATCGGTTTTTCATATATATATCACTTTTCCATATCAGATACGCTCAAATTACACTGACGAAAAAAGTGGTAGCACCAAAAAATAATTAATGTAGGGTGAAATCCCTGGGCTAGCAGGACAGAGCGGGTGAGGTTATATTTGTGGAAATGGGCCAAAATAAGTTACTATCATTTTCACTCAACATACAAACTTCATTTCTTAAAACAGACAATTATACAAGCCAGAACCGAAAACTCCCAAGGTTTTATTTAATTTAGATCGGCTGATGGACACATCGAAAATCCAAGGCACAAGGCCTAGGCAAGGAAGGTACACGAGTTCTTCTGGAGGTTTCACTTCTTTAGAATTTTTTTTTATCTTCAATATAAATAGGCTGAAAACTCGGCTGAAGGCTGCATATCAACAAAAAAATTTAATAGCTTAAGGCCTAGGAAGAATAGCTTTCAATTTGAAAAGGCTGAAGGCCTTATCTTAAAATATTTCGTGTAAAAATCGGCTGAAGGTCTCGTAGTAAAGAATAACAATCTTGTGACTTAAGGACAAGACGGATTTAAAATTTTTAATTTAAGAGAGATTAAAACTCGGCTGAAGGCCACATACCATGCAGAAAACAATTTTACGGCTTAAGGCCTAAAAGGAAGAGCTTCTAAATTTCAGCTGAAATAGGCTACAGGCTTTATCCTAAAATGCTTCACATAAAACTCGGCTGAAAGCTACATACGAAACCCAAACAATCTCACGGCTTAAGGCCCAGACAAAAAAATTTCCAATTTTTAATTTAAGCTGGAAAACTGTGCTGAATGCCACATACAAACTAGAAAATATTACTTATGGCTTAAGGCCTAGACAAAAGCAGTTGAGGCTTGATAGTAGGTTAAGTGAGCACTCAACTTTAGTGCCCAGGATAAGTGGGCGACGAACTTCGTAACCTCGCAAGAAGCGCCTTCACATCTGTAACCGCGGCTCCGGCCTGACAATGTGCCACGGAGACTTCTTCGCTGCTCTGCCTCAACCGACCGACTGCCTCACACACGGAAACGGTCGACAGACCAAATACACGTCGGCTGATGAGATGACCGACCGTACGACCAACCAACAGTCGTTCCTGCTCAAGTCTCCTTCCGTCGGACAGTGCATGTGTGTCCCCAGCGGTCGGCAAGTACTGTCTGTCAGCACCTCAATGGCGCTCCGTCGCTGACGCTGCTCCGTGCCCGACTGAACTTCTGGTCCGCCTCCAACTGACTTCCAGACACACGACGATCCGGAAATACTATAGGTCGCTCCAGAGATGGTACGACAGTGCACTTATCTATAAGCGCTGCTGTTGCCACTCATGGGCAAGTAAGGCAGAAGTTAGTTACGCCAGTAAATAGAATAAGAAAACGAGGCGGCAGTACCGTGAAAGAGGGTGACAAACGTTAAATGGCATGAACACGAGCTGCGCACGACTCACAGGGTAATGAAATTTCGGGAATACATTTGTGTTGGTAGCATATTTAAGCGATTGTCATCGCAAGCTCACAGGTTAATCTAAGAGTGAGATAATCCGTTGCAAATGGGAGATGCTGGTACATTAATTGCTGGGGAAACACCCAAAATGTTGAAAGCAAGCATGCAAACGTGCATGCCTTGTGTTGAACACGTGCTGGATGTGAGGTTGTGGGATGGAGTTCATTGGCTGTTGCGGTTGTTCAGTCAATACGGTTAATGTTGGTTGCGGATGACGCTGGAGTTGTCGTGCGATGATGTCCCGTATGTGCTGGACTGGAAACAGATATGGTGATCGAGCAGGTGAAGGCAACATGTTGACACTCTGTAGAGCATGTTCGGTTACAACAGCAGTATGTAAGCGAGCGTTATCCTGTTGGATACATAATTTTGCAGTCAGCGTGAGTGGGATAATCACTAAAGTGCTGTTGCCGTAATATGATAAGACGCCCCAGACCATACCTCCAGTTGTAGGTCTAGCGTGTCTAGTAAGCAGCCGCGCGGGGTAGTCGCGTGGTCAAGGACGCCTTGTCATGGACCCTGTGTCTCCCCCCATCGGAGGTTCGAGTCCTCCCTCGGGCATGGGTGTGTGTGTTGTCCATAGCGTAAGTTAGTTTAAGTTAGATTAAGTAGTGTGTAGGCTTAGGGACCAATGACCTCAGCAGTTAGGTCACATATGACCTTACCACAAATTAATTAATTCTAGCAGGCAGACAGGTTTTTTGCATGCCCTCAACTGGCCTCTTGTAGCCAACACGTGGCCATCACTGGCACCGAGGCAGAACCAGCTTTAGTACGATGCGCCAGAGCCACACACTGAACTCGATGGTCTTCCCTCTTGCCCATGTGGCCATACATCGTCGTGACCACCGCTTCCAGCAATCATGTACAGTGGCTACTATCATGGCAGGTCTTTCTGGAATATCGCAGAAGGGACATACAACTTCTCATAGCCTCTTACCTCGTCAAACTGAGAGTGAGGCATTCTTGATTAACATCAACTAACCACGTCCAGTGTCACCGGTCTAGATGCATTCAAGACAGACAAATGACGGTAAAGTCCAACTTTTGCAGCATCCTGGAGCATATCCTATGCTCAAATGTAATTACATTATTGGAGATTAAATGTTTGAATAAAAAATGAATTTTTCATACATCTCGCTTTTATGTCGGATATGTAAAATGTATAAAATAATTTCTCCAGGCCCCATACAAATTCCTAAACCCATACAGCTGCTTCCGAAAATCTATGACTGCGAATTTTCAGCAGCCGTTTATTTATTTACGGTATGCTGACAACAGCAAATATTAAGAAATACATAAAATATGCAATTGTCAATTTAAGAATTTAGACACAAAACTAATGTGTTTAAATTCTGAGAGTTAATAATTTAATAATATTGACAAGACGAACATTGAAATTATAAAATTAGGACTGTTCATTAAAATAGATACAGTTGAACGTATAGTGAATGAAGCCAGTTGATAGCAGAGGGATCGGCATCAATAAAGACTCTGAATAGTCGTGGCGTCTTTCTCAGAGGGCAGTCTCTGACATTATGCTGAACGGTTTGTCCTCGGGCCGCACAATCGCAGCGTTTTGGAGTCCCCAGTTGTGCACCATAACATTGCACCTGGTGTGACGAGTTCTCATTGTCTTCAGTTTTGGCCGCTTACTTCTCTTCATACCAAATCCTGGTAGGCTGGCAGACAGATCTTCAATACATTGACGTTTTATTGTTGCAACATTAATCTCTTGCAGCAGTCTTCGTTAATGTCAAACTTCTTGTCATTTCTTCCATTATGCCACAGTGGAGTGCGTGTTATCGAGCAGTCTTGAGGACGGCTGTTTAGAATTGTATGACATGGAAGGTCTTGGGGTTAAGATGATGCAGCTCCCTGCATCCTCGATTGGTTGTTTCCTCGTGTCGCAGTTCGGGTGATGAAATATTACTTGGTTTGTAGCCAAGAGATCGATGTAGATTTTAGTTGTACCCATAATAATTCTGATTGATTCAATCATATGGACATCTAGTTTCCTCGTATGAGCACTGTGTTACCATAATGGGGCACAGTGTTCACACATTGATTATAGTAGTGCCAAAGCTGGGCTGCACAGAGAGGGTGCTTCAGCACCCGAGGTTGTGCTAGTCGGTTTCTTTATTATGTTACGTCGGGTATTCAGCTTTTGGCTAGTGTTTTCCAGGAGTCTTTTATACGTTAAAGTCTGATCCAGTGAGACACCAAGACATTTAGCCTGCAAATTTTATGTAATGCTCTGTTGACAGAAATATTTGTAAGATTTAAAAAGAAACACACAGGGACCATGCAACAGATAATAATGAAGAGGTGGATTAGTCATGCATCAGTTACTAATTAGCGTAATAGCAGGCAGGTGAAATAATCACGTGTGGATTATGTGTTGCTTGGGCCCCAAAGTTTTCGATCATGTCTTGCAAGTATTTCCATTGCTATTAAAAATTCATAATCACGTAATTGTCAGGAATATCTGTATGGTATTAGGAACCTGCATGGGGCTTGGTGAATTTAATTTTATTCTTTTTATTCCTATTTAAAAGCGTGATACATTAATCATTCATATTTATTTAAATTATTATTTTCTGCTTTTCAGTCTTGTGTGTGTGACTTTTTCGATCGATTTCAAACATTTTGATGGGATTAGAACAGAGACATTTGGTAAGTTTCAGGTTTATTTCAGTTTCTCGTCACCTGACTCAAACGATATATAGCTTCTTCCTACATGTATTTTGTAGACCGTGAAGAAATAAATCAGAAAGAGTCGAGCTCTCACAGTGGCTTCCTAGCAGTAGTTATTCTCATGGACCATCCACATCTGGAAAAGGGGCAAATGGTAGTGGTACAGAAAGCACCATATGCCAAACACCAGACAAGGAAGCGACTGTCATTCAGTTCTGAGTTTTGTTTACAATTTCAAGTCTCTAGTCCTTTGGGAAGTTAATTTAAAATCAAGTGCAAAATTTGTACTGAACAGAAAGACAAACAAGAGAAGAAAGCTATATTCGTCTTCCCCATCCCCACCTCCACCCCCGCCGGCCCTCTGCCTGCTCATCCATGCCCATCCACTCACTTGCTGCCTCAAACGCTTTCTGATGTTACCCACACAACACACCTGTCCTCCAGGGCAGCTCAGATGTCAGGCTGTACCTATCTCTTTCACCCCCACCCTACCAAACATACCGACAAGAAAGCGAATTAATGTTGTAGTGTCATCTATTTATGAGCAATGTTTAAAATTTCAAGCCTTTAGCTCATAGGGAAATCATTTTGAAATCAATTTGTGGTTTTCTTCCTTAATTTAATCATCTTCTCCACCTTGATCCAGTCATTTCTCTTTCGCACGAAGTCCTTCACCCCTTTCTTTCAGCGACCTGTCCCTTGGTCTTCCTCATGGTGTTCTTCCCTTTCATCTCGTGTGTCTTTTGGGTATCCCCCCTCTCCTCCATTCTCTTAACATGTCCGTACCACCTAGGCCATGAGAAGAAGCTACAACTGTCCAACCATAACTGTGGGTTCCTTTATTGGTCGGGGAGATTATTTGCTACCGGAGTGATTGATAGTTTGTTACTGTCATTTTCTATTAAAATATCACTTCGTGCACTAATTAACAGACCGTTCTCATGAAGAACGATGTGCATTTACCAAAGTATATTTCCATCTGAGACTAGAATAACTCTTGAGTCCTACTCGATGATGTTGACTGCTTCTGCGGCGGTCACGAAGTGGTTCTAATTGACCTGCATATGAGGGTACTGCGATTGATATGTCTCTTCAGCCTATTCGATTTGCCATTACGGACTGGAGCGAGATATCACTAATGTCTAGGGTATCGACGTGCGTTGCTGACTTTGGTGTGTCACTGCGATTGCTGGACGATACCACAGCTCCTCCTTCACTGATTCCCTGACCTTCTCATCCATAACCTGCCCATATTTGTCATCAGAATATTATTTCTCAAGAATTTCGTCTCATTAGTATTTTTATTCTCTCTCTGACATCATTACCCACATCTGTGAGGCATACAACAGGATTGAAACATAGTACCCACAATACATAGCCCTTTTGCTATGTAGGAGTAAACAATCACATCCAAACTGCAGTAACCATTCCCTATCTCAGAATTGCAGTCTTAGTTAAGTATTAATTGAATTTGACCGAATGCGTTTGTACGACTGCTGTGAACATGTTGCTAATGTTTTATGCTCTTCTTTTGAAAAGCAACTGGAAGATCGGCGAAAGAGAGTGTGAGTAAAAAAATAATTTGGAAGTGCTTGTTCGTCCGCTAAAACAAGCGACTAGGATACGTTCCTGTTTAAGTTGCGGCAGCATTCCGGAAAGACACTGAGGACAGTGGCTCGACAGTGCCCGAGCAATGGAGGGTGTGGCACGCAGAGGTCCGCAATGCTAATGGGGACGCCGCCGGTGCTTGTCGAGCGCTGCCCCCGCCGCCCACTCGCCGTGTCCGGCGCCTCCGCCAAAGACCTGTTGGAATGTGAGGCACGCCGCCGTTCCACCTTCGTCCGGTTGCCTCGGCGGCGACATCTCCTCTCGGAGTCGTTGCCTCCATTTCGTCCGACGCGACGCCCAAAGTAGGGGTCTGGGCGGTGACGGAACTTGCTGCGCTTATTACGCAAGGCGGCGCACTAGAGTGGCTCCCGGCGCGAGGCCTGCTTTTAATAAAACACGGAGTGACGGAGGACCCAGCCGGCTGCAGCTGACGCGCGGACTAAATTCCGCCATACGCAACTTAGTGCCGGCCGCGAGAGTTTCGTAGTAAACAAGCGGGACAAGTGAACTCTCCGTGCCTTCTTTCTTTGAGCACAAATAAGTGACTGGATGACTGCAGGGCGAATCACCCAAAATTTGCAAGCCTTTAATTCCTTGAACCGTTCAGTGAATCGGAACGAGATTTTTTGACAAATAATACACTACTGGCCATTAAAATTGCTACACCACGAAGGTGAAGTGCTACAGACGCGAAATTTAACCGACAGGAAGAAGGTGCTGTGATATGCAAATGATTAGCTTTTCAGAGCATCTACACAAGGTTGGCGCCGGTGGCGACACATACAACGTGCTGACATGAGGAAAGTTTCCAACCGATATCTCATACACAAATAGCAGTTGATTGGTGTTGCCTGGTGAAACGTTGTTGTGATGCCTCGTGTAAGGAGGAGAAATGCGTACCATCACGTTTACGACTTTGATAATGGTCAGATTGTAGCCTATCGTGATTGCGGTTTATCGTATCGCGACATTGCTGCTCGCGTTGATCAAGATCCAACGACTGTTGGCAGAATATGGAATCGGTGGGTTCAGGAGGGTAATACGGAACGCCGTGCTGGATCCCAACGGCCTCGTATCACTAGCAGTCGAGATCACAGGCATCGTATTCTCATGGCTGTAACGGATAGTGCAGCCACGTCTCGATCCCTGAGTCAACAGATGGGGACGTTTGCAAGACAACAATCATCTGCACGAACATTTCGACGACGTTTGCAGTAGCATGGACTATCAGCTCGGAGACCATGGCTGCGGTTACCCTTGACGCTGCATCACAGACAGGAGCGCCTGCGATGGTGTACTCAACGACGAATCTGGCTGCACGAGTGGCAAAACGTCATTTTCGTATGAATACAGGTTCTGTTTACAGCATCATGATCGTCGCATCCGTGTTTGGCGCCATCGCGGTGAACGCACGTTGGAAGCGTCATTGCCATACTGGCGTATCACCCGGCGTGATGGTATGGGGTGCCATTGGTTACACGTCTGTCACCTCTTGTTCGCATTGACGGCACTTTGAACAGTGTTCGTTCCATTTCAGATGTGCTACGACCAGTTGCTCTACCCTTCTTCCGATCCCTGCGAAACCCTACATTTCAGCACGATAATGCAGGACCGCATGTTGCAGGTCCTGTACGGGCCTTTCTGGATACAGAAAATGTTCGACTGCTGCCGTGGCCACCACATTCTCCAGATCTCCCACCAGCTGAAAACGTCTGGTCAATGGTGGCCGAGCAACTGGGTCGTCACAATACGCCAGTCACTACTCTTGATGAACTGTGGTACCGTGTCAAAGCTGCATGGGCAGCTGTACCTGTACACGCCATCCAAGCTCTGTTTGACTCAATGCCCAGGCGTATCAAGGCCGTTGTTACGGTCAGAGGTGATTGTTGTGGGTACTGATTTCTCAGGATCTATGCACCCAAATTGGGTGAAAATGTAATCACATGTCAGTTCTAGTATAATATATTTGTCCAGTGAATACCCGTTTATCATCTGTATTTCTTCTTGGTGTAGCAATTTTAATGGCCAGTAGTGTAGTAGGCAGCGGGGAACGTACGAGGGGCGCTCAATAAGTAATGGAATACTTTCTTTTCGGAAACTATGTTGGTTTTATTCAGGATTCCAATACACCATATTTTTCAGCGTAATCTCCGTTCAATGCGACGGCCTTACGTCACTTACTGGTACAGCTTGTACGTCGGCATCGTACTGCTCTAATGGTCGACGTCAGAGCCAGCGTGTTTCTGCATCAATGACGGCCCAATCAACCACGTATACTTCCCGCGGAGTGCATCCGTTATTGGGCAAAAAAGATCCAAGTCGGAAGGAGAGTGATCCTGTGGGCACACACCTTTGAGTACCGCAAGTGCTGGACAAGTGTGTCAGCACTACCAACAGAGACATCCGGTCATGTAGCGAGATACGTGATTGTAATCCGTCGATCACTTCGAAGGAGAGTGTCTGCACGTTCCAACACTGCAGGAGCCACAGCTGTGTGTGCCTGACCGGCACACGGGATCTCGGTCAGGTTTACTCGACCTTATTGCGATGATTAGATGGGTAGATCACATAACTAATGAGGAAGTATTGAATAGGATTGGGGAGAAGAGAAGTTTGTGGCACAACTTGACCAGAAGAAGGGATCGGTTGGTAGGACATGTTCTGAGGCATCAAGGGATCACCAATTTAGTATTGGAGGGCAGCGTGGAGGGTAAAAATCGTAGAGGGAGACCAAGAGATGAATACACCAAGCAGATTCAGAAGGATGTAGGTTGCAGTAGGTACTGGGAGATGAAAAAGCTTGCACAGGATAGAGTAGCATGGAGAGCTGCATCAAACCAGTCTCAGGACTGAAGACCACAACAAATTGCGATGATGACAGACACCTCGCCCAACCACTCTCCGTGCTTTTGTTCACTGACAGGTCTCTGCAGACATTCGGCAAGCGCTTATGGATATCTGTGAAGCTCTGAAGAAATTATATGCATAGCACTCGTCTCCGTTACACACGCCATTTTGAAGGCTACATTTAGCGCCACCACCTATCGGAAATTCATGAAACTATGGGGAGTGAAGCGGTAATATTCTACGATGTTCCACAAGAAATTCTGCACTTTTTTGAACTGAAAATGGCCGAGAAAAAATGTGTTACATTGTTCATTGAACACACCTTGATCATTTAGTTTTGTGGCTACAACTCATAACTTCTGTGCCGACCGAAATACAGGGTAATTGTAAAGTCCATGAAGCATTTTAGAAGATCTGTGTAGGTAAATGGATAAACATAACTAACGAGTGATACTGTACGTGAAGGACAAACTCTCGAAGTTTCTTTTGAACGTGGTGGGGGATGTTTTGAAAACCGCCGATAGGGGCACCGGCGACCGTGGTGGCTGAAAATAGTGGTGGACGAGCCGGAAAAAACATATTCCCATTGCCAGTCCGTTGTGAGTGTGCAAAGAGCTTTCCGTAGCAAGTTTCGCAAGACATGACCAGTTTACAACAGTACAGTGAAGTGGTACAAGAAATTCGAGGCGGATGTTCGTGCGTTGCTAAACATTTGGGTCGACCGTGCGTGTCGTAACAAGACTCACAAAATCTGCCTATAGAGCAAGCGGACGACTGAACATCCCTCGGACAACAGTGTGGAAAATCCGTCGTTGGAGATTGTGAGTGAAGCCCTACAAACTGCAGCTCCTGCAATCCATAAGCTATGACGACAAACTGCCGTGTAAGCCATTACGACAAATTGCGGCGTTTCCAGTCTTCTATTGAAATGTTTGGCGGCGATCTAGGGGGGGGGGGGGGGGGCTATGTTACTGTTGGAGTCATGATGTGAGGAGCCATCGTGACTGACTTCATGTCACGGCTCGTATTGACTAAAACAATTCTTGCGGACAACCCGCATCCCAATGTCTTACCTCTCATGCAAAGCTATTGTTCTGCTTTTTTCAACAGGACCATGCTGTTCCACAATTGACGTGAGTCCCTATGAACTGCCTGTGCGATGTCGAGGTACTCCCTTGGCCAGCAAGATCCTCAGTTCTGTATCCATAGAACACTTGTGTGACCGGCTGGGATATCAACTCTGTCCCCGTGCCAGTATCCGTAATATCAAAATCCAGTTACAATAGTTCTGCGCCAACGTGGCTCAGGACAGGAAACATCAAGTTTGTGACACCCCATCCTACCGAATCAGAGCACGAATACACACCAGAGGGAGTGAAACATCATACTGATAAGTGGGCTCATTATGCCAAGATTTTGTAAATTTGACATGATTTTGTTAACAAGGAAACATCACGGAAATAACGTCACAACCTTTCTCAACCAGTGAGATTTCTTTTCGTTTCTTCCTGCCCCTCCGGCAGCTTCATTTTTTTTATTGTCACACAGCGTAACCATTGACTGTTTATCAATAAGTATTTCATGTGCTTGTCGACTGAATTTAAAAATTTAAAATTCAATGAAGAATCGGCAGTCTCGGTTACAAAATTGTTTTTATTTTTTGTGACACGTTTCATTCTCACACATCTTGAGGGGAAAACAAGTTCTCTCAACACAAATTTATGAACCAGCTAACAGTTATAAAGCTATGTTGTCAGTTAAGTAAAGCAACTGGGAAACCACGACCTGAGTTGTAAAAAGAGATTAAAGAAAGACAAACTCACCGGGAAAAAACACTCGAGGACTAGAGGCAAGCGTACAGGAAGTCAGGCAATCACCAAAAATTGGCACATCATGCATTAAGATTTACAGGAGACATCCACCGGGTAAAAATATTCGATGACCACTGGCAAGAGTACAGAACGACCCGAATCACCAAAAATGGCACGTTACCCAATAAAATATACAAGACACATCCACCTACAGATATAAATAAGCAAATGTGGCAAGGTGAAGGACGGTAAGCAGAAGAAACGTAAGAAACTACGTAAATAAAGATGGAGATAAAAGCACAGATATTGAAGGCTAGGGTATCTTGGATCATAGAGTATGTGAGTAATATAAGGAATAAAATGGTGCAAGTGTCACACGTTACCTGTGTTCACGCGTAATCGCTCATAACACGGCGCAGGGCGTATTTGCAGCATAGACCAAGTGTATAAAGAGTCCTTATACCACACGTTTACGGCTCCTACTTCAGAACTATTGGTCAAAGAGGCCGACACAGTACTTTCAAATTTTCGCTCTCTATTTTATACTAGGGAATTCGAGTTTTCAAAGAGTCTACGTTGAAAATTGGCGGGAGTTCTACTGGTTACGACTAAACGACTGGCAAAAAAAAAAAAAAAGGTCAGAAACCTTTTCGCGTGCAAATTACCTGTACTTTCATGAAGCACCGGTACTGTATACAACGAAAAGTCTCCCTGTAAAAGTTATATCACCTAAGGCTTCGATCTGAACGACCCATTTATAGCTACACCATAGTGTGATGCTTTCGATCATTATACTACACGCTACACCACATTGCTGTAACAGTCCCTGCCCTACTCTCGCTTTCTATAACACTCTATTTTAATTGTTGCAGGTAACTGATGAGGATGTTTCGCCCTGCCTCTTTATCATCGTCCTCCCGTTTTTCCTTCAACAATGTTCTTTATAAATTCTGTATACATAATTAGGCGTCCAGTTAATTTAACACATCCTCTCTTGCAAGGTGTTAATGTATGGCCTTTATCTTCTTCTGTTTCTTTTAGTACTCGCTCATTGAATTTCCAGTCAAACCACAATATTTCCGTGATCCTTCTCCGTATCCGTTGCTCATATTTTTGCGCATGGCTACTGAAAGAGCCCATCATCCTCAATCTAAGCTTAGAACTCTTCAGAAAAATTTGCGAAAAAATTTGTTTCGTACTGTCTTATTAAAATTGTTTGTTAAGAATCACTTATATTTCTGGAGGATTGTTTGTTCATTGCAATTTATATCTTGAAGTCTGTTACATTTATCACCAGTTAGTATACGAAGTTAAGTCAAAAAATAATGCTTGACGAACTTAGCAAAGAGAACGTAAAACACACGTTAGTACAGTTAAAAAGGGCATTTTTGGTCAAAAGCTGTTTGCTCGTATCAAACATCGGCCTTAATCAGGTAGAGACTGGAGCATAGCATTGTTTGGTAGTGAATTATGTACTAAGGGAAAAACGGAAAAGAAGTGAATCCAAGCATTTGGAATGTGGGGCTATAGACAGATGTTGAAAATTAAATTGACTCATTTGATAGGGAATGAGGATTTTCCCGTGAAATCAGCGAAGAAAGTAATGTAAGAAACGCTGAGGAGAAGACAGGACGAGATGATATGTGTTAGGAAATCAGAGAATAACGTCGATGATACTCAACGGAGCTGTAGAGGCTAAAAAGTGTAGGTGATGATAGAGATTGGAATACATCCCACGAAGAACTGAGGACACAGTGTGCAAGCACCATTGTGAGATGAAGACGTTGTGACAGATGTCCAAATGTGTGTGAATTCCTAAGGGACCAAACTGCTTAGGTCCTCAGAACATTTACTCCCATGCCCAAGGGAGGACTCGAACCTCCGGCGGGAGGGGCCGCGCAGTCCGTGGCATGACGCCTCAAACCGCGTGGCCGACGTCGGAACAAGACGCATTTAGTAGCCAGCCGGATCGAATCAGTCAGGAGACTGACGACTCCAAAACGTACGCCGCCGGAACGGCAAACTTTCTTCCCTAAGAATATTATTTTCAGTCTCAGCATTAGCTGTGTTTCTTCCCTAATTTCTTTACCAAAATCGTTTTCCTGCTTTCTGGGTCTTAATCAAAGCTGTTGATAATGTAGAGAAGTCCACACAGATTCCACAGTAAGACGTCTGGGGTTGCCATCCCTTGACTTGTCTGTGTGAGAGTTGTTGGCTGTACCAGTTGTCTGTTTGCTAGTAATTATTGGACAGCCAATTACGTGGAATTCAAATATGCGCCTCGCTATGTAAACGAAGAATTCACTTATTATATGTTAATTAGTTATTAATTAATGGAATACGTGCGCTTGAGTACACCAACGGATGGTTAAATATATTAACAAGACAATGTTTGTCGGCTGTAACAGCTGTGACAGAAAGTGCGTTATGTTTACTTTCCTTTTTCTGGTGATCATTTACTTTATGCATCAGCCTTATCGTATTCTGATTACTCACTTCAGAACAGCAGAATCTTAGAAACTGAATAACAAAGACAAAAAAATTGAAGCAATTTGTTGTTTTTGTTGTTATCTGTCTTAAAACTGACTCAGTACTCGATTCTAGTCCATCCCATGATGTTTCTTCATCTTATGGTGTTTCAATTCTTAACCTTCTTCATCCAACACAAATGATACGAATAAAACCGTATGTAAAAGGAGGTCAGCAAGCCGCTGTTTGGCCGAGACTCCGTATTGTATAGTCATAGTCGAAGCATTTACTCAAGTATGGTATCCTGTTTGTCATTTGTCTTTCTTGAGCGCCAATTATTTATTTTATTAGTTATTCTGTCTTCCCCTTCTTTCTCTTGGCGTTCGACTGTTCAGATGTAAATGTCGTAGAGGTGTCGTACGTTAATAATAATGGTATTTGAATCGATGGTAAATGTGTTTGAAAACATTTAATCAAAAAACTCACCTCCTTTATCCAAGTGAAGATTTCTTTTATATGTACTTAAAAAATTATCGGCCGCTTTGAAGTTTGGGACCGGGTGGTTTAGTGGTTAAAATGATCGTGCACCAGACGTGCACTATCGTTAAACATTTGTCCGTTTAGGCCGTGCGGTTAAAGGCGCTGCAGTCTGGAGCCGCAAGACCGCTACGGTCGCAGGTTCGAATCCTGCCTCGGGCATGGATGTTTGTGATGTCCTTAGGTTAGTTAGGTTTAACTAGTTCTAAGTTCTAGGGGACTAATGACCTCAGCAGTTGAGTCCCATAGTGCTCAGAGCCATTTGTCCGTTTACCACGAAGAACCTGCTTTCGTACGGAGCGAAGTCCGCGGTGGAACCTCTATTGTTTAAAATCATTTTAAAGTAACTTTTATTCGTGGTTTCGTTTTCTTTAATTTCGATTTCCATGGCTTTTGAAGTGCGCCTTGTCTATGCAACGACTTGTAAATACGATAACTTCACGTAAAATTATTTCATTCTTAACCGTCGCAAATGTAAGAGATCAGTTTTCAGGCTACTATAAAATGTAAATGAGAAGGTACACTTCAGTCTCCGCTTAAGAACTGTAACCTAAATCCACTCGAACCTTTTACTCTAGCCAAGTCTTGGTCTGACTCTATAATTTTAACCTCCCGACACTTCCCTCTTCTATCAGAGTAAATATTCTTTGGTGCATTGAGAAGTGTTCTGTCAAGCTATCCTGTCTTTTCGTTAAGCGGCCCCATAAATTTCTCTTCTCTCCTTGCCGATCCAGTAATAATAGTGGCGTATGACGAGGGCCTCCCGTCGGGTAGACCCCTCGCCTGGTGGAAGTCTTTCGATTTGACGCCACTTCTGCGACTTGCGTGTCGATGGGAATGAAATGATGATGACAACACAACACAACACCCAGTCCCTGAGCGGAGAAAATCTCCGACCCAGCCGGGAATCGAACCCGGACCCTTAGGATTGACAGTCCATCGCGCTGACCACTCAGCTACCGGGGGCGGACGCCGGTCCAGTGCCTCTTCATGACTCGATCTACCCATCTAACCATCAGCATTCTTCTGCATCACGCCAACAACTTGTACGTACTGTTTGTCGCCCACGTTTCGCTTCCTTATAATTTGCGAACTGCTTTACTTTCCAAATAACAAGACGCATTGCCCACCTATATAGCCTCATTTCCAAAATAAAT
The DNA here is from genome assembly GCF_021461385.2 of Schistocerca piceifrons. Classification (NCBI taxonomy): domain Eukaryota; kingdom Metazoa; phylum Arthropoda; class Insecta; order Orthoptera; family Acrididae; genus Schistocerca; species Schistocerca piceifrons. The sequence goes on along the minus strand of NC_060138.1, from coordinate 141,371,148 downwards.
CCGCTATCGCCTAATTTAATTCGACTGGTTACTGTTACTCGTGCTTTATTTTGTTGAAGTTCATCTTCTAATCCCTTTTCAAAATACTATCGATTCTGTTCAACTGTTATTCAAAAATATTTGCCGTGTCTGACAGAAACGCAATGTAATCAGCAAACTTTAAAGGTTTTATTGTTTACTATGAACTTTTAACTGCTTTTCCAAATTTCTCCTTGGTTTCATGCTCCGTGCTGTATGCACGAATTGAATAGTACGGAGGACTGATTGTGAACGCATCAGTTACTGCCTCTCCTTTACGTCTTCCGATTTTCGCTCTCTCTGATTCTTGTCCTCGTTAACTTCATAATTTTAAGATGGTACTTTGGTCAACACCGTCAAAAACGTATTCTTAATCTGCAAATATGGGTTGCCTTTCATTAGTCGTAGGATCAGTATTGCCACGGGTTACAGCATTTCTTCGACATCCTAGCTGATCTTTCCCTAGGACATCTTCTAAGTGTACAATAACTTGAATCTTTCTCACTCTTCGTGACGCTGCAGGCAGATTCTTCTAAATCGTATATGTCAGCGCCGTTTACGTACTGCAGGGGCTTCCCGTCATCACCGACCGGTATTGGGAGCTGCTCCTTCCGAAGCCTCGGCAGGAACTTGTAGCAACTACTCGTGGGCATCTCAGCGACGTTCGCGGAAAAATTCTTGAGCCTAACTCAAAGGAGATACGAGTTTTTCGACTGCGATAGCTTTATTGAATTTAATCTTGCATTTGATTCGTTAGCTTTTATATTCAGTTCCGTCACTCAAATAATTTGATGAAACGGTAATCCAATTAGGCGGAATCCGTCACCCACTTCACACTCGTTTACATTAATTCTCCTCCAAAAAGTCCTTCAGAGGAAATCCATTGCATTATAGACTTTCATCAACACGCGCTGAACGCGAACACTGGCTAGTAGAACATGCCAGATTTAACTCTAACGTCGAAGAACTCCGGGTGCTCATTGTAATTAATGTACTGACACCACTGGCAAACAGGATAACATCTCTAAAATACGCGATAACCGTTGTTCACCTTGCGGCCGCCTACTGTCTGCTTAGATCGTTACATTTGAGCCTCATCTTTACAGAAACATTACATTGTTTAACTCAGTAGCACGTACAGCAGGTATAAAACATAGGGTTGTGTTTCTTCTAAGCGTATGCATCGATGTACCAAAAGCATTATGACCTCTGCCCACTACGAAACTGAATACCGTCCGGTGGCGTTATGGGGAGCAAAGTATACAAGGGGAACAATAATGGGGAATTATTCTGTGGACATATGGGGCCGAAAATGGGGTAATCCGCTAGTATAAGCGGCTTTCACAAAGGGCAGAATGTTATAGCCTGATTCCTACCAACGACTATCACGGAAGCTGCGCGCTCCTGCCATGGGCATGTGCGAAATGTGGTTGAAAATACGGTGAAAGCACCACTAGGCACTAAGTTGTTGAACGTTGACGTCAAAGGCTTAACCGTAGATTAGATGGAGATCTGTGGATGATATGACGAAAATGTACAAAGCTGGCGGAGTCCCGTTTCGAAGCATATTGTTCAGTACATTGGGCTGAAAACAAGGCTCCACAGCAGACGAGCCCAGCGTGTCTACATATCGATCCAGTGATACCATCAGTGACTACGGGGTCACTGTGATTGGCCGTCGGTGATTGTAAATTTGTCGTCTGGTCGAATGAATCACGTTTCTTGTTACATCAGGTCGACAGTCGCGTCCAGATATGCTGTCATTCAGGAGAACGGCTGCTCGATAAATGCAGACTAATGGGGCAGTATTATGCTATGGCGAAGATTAATTTTGGTTTCCATGGGACCTGTGATAGCAGTCGAAGGCATCACGACAGCTATGGACCACTGAACGTTATTGGAGACCACTTGCACGTTGTCTTCCACGACGACGATTGGATGTACCAACAGCCGTGTTACAAGGCCGGAATCGTGCTACAGTGGTTTGAGGAGCTTGATGGTGTACTCGCGTTGAAGTGTTGTCCACCGCATTTGACTGGTCTGAACTCGATAGAGCACATCTGGGACGCTATTGGGCGCCACCTCTGCACCCACAACCAGTGGCTCATTATTTACCAGAATTGTGTACAGTCTGCGTAGGTCTGTCCGTAAATCTACCAACGACGTGTCGAATCCATACCACGCCGCATCGCTGCTGTACCGCGCACGACAAGTGGACCAAAACATTACTAAAAAGATGTTCATCACGTTTTGGCTTCTCAGTGTGTGAATTGTTTGACGAAGGAAATATAGGGCGTAAAGAGTTTGGTCGAAATGTGGCGCCCAACGAACCAGCCAGGGCATCCCGGACTCCGACGTCGCCGCTTCCACACAACCAAAAGTGCCACCGTCGCAGCCCTAGTTGATCAGCTCGCAGTGCGCCCGGCCCTAGTCGTTCAACAAAAAACAGGAGACACACGCTAATACCCTGTAACCCAACCCTGATAAAGACCCCAATTAGCTGAAGAGGAGCACTCTTTTTTTTTTACATATGCCGCACCAAGCGGAAGCCATTCATTGATGGTGATTGGTACGTTTCATCCACAGTTCCAAAAGAAATTCCCGAACATTTCGTATGGTTTCAGGAACGGGTGATTTAACTTGCCAGTGGAGGTGCGAAAGGATGCGTGGATGTTTGTCAAACAAGAAACGTATCGACACACAAGCTGTTGCTATTGTCATCTTTGAAGACTTAACTGTTGACATCATTTTCGTCCTAAAGGTGCAGAAGAAAAGGCAACACTTCTTTGCCAAGAATAATGAAATAAACGAAATTCGCGATAACCCGAACGAGAACGGTGCCGTAATGTGACAGACCTATCTCTGACCTTAACCACACTCTGCACACACTGCTGGTTAAATGGGTCGTTGAGCCGTCGGTGCAGTCGACGCTTCGCATCGTTTGAAAAAAAGACAAAATCACGACTCGTTGGACCACACCTCAAGCCTCCAGCCAGCAGTTGTTCAGATTCTGCTGTGTTCGGCCAAATGAAGATGTGTAACTTTATGTACCGATGTGAGCAATAGCCTTTTGCGAGGTAAACGACGGTAAATATTAATAGTGCAAGGCAGTGAGCGAGCAGTAGGCAATGGATGTGCCAGGTGACTAAAATAAATATCATTCACACAGAGATAGGAATGTTTTATTTAGTTAGGCCGGGATTGCATTGGTTTAATTAAATATCCAAACAGAATAGATAACTGCTAAAAATGTACAATAAAATAAAAATGATGAAAAAACCCTTAGAATAAGGTGATAACGCACCCAGCAAGAAGTGGGCAGCAGCCAACAGTACCGCAAATGCCTCCTCGTCACATCTTCCGTCTCAGCAGCCACTGACTGTACTGCAGCATCCAGAAAGGCACTCATTAGATTACATATAACAGTTTTCCGCGAGAACAAGGGCAGTTCCTCTGATGATCAAAGAGTTCTACGATGTGATCGTTACACCAATAAAAGAGAAAAATTGAGCTTAAAAGAAATTAATAAAACAATAAAATAGTAATATACAGCTTAAGTAGGATGACTAGTTGGCTGTAATGATCCAAGAATTTTGTGAAAGCCGTGGAAAAGTTTAATTCAGAATATTTGGCTAACAAGCGTCGTCAGAACTCAGAATTTTAATAACAACACGGTCAGAGACCCGACAACTGCAGTCACAGGAATTCGCTATATAAGGTAGAATAAATTAAGCACTCAAAAAAAGCACTCCTTCAGGCCACCAGTGGCCTACCGGAACCATCCTATCGCTGTGTCATCCCCGGTGGAGGATGCGGGTAGTAGGGGCGTGGGGTCAGCATTCCGCTCTCCCGGTCGTTATGGTGGTATTCTTGACCGAAGCCGCTACTATTCGGTCGAATAGCTCCTCAATTGGCATCACGAGGCTGAGTGCACCCCGAAAAATGGCAACAGCGAATGGCCTGTCTGGATGGTCACCCATCCAAGTGCCGACCACGCCCGACAGCGCTTCGGTGATCTCACGGGAACCGGTGTATCCACTGCGGCAAGGCCGTTACCAGAATAAATTAATATGAAAATAAATAATTAACTTTTAAAACCTCAAGAGGCAAAAAAGCCGAAACAAAATTTCCGTTCACACAAGGACGGAAAAGGTACGTACAATGATCTTCGCCTGAGCTTGCTGAATCAGGAGCCGAACAGACTCGCGCTGCCACGGGCGTACTTCCAAGAACACGCAGTTTTGTGGGCGGATGTTCAGTAGCATGCTCAACTAATTGTCTTATTGCTTATATCGCCCAGGGCTTAACAAAATGGTTCCTGGGATCGATCGTGCCACTCAGCCCACTGGGTATTACAACGGGTAGCCTCCAGCCAACAGTCTCACTTCCTCTTGTAGTTCGGCACTACACACTGTGGCGCACTTGGCAAGGGTTGACTCTTCCAAACGGCTCCAACGAGAGACCGAAAACGAACTGAATCGAACCGAGAAGACACGCGCATTGGAGCTGCACAGGCGAGCAGGCCACAGAGATAACTTCTTGGGAAAAAACTATCGATATGAGCTGGCACAGCTCACACTGCAAGCATGTTTCCATCGCAATGTTATTGAAACTGACCTGCTTTCATTGACAGCTGCCACTCCTGTCGGGTTTCAAATCGATTGTCATTGACAATGCGTGACAGTTGCCTCTGTCCGTTAAGATCTTTATGTAGTACCTTCCGCCGCGGAAGTCGAACACGCGGCAGAGCAAGTGGACGTGGTCAGCCCATAGAGGGCTCCGCCTCCGCGGCGGCTATTCCGCGCAGCGAGGGCGCCACCGCTAAGCCACGTGCAGACATCGGCCAGTAGCCGCTCCCTCCGGTTTCGTATATAGGGACCCGCTCTGCCCTAGTCCAGCAAAGGATACGGATCCTGTACACCTCCCGCAAACTCGATCCTCCTCATCCGCTTGTCTCACCCATCCTCTCCCACCCCCGCCCGTTGCCGCGCCTGTATTCCCACGTCCCACCCGGTCTCCATCTCTCCACCCTCATTACCCTCTCCCAAGGTGGCTTCCGCCAGCTCCCCCTCCCTGATGATGTCCTCCTCCCCTCCGTCTACCCCTCCTATCAACTTTGATCCTCCCCCCCCCCACTTCCTGTGTCCTTTCCTTTAGGCACCCTCCCTCCCTTCTCTTCTCTTCCCTTCTCTTTCCTTTTCCCCCGTCCCCTCCCTCCTCCCCTCTTCCCGCGGGCTTCCCCTCCCCCTTCCTCCCTCCCCCTATCTCCCCTGCCCATGGCATCTCTGCTCTCCCCTCTCCCATTCCCCTTCCTCCTCCTCCTCTCTTGGCAGGTCCCCGGACTCGCACACGCTCAGTGAACTTTCGCGTGCCGGAGATCATCGCCATCAGTGTCTCGTGTGTGTGCCTTCGTTTGTGTTTAGTGTTTGTTCGCCGTCACGCCACCACCGTTCACGTGTGCCGTCGCCGTCATCCATGTTCTGTGCGCCGTGTCAACTATTGTTAGTGATGTTTCTCGTCCAGCGTGAACGGCTCCATGTTTTTTTGTTTTTTAGTGTCTACATTTTTTGCCCGCCGTTTTGACTGTATTCTCTGTGCCACCTCTGTGTAATACTTATTGTCAAACTCAAGGCTGAAGAGCGGCGTATTATACTGCTGACAGCCCGCCTTTGTATAAGGTGTTTAAAATCACAATAAAGAAAAAAAAAACCTAGTCCAGCCAGTCTGGTACTCGCTCTGGATTTCGTTTCTATCTCGGCGGTACTGCGTTCTGGTCGTTGCTCATTGTTGACATTTGCCTGGCTCTGGTTCCGAGTGGATTTACGTTTGGTGTTTGGTGTTTTGTTTCGACAAGCCTCCGTTGTTTATCTCTTCCTTGTTGTGTCGCTCATAGTCGGTAGTGGTCGGTTGTTGTCCGTTGTCGTTGGTCTGTCGTCCGACTCGTCCTGTGTTTACCCAGTGGTGCGTGCTCCACCGCCGGCGGCTTCCCCGCCTGGCTGCTCCGATCCGCAGCCCGGTGTTGGTTGTGGTTACAACACTTTGTACGAACACTGTTCCCTTTGGGCATGTTGGATGGCCTGCATCGATACAGCAGCAAATTGGATAACCTCACTCACAGTCCTGTGTAGGATACGACACATTTTACTGCGCTGATTTCATACATTCGACTTCTGCATACACTATTGGTCATTAAAATTACTACACCACGAAGATGATGTGCTACAGACGCGAAATTTAACCGACAGGAAGAAGATGCTGTGATATGCAAACGGTTAGCTTTTCAGAGCATTCACACAAGGTTGGCGCCAGTGGTGACACCTACAACTTGCTGACATGAGGAAAGTTTCCAACCGATATCTCATACACAAACGGCAGTTGACCGGCGTTGTCTGGTGAAACGTTGTTGTGATGCCTCGTTTAAGGAGGAGAAATGCGTACCATCACGTTTCCGACTTTGATAAATGTCAGATTGTACCTATGGCGATGACAGGCATCTTATCCGCATGGCTATAACGGATCGTGCAGCCACGTCTCGATCCCTGAGTCAACAGATGGGGACGTTTGCAAGACAACACCATCTGCACGAACAATTAGACTACGTTTGCAGCAGCATGGACTATCAGCTCGGAGAATATGGCTGCAGTTACCCTTGACGCTGCATCACAGACAGGAGCGGCTGCGATGGTGTACTCAACGACGAACCTGGGTGCTCGAATGGCAAAACGTCATTTTTTCGGATGAATCCCGGCTCTGTTTACAGCATCATGATGGTCGCATCCGTGTTTGGCGACATGGCGGTGAACGCACATTGGAAGCGTGTATTCGTTATCGCCATATTGGCGTATCACCCGGCGTGATGGTACGGGGTGCCATTGGTTACACGTCCTGGGCACCTCTTGTTCGCACTGACGGCACTTTGAACAGTGGACGTTACATTTGAGATGTGTTACGACCCGTGGGTCTACCCTCCATTCGATCCCTGCGAAACCCTACATTTCAGCAGGATAATGCACGACCGCATGTTGCAGGTCCTGTACGGGCCTTTCTGGATACAGAAAATGTTCGACTGCTGCCCTGGCCAGCACATTCTCCAGATCTCTTTCCAACTGAAAACGTCTGGTCAATGGTGGCCGAGCAACTGGCTCGTCACAATACGCCAGTCTTTACCCTTGATGAACTGTGGTATTGTGTTGAAACTGCATGGGCAACTGTGCCTGTACACGCCATGCAAACTCTGTTTGACTCAATGCCCAGGCGTATCAAGGCCTTTATTATGGCCGGAGGTGGTTGTTCTGGGTACTGATTTCTCAGGATCTATGCACCCAAATTGCGTGAAAATGGAATCACATGTCAGTTCTAGTATAATACATTTGTCCAATGAATACCCGTTTATCATCTGCATTTCTTCTTGGTGTAGCAATTTTAATGGCCAGTAGTGTACTTCACGTACGTCATGTAAGTCAACAGTGTATGGTCGCATGATCGCGTGATACCAGTTATACACGATCGGTGAACGCACATTGGAAGCGTGTATTCGTTATTGCCATACTGGCGTATCACCCGGCGTGATGGTATGGGGTGCCATTGGTTACACGTCTCGGTCACCTCTTTTTCGCATTGACGGAACTTTGAACAGTGGGCGTTACATTTCAGATGTGTTACGACCCGTGGCTCTACCCTCCATTCGATCCCTGCGAAACCCTACATTTCAGCAGGATAATGCACGACCGCATGTTGCACGTCCTGTACGGTGTGGTTCCAAGGAGGAGGGCGACGGGGGTGATGAATATTTTGTCGGTAAGATAAATTTGCAAACTATCCAACGGGAGTGAAGGTGTTGCAGACAATGAGAATACGGAGGCGGCGTTGCTGTGCTGGCCGATGGCCGTGTGAGTGGTTTGGATGACGCAAGATTTGGCGGCGACTTGTGGACAAACAGGCGAGACTAGGTGAGGCGGCGTGATTGCAGAGACGGGCGCCGGTAGCCACTCGTGTTTGCCGCGGCAGGTGTGTCGCCCAGCCGTGCTGTGGCCGTGTCCGTCGCCCCTACTCCCTGCCGTGGGCGGCGCCGGCCCTCGCAACCTTACTACTGGCCACGGCACGCTGCGCCACGCCCCTGTTGACACTGCAACGCGAGCGCGCGCTACTCACTGAGCACACACCGCTGGGACTGCCGATCTGTCGCTGGGTCTAACTACTTCGTCACGTGTGTGGTATGCTTGAATTGCTGGGGCTTTTAGCAGAACCAAGCTTCGCGCATATGCCAGACGCCATTATACAGGGTGATTCAAAAAGAATACCACAACTTTAGGAATTTAAAACTCTGCAACGACAAAAGGCAGAGCTAAGCACTATCTGTCGGCGAATTAAGGGAGCTATAAAGTTTCATTTAGTTGTACATTTGTTCGCTTGAGGCGCTGTTGACTAGGCGTCAGCGTCAGTTGATGCTAAGATGGCGACCGCTCAACAGAAAGCTTTTTGTGTTATTGAGTACGGCAGAAGTGAATCGACGACAGTTGTTCAGCGTGCATTTCGAACGAAGTATGGTGTTGAACCTCCTGATAGGTGGTGTATTAAACGTTGGTATAAACAGTTTACAGAGAATGGGTGTTTGTGCAAAGGGAAAAGTTCTGGACGGCCGAGAACGAGTGATGAAAATGTAGCACGCATCCAGCAAGCATTTGTTCGCAGCCCAGGAAAATCGACTCGCAGAGCTAGCAGAGAGCTGCAAATTCCACAATCAACTGGATGGAGAGTCCTACAAAAAGGTTAGTTATGAAATCTGAACGTCAACTACCCGAGGCGATGGATCGGCCGCCAGGCAGCCCGTGACGGAGCACTTCATCACTGGCCTCCAAGAAGCCCTGATCTTACCCCCTGCGATTTTTTCTTATGGGGGTATGTTAAGGATATGGTGTTTCGGCCACCTCTCCCAGCCACCATTGATGATTTGAAACGAGAAATAACAGCAGCTATCCAAACTGTTACGCCTGATATGCTACAGAGAGTGTGGAACGAGTTGGAGTATCGGGTTGATATTGCTCGAGTGTCTGGAGGGGACCATATTGAACATCTCTGAACTTGTTTTTGAGTGAAAAAAACCTTTTTAAATACTCTTTGTAATGATGTATAACAGAAGGTTATATTATGTTTCTTTCATTAAATACACATTTTTAAAGTTGTGGTATTCTTTTTGAATCACCCTGTATACACCGCTCGCCCTTAAAATTGCAGTATCATGTAGGACAGCAAACAACGAAATTTGTCTTATTGTGTGTACCCTTTACAGTAAGAAGCTTATATGATCACATTTGTTGGTTTATATGTTGGGTATGGAAGTACGCAGAACCGTGTGCAGGAACAACGGGCCTAACCCGACTAAGCATCGAGTCAGCCAGCTTGAATGATAGATGCGGGTATATTGGCGGCGTTGTCGCAGGTTCGAATCCTGCCTCGGGCATGGATGTGTGTAATATCCTTAGGTTAGTTAGCTTTAAGTAGTTCTAAGCTCTAGGGAGCTGATGACCGCAGCAATTAAGTCACATAGTGCTCAGAGCCCTTTGAACCATATTGGCGGCGCCAGACTATTTCGACAAGCCAGGACCAAATGTTTCCAGTTGGTGAGAACGTGATGGATAGGCAACATGCGAACAATTTATGTGCCAGTTAATAGTACAGCTGTGCCGATTCCAGGACACTTCTGGGACGTACATGCCTGCCGTAATGTACTTCATTCCGTGCCCATCAGGTCACACACTAGGGTTGCCTTCATACACGGAGTCCGCAGCTCGTGGTCTCGCGGTCGCATTCCCACTTCCCGAGCACGTGGTTCCGGGTTCGATTCCCGGCGGGATCAGGAATTTTCACCTGTCTCGAGATGACTTGGTGTTTGTGTTGTCCTCATCATTTCATCATCATTCATGAAAGTGGCGAGATTGGACTGAGCAAAGATTGGGAATTTGTACGGGTGCAGATAACCGCGCAGTTGAGAGCCCCACAAACCAAACATCATCATCATCCATACACGGAGAAGAAAGCGCGGAGACGCAGCAGGTCCTGAGACAGTTTCTGTAGTAAAATTTCTGCGTCAGTGAATATCATCCCTCCGTCCCTCTTTCTCTCTCTCTCTCTCTCTCTCACACACACACACATGTCTGCACTCAGACTCAAAATATATAAGTTATTGACAACATTGGTGTAACTACGTTATTTCCACATCTAAAATGTTTCTGTTATTTATTAAATATATGTGAGGTACGCCAGGACAACATGGGTACACATTCATCCAAAAATGAGTGTTTTACACCACAAAAAATAGTTTATGTCAAATGTTGTTGTTCTTGTTGTCTTTAGTCCAAAGACTGGTTTCATGTAGCTCTCCATGCTATTCTATTCTGTGCAAGCCTCTTCATCTCCCAGTAACAACTGCAACCTACATCCCTCTGGAACTGCTTACTGCATATCTCTTGGCCTTACTCTACGGTTTTTACTCTCCACACTTCGCTCCAGTACTAAACTGGTGATGCCTCGATGCCTCAGAATGTGTGCTACCAACCGACCCCTTCCTTTGGTCAAGTTGTGCCACAAATTTATCTTTTCCCCAATTCTATTCAGTACCTCCTCATTAGTTAACCTGATCTACCCATCTAATCTTCGCCACATTTCAAAAGTTTCTGTCCTCTTTTTGTCTAAACTGTTTATTGTCCATGTTTCACTTCCATTAATGGCTACACTCCATACAAATACTTTCAGAAAGGACTTTCTAACACAATGATGTTAACAAATTCCTCTTCTTCAGAAATGCTTTTTTAGCCATTGCCAATCTCCATTTTATATCCTCCCTACTTCGGCCTCATCAGTCATTTTGCTTTACAAATAGCAAAACTCATTTACTACTTTAAATGTCTCATTTCCTAATCTAATTCCCTCAGCATCTGATTTAATTCGACTACATTTCATTACTACTGTTTTGCTTTTGTTAATCTTATATCCTCCTTTGAAGATACCGTCAAGTACGTTCAATTGCTCTTCCCTTTGCTGTTGGTGACGAAATTGTAATGTCATCGCAGACTTCGAAGTTTTTGTTTCTTCTCCATGAATTTTAATTCCTACTCCAAATTTTTCTTTTGTACCCTTCTCTGCTTGCTGGGTATACAGATTGAACAACATCGGGGATAGGCTACAACCCTATCTCACTCCCTTCCCAACCACTGCTTCCCTTTCATGACCCTCGACTCATAACTGCCATCTGGTTTCTGTACAAATTGTAAATAGCCTTTTGCTTCTTCTATTTTACCCTGCCACCTTTAGAATCCGAAAGAGAGTGTACCAGTGAAAAGTGTCAAAAGCTTTCTCTAAGTCTACAAATGCTGTGAACGTAGGTTTGCCTTTCCTTAACCTATCTTCTATGGAAGTCGTAGACTCAATATTGCCTTGCGTAAGCGGAATCCAAACTGACCTTCCCGGAGACCAGCTTCTATGAGTTTTTCCATTCTTCTGTAAAGGTTTCGTTTTAATATTTTGCTCCCATGATTTATTAAACTGATAGTTCGGAAATTTACACATCTGTCAGCACCTGCTTTCTTTGCAATTGGGATTATTGTATTCTTCTTGAAGTCAGAGGGTATTTCGCCTGTCTTATACGTCTTGCTGACCATATGGAAGAGTTTTGTCATGGGCGGCTCTCTCAAGGCTACCAGCAGCTCTAACGGAATGGCGGCAATATTCAAAAGTATCTGAATGAAATGAATTGCTTAAACTAGCGTAGTGTTATAAAGTATTCGAGAAAGTAGAATTATTTATCAAAATACGAAATAATATTGACAAGCTGATGTAAACTTACAGGATTTCCACATCTAATGTCTATACAATTTATCAGAAATACATAAACTTCATCAGCAAAACACTTGCCCTCACTACGTTTCACAGAGCTGTTACCATGTCTAAAATGTCGATATTATTTATCAAAAATATGTAAGGTCACTGATAGTACAGGCGTAACTTACTATGTTTCAACTTCTAAAATGTCTGCATAATGCAGGTGACATTACTGATCTAACTTACAGGTTGGGGCGCACTTGAAAATGAGAAAAAATTGATTAATGTACCACACTTTATGCAAGGCAGAATGGAGCCGAAAATAATATTTATACATCTAACTTGTTCGTGTTACTGTTACTGTTACACAACTGTTCAAAACACATGTTAGCTAAAATAATGCCCTAAGAAGACAAGGCAGTGAAAGTTGACAGTTTCAAATGAAACGAAAGTCTGTATTACTGCTTGTTAATGTTGAAACCCATGCTGGATAAACAAACATATCCAGCATACAATGTGGAAATAGTTCGCAATTCCTCTTATGTTTCGATGGGGTTCCACTATCAGCACAGTTTTAAAAAGCGTCGCTCGTGCGAAACTCAACTTGCCCTTTTCTCACAAGATATACTCAGAACTATGGGTGAAGGGCAACAGGCAGATTCCTTATTTCTAGGTTTCCAGAAAGCATTTGAACGATGCCCCTTTGCAGGCTGTTAACGGATATACGAGCATATGGAATGGATTCTCAAATACGTGAGTAATAGAACAAAGTATGTTATCCTCGACGGCAACTGTTCATCACGGACGAAGGTATCAACAGGCGTGCCCCAAGGAAGTGTTATATGACCGCTATTATTTTCTATATGCATAAATAATCTGTCGGATAGAATGGGCTGCAATTACCGGTTGTTTGCTGATGATGCTGTGGTGTACTGGAAGGTGTCGAAGTGGAGTGGCCTGCGGCGGTGGCCGAGCGGTTCTAGGCGCTTCAGTCCGGAACCGCACGATTGCTACGGTCGCAGGTTCGAATCCTGCCTCGGGCATGGATGTGTGTGATGTCCTTAGGTTAGTTAGGTTTAAGTAGTTCTGAGTTCTGGGGGACTGATGACCTCCGATGTTAAGTCCCATAGTGCTCAGAGCCATTTGAAACATTTTTGGAAGTGAAGTGACTGTAGGAGGATACAAGATGATTTAGACAAGACACAAGTCGGTGTGATGAATGACTACTAGCTCTAAATGTAGAAAAATGTAAGTTAATGCGAATGAGTCGCCAAAGAAAAAGAACCGTAATGTTCGAATACAGCATTGGTATTGTCCGCCTTGACACAGTCACATCTGTCAAGTCTCTTGGCGTAACGTTTTAAAGCGATATGAAATGGAACGAGCATTTGAGGATTGTAGTAGGGAAGGCGAATGTGCGGCTTTGGCTCATTGAGAGAATTTTGGGAAAGTACGGTTCGTCTGTAAAGGTCACAGCATATAGGACTCTAGTGCGACCTATTCTTGAGTATTACTAGTGTTTGGGACACGCACCCTATTGGATTAAAGTAATACATGGAAGCAATTCACAGGCGGGCTGCTCGATCTGTTACCAGTAGGGAATCTCCGGAGGGAAGGTGACGTTCTTTTCGAGGAACACTATTGAGAAAATGTAGAGGATCGGCAGTTGAAGCTGACTGTAGAACAACTGTATTGCCGCCAACATACATTTTGCGCAGGGACCACGATGATGGGATACGATAAGTTAGGGCTCATATAGAGGCTTACAGACAGTCGTTTTTCCTTCACTGTATTCACGAGTGGAACGTAAAGGGAATTACTAGTGATGGTACAGGGCACCTTTCCCAACTCGTAGTATGGTGACTTGCTGAGTATGAAAGAAGATATAGATTTGCATATTTAAGTATGTTGCACATTTCGTTAGTTGGACATTCACACGTTAGCTGCATGCCTTCTTCATGGTGTTGCTGTTTTAATGGGTACAAGTGCTAGGTGTGCTACCGTAATTTATATCGCTAAAAAATTTCTTCCATTTGTTACTGGTAAGAAAAGTAAAACCATAGTGGTTTTTTTAAATTACAAAATCAAGAAGTGCTCGAAAATTTAAGTATTACTTTGTGGCGGAACTTTCTCGTCGATCTCTTCCTACAATTAATCGGTAGCTCATTCTTCATTAACCTGACCAGAGAAGGTATGGAACGGTAGTTATATTACACGATTGAGCTTCCGACTACCATGAGTCACCTTCAAGACAATATTCATGTTGCACGCAGACTGTTGCTACGCCACATCCGCTGCCTAACACTGCCCTCTAGTAGTGACTCTTGTTCGACTACTAAAATTCTTTCACTTTTTAAATGCCACTGGCTGTAGGGATTCTCCCACAATCGCATTCTCCCGTGTTGCCAGCGCAACTGGTCTCTGTGGGCACACTGCTCCCTACTCAACGCAGGAGAGATAGAAAAACTTTTCTCTATTAAATTCTCACGTAACGTCGGCTTCTAAACGAGATTGTGAATAACATCTTCTTTGTCTGCTTGGGCGAGTTATAGCTTAAAGGCCTCCCTCTCACATCCTCTCCCAAAAGGCGGCTCTCTCACATCTGTTGTGTGTAATCATCGCAGTAAGCAAACAGCGACCATGTGCCTCCAAGTGTGTATCATGTTGTTGACCTGCTATCTCACTCGGTCTCATCGTGAGTGGCAGAGAAAGGGAGAGGTGTATAAAGGGCGCAGCACAACCGATGCCAACACCTGGGGAAAGCGGGCTGGGGAGGGCGAAAACTGAGCACGTGAGCCCTCAATTGGCTGAAAATTCCTGACATAGTAAAGGTGCCGGACGGGGACTGAAACCCGGGACTTTTGCCGTTCGCAGGCAAGTCTCTACCAGCTGAGATAGTCAAGGATTACTCGCAACCCTTCCTCGCAGCTTTACTTCTGCCAGTTCCTCGTCTCCTACCTTCCAATCTTCGCAGGATTTTTCTGGCGAGACATGCAGGACTATCACTAGAGGAAGAAAGGATATAACGGAGATACGGCTTAGCCACAGCGTACAGATGTTTCCAGACTGAAATTTTTACTACGCAGTGGATTGTGCGCTGATATGAAACTTCCTGGCAGATTAAAACTGTGCCGGACTGGGATTCGAACTCAGGACTTGTGTCTTTCGCGGGCAAGCGCTCTACCATCTGAGCTACCCTACCACAACTCACGACCCGTCTTCACAATTTCACTTCAGCCAGATTTACTTCTTCCAGGAGAGCTAGTGCTGCAAGTTTCGCAGAAGGACTATGAAGTTTGGAAGGTAGGGGACGAAGAACTGGCGGAAGTACAGCTGTGAGGACAGTTTACCAATGGTGCTTGGGCTGCTTAGCTGGTGGAGCGCTTGCCTGCGAAAGGCAACGTTCACGGGCTAGACTTCCGGTCCGACACACCATTTTAATGTGCCAGGAAGTTTCGTATCAGCGCACACTTCGCCTGTGAGTGAAAAATTCATTCTAGATTAATCACCGAGCTTTTTATTCATCTGCAATGAAAGCTACTATATGACTTATTTTGTTTTACTTTAACTCTTGGGCAACAGATCCGATTTATATGAGTAACAAGCTTCTAAACACAAGTCACACACATTTCGATGGGTCTTAAGCTGAATTTAAAGTAATGCCATTGTCAACGATTTGAGGGACACTAAAGCTCAGACAATAGATTTTCTGTTGTAAACGCAGTAGTTTTTTTTTAATTGACTGGCTGACTTAATGTTTCAGTGTTGTATGAGTCATGTCATATTGGATCACGGGTCCCGGGTGTGATTCCCGGCCGGGTTGGGGATTTTCTCTGCACGGGGACTGGGTGTCTGTGTTGTCCTCATCATTTAATTAACTTCATCATCATCATCATCATCATCATCATCATCATTCGTGTAAAAATTGGGACTTCGTACGGGCGTTGATGACGGCACGGTTGAGCGCTCCACAAACCAAACAATATCATCATCATCATCATAACAAATGAAGATTCTACAAAATATGTTTTTGTGTAAATTTCAAAACAGAATTGATACTAGGCCCATACAAGCACGGTATTTGGCGACTTGGGTGGCTCGCGTGCCTTTACTATAAAGACAGCCATACTGGATTTGAAACCACATAGGAGTATCTGCACAGGCGAGAACAACAACATGGTTCCTAAAGAGGAGCAGCAGCCTTTTCAGTAGTTAACGGGGCACTAGTCTGGATGAGCTACTGGCCTGGTCTCGTTACGTTAAACATAATGGCTTTACTATGTTGGTACTGAAAGCGGCTGAAAATCGGGTAGCTACACCAATTTTGTATCCCGAGGACATGCAGCTGCCTGTAAATTTTTGAATACTTCGGCTAGATTAAGTAGACAACCTAACTTCACCAATAGCTTGGGGCATCAGGATGGTTCGATAGTTCTTCGAGGGATGTGCTACAGGCGCCTCTGCACGCATCGTCGACTGTTTTAAAGGTACAACTACAGACACGTTATCGTCCTCAGTGATATACGTCCTTTATTTCCCATCCTTCCACAGCCTGATTCTGTATTCCGTCTCTAATGCTCTTGTCATCAATGGGTCATTAAATCTTAGTTTCCTCATCTTTCTTTCAGGGATAATTCGTTGACATGTCTTCTTCTTTTCCCCAGTTTAGGATATGAAAAATTCCTCTAGCGCTGTTATCTCGAATATTTCTACTATCGCATCATTTTCTTTTCTTTCAGATATTGACATTTGTTTCATTTCTTGATATAAAGACAGGTAAGATAATAGTGTGTAAGTAGTTCCAAATACTTCTTTTCTGGGGTTTCTACCTGCGTCAGTGCTGCTGATTGTCAAGATTTTCTGATACACGGTATCCACTTGGCTAGCAGCATTTTGGAGATCTTGAGATAAAAACCAGCCTCAGTGCCTTATATCTCCCGGACACTTCGGCAACATTTTTCCAACATTTACATACTGGACGTTGCGTATCAATTTGCATAAATATAACCACCTAATTTTACCAGATTCCTCGGTGTTGAGTTCATAAACTAAACACGGTACGGGACTTTTCCCGAGAAATAAATATTGCGAGCGGACATAGTTATTCATTTCTGTACTTCTGGCACCTCCATGCTGATGAAAACATTATTCTTTTTGATGTTTTCACGCTGAAGATCCCGTACAGTAGCACGCGTAGAACAGGCTGAAAACACGTGACATTTAGGTCACGTCATCGATCTCGCCAGCCAGAATATACAGCAGTTCGCGTTGAGAACCTGTTTCTCTGTAACTCGTCTCAGACGCTTGGTTCGTTGGACTTTCTGTCTAGGTGGTCGCTGTAAAATATTTGCTGGGGATCTCCGCGTGATTGTAACTTGCTCTTTTCTTTTGGCTTTAGAGGGATCAAGATGAAAGAAATGAATCATTTCTGCCTGTCACCGTCTTCGTTGCTATCATATTAGGAGAACCTCGCATGATGCTCTGTTGCTCTCTGGACCATGATGGCTTCGGACTCTCCTTCACGTACGGCAGAGATTCCCATTGCTGATTGAAATTAATTGGTTAGTGAACAGGGAGAGACTACGGAGCAGTAATACACTTCTATATAGAAAAATATAGAAAAGATTTTTTTTTTCACAGGAGATGAAGAACTTCTTATTCGAGGTCGCTACAGAAACTTTATTGCAGATAAACGGTTTCGGTTAAACTAAGTTGCCATGTTCATATCTGTAATAAAATTACAAGAAGCGCTATATAATGCTATACAGACACTGTAACATAAACCCATAGAAGAACCAAATAACGACATACCGTTATAAAGGTTATGACTATCATCTTGTGCCAACTACACACAAAAACTTTCCATTGTATTTCCAGGTACATTTAGACGATGTGATAGCCTATATCAGGACCATGAATACTACGCGGACACCAACGGACAACCGTCAAAAATAATTATAGTCCGAATATTAGATTAAAGGACGTCTGTAGCCAGAGAATCCTGACCACGAGAAACCAAAACGCAATCCTGAACTCACAAACCTAACTGGCACAAGATATTTGTAACAACCTTTATGAAGGTATATTGTCATTTTGATTCTTCCATGGGTTAATATTGCAATATTTGTTTAATAGTTTGTGGCGCTTCTTGTAATTTGATTGTAGATCTGAAGATGGTAGCTTAGTTTTACCGTAACCAGGTTACCTACAATAATGCTTTATAGCGATCTCGGCTAATAAGTTGTTCTACTCCTCACTAATCACTACCGATCGCCAGTTCGAGCTCAACGTGAGTAAGCTAAGGAGAGATATATTCTCGAAAACAGTCCTTATATAAATAGATGGTAAGTAGCCAGCTCACTATTTCGGGCTACATAGGCGATCTTTAGGCTTGTTGTGGGGCATGTCACAAGTACGTGGGAAGACCTGAAATAGGAACAAAGAAAACGACAACTTTTCCAGTCGATAGAGGGTGTTTCGATGCTACTTAACAAAGATGAACTCCAGGGTTCGAATTACGTGTTACGGTAAAGAGACATGAGTGGAAACACGTTGCGAGTACACGGGCAGGGGGCGGCAGCAAGAAAAAGACTACCGAATTAACAATCATAAAACCGTGAGGCTGATCTGTCGAGGTGCAAAACTAATATTTGCATTGCAAACACTGTCGGCTCTGCTACGAGCGTTCTCGCGCGAATGACTTGATAAAAGCTGAGAAAACTAAGCTTAATGGTCCCCGGTTGTTTCCGTGGCGGACGGGAAGAACACATGAAGCGGATACTACCGCGCAACGGCTGGTCACGGAATAAAGCCTACAGTGTACTGTCACGAACAAAGTCTATCAAGTACTGCAACGGACTGAGCCTACCAAGCACTGCGAAGAAATGTGGGGGCGATTCTCAGTAATTTTGTGATTTCGGGTACTGGTACACTGTATGCTTCCAGTAACAGGATCCTGCTGCCAACATGAGCGGGGGCGGGAATGACGACGGTCGCTTAGACTTTCAGCCGAGGGACTTTTCGTCCCGCCCACGCGCAAGTTGGCGTTACTGTGGTGGCACCAGGCCTAATACTGTTTTCATTGGGAATGTAATGGAGCGCTACACAACGGAACAGCATATTGTCGTTGTTAAACATGATTGAATATGTGGTAAATGTTGTGCGGAGACTGTTTGGAAACCCTCTGGAATGTTTGGTCAACGTAAAGCACCGTATAAGTCCACTGTGATGAGGCTGATCGCTAGATCAGAGAGAACCGTTTCGGCTGTGGACAATGAATTCTGAGGGCGTCCTTGTGACAGTCGTTCCACGGACAGCATCGCCAGCGCGAGTAATAATGTAGCCGTTAGGTCCGAAAATCTATTTGCCGACGTTCACAACAACTGGGTATTCCCACAACCAACAAGCAACGAGTTCTAAAAGATCTGGACCTTTGGGTCTTTAAAATCCAACTGATACATGAACTGACTGCAATCGATCACGAAAAGCGTCGAGAATTTTGGCATTGGGTGGCAGCGAAACTAAGAGTGGCCAACAATTTAACCAAGAAACTAAGTCACTAATGATCTGCACTTATTGCTGAATGGCTTCGTGGACAAACAAAGCTTCAGGCAAAGGGGCACAGAAAATTCTGGACTAGTTATGGGGAAGTCATTACAGCCACGAAGAGTTACTTTGTGTGGTGTAGCATTTGGGCTGGGGGCGTAATTGGGCCGTACTTCTTCGGAGATGGTGACGGAAACTCATTAACATAGAAAGGTGAATCTTACAACAGTATGTTTAGAGAGTTTCTGTAGTCTCAGCTGCATCGTGTGAATCCTGAACACGTTTAGTTTCAATAACATCTGTCACACATCGATTGCAACAATGGACTTGTTAGGATACAGGTTCCCTGGCCGAGTGATTTCTGTCAACTATAGTCTCAGTTGGGCACTCTGATTTTATGATGTGACACCATGTCATCTTTACATGTGGTTGTGTTTCAAGTCTCTTGTGGACGCCAACAAACCACGATCAGTTGCAGAGCACGAGGCCGAGATTCAAGGTGTGATTTCAGAAATAGAGTCGCAATTATGGAGAAAAATTATGGAAAATTTCATCGCAAGAACGAAAGTGTGTAGCTGGTCTATTATTACGCGGACTAGGAAATAATGGGATAAGTATCTTTGTCCTAACTGTCATTGTTCCCTAACAGATCGAAAACCTGCTGATCTTGTGTCACAGGAATCAGAATTCGTCTCCTAATACAAGTGTTTCGTCGCCTAATAATGAATTAATTAAACAGAGAGAGACAGCAAGGAAGTTATAGTCCACTGAAAGTCAGTAGATTCTGGTGATGAAATCATATACTTCGAAATTAACACACAGATACAAGATAGCTCTGTCACAATGTCTTTCTTATGGTCCCTTTCGTGGTCAAGAGACGACTGCAGGTATTGAACATAGGCCTTAATTTGAGGAAGAAATTTCTGAGAATGTACGTTTGGAGCACAGCATTATATGGTAGTGAAACATGAACAATAGGAAAACTGTAACATAAGAGAATCGAAACTTTAGAGATGTGAGACTAAAGAAGAATGTTGAAAATTAGGTGAACTGATAAGGTAAGAGATTAGGAGGCTCTTCGCAGAATCGCCGAGGAAGAGAATGTATGGGAAACACCAACCTGAACGAGAGACGTGACGATAGGACTGTTAAAGCATCAGTGAATAACTGCCGCGGTACTATAGGGAGCTGTAGAGGGTAAAAATTGTAGAGGAAGACAAATAAGTTAGGACGTAGGCTGAAAGTGCTAATGTAAGATGGAAAGGTTGGCACAGGGGAGGAATTCGTGGCCGCATCGGACCCGTCAAAAGATCGACCTCCCCTCCACAAAAATGAGGTCCTTTCTGTCTGGTTGAAACCATCTCGCCTTCCTGACTCTGGCAATAGTTTTGGCTCGGATGAGCACTATGTCGACAGTGTATTAAACTCTACGCCGTTTGTGCTTTTTCACCCTGCGTCTGACAACTGTCTTTCTTTAACAGTCTGTACCTGCTAAGTCGATTTCTCAGTGTTGTGCCCGTGAACTGAGAACGCCCGCTTGCTTGCTTTTAATTAAAAGCCAGATTGCTATCCTCTCCATTATTACCGTGGATGTCGAGTTACCGACAGGAACAATAGCCGTGTGAAAGAGGTACGTCGGAGCGAATCAGCCCATTTGTTTTCGGTCTTCAATTTGTGTAATGGCTGTCTTTCCGCTTGCGACCGCGCCGAAGCGCTGGCCTAATGATGAAAAACGGGCGCACCCTGTCCCTCGAACGCTGTCGGGAGATTGAGGTGATTGTGGGGTCGCCCCGTGTTAGCACGAGCGCTCACTCCCCCTTGGAGTTTTATTGCGTTTCTCGGGGATAACCTAGTGTTCGCGTTGAGCGAACCGACTGGCCGTGCTGGGCACTTAAAGCAGCGACACCTTTCGATGGAACAGCCTAGCGTGCCAGCACGCCTTCATAGGGGCCACCTACACGTGGCGTGCGCCGTGTCTGATCCTCGCACACGGTGGGACACTACGTGACGTTGTCAGTTGGGGGGCACGCTGCCTGTTGTGGTCAGTACACTGAGATAACAGAAGTCATGGGATATCAATATGCACATGTACAGGTGGAGGTAGAATCGCGTACGCTAGGTATATAAGGGCAGTGCATTGGCGGAGATGTTATTTGTACTCAAGTGATTCATGTGAAAAGGTTTCCGATTATGGCAGTACGACGGGAATTAACAAACTTTAAACGTGGAATGGTAGTTGGAGCTAGACGCACGGGGTATTCCATTACGGATATCGGTAGAGAATTCAATTTTCCGAGATCCACCGTGTCAAGACTGTGCCGAGAATTACTTCTCACCAGGGAAAATACAGTGGCCGACGGCCTACATTTATCGACCGAGAACAGTGGCGTGTGCGTAACAGACAGGCAACACTGCGTGAAACAACCGCAGCAGTGTGAGAGGTACGACGAAGGCATCCATTAGGACAGTGCGGCGAAATTAGCCGTTGCTGGATTATGACAGCAGACGACCGACCCCAGTGGCTTTGCTTAGCACGGCATCGCCTGCAGCGCTATCCAGGGCTCGTGACCATATCCGTTGGACCCTAGACGACTGGAAAGCCATGGCCTGTCTGTCAGATGAGTCCCGATTTCAGTTGGTATGGGATGATCGTAATGTTCGAATGTGACGCAGACCTCACGTAGCTATGGACCCAAGTTTTCAACCAGGCGCTGTCCAAACTGGTGGTGGTCCCATAATACACTACTGGCCATTAAAATTGCTACACCACGAAGATGACGTGCTACAGACGCGAAATTTAACCGACAGGAAGAAGATGCTGTGATATGCAAACGATTAGCTTTTCAGAGCATTCGCACAAGGTTGGCGCCGGTGGTGACATCTACAACGTGCTGACATGAGGAAAGTTTCCAACCGATTTCTCATACACAAACAGCAGTTAACCGGCGTTGCCTGATGAAGCGTTGTGATGCCTCGTGTAAGGAGGAGAAATGCGTAGCATCACGTTTCCGACTTTGATAAAGGTCAGATTGTAGCCTTGCGATTGCGGTTTATCGCATCGTGACACTCCTGCTCGCGTTGGTCGAGATCCAATGACTGTTAGCAGAATATGGAATCGCTGGGTTCAGGAGGGGTAATACGGAACGCCGTGCAGGATCCCAACGGCCTCGTATCACTAGCAGTCGAGATGAGAGGCACCTTATCCGCATGGCAGTAACGGATCGTGCAGCCACGTCTCGATCCCTGAGTCAACAGATGAGGACGTTTGCAAGACAACAACCATCTGCACGAACAGTTCGATGACGTTTGCAGCAGCATGGACTATCAGCTCGGAGACCATGGCTGCGGTTACCCTTGACGCTGCACCACAGACAGGAACGCCTGCGATGGTGTACTCAACGACGAACCTGGGTGCACGATTGGCAAAACGTCATTTTTTCGGATGAATCCAGGTTCTGTTTACAGAACCATGATGGTCGCATCCGTGTTTGGCGATATCGCAGTGAACGCACAATGGAAGCGTGTATCCGTCATCGCCATACTGGCGTATCACCCGGCGTGATGGCTTGGGGTGCCACTGGTTACACGTCTCGGTCACCTCTTGTTTGCACTGACGGCACTTTGAACAGTGGACGTTACATTTCAGATGTGTTGCGACCCGTGGCTCTACCCTTCATTCTATCCTTGCGAAACCTTACATTTCAGCAGGATAATACACGACCGCATGTTGCAGGTCCTGTACGGGCCTTTCTGGATACAGAAAATGTTCGACTGCTGCCCTGGCCAGCACATTCTCCAGGTCTCTCACCAACTGAAAACGTCTCATCAATGGTGGCCGAACAACTGGCTCGTCACAATACGCCAGTCACTACTCTTGATGAACTGTGGTATGGTGTTGAAGCTGCATGGGCAGCTCTGTACCTGTACACGTCATCCAAGCTCTGTTTGACTCAATGCCCATGCGTATCAAGGCCGTTATTACGACCAGAGTTGGTTGTTCTGGGTACTGATTTCTCAGGATCTATGCACCCACATTGCGTGAAAATGCAATCACATGTCAATTCTAGTACAATATATTTGTCCAATGAATACCCGTTTATCATCTGCATTTCTTCTTGGTGTTGCAATTTTAATCGCCAGTACTGTATTTTTGGCTATGTTTACATGGAGCACATTGGCTCCTATGATCCAACTGAGCCGATCATGTACTGGAAATGGTACTTTAAGACAATTTTCAGCCATTGATGGACTTTATGTTCCCAAACAACGTTGTTATGTCAGCGGGCTTGAATCGTCCACGATTGGTTTGAAGAACGTTTTGGACAATGCTAGCGAATGAATTGGCCACCCAGAATCGCCCGACATGAATCCCACAGAACATTTATGAGACATAATCTAGAGGTCAGTTCGTGTACAAAATTCTGCACCAGCAACAATGTCGCTGTTATAGACGGCTATAAAGACAGCGTGTCTCAATATTTGTGCAGGTGACTTCAAGCGACTTATTGAATCCATACTACGTCGAGTTGCTGCTCTGCCTCAGTCAAAAGGGGGTTCGACACGATGTTAGAACGTATCTCACGGGTTTTGTCACCTTAGTGAACTTTTCTTTACACAAATGCCTTGATCACGTTGGATGGACACTCAACAGGTTAGTAGTTTCG
This sequence comes from Schistocerca piceifrons, assembly GCF_021461385.2. Classification (NCBI taxonomy): domain Eukaryota; kingdom Metazoa; phylum Arthropoda; class Insecta; order Orthoptera; family Acrididae; genus Schistocerca; species Schistocerca piceifrons. Next base: position 141,347,104 of record NC_060138.1, on the reverse strand, counting down.
ACTCTTATGAGCCGTTGTCAGAATCAGAATCTTTTTAGAAAATCAACATGTCGAGCACTCAAATTACGACCATCTTGGTCACTTCACATCGACTCAAGATCCGAAATGGTAACTAAAACCAGTAAACTTCTGTTAACCTATCCGCTGCATGAAGGCTAGTCGGATAAGTGCGAGTGGGACTCGCGCACCGAGGGCCTCGCGCACTGAGGATTCCGTACCGTACAAACTTAATTATGTGTACATATAGTTCATCCCCCTCCATGAACCATGGACCTTGCCGTTGGTGGGAAGGCTTGCGTGCCTCAGCGATACAGATGGCCGTACCGTAGGTGCAACCACAACGGAGGGGTATCTGTTGAGAGGCCAGACAAACATGTGGTTCCTGAAGAGGGGGAGCAGCCTTTTCAGTAGTTGCAGGGGCCACAGTCTGGATGATTGACTGATCTGGCCTTGTAACATTAACCGAAACGGCCTTGCTGTGCTGGTACTGCGAACGGCTGAAAGCAAGGGGAAACTACAGCCGTAATTTTTCCCGAGGACATGCAGCTTTACTGTATGATTAAATGATAATGGCGTCCTCTTGGGTAAAATATTCCGGAGGTAAAATAGTCCCCCATTCGGATCTCCGGGCGGGGACTACTCAAGAGGACGTCGTTATCAGGAGAAAGAAAACTGGCGTTCTACGGATCGGAGCGCGGAATGTCAGATCACTTAATCGGGCAGGTAGGTTAGAAAATTTAAAAAGGGAAATGGATAGCTATAGTGGGAATTAGTGAAGTTCGGTGGCAGGAGGAACAAGACTTTTGGTCAGGTGAATACAGGGTTATAAGTACAAAATCAAATAGGGGTAATGCAGGAGTAGGTTTAATAATGAATAAAAAAAATAGGAGTGCGGGTTAGCTACTACAAACAGCATAGTGAACGCATTATTGTGGCCAAGATAGACACAAAGCCCATGCCTACTATAGTAGTACAAGTTTATAGGCCAACTAGCTCTGCAGATGATGAAGAAATTGATGAAATGTATGACGAGATAAATGAAATTATTCAGGTAGTGAAGGGAGACGAAAATTTAATAGTCATGGGCGACTGGAATTCATCAGTAGGAAAAGGGAGAGAAGGAAACATAGTAGGTGAATATGGATTCGGGGGAAGAAATGAAAGAGGAAGCCGCCTTGTAGCATTTTGCACAGAGCATGACTTAATCATAGCTAACACTTGGTTCAAGAATCATAAAAGAAGGTTGTATACCTGGAAGAGTCCTGGAGATAATAAAAGGTATCAGATAGATTATATAATGGTAAGACAGAGATTTAGGAACCAGGTTTTAAATTGTAAGACATTTCCAGGGGCAGATATGGACTCTGACACAATCTATTCGTTATGAACTGCAGATTGAAACTGAAGAAACTGCAAAAAGGTGGGAATTTAAGGAGATGGGACCTGGATAAACTGAAAGAACCAGAGGTTGTAGAGAGTTTCAGGGAGAGCATAAGGGAACAATTGACAGGAATGGGGGAAAGAAATACAGTAGAAGAAGAATGGGTAGCTCTGAGGGATGAAGTAGTGAAGGCAGCAGACGATCAAGTAGGTAAAAAGACGAGGGCTAGTAGAAATCCTTGGGTAACAGAAGAAATATTGAATTTAATTGATGAGAGGAGAAAATATAAAAATGCAGTAAATGAAGCAGGCAAAAAGGAATACAAACGTCTCAAAAATGAGATCGACAGGAAGTGCAAAATGGCTTAGCAGGGATGGCTAGAAGACAAATGTAAGGATGTAGAGGCTTGTCTCACTAGGGGTAAGATAGATACTGCCTACAGGAAAATTAAAGAGACCTTTGGAGAGAAGAGAACCACTTGTATGAATATCAAGAGCTCAGATGGCAACCCAGTTCTAAGCAAAGAAGGGAAGGCAGAAAGGTGGAAGGAGTATATGGAGGGTTTATACAAGGGCGATGTACTTGAGGACAATATTATGGAAATGGAAGAGGATATAGATGAAGACGAAATGGGAGATAAGATACTGCGTGAAGAGTCTGACAGAGCACTGAAAGACCTGAGTCGAAACATGGCCCCGGGAGTAGACAACATTCTATTAGAACTACTGATGGCCTTGGGAGAGCCAGTCATGACAAAGCTCTACCATCTGGTGAGCAAGATGTATGAGACAGGCGAAATACCCTCAGACTTCAAGAAGAATATAATAATTCCAATCCCAAAGAAAGCAGGTGTTGACAGATGTGAAAATTACCGAACTATCAGTTTAGTAAGTCATGGCTGCAAAATACTAACGCGAATTCTTTACAGACGAATGGAAAAACTGGTAGAAGCGGACCTCGGGGAAGATCAGTTTGGATTCCGTAGAAATGTTGGAACACGTGAGGCAATACTTACCTTACGACTTATGTTGGAAGAAAGATTAAGAAAAGGCAAACCTACGTTTCTAGCATTTGTAGACTTAGAGAAAGCTTTTGACAATGTTAACTGGAATACTCTCTTTCAAATTCTAAAGGTTGCAGGGGTAAAATACAGGGAGCGAAAGGCTATTTACAATTTGTACAGAAACCAGGTGGCAGTTATAAGAGTCGAGGGGCATGAAAGGGAAGCAGTGGTTGGGAAAGGAGTGAGACAGGGTTGTAGCCTCTGCCCGATGTTATTCAATCTGTATATTGAGCAAGCAGTAAAGGAAACAAAAGATAAATTTGGAGTAGGTATTAAAATTCATGGAGAAGAAGTAAAAACTTTGAGGTTCGCCGATGACATTGTAATTCTATCAGAGACAGCAAAGGACTTGGAAGAGCAGTTGAACGGAATGGACAGTGTCTTGAAAGGAGGATATAAGATGAACATCAACAAAAGCAAAACGAGGATAATGGAATGTAGTCAAATTAAATCGGGTGATGGTGAGGGAATTAGATTAGGAAATGAGACACTTAAAGTAGTAAAGGAGTTTTGGTATTTAGGGAGTAAAATAACTGATGATGGTCGAAGTAGAGAGGATATAAAATGTAGACTGGCAATGGCAAGGAAATCGTTTGTGAAGAAGAGAAATTTGCTAACGTCGAGTATAGATTTAAGTGTCAGGAAGTCGTTTCTGAAAGTATTTGTATGGAGTGTAGCCATGTATGGAAGTGAAACATGCACGATAACTAGTTTGGACAAGAAGAGAATAGAAGCTTTCGAAATGTGGTGCTACAGAAGAATGCTGAAGATAAGGTGGGTAGATCACGTAACTAATGAGGAAGTATTGAATAGGATTGGGGAGAAGAGAAGTTTGTGGCACAACTTGACTAGAAGAAGGGATCGGTTGGTAGGACATGTTTTGAGGCATCAAGGGATCACAAATTTAGCATTGGAGGGCAGCGTGGAGGGTAAAAATCGTAGAGGGAGACCAAGAGATGAATACACTAAGCAGATTCAGAAGGATGTAGGTTGCAGTAGGTACTGGGAGATGAAGAAGCTTGCACAGGATAGAGTAGCATGGAGAGCTGCATCAAACCAGTCTCAGGACTGAAGACTACAACAACATAGTTCATCCATGCCAGGAAAGGGAATCTCGACGATATTCGCGTATTGTCAATATCGATATAGGTAAGATACACGTCTACTGAGAAAATGGGGTCTTAACAGAAGAACAAACAGTCGGATAACAAATGACAGAAAAACATTTTTTTCGGACGGACACCCAGTTGAATAACAAATGATAAAGATAGGAACTTTTCCTTGTGATATAATTAAAAATTAACAATTTTCGAATTTTTTCCTTTAGTTTCACTGTGGAAACTTACTTTTTGCCAAATTTCTTGATTCTAGGTCATCGGGAAGTGCGCTACAGCTTTTCACATCCGAGTTTGCGAGTATCAAAATGTGTGACATAAATGGCCGTGTCTTTCGCCTTCACTGATTTAGGAAGTTAACTTTCTTCGACCGTCAGGGAAGCCGGCCGGTGTGGCCGAGCGGTTCTAGGCGCGTCAGTCTGGAACCGCGAGACCACTACGGTCGCAGCTTCGAATCCTGCCTCGGGCATGGATGTGTGTGATGTCCTTAGGTTAGTTAGGTTTAACTAGTTCTAAGTTCTAGGGGACTGATGACCCATAGTGCTCAGAGCCATTTGAACCGTCAGGGAACGGAGACCTTAATGTGTGATATAAATTACAACTCGGCACTGATTCCGTTATGATACCGCTGCCCTAGAGAGGCGTGCAATCCAAAACATACAACCTTCAATAGTAATTAACACCTCACCAGGAACCAGCAGTTGTAGTGCCTGAGAAACAGAATCATGGACGGACTGGCCAAGATGGTATAACTGAATATCATTTACCGTGATATCTTACTAACATAGTTATTGTAAATAGATATAACTATACTAAACACTCGAGTGTAGTACAATTCTTGTTATAATAATGGAAAGTATAAAAGAGAAGAGTAAAGCAATCAAGCAATAGTTTAAATTAAAAACAGTAAAACAAATTCATACAAGAACCAGGAGCTAGGTAGCCGGTTCCTGTTGATCAGAGACGCCTTTATCTTCAGGACAAGGCCGTAGATCAAAATGAAAACAAAAAATGGGGCACCCGCCTAACATCAAAACAACGAAATTGCAGTAGTTACATCTGTTAATACTTAAGCAAAACCTTAAGCTTACAATAAGAAAGCAATACAAGCGAAGAACATAAGGCTGCACTTAACGGTGCACCCACAAGCATTCATTCAATGGCCGTGTACACGAGGTCTGCAGCGTCCGGTACAACCACCGGACCACACCCACGCAGCGGACCTGCCGGCGTGGGACAACGGACAGCCCAACTAGAATCCCCACACCAACGCCGAGCCAAAACAACCACAAACAGAATTACATATGAAATCTATAACGTACAAACGTCACCAGTTAGTTTCCACGCAGATGATAAGAAGGATGATTCACCGCACAGATGAACGCATAACCAAGCGGCACAAGGGGCAGCGTATAAGAATTTACTAGCAATAAAGCAGCCGGCAAATATATGTGTATGTATATGTATAGATCTCCGTAAATAAGGGGAAAACGGTTTTGAACTGTTTTGCCTATAAGTAAATGATAACTTGCTTATACTTATTTCAAAACTACCAGTGAGAAAAACAATAAATATGCACAAGTAACTTTTGGACAGTAGACATTTAAAGCTCCTTGCAACAAGTGAGGAAAACAACCGTACGGATCAGTGATTAAAACAAATTTCTGATCACAGGTCACCTAGAAATAGGCTAGCCTATAATATAAAATATTCCCTTTTAGTGAGACAGTGTACATGCCACTGTGTAATAACCGATAACAGCTTGGAACCACTAAAGTGATATAGCGTTAACACTGAGAGGTTGAGCCAGTAACGGATCACAAAAGCGATAACCCTGAACCAAAACAGATAACTAGCGAGCTCAATTGCTAATTGATTTCAAGCAGTCATAACTTTTAAAAGACGGCCACGAGCAGGTATACAATACCAGCGTGCTGCTGTGGCCGGAAACACTCAGTCAGTATTTCGATATACAGCTTTACGTCCGCGGCTGATAATAGCAGAAGCCCAATTCGCGTTGAGTGCAGAACTGCCCGTCCTACAGCATAAGGCGACCAACCAACGCCACGCAGCAGCAAGCTTCCACGTGCGACACTCAACGGCCGCCAACTCGGTACACTTTTACACTGTTTACACGTTCGCTGCCACGAATACGCTCCCTGCCCATAGTCCAAGTACTCGCTGCTCACTCCGTCCCTAGCCTATTTCAAAACCAAAACGGACCAAGAAGGCAAGACTGTGAAGAGAGGACAACACCAAAGATATCAAAACAAGAACCGACCCTGACATGCGATCCGCACCGTCTCAGACACGCTACTCATTCCTGTGAACTGGAGTTTCCAGCAGACGGACGGACACACAGACAGGAGGACAACAACATTATCCTGTAATGGTTCCGTGTTTACCGATTGAGTTACGAACCCTCGGGCATGGATGTTTGTGATGTCCTTAGATTAGTTAGGTTTAAGTAGTTCTAAGTTCTAGGGGACTGATGACCATAGATGTTAAGTCCCATAGTGCTCGGAGCCATTTGAGGTACGAACCCGAAAAACGGCTCTTCACTTTCTACGTTGCCACTGTCGTTATCTTGCAGTCCTGAGAGGGTACCCAAGTAACCACAAGGAGAGAAAACTAAATAGTCGAGAAATACGTTCTCTTTACACATATTGCCTAACACCCGGCATGAAGCGAAACCCAATTAATTAATGAAGCTTCCTGACAGATTAAAACTTCGTGTCACGTCGGGACTCGAAATCGAGACTTTGTCTTTCGCGGGCAAGTACCCGTCGACTGGTCTATCAGAGCACATCTCACGCACCACCCTCTCAGTTTGACTTGCACCAGTGCCTCATCTCCCACCTTCCGAACCTTGTTTCCGCAATATCCTTTCTTCCAGGATTTCTAGTCAAGGAATGCAGGAAAACTTCTGTGACACTTCCTGGCAGATTAAAACTGTGTCCCGGACCGAGACTCGAACTCGGGACCTTTGCCTTTCGCGGGCAAGGGCTTTACCAACTGAGGTACCCAAGCACGACTCACGCTGCGTCCTCACAGCTTTAATTCCGCCAGTACCTCGTCTCCTACCTTCCAAACTTCGCAGAAGCTCTCCTGCGAACGATGCAGAACTAGCACTCCTGGAAGAAAGGATATTCCGTAGACATGGCTTAGCCACAGCCTGGGGGATGTTTCTGGATTGAAATTTTCACTCTCCAGCGGAGTGTGCGCTGATATGAAACTTCCTGGCAGATTAAAACTGTGTGCTTCTGTGAAGTTTGGAAGGTAGGAGACGAGGTACTGGTGGAATTAAAGCTGTGAGGACGCAGCGTGAGCCGTGCTTGGGTAGCTCAGTTGGTAGAGCGCTTGCCCGCGAAAGGCAAAGGTCCCGAGTTCGGGTCTCGGTGCGGCACACAGTTTTAATCTGCCAGGAAGTTTTATTTCAGCTCACAGTCCGCTGTAGAGTGAAAATTTCATTCTAACTTTTGTGACGTTTGGAAAGTAAGAGATCAGGTACTGGTGGAAGTCAAACTGTAAGAGTAGGTCGTGAGTCGTGCTTGGATAGCTCAGCAATTTAGTACTTGCCCGCGAAAGGCAAAGGCCCCAGATCTGAGTCATTATTCGATACACAATTTTAAATTGCGAGGACTTTTCAAATCGACGCACATCCACCTGCAGGGTGAATTTTCATTCTGCATTCGAGAGAATAGCGGTTCGGATCCCCATTTGGCCGCCCATATTTAGGATTCCTTAAATCGAATAAGTCCCGAGATGATGCGTCGGAAAAGACTGATTTCCTTCCCATTCCGCCAGTAATCCGACCTTCTGTTTATAAAGACCTTGTCGTCCATGGGACGTTAAACCCTAAACTTTTCTTGTTACTCTTAGGGGAGGAAACATAAAAAAAAAGAAACTGTTCAGAGTGGTCTCCAAAAGTACCCTTTCTGAACTTCAAAATGTAAACTTGACTTTCATAAAATTCTTGGATTTAAACTTCTATTATAATGAGATTTTATTATGAAAAGAGTGTAATTAACGCCACACACAACGATTTGGATTTCTCCATCCATCCCAGTGCCGTGAAAGAATCGTCAGAATAGAGTACAGTTTGTACAACACTCCAGTGCTCGTGATACAGATATATGGTGTAACGTGTAGATATTTTCACAAGTGATTCATTAATATGTACATATATCAGTGCATATTTCTTTTTTTTTTTTTTTTTTTGCATCGAACAGTTCTTTCACAAACACGTTACAAACTTTACGACCCGATGTTTTCCGCATGGTCGTAACAGCACTAAGTGGACCACGTCTGTCAGTATAGACTTACCGTTTTGCGTTCACACGTAAACACCTGACCTGCTCCCCAGCGGAAAATAAGCAGTAATGGCTAGCTCTTGACACAAATATTTGGAGGAACTATCTAACATGAAAACATACGACTTATAATAGCTGTAATTATTAGTTTGCAAATGACGCAGTTATTGATGTAATAATGTGAAGTATATAGTCCTCAGTCACCAGCAATAATATCTGCACTTACACGTTGTACAGATTTACAGTTTCAAATTAATACGGGGTATTTAAAATAAGTGTCACATTATCCTACAGGAGGTAGTATTAGGTCGAAATCAGAAGAAAAGTTCGTCAATTAAAAACCCAATACCTGTTAATGTGTGGATCATTCTCGTTCACATCTGTCTCTCTGCTATGTAGGAGCAGACTCCAGGCAGAGCTGCATATCAAATGGTTCAAATGGCTCTGAGCACTATGGGACTTAACTGCTGTGGTCATCAGTCCCCTACAACTTAGAACTACTTAATCCTAATTAACCTAAGGACATCACACACATCCATGCCCGAGGCAGGATTCGAACCTGCGACCCTAGGGGTCGCGCGGTTCCATACTGTAGCGTCTAGAACCGCTCGGCCATGCTGCATATCATGACTGAGTATCCTGACACAGCTTTCAGCCCTTCCTCGCAGTGAATCACGCGCTCTTTCAAATACACCTGGTTTCGTTCGAACTGCATCACATACATTGGTCACACGCTCGTGTAACTTCTCCACATCCTCCATGGGTTGGAAATACATGAGTTCCTTTAACTGTTCCCATCGACAGAACTCCGTTAAATTCAGGTCCGTTGAACTGGGAGAAAACGCTTCCGGACTTCCTTGACCAGTCCATCGCCCTTGAAACGTTGCGCTGAGATACTGTCGCAAAATCGATTTAACACGCAAATGTCGGTGATACAAAGCACCTGATAATCTCTTTGGTAAAGTGTGTGGCCCTATGAGTCTGTAACCGACAATTCCTGCCCGTACATCACTACTGAAGCGATCCCGCTACCTCAGCTCCGTGATTGCTCGACGATTTGCATCTGTCCTCATGTGCATATTTTGGTAGTTTACCACGCCATCTCTTGTGAATTCTGCCTACGCGACCGATAAGTGCAAGCTACTCGTTGCAAGTAAAACGGCCCATCTCTCAGCAGGTGTACGTTTCCGGACATAGAATTATAATAATTTCTCTTTTCGTTTTGAGTATTACTACCTCCTGTAGGAATAAGAGACCCTCGTTTAAAAAATAATTCTGTATTTTAAATATACTGGAGTGGTTGTTTTGGAGCACCCTTGACTTTATGACCGCATCATTTTTCCTCTTTACTGTTCCTCCCCGCAGCAGTTAACCGTGAATTCTTTAGACGGACGTCTAAATTACGGTTGAGTACCAGTTTCATTTTGCAGAGACGTAGTTTATTATATAACTAGTTGAGTACCCGGCATTGCCCGGTATGTATTTATTCCAATCTTGTATTAGCCCAACTCCAGCTTCCTCCTCTATATGTCCATCTCCGCCTTCACTCTGACTCTGTCCCTCAACCCCTACTCTATCCAGCTCCTCCTTCCCTCTTTCTGTCTATCTGCTCGACCCTCCTCTGTCCATGTCATTCTGCCACTCTGTCCATCTGCTCCTTTCCACTCTGTCCATCCTTCCTCTCTCTTTGTCCATTTCTTCTCCTCCTTTCTCTGTCCATCTCCTTTTGTCCAAAAAAAGGGGAGAAGAAGATGGACAACGTTTCCCCCCCTCCCCCCTTTCATCCCCCCTTTCGCGGATGATGCTGTAGTATAAAGAGAAGTTGCAGCATTAGAAAATTGTAGCGAAATGCAGGAAGATCTGCAGCGGATAGGCACTTGGTGCAGGGAGTGGCAACTGACCCTTAACATAGACAAATGTAATGTATTGCGAATACATAGAAAGAAGGATCCTTTATTGTATGATTATATGATAGCGGAACAAACACTGGTAGCAGTTACTTCTGTAAAATATCTGGGAGTATGCGTGCGGAACGATTTGAAGTGGAATGATCATATAAAATTAATTGTTGGTAAGGCGGGTATAAGGTTGAGATTCATTGGGAGAGTCCTTAGAAAATGTAGTCCATCAACAAAGGAGGTGGCTTACAAAACACTCGTTCGACCTATACTTGAGTATTGCTCATCAGTGTGGGATCCGTACCAGATCGGGTTGACAGAGGAGATAGAGAAGATCCAAAGAAGAGCGGCGCGTTTCGTCACAGGGTTATTTGGTAACCGTGATAGCGTTACGGAGATGTTTAATAAACTCAAGTGGCAGACTCTGCAAGAGCGGCGCTCTGCATCGCGGTGTAGCTTGCTGTCCAGGTTTCGAGAGGGTGCGTTTCTGGATGAGGTATCGAATATAATGCTTCCCCCTACTTATACCTCCCGAGGAGATCACGAATGTAAAATTAGAGAGATTAGAGCGCGCACGGAGGCTTTCAGACAGTCGTTCTTCCCGCGAACCATACGCGACTGGAACAGGAAAGGGAGGTAATGACAGTGGCACGTAAAGTGCCCTCCGCCACACACCGTTGGGTGGCTTGCGGAGTATAAATGTAGATGTAGATGTAGACCATTTGCTCCTTCTCCTCGCTGTCTGTCCAACCCCTCCCAAATGGTTCCAATGGCTCTAAACACTATGGGCCTTAACATCTGAGGTCATCAGTCTCCTAGACTTCGAACTACTTAAACCTAACTAAGGACATCACACACATCCATGCCCGAGGGAGGATTCGAACCTGCGACCGTAGCAACAGCGCGGTTCCGGATTGAAGCGCCTAGAACCGCTCGGTGACAGCGGCCGGCCAATCCCTTTCCCCGCTCCCCATTCTCTCTCCACGTTATCACTCTCTCCCCAATAGGAAGCTGGTGGGTCTTATCCCCGCTGCAGTTCTTTGCACGTTGTAAATAATATGTGTACAAAATTTGGTTGAAATCGTACCAGGGGTTTAGGATGTGCTTTTTAACGGTGGCCTTGCCCTCGTACCCATATGACAAATATATTTCATGTACATTTAAAATATTCCACACGTATTCTATATATATTTCACTTGTTATCTCTAGCTAATTTGGTCCTGCAGTTTCATCTCCACGCGGCTCAATATGACGTCGTATCTCCTGGGCTCTGTGTTGTACAATGGTATATTTTACTAGGTACATTTAATGCCATCTGTGGATACTGTCTTGCGAAATGTGTTGTGAACAGAGTTAGTACTAAGGAAGCAAGAAACTAAAACGTCATACTTGATGATCCAGTTTTTCACGCTTCTCAGTATTTGACATCATATTTTCCAAACTATGTGCCGTACAAAGAGATATTCTCTTGTCTTTGTAAGCACATTCAACGATGTATTTGAATACTGTCTGCGAAATACGTTGCGAATAGAGGTTGTAGTAAAGAAGTAATAAATTAGAACGTCATTCTTCATGTGTCAACTTTACTAGATGAACAGCGAATATATAGTAAATGATAAATTTTTTTCCGGCCAGTCGGTACCGTTGGGCCTTCCAAGGCCTTTTAGAAGGGAGTTAGATAAACTTTTTCTCTTTTATCATTTTGAATTTATGTGTACAGTTTGTTACAACTCTCTAAGTGCTCTCACTCCCAATTACTGGATTACTAAAATGTGGGTATAAGCGCGTAGTGGAGTATAGAGATTCCAACCCCACCCCGCCCCGTTGATAGAAAGGTTGTTCGTACTCCCACAGCGATGATTTCTAGATAGTAAGTGATATGTCTACCAAATTTGGTTGAAATCTGTTCAGTCGTTTAGGACAATATGTGTATAAACGTACATCCATTTTCATAATGTACATGGTTTCCGGATAGCCAATAATCCTTTTCTATAGAGCGAAAAGAAGTTTGACTCAATCTGTGAGTTCTGAGCTTCTCACGACATGTTCTCAGTTAGTTAATTTGTTCATTGCTGTCCTACGCTCTTGTCTATGATGTTCCTTATCTCCCGACGGATACCAGATTGGCTCATGTAAGTGAGCACAACTGTTGTCTGAAAGGGTAGGAAAACATCTGACGAATTTCCGGGAATTGATGTGAAGACTTTCATGCCAACAATCAGCCTGGTAACTGTGGCATTCCGGGAGGCAGCCAGAAGAATAATAATACGACGTAATAAGCGACAATAACAACTGTATAAAGGGGCAAGCCGCACTCATTTATAGCGGGGAGCGCTGTAAAGCAATATTAGATAGAAATTATGTGACAGGTGCGTTGGTTGCGCTGCTACTAAAGAGAGACGCATCCGTCCCGACACACGGCTATAATAAACACTGCTCGTAAAGCCGGGCTTGAGGTCGGTTAGTACCCGACCCGAGGCGAGAGGAACTGCGGCAGTACTCCGTAATGGTCGACAGAGGCAGATGAGGAAGAGCGATGACTGGCCATCACAGAGGAATTTTTATTCCGACAACCGGTTCCGGATACAAATTGTCGTCATTAGGCAAGAAACGCAGCATATTAAATCACTCTATAAATAACAGTAAAATATTGAGTAATTAGTAACTGCAGTTTAATGAGGCAGTATATCTTGCTTGCCTGAGAGATATTGAGATTTCCACTAGGCATTCGTTTCACGGAGGAGTGATTGTTTTATAATTCATTTCGATACCGTCAGTATACAGTGAAGATCAAGACTGCAGCGGGTGTGAGGCACAAGACCATCTCCTGCTGTCGCAGCTTCACGTTTCCTACGCGTCTGTCCGAAATATTCGAGGATCGACCAAATCGACGTCTGCCAGACCTAGGATGTCCATTGTCAGAGCTACAATGGTAAAAGGGATGTTCAAACTCACCATCTAAGTTAATTTATTTATCAGAGTTTCGGACAACTGACTTCCATCATCAGGTGTGGTAGGGTGGCCATTGAAACTGTTCCCCTGTAAACATAACCAAGGTAACGTTTAACCCGAGCTTCAGCAATTACAATGAAAAACTTAAAAACCAGATTAGACGCATAAAATTTAAAAATCGTATCTGTTCTGCTTCACAAAGCGTACTTAAAAATGCACTTCAAACAAAATTTGGTCCAGAGCCGGGTACACGTAATGTACAATAGATGCGTCACTTGAAATAAAATTGCTACCGTTGTTCTTAGTTAGTAGCTCTGTTTGAAGGTCAACCGCCTGCCGAGATTCCGGTTCTTTCTGAATTTCTGCTTGTATAACGTCCTCTTCGTAGCTTACTGCCTTTGACATTTCAGTTACAAAAACCCTACGATAGACTGTGCAGGTCACTAGACACTTCCGAATACATTTCGAAATCTAAGTCCCTCCCTATTGTGTCTTCTTCTTCGCCGATTCAGTCTGATGTACGTCTAAGTGAGTGCCGTTCGGAGCTGTCCATTGATGCTCTTTTGAATTAAGCACATTACAAAATTTTGCTTTAAGCATTCAATGGTAATACAAAGTTTATTTGACACTACAGTAGTGAGGCCGTAGTCACAGTATATAAAATTTTTTCTTTAAAAATAAAGGGTTACGTTACCGGTTTCAGCGAACTACGTCGTCATTTTCAAATGTAAAAACGTCATTGGAGAATATATAATGGGAATTATAACCAAATGACAAAAATTACGAGAAATAATGACAGCAGGCAACTGAGGCAATGGTTGCACAACCAAGCTACTAAAAGTTGTGCCTATGCTTGTCCAAACGTTCATTCCATGTCCTAATGTAGAATAGATAAAAACTACACCATGGAGAAATTTCCCAAGAACCATTGCAATGTGTCCTGTCGTCACACAACGATCGTATGGCTGATATAAATTCAGAATTCGTAAGTGTATTAAGCACAGTAAGCTTCCATATGGAATGCGGCCAATGGGCTACCAGGCAAATGGAGCAACATTATGTTAACAAGTTAGTAGTGTGTCAGTCCTACAGGAAAAAACGTTGTGTTTTGAGATTCTTTTTCCGAACGTTGTAAAATTATGTGCTGTATTCCACATGGAAGCTTGCTGTGCTTGATACATTTACGATTTCTGAATTTATATCAGCCATACGATCGTTGTGTCACACCAGGACACATTATAAGAATTCTTGGCAAATTTCACCATTGTGTAGTTTTTATCTATTCTACATTAGGACATGGAATGAACGTTTGGGCAAGCATAGGCACAGCTTTTAGTGATTTGGTCGTGCCACCATTGCCTCAGTTCTTGGTGTCACTTCTCGTAACTTTTTCAGATGTATGGTCATAATTCCCGTTATATATTGTCCAACTGATGCTTTTTACATTTGAAAATGACCACGTAGTTCGTTGAAAACGGTAATGTAACCATTTCTTTTTAAACGAAAGTTTTCATATACGGAGACAATGGCCTCACTATTGTAGTGTCAAATAAACTTTTAAATTATATTTTAATCATGCTCATTATGACAATCGTGTCAGAGTATACAATGGTATTACATTGATTTCTGTTTTTAACAGCGCTAGATCACAGTCCCGTATTCTTTGGCTGTCTTTATGATATGCGAGTAACGTTCGCAGTGGGCACATGATTTACCGCGAATAATTGTTGACTCATCTCGCGCCTATAAAGGGACGTCCAGTGATTACATGAGGCGTTTTGTTTAAACTATGAACTGCCCAAACCCCATGGAGATATCTTTTGAGATGTGGTGGGGCCCAACCCTACCCCCTAACGTGAGGTTTACCCAGTAGTTGGGTAAACATACGAAAAAATGATTTTTAAAATTTTTATAAACGTCAATTAAAACACTTTAATAAAACCGTTTTATTTCTAAATCGTAGGAAACAATATCTTTAATACGTGATTAAAAACACTTAATTTTGAATAAGCCAACCCTCTTGTAGTATTCCCAAGGACAGACAGACATAGGTACGGAGTACAAAAAGACTTCACCAAAATAGCATTGACCGTCTTGACGGATCGCTAAGAAACCGCCCTTTTGTTGTTATATTATATACATTAAATGTCACTAAACCTTTACTTTCTTTGCGGACGAAAGGAAATACTGTTTGTATCTTCCTTTGAGCTGTTTCATTCTCTTCATTTATATGATCGCTAAGAGAATTCTTGTCGGTGAATTTCAGGTTGGCTTCCTACCACAAACGATTAACTTCTTGGTCGATTACCATAGGAACAGTAAAAATTTTGATACAAATTCATGTCTAGTTCGATAACGTAGGCCTTGTATGCGTTGCAGAATAGCATGACAGACTGACTGGCACGCAGTGACTTCGACCGGCACGGCAGGGAGCTTCTCGGATGAAATCTGACACTTGTGCGACACTTGTTTCAAAGTGGGAAACCCCGGGTATACACACGTATAAAGCATTCACGTCATTTCAGAGGGGGCAGTAGCCTTGCCGCAGTGGATACACCGGTTCCCGTCAGATCACCGAAGCTAAGCGCTGTCGGGCGTGGCTGGCACTTGGATGGGTGACCATCCAGACATGCCATTCGCTGTTGCCATTTTTCGGGGTGCAATCAGCCTTGTAATGCCAATTGAGGGCTCCGGTCGAAGAAATCCATCATAACGACCGGGAGAGCGATGTGCTGACCACACGCCCCTCCTATCCGCATCCTCAGCTGAGGATGTCACGGCGGTCGGATGGTCCCGGTGGACCGCTTGTGGCCTGAGGACGGAGTGCTCATTTCAGAGGGGCTGCAAAGACTGGTTAGTATTATTGTCTCTGCTCGGAGTTAATTGCATAAAACAAAATGTTATCTTTCGTAATTATGTGTATTTTTTGAATTAAAAATTTGACATGAGATTTGAATTCCCCCTCCTTTAATGAGATCACGTACTTAATGGACGTATCCTAAGTAAGTAAAACAAACCAGGTGTACGAACTACGCACTACTTGGCGCACATGTAACAGATTGTTGTACTGGCGCAGTTTACATGTTATATCCGTTTCAAATTCCCTCGCTCCAGTAGATCCTCGGATGCTTCGAATGAATTTGCTGGGAAGCTCCGCTACCGGAAAAGCCACCCCGTCGTCGTCAGTAGGGCGTAAATTCGCTGACAGAGCGGTCGACCAGTCCACGACAAACGCTTTGCTGTCCGTGACGTTGACGTTGCGTCCTATATCGAGCTACGATCAGCGCCCGTCGGGGAAAAAATAAACGCTCGCGAACAGCAGCGCCATTGAAGTTATCTGTGGCCGCTTCTGTGTCTCGGAGCGGCGAGCCTGCGCGGGCGCTGTGTGAAAGCTCCCATTCACGAGGGCAGCCTTGGGCCTCGTCCTGTTCCGTCTGGACACAGTGCCAGCATTTGGCTGCAACGTGCGCGGCCACTAGATGCGATCTCACGATCCGTCGCATCTCATCTGGCCCAGAGCAAGAAAGCAGTTTATTTCGGAAGCGTTGCCGCTTCTCTGTTGGATCTGTGTCGCAGTGAAACAGTCTACAGGGCTAGTAACACTTATACGTTACATACGCTATATGATCAAAAGCATCCCGTCTTTTATTGTACTTTTGCATGGAGCTAGCTGCAGTGCCCGGAATTGCCCAGGATGTTAAATACCTGCCACACAAAGTGACTGCCCCTGTCCCTTGTTGGTACTCAGGGCGACTGCAAGCCAATGGGAAACTGCAGTCGCTTTAAATCGAAGGGCGTATCTGAATCCTTCGGTGTCAGCGAACTGCCGCGGATGAATACTTCTTCACCTGTATGAAGTCGGCCGCGGTGGCCGAGCGATTCTAGGCGCTTCAGTCCGAAACCGGGCTGCTGCTACGGTCGCAGGTTCGTATCCTGCCTCGGGCATGGTTGTGTGTGATGTCCTTAGGTTAGTTAAGTTTAATCAGTTATAGGTCTAGAGGACTGATGATAGTGCTTGGAGCCATTTGAACCTGTATGAAAAGATGAATAGTTGCGCCATCAGTTGTTACGTTTTGCTATAAGTATTTGATTGTGTATTTGGAGAATTCGTCTTCTATTGCTTGAGCTCAGTTTTTTCACTGTTTGAAATAGCGCTGTGTTCGAACACGACTCGAACAGTTTACGTTACAGTTCGGGAAATCTCAGGTCCTGTTCGATCTTTTGATCGGCCTGCGATCTAACTTTTCCTTTCTGAGTCTTAGATTCCCGTTTAATTTGGAAGCAGGCTGTCTTTAAGGGGAACTGGTATTTCTCTGGGTAACATCTCTTAACGTCAGTGTTGCATTTACAGGGTACTGATCATGGACAACCACTGAACTTTATTAGGGAAGCTGCTAGTTTCAGAAATTACCATTTTTTATGTAGCTGGTTCGGTAAGTTTGAGAATATTTTGCGGTCTAAGAATAAATTCTGACAAAAAATATATCTTACTTGTTTTAGACTGCTGGTCGTTATATATATATATATATATATATATATATATATATATATATATATATATATATATATATATAAGAGGTAAGCATTTCACATTAGCATATGGGAAGTACATCTAAATATCATTACTGTGAACACGGATACCACTTTTTGATTACTTCTCCATATGATTAAATCCACCTCATCTAACTCGTTAGCTAACAGTGCTATAAATATTCACAAGAGGTAATATTTTGATTTTATCGATAATGGATACGATGTAGTAGTTGTTAAAATGTAGATATAAAGTAGCTTCCACGATGCGAAAGGACTGAAACTGGCGCATATCGAGCGAGCAGTTCTTCTTCATCAGAATTATTCTACAAGAACCACTTTTATAATGTTCTAACAGAATAATTCTGATGATGAAGCTTGCTCCTTCAAATTGCGTCATTTTTTGTTTATCATTGTGAAAGGTGGCCGAGCCGACGTTTTAACAAAGATATTATTCTTCAAAAGAAGAGGCAGGATAATAGGGCTGGTAATAAAGCATGAGCAAATAATTAATTTTGTAACGGATAAGCGAAGAGTGAAGAGTGAATAGGAAGACTGTGGCCTCAGTAATCAGCTTCAAGTGGCTGTAGGTTGCAGTAATCACGCAAATACAAAACACTTCCATGGCGCAAACTGACGTTTGGCTCTGTATCAGATCAGTTTTCCTGCTGAAGATCACAACAACATTCACCTAACAATATTGCTGATAGCGAAAATGAAAAACTTGATACAGAATAAAGAATCATAACTATGGAGAAAATGGTGATCAATACAAAAAAATAACCTAGAATGCCAAAAATTAATTCTCAAAGTCATAAAAAAAACGTTAATTCAACTTTGATGCCTTCTATAGCTCAGTTACACAACTTGGCATCTCATTACGTAAAGTGGAACAAAATCTGTTTTCAAAGCTCAGCTTCTGGACTGTTTCAGTAAAGTGTAACCGAAGGCCAGCATGTGGTAACATGAATATGGAAAACCTCTCCAAACAACCCTCAATTTCGCCATTACAATGATTCTTAACTCCCTAAAACTGAGCAAAGATAATCTTTGTTTCCCCAGATTTTCACATCTTTGTGTATCTGTGTGAACTGGGCTGCAGTAATTTATGTCTGCATTTCCTCTGTACTCCACTCAGTAGAGTATGAGAAGATCCCAAACCTTGAACGGGAGACTTTTTCGACCTTGAAATTTCACGCTTAATTACTTTCTTGTAGCACAGAAAATGGTATTGTACCCCAGTTTTACTAACTCCCTTTCTTGTATCTGCTTAGTAGGGCTGGGGTTCAGGGAGAAACAGTTAGGTAACACTACGTGTGTAGGCCACCCAGCATGACTGGCATGTTTTTTTGGGTAGTATCGGATTGCATTTCAGTGGGTGGGCGTGGCTGAGCAAGGATTGTGGTGACGAGGAGATGGACAGAAAGGGTGGTGGTCTGGTCAATGGCGGCCGAGCAACTGGCTCGTCACAATACGCCAGTCACTACTCTTGATGAACTGTGGTATCGTGTTGAAGCTGCATGGGCAGCTGTACCTGTACACGCCATCCAAGCTCTGTTTGACTCAATGCCCAGGCGTATCAAGGCCGTTATTACGGCCAGAGGTGGTTGTTCGGGGTACTGATTTCTCAGGATCGCTGCACTCAAATTGCGTGAAAATGTAATCACATGTCAGTTGTAGTATAATATATTTGTCCAATGAATACACGTTTATCATCTGTTCTTCTTGGTGTAGCAATTTTAATGGCCAGTAGTGGTCTGTAAAGATATGTAGTGACTGTTAAAAGCACATAATTTCTCATTCCGCTTGGCAGTGTGAAATCTGATGTTCAGTATGAAACAGCGCTGGCTAGTAGAAATGCAAGTTCCCATAATCTTGCTGCTTGCAGTAACCAGCTTGCGCAGCTTTTCGCCCCCACATCCTACTCGGTACACCATCATGACTGCTCAGTCGAAGGCCAATGGTATTACCGAAATCTGGAATGCTTTGGCAGTGTTGCCGCAAAGGGTCCAAACAGCTGGGCCATCTGCTTACGAACACGCCCTTCTGATGCATAAATACTGGACATACAGCTTTGAATTGGCGATCACCGGGAAGTGAACTACCTCCGTTCTTCGAGGAAGCATTGTTACTCAGCTGCTATCTGTTGGAGCAGTCATCTCCATTCGCCATCGTTAGGGACTGTCTGCCTTGGGACTCCAGCATCCGCCCCAGTGGCCTGAGGGTCGAAGTGAAACTCTGCCAGCCAACGACATGCTGTACACCCACTGCTGTCAGCCAGAGGTCGAGGCCAGGATTTTCTCCCTCAGCACTTACCACTGCTGAAGCAGGCCTCCAGCACACCTGGTTAGCAGCATAGCAGTGCCTGAGTGCAATGCCAGCATCCGATGCAGATCTGCCATTGGCCTGGAATGCATACCACGCAAAGTCACTCCTCTCCAGCTACAACCTGATGGTGGCAGCCATAGGCAGCTGCGTGACACCGCTTCACTGCCGATGACAGTTTGTTGGACCCTTCCCCTGCCACCTATATACATGAGAGGAAGACCTCTCTTGTAAACTCGGCTAAAAAAATAAATCAACTAATGCCAAGCTGAGCGGGACTAAATCTGTGACTCTTGCTGTCATCTACCCACTAGAGAACTCTAGCTACAATAAACAGAATCATTTCTACAAGCCACATTTATAAACTAAGTTACTCTAGGGTCATGAACAGCCGCGCGGGATTAGCCGAGCGGTCTAGGGTGCTGCAGTCATGGACTGTGCGGCTGGTCCCGGCGGAGGTTCGAGTCCTCCCTCGGGCATCGGTGTGTGTGTTTATCCTTAGGATAATTTAAGTAGTGTGTAAGCTTAGGGGCTGATGACCTTAGGAGTTAAGTCCCATGAGATTTCACACACATTTGAACATTTTTTGGTCATGAACAGAAACAAAACGAAATTTACTTGAAAGATTTATTGAAATAATTGCAGAATATGTTGAGCTACATATTCACCACCGGTATTGAGACAATTGTCATACAGTGGGCCCAAATTTTATGTCCTCGTGACTTGCAGTTGGGACCATTGTCTGACGATGATCAGTACCCCTCTGTCCGTTTGAAAATGCTAACTCCAAGTGGACAGGAATATCCTGAGGTTCCAGAATAGTTGTGGGACTCGCTGGGAGTGAGGGCAAGGCTGTGGGGTATATGATCAAACACCTTCCAGCCAAAGTTTGGCAGGAGCTTGGCTGTCCGTTGAGCTGCGTGTGGTCGAACATTATCATGTAGCAAGACAATGCTGGCACAAAGCATCCTACGCGGATTGTTCTGAATGGTCCATCGCAATTCCCGTAGCGTTTCACAGCAATGCTCAGAATTCGCCATCTCACGTCTGGTGTGGGGAAATCCCTCGTCTGACCAGAGCGCTGAACACAGTACTTTCTGCATCAACACAGCCTGCCTAAATTTGGTCATGTTGGGAGAGCCACGTTAGTGCATTGATTTTCTTTGTTTCTGTGCGACACACGTTTCATCACCTGTGAAAAAAAATGGCTCTGAGCACTATGGGACTTAACTACTGTGGTCATCAGTCCCCTAGAACTTAGAACTACTTAAACCTAACTAACCTAAGGACATCACACACATCCATGCCCGAGGCAGGATTCGAACCTGCGACCGTAGCAGTCGCGCGGTTGCAGACTGCGCGCCTAGAACCGCTAGACCACCGCGGCCGGCTCATCACCTGTGACTATCCGGTCCAGAAACACGGCGCCGTCATTATGGGACCGCTGCAGAAAATAAAGTCAAAGCTACCACCATACCTGTTTGTTTTGTGTTCTGGAGTGAGTTGCTTCGGCACCCACCTGGCACGTTTTTTCAGGAATAACGGGTGCTCCGCGACAATTTCATGAAACAAGGAGCGGCATACCTATGGGAAATGATTGTCTGTAAAGCGATTCTCCATAATGCGTTCCCGCACAAGCTCCTCAAGGTCACCTGCAATGATGGATGGCCTCCCGCTGTGCTCCTCAGCATTTGCACCAAACACGCACCATCTGCTTACTCAGGATGTCAGATCCGCAGACCTGGCGCAGCTGACGATGAATTTCAACTGGCACTATGTTCCGTGGATTCAAAAAGTTTACTACGACCGCACGTCACAAACGGTGGCAGCTGGAATACGAGCCTCCATTTTTTACCGCTACTACGAAGCTACTATGAAACATCAGGAAGTTCCAATAGCGCTTGCGCCATGCCACGTCATTTCTCTACCACCGGGTTCAACGCGATACACGGTCCTTGTTGTGTGCGTCGCAGAACTTGACTATACAAGCTTTACTAGTTACAACGACCACTCACCCCCGCAGGCGGTTGTGAGCGAGTTAGTATTTTAGATCTCTTTAATACTTCGCAGATGCGCGTTTAAACATACTCACGCTGTCGATAACACGTGGCAACTTTAAGGACTTCAGTGGGTATCTTTCCATCGAGATACTGATTTCCCGCCTGGCCCCGGATACCAGCCGAACGTTCGCAGTGTACAGAGCGGTTATAATTCAACTTTTGTTACTTGGACGGGCCTTATAAAGGCACATTTGCATGCCGAGCGTGAGTTTCCTCGGAAACGCGAAAGATTAATTAAATAAATAATCAGTGACAAATAAATAAAGCCTATGGCACACAACTGCAGCGCTGTGTCGCTGATAAAACAAAAGCACAATTACGTTACTCTGATGTTTTGATAAAAAAAGAGAGAGCTCTGGTTGAAGTGGTGCGAGAAGCACGTATTTTATTTTATTGTCTGGCACACCGCCATATTTCATGTTATAGAAGAATACTGCGAGTTGCAACCACACTAGGCACTCGATTCTGTAAAGAATTTATATTTATAAAAGTAAGTAGGATTATGAACTGTAGGCTTATTCATTGAATATATCTGATTTAACTAACTGTGTAACTTTTTTATGTTTAGTAGACACTCACCTCTGTACGACGCATTGGCATGGCTGGCAAATTATTGAAATATTGAGATTTAGATTATGAGTCCGCACCTACCGCAGCAGTCTTTGGAAACGATTTAATTACGAAGTCTGATTATTCAGTTTTATTTCACGGTCAACTACGAGTAACATTGCCTTTACGAAAAAGCCATTGTCAAGCGTCTGATACCGAATAATTAAACGTCCACGTTCCAGATAAGCAAACACAATTGCAATCACGATCACCATCATACAGATAGAATAATCAATAACAAATAACAATATATTTTTATTTATTTATTTAATTTATTTTATAGCCTCCATGGAAAACTAGTGATCGTAGGACAATGAAACGTTGTGGAAACGTTTGTAAGGACATGCAGAAGAGAAATAACGAATAAAAGTTTGAAAGAAACATATTTTAATTTCCACATGAGAGGATAAGATTTGTTAACAGTGTAACGCGTTTACGTTGCAGGCTACAAACACTACTCAGTGTGACAACTTTCCGCATCGACGACAGCCTGAAAGGTGCCAGAAATTGCTCTACTGCTGTCCGAAACAACAGTTGACCGTGGAACATTCAGCAGTCGTGACAAAGCTCGTGCACTGCTTGAAGGTCTCACATTGCATGCAGCATTCTCAGCCAGGTGAACAGTAACTTCTTCAACAGCCGGTGGCGCAACTGGTAGTCGAACTTTCCCAGCAGTAGTTCCCAAACCACCAGTTAATTCTAAATTCCGAATCATGGTCTTCAACGCTGGTGCGGAAAGGGGACTTCTCCGTATTCCTTCAGTACGTCGATATTCGCGAAGAGCAGCAGCACTCTTGGTGTTATTTTGCTGAAACAGTTTTACGAGTGAACACCTGCTCACACTGTCCAGACCCATGTTGAGAGACTGCAACTGTAATGTTCAGTTTCAAGCCAAGTCACTGTACCCGTACCAGCTAACGGCCAGTCATGATACTAACACTACCAATAACGTAAATCCTGCAGCGAACAGTCTGAACATCGTTCGAAGCTGGATATCAATACGGTAAATAATATTCCGCCTGCGCTGCCAAGGAGAGGTCCCCATCGTTGCGATCGAATTTTTGAAACTATGTATATGCTCATCTACGTTAAGATCCCACGTATCGTACATTGGAGCCATTCAATGTGGTGGGCCCTCGTCTGCGAGTAGTTGACGGAAAAATTTCGGAATTATATGTGGCATTCCATAGGGTTAAAATTTTACGTTAAGTAGTCAACTGCGTGGTACAATGGGTAGGACAATAGCTACAGGATATTGTAGGTTCGAATCTCGTCAGGTGCAGTAATTTTATTTATTAATAAATCTTTATCGAAATTACTTCGATCATTATTTTATTCACCTAATTGTTTTACATCTAATTTTTTACTTCTTTTTCACTTAATTGTTTTACATGTAATTTTTTACTTCTTTTTCTTTGTCACGTCATTTTAATCATCGTATAAATTTTTTCATTTGTTTAGTTTTTTCTTTGTATCGTTCTTTTTCCAATCGGAATTTTTGTGAATATTAATTCAGTTATTTTTTCTACAATATTATTTAAATATTTCAAAATTCCAATCCATCAGTTAAAAAAGAAAACACGAAATGTTCTATTTGCATTTGTGCAAAGGCGTGAGAAATGTATTTTTGTTAGCAGATGTGCAATTTTCTAGCACAGTAATCGTCATACAAACATTAAAAACACAAGCTAAATACCTATTGCACTAAGGACAACATAGCGCAGATGAAAATTTAAATGAAAGACAGGTTTATAAGTAAAGTGGAATGCAAGACAAATGAGATATAGATATAACGAACTCAATAACTTGAACAAACTAACAGGGCGATAATAGAAAAGAAATTAAATCTAAATTAATACATAAAATTAATTAAAGACAAATATAAAAAGATTTGAAGCGGAGAAAGAATGATAGGAAGAAGAAAAAACAGCAAATGAAAAAGCTTATATTACGATTAAAATTATGTGACAAAGGAATGGAATTAAAAAATTACATTTACATCAATTAATTGAATAAAAATGATGATGAAAGTATTTTCGATAAATATTTAAAGATAAAAGGAATTTCGTACTCGTGGCATTATTTGAAACTAAAACCTGCTGCTTGTGAAGGTTATATCCTAGACGTTATACCACGCAACCATACAACGTAATGTAACTATCTTAAAGCTGTTGAGTGTGACATATAATTCCGATTGTTTTTCGTCAATTACTCGTAAATGAAGGCCCACCAGGGTGAATGGCTGCAGTGTGTGATACCCGGAATCTTAACCTACATCATCGTTTTTAGAAGTGGATTGCACCACTGGTAACCTGTCCTTTTGAGTCAAGCAGTGACAGTTCAGTTACAACCACGCTGTATGTACGGCAAGGCAACCAGAGTGAGGTCACAAGTTCCTTTCGGAGCAAGTATTTCCTGCGGACTCATATTACGTATATGCGCATCGTATGATTTGCTAGCAGTGGGACGAGTCGGGATCTTACATTTTAGACGCACCACATAGAAAAGCATGGGAGTTCTGCAATAAATAAAAGATCTGTAGAGCATATTATGGGAGGAGGTGAGAGCCTTATACCCCCAACCTCTCTACTGCCTCCCCCCCCCTCTCCCGTCCCCCCTTGCGAAAAGAGAGACGAAACGAATTTTTGTAGGTTTCAAAAATGGCTCTGAACACTGTGGGACTTAACAGCTGAGGTCATCAGTCCCCTAGAACTTAGAACTACTTAAACCTGACTAACCTAAGGACATCACACACATCCACGCCCGAGGCAGGATTCGAACCTGTGACCGTAGCGGTCGCGTGGTTCCAGACAAAAGCGCCTAGAACCGCTCGGCCACAGCGGCCGGCTTGTACGTTTTTGTGATCATAAATTCACTACTTGAAAGTTACGAGCAGAATCTGACAGTAGAAATAACTGCGTTTCCAGAACGTACGTGGCAGTCACAGACACGCACGCGCGCCGTAACGGTACTGCAGCGGTAGGCTGTGGGCCCGAGCAGGACACGTGTGGTAATTAATTGCGACTACTGTTGGCGCCGGCCGGCCGTTAGGCACACGTGTCGGCGCGGCGTGCCACGTGACTTTAAAGCGCCGCCATTACAATTGCAATTACTTACCCGCGCGCCGCTCTAATGAGACCGCCCGCTGTCATAACGCGAGCCGCCGCGGCCACCGCTCTATGTGCGAACCGCCTGCCGTGTCCTGTGCTAGCCACAGCCGCCGTGGTCAGCGGTAAGCTGCAAGTCTGGTACTGCCGACAATGTTGGCCTACCACTTTTACGCTGTTGAGCGTCAGTGGCCTACCAGAGTTGGATACACTGGCTCCAGTCACATGACCGAAGCTCCGTCGGGCGGGCCCAGTACTTGGATGGGTGACCGTCCGAGTGCTGTTGACAATTTTCTCTTTGCCTTTACGGCGGAGCGGAAGGAGGGGCGCTAGCGTGAAGTCCTTGATCACGAGTCTCTGCACCAGTGTTCTGGTCTAATTTCCAAACCTCTCCGCAGTGTTTCACGAAGTGAGGGCTTGTGATACTGTTGGTGGTGATCCTTCTGTCGGATGGTCACAAACTTGGCGGCGTCCTTGATGCTTGACACACACACTCACTCACGCACACACACACACACACTCACACACACACACACCCACAAAACATAACACAACAGATTACAGTGACCTCTACTTAATACTATTTCCTAGTCATGCTTCGTGACGGATCAGAGATCGGAGCTCGCGGGCGCTTAAGATAGGAAAAACCTTTCCAATTAGGCGGCCGAAGTAGCCCTTCCGTGTCTCCTATTCAATCATGACACATGACTTCACCTTTTTTTACGCTGTCGGGTCACAATATTGTCACGCCTGCTAATACTCAGAGTAGCACGAGTTGGACACGCACGCTTCTTCTGACGGAAGTAGACCGACTGAAGGAAAAAACATTTAAATAAAAGTGCGAATTTTAAAAATCTCTCTGGACATTACATAGTGTCATACCTATATTACTAAATATATTTTCAGGAGGTGACGCCCCAAAACTCGTATATACCGGTGTTCAAAAAATGTCAGGTTACCGCCTTGAGCTGCTGATAAAATTCTTCATTTACGTAACCAGTTCCGTTGAGTTGCCATCATCAGGTTTCTAAAAGTATTCACAGTTTCATGTTAGGCGAAATCTAAAATCATTAACGTCAAATATATTACTGAACGGCTAACACAATCATCCAGTCACCCGATTCGATATTAAGACTGCCTTTCTAACCCATTCCTGAGACACCAAAAATTAGACTTTCAGTATTTCACGTGATAGCCACCGGCCTTGCCGCAGTGGATACACCTGTTCCCGTCAGCTCACCGAAGTTAAGCGCTGTCGGGCATGGCAGGCACTTGGATGGGTGACCATACGGGCCGCCATGCGCTGTTGCCATTTTTCGGAGTGCACTCAGCCTCGTGATGCCAATTGAAGTGCTAATCAGCCGAATAGTAGCGGCTCCGGTCACAGAAAACTGTCGTAGCGATCAGGCGAGCGATGTGCTGACCACACGCCCCTCCTATCCGCATCCTCAGCTGAAGATGACGCGGCGGTCGGATGGTTCCGATGGACCGCTTGTGGCCTGAAGACGGAGTGCTTATATATTTCACATACTTATTGATGGATTTTAACATTTAAAATGCTATCTTAACCTCCTTATTGAGAGGTATATTCTTACGTTAATTGTTAAACTCAGTGAGAAAAGTATGAAATTTGGAACTGTGTATGTCTTCCAGCAGGGTAACCCATGGCGTGGAAATTATCCAGATTATATTCTTGCTGTGTTTTTGAATGAGAGCAATAAGCGATTCCAACAACCTATAAGCATAATTTCAAATGTTTGTTCAATTTTTCAGTAGTTATGGATGAATAATCCAAAACTAGCAACCAACATAATTGTGGCATTGCGTCTTCATAAAATTTTTACATGCTTAACATCAAATATTCAATAAACTAATTTATTTGTTACGTAATCATACGTTTGAAGCTGTTTTCTAGATGGCAGTTCTATTCTTTAAAGAATCCGGAGTGAGGATTTACTGGTATTGAAACTAAAGCGTCTTGGCGTTATGACGGTCCTCGATCCTCTTCAGGGCGACTAAACTACTGTTTTCTGGTGATTGTCTTCCGTACATACTGTCCAGTTTGTGTTGAAACGTGACATCCGGCATTATTTTGTTACATGTCATTGGGCAGTTCAAAGCCTAGATGCCTGTGTGGGTGGTTGTAGGATAGGCTGTTGCCCGTGCTGCTCTACCTGGCGGTTGCCAGTGCCAGTGCGGGAGTTCTCTCGTGGCCGCGAGTTTATTTATGTTGGTATATCTGGGTCCTGAGGAGCTGTTGGCTGTCGAATAAATGTGACCCGTTGGACTAGGATCGCTGGCAGCGAGGTCTGTTTCTGTCCCACTATGAAAAACGGAGCCATGTAAAGCTTCCCGCTGGAACGAGCAAACTTGCAACCAAGTTTCTAACAACAAAAGGATCACTTAGACTCGTATTTTATAACATCAACGATATTCTGTTAACAGATTCGCGGGAAACTAGAACAGAAAACGTGGAACTGCCAGAGAACTATCACTTTCATGTACAGGAACAGTCCAACATATGCGTTGGCATGAAGAACTAGCACCTTCATTTTACTAATAAGAGTCCGTTCTTTTCGAATTATTGCCTGCATCTTTATCATGTAATTCTAAAATAATGGTTGTGTAACATTTAACAGCTTTGTTCTTTTCTTACTTTCCGCCACTGGCACATTTACAGTGTGTTGAGGTAGCAACTATACACATTGGCTAAACATCAACATATAAAGTGTGTGAGGAGTGTATACTGGGGCACACTTGTATGTGGCACCAGAATAAGATAAGAATATTAATAAAAATGGTTCAAATGGCTCTGAGCACTATGGGACTTAACTTCTGAGGTCATCAGTGCCCTAGAACTTAGAACTACTTAAACCTAACGAACCTAAGGACATCACACACATCCATGCCCGAGGCAGGATTCGAAACTGCGGCCGTAGCGGTCGCACGGTTCCAGACTGTAGCGCCTAGAACCGCTCTGCCACGCCAGCCGGCGAATATTAATAAATTAAAATGAAACTAGTGTACTATAAACAATGAATGTCTCTGATAGACTGGATAATATGGATCGCTGACTGTGCGCTACCACAGAGTCAAAGATACTGTACTGCTTTGTTGGAGTAAGAGGGCGCTGGGCGCACTGTCGTTGGTAGCTATCTGTGAGGGAAAGACGACGGATTAGGCAGTTTCTGTGGTGTACTGTGTGAAGCCACCAAGAATTATATTAATTTAGGTATGTCAATATTGTTGAACATGGAGGCAGAAGTCTTCATAGAATCTAGCTAAAAATATTACATAATTATGATTCTGTTTTTGCCAGCGAGTTAGTATAGAGGAGTTGGCTGATAATTTGCAATTGTCGAGTAATCCCAGAAAGTACATAAACTGTTTTGATAAAAAGGCTAGTTAGATATATCATTTTTGTAATACTTTTAAGAATTGCTGACAGATCTATGTGTAATTTCACGATTTGCATTGTTGTTGGATAAATGAAGTTAGATAATACTTTCTGTCTAAATCTCATTGTTTGTGAATCAATTGTGAGTAATGTTACTTCAGTTGTCAGATGTTTTTGAAAAGACAAACTTCACTTGAAATGTAATTTTGCTGAAGAAACTGAGTGTTAGTAATTTACCATAATCAGTACCGCCTCCCAATCCAGGTCATATATTTTTCAAAAAAGTTGGATTTTTCAAATGTTCTTGTTTATCAGCCAAATGAAGTCCATGTGCATTTCAAGTATTATGGCGAGCATGGCGCACTCCTGAGCCTGTAGCTAGCATATTTATACATAAATTTTTTGAGAGACCAGAATATATCGTGTTACTTCGTTGCTGTTTTAGAGGTAAGACAGTTTAATTTATTGCTATACGCACAGTGACCAAAGTTATTAGTTTTGTATCGGAGCCAAAATACATTCAGCCCCTTACGCACTGAATCATCTGGCCCCGTTCAAAACTGACAACTTTGGTCCATGTGCACATAGCAAATAAATTTAATTGCCTTACATCTAAAGCAGCAACGGAGTAACACGATATATTCTGGTCTTTCATAACAAAATGGACACATGCGCATATATATACATATATATCGTGTGCTTACAGAGGCCATTGAATTCACCAACAAAAGAAAATGAAAGTAAAGGTCTCTGTTCCGTGTATCCTCGGAAGTATGGTACTTTATTTCACTGACACACATAAATCAAATGTTTTGATTTTTTCCGTTTGTTCGCCAAGTGGATAAGTATCAGAATACAAATACAAACGTCTGGAGTTCGATCCTCAGTCGGTCACTACATTTTTTTCTGTGTGTTTTCATTTCTTTCATCTCTGGAATAGACTTACAAATGTGAAAAATCCTAAATTGCACCATGAGTGGCGACAGCTTAAGTCAGAGTAGCCCCACACGCAGGGAATGAGCGTAGGGGGCCAGATGCATGCAACGAGCATCGCCGTTCTAGGCGAGGTCGAGGCCTACGAGAAAGACAGGCCGCGGCGCGTACGTCACGAAGGTAGTCCTCCGCTCGCTCGCTCAATCAGCAGACAAACTACGTTTCTGCACCTGTTAACTCGCAACCAGGCGTGACCGTACCAACGAAAACTGAATCTTCTACTGGAAAACCGCTATTATGGACTCTTACTGTTATTAGTCCTATAATGATGGGAAGTCCCTGGGCCTACTTATAATTAATTTACTATTAAAATTAGTCTTGATCACGATTTATTTATCAAGCTGACCGGTTTCGACCACTACTGTGGTCATCTTCAGACCATTGAGTAGGAACCTCTTTCTGTTGGAGAGTAGTGATTCTCCAACAGAAAGAGGTTCCTACTCAGTGGTCTGAAGATGACCACAGTAGTGGTCGAAACCGGTCACCTTGATAAATAAATCGTGATCAAGACTGTTTTTAATAGTAAATTATTTATAAGAGAGTAGTGATTCTCCAACAGAAAGAGGTTCCTACTCAATGGTCTGAAGATGACCACAGTAGTGGTCTAAACCGGTCACCTTGATAAATAAATCGTGATCAAGACCGTTTTTAATAGTAAATTATTTATAAGACATTGATCATTGCTGTTCCCGTAATGCATTCAAAAGTAATTCTACTTATAATTAGTTACGGCTGTATTGGCGTACAATAAAATAAAATCATGCTAAAATGATTATCAGTTGCATAAGGCACCACTTCCAGCATGTAATGAGTACTGTCAAGCAGAAGAGACTGAATGCTATAAACAAGCCGTTATACCATTTTTATCGAGTACTGATCTTAAATTAAATTTTCCCGTAGTACTGTTAATCAGTAAGACTTCATAACAGCAGATTTCAGTGGAAGATGCAATTCTCGTTAGTACTTACACGCCCAGCTGCGAGTTAACGGGTTTAGAAACGCATTTTGTCTGTTGAGCTGAGCGAGCGAGTGAGTTCAGGACTACCTTCGTGACTTACGCGCCGCTGCCTGTCTTTCTCGTGGGCCTCGGCCAAGGTCCTAGTGACGTGGTTTGCTACTGTCTTCCTCCGATGAAGTATCAAGCTTTCTTCTCGTTGTTGGTATATTTTTGAACAACTGTTGACTGTAAACTGGACGGTGTTGAATCAGCCAAGGCTGATCGATGTTCTGTGCGATACAAGTTTTTATCAGATGAAACTAAGTGCGCTGAGGCGTGAGTGGGAGTTTGGAGTGGGGATTGAGGTGTGCTGGGGTAGAACGCGCAGTGGTTAGCGCATCGGGTTCGAATCCTGGCCTTGGTACAAAAGTTGATTCGTGTTTTCAGCCTGCAAGTAAGTTTTGATATTAACGCACGTATGCCACTACGGCATTAATGTTACTTTAAAGCGTTAATGAATGTGAAACTTTGTGCTGGACCGTGTTTACTACGACAGCGGTTACATGTTAAAATAACACATGCATATTTGTATACACTCACGAAGGGTGACGTTGTAAATTCACGAATATAACAGTACACACTTGAAAATGGCGAACAGCCGAAATCATCTGCTAGCGGTATAAATGACAGCGACAGCATAGGGGGCATGGTGGAAAATAGTAATATCTTTCAATAAATTTGTGACTGTGGCATTCGAAACGAAAAAATAAATAAAAATAGAAGCTTCGAATGTTATTAAAGCTGACATTACTAAACTTTAATACATTAGTTTCAGTGGGAATCTCTGTTAGAGGTCGCTGTGTGGTCGAGAACACACCCAGATGGTCAGCACATCTTGTGGAGGAGGCAGCGTGGGAAACAACAAGCGACCGAACTATTCCAGACGTGCGGGACTTCGTGGGAATCTCCCAGCGGCACATCAAGATTTCTTAGTATGCGACAGCCACGAGTGATATGTAGCAATGAACATTCTATGTGTTCTCTTCCCTTGTAACAAACGGATTCTTGGAAGACCGAGCTGTTCCAGGGAGCGTATGACCGCCGTAATCGGTGTTACGCACCGCCACCACGAGCGCGACAGAAACGGGTGTGTAGGAAGTCTCCAAACGTCTGTGACATTACCTGCATGCGTTTCCCATCTACTATAACTTTTGCAGTTTTCATCTACTTCCCTGGATTCAAAGGGGCAAAGTTCAGTGAGCCTAGAATTTCTTGATGTTGTCAGACATTAGCCTGGTTAATACGATATTGTTTCGTTTTCTATACTGTCCTTACCACTTCCAACACCGACACGTAGTATCTGTCTGCCATATATACATTCTCCCTCCACTGCACCTGTCACTGCAAAAATATTTTTGATCCCTCTGAAAATGTGCCGTTAACATTCGACTTCCTAGTAGCTCTTCCATATCTCTACACTTAAATTTTAGCGTCCGTTTTAGCGCAACATTTCTATTGTGCATATATTCTCGCTTTCCGACCCTTATCTCATTTCCATGAAATGACTTACTCCAGACAAACTGTCCTAACAAAGGAAGTGCGTGACTTCCAACGTTCCTAATCGCACGCAAATGTCATCAGAATTTAAATCGTTTATCGCAAAAACAGTGGTATGAGCCACTCGCATGCAACATGGCGCATCTTACCACGAGAGGTATTACAATGACCATGGTCTAAGAGAGAAACATTGGTAACGTAAAGAAACAAAATAATGAAAAAAATACTATTTCATTCAGTGAGGGGCAGATTGGTACAGCAACCTTATTATAAGTTGACTGTAAGAACAGTCATAGGTTGCAGATTTGTAGTTTTCGATCGATTTTTCTCAATTCTGTAACCTATTTTTGTGTTTATACCAACATTTGTAAGTGTCTAATGTTTGTGTTACATATTCATTATGCATCCAAGAAAAAGTGCCATAGTTAAAATTATTTCTTTTCTCAATACAATTCCAGTTACAATAACATTTGTCCGAAATGATCGCAATTGTACCACCTTACCCTAGTGCAGTTTCACCGCTCTTCTTGCCCTTTCTGTAGATACTCTCGAGAGTAGCAAATGAACATTCGATCATCTTCGCCACTTTCGAGATACTCGTTCACAGACTCTGCGTAATAATAATCTGCCCTTTGTCAAAGTCACTCAGTGGAGTTCCCCATCTTCGCTAGGGTATCCCCCGTACGTGTCTGCTCGGCTTACATACTTTTGTTACCGCGTCACGCTCCCGCAACGCCACCACACGGCATCCAACGTCGCGATGGACAGTGGTCACAGTGTTTTGGCTTATTTGCGTACACCGTAGTAACATCGCTAAAGTCGCGTACGCCCATGAGTTATCAGTACTGGAAGAAATGTTTCAAATGGCTCTGAGCATTATGGGACTTAACTTCTGAGGTCATCAGTCCCCTAGGACTTAGAACTACTTAAACCTAACTAACCTAGGGACATCACACACATCAATACCCGAGGCAGGATTCGAACCTGCGACCGCAGCGGTCGCGCGGTTCCAGACTGTAGCGTCTAGAACCGCTCGGCCACTCCGGCCGGCAGTACTGGAAGACAAACAATAATACATTGCTCCATTCACAATCTCTAACTCCGCAGCGGCCACGCTAGTTACACCTTTATCCCTGAGGTAAGCAGCAAACCTCACTTAGCTCACGGCCGAATGCACCAGAGTCAATAAAAATTAAGTAAATGTTAAAATATGACTGCCCCTTTAATTGTTGTTGATTTTTACTTCGCAGGAAAACTGCGTTCATAATAATCTGTAAACGTTACTTGATGTTTTTGGACTCGGCTGTTAGTTGCTAGATGGACAATATTATGAAAGACAACTGACGACCGCGGGCCGCGCGAATGCTTTATTCGGGCCGCATGCGACCCGCCTGCCACAGTTTGACGACCAATGCTCTGTGATGTCAGGCCGACTGCAGAAATTGTTTGTGACGGAGACGGCGTTATTATTATTTCGTATGTGTATATCGGTCAACGTAGCTGTTGATTGGAAATTATTGTTGAAGTCTACGAGCCCGCATCTCGTGGTCGTGCGGTAGCGTTCTCGCTTCCCACGCCCGGGTTCCCGGGTTCGATTCCCGGCGGGGTCAGGGATTTTCTCTGCCTCGTGATGGCTGGGTGTTGTGTGATGTCCTTAGGTTAGTTAGGTTTAAGTAGTTCTAAGTTCTAGGGGACTTATGACCACAGCAGTTGAGTCCCATAGTGCTCAGAGCCATTTGAACCATTTTTTTTTTAAGTCTACGAACAATGAAAGAAAGAATATTTAATTTCCTGACCACCTCTGAGCTGGTAATGTTCTGCTAGTGGCCTTCTGCATAGTTTCCGTCTGGTAAGTGATACCTCGATCTATAGAAAAACCTATACGCTGCAAGCTAACGTAGGTCGTGTGGCAGGAGGTTCTACTCACGAAAGGTACTTCGGTAAGTCTACGTGTGAGCTCTAATTGCTGGTATGTTCCCGCCATAGCCATATCGCGATATCCGTTTGGGAGGGATGGTCGGGACGTAATGTGAGTCGTGACTAATGTTGGAACATAACGTCTCTCTTAAAATGTCTGCCTCTGTACTTTTATATCACACGCGTAAATCTCTCGCACTTGCTAAACGACCCTATCGCGAAAAACGCCGCTTTTCTTTGTAGGTTTGTTTCGTCAGTTCTTTCGTAGGTGAATTACGTTTCATCTACCGTTCTTCAAATAAAACACCACCTGGAATTTTCTTTTCCAAACACTGCGAGAGATTTTATGTGGCAGTTCCAGCTGCTCGGATGTCTACACCTCCCTCTAGTAATCAGGAAAAGATGAAAGAAACCACAAGATGGTACACAATGACATACAAACACAAACTCACCCATAAAATCACCAACATTTTCAAAAGACAGGGAATAAACATAGCATACACAGCAGACAATTCTATACAAAATACACCCCAAAACTGACAAAAAACAGAAACGTATACCCAAAAGCAGGTATATACCAGTTACAGTGTAACACTTGTGAAGGCACATACATAGAGCAAACAGGGAGAACATCTGATGTCAGGTACATGGAACACATGAGAGCATGAAAATATGATACAAACCACTCCACATTTGAAACTTCCTGGCAGATTAAAATTGCGTGCCCGACCGAGACTCGAACTCGGGACCTTTGCCTTTCGCGGGCAAGTGCTCTACCATCCGAGCTACCGAAGCACGACTCACGCCCGGTACTCACAACTTTACATCTGCCAGTATCTCGTCTCCTACCTTCCAAACTTTAGAGAAGCTCTCCTGCGAACCTTGCAGAACTAGCTCTCCTGAAAGAAAGGATAAAGCGGAGACATGGCTTAGCCACAGCCTGGGGGATGTTTCCAGAATGAGATTTTCACTCTGCAGCGGAGTGTGCGCTGATATGAAACTTCCTGGCAGATTGCGTGCCCGACCGAGACTCGAACTCGGGACCTTTGCCTTTCGCGGGCAGGTGCTCTACCATCTGAGCTACCGAAGCACGACTCACGCCCGGTACTCACAGCTTTACATCTGCCAGTATCTCGTCTCCTCCACATTTCCAGAACACCTAAGAGAAAATGACCACGAACCAACCACTAGAGAAGATCACATGAAAATAATTAGAATCAACAATAAAAAACACCTTCTGACCATGCAAGAAAATTACCATGTACATAAAACCAAAGCAGAGCGGAAAATCCTGTTGAATGACCAAGTACATATGCTAAGCTATTCATTATTTAACTAATAGATAAAATAATAGAATGATGTTCGCAAAAAGGATAAATATAATAATACTGTCCAATGTAATAATAACAGAACCCAACACCTTTACAGTGACTCATCCATGACTCCCCCCAGAACATTGAAACGAAAAGTCAAAACAGCTGTCACCAAAGTTTTCAGCCACTCGCTAACAGCTAGTACACCCGCCACCCCCCTCCCTCCCCCATCCCCCCCAAAAAACGGCTCTATCCCCCCCCCCTCTCTCTCACTCATACACACACACGGTATACACATCATAAATAGAAGTTAGTAACGAACATATATTTCGTTAGGTTGGCAACAAATAGGTAAACATACCAAAGAAGATGAAACAACGTAATGGAGTTGCTATATTTACGCTGTGAAAAGAAGTGTACGACGAAATAGTTGTATCGAGTGACAAAAGAACAATAGTCCACCACAAAAAAGAGTGAGAAACATTGGGAACAGTGTGTGGATGGCGAGAACACAAAGATGTGAATATATGGCAATGATAAAAGTGGTAGTGCGACCTCCAGACCAGATGTGAGGAAACGCAGATCAGAAAATCGTAAGTAATTTCTTTTTTACAAAAAGTCGCGAAGTGGACTGTTTGATAATCTAAAACTAACATGACTGTATCGTTATAGAGCCCACTGATGATGCCTTGTAACAGGAGAAGGCGAAACGCGTATGGGATAAATAAATAACTAGCAGCAGGAAAAGGCAGTTTGATTTGCAAAACAGGTATTTATATGCTTCCTGCGGAGGATGGCCACACAAACTTGTTGTATAAGCTATTCCATGAAGTCCTTCTTGTCGTCCGTGTTTTCCACCTATTCCTTACCTCTGCCGATTCTGCGGACGCCATTTGAGACACAGGATGATCAGAAACAGTCTGGAAACTTGTAAGTGTATTGCAGGAGAGGCTGTGCTGAGAAATAATTGTTAAATACAAAATTCGATTCACAGCGCCGTTTCCGAACTATTTCGCATTCAAATTAGGCAGTCAGGTGGTCGCGCGTGTAAATCCAAGCAGCTTGCCAGAGACAGTGCCGACAAACGTGTTCTTCGTTTTGTTTCCTAAAATCGAACAGTCGTAGCTTTCGCCCACCTAGCTTAAATTTATCACTTCCGAAAAAGATACATTTTTAATTTGTAATGAGCAACTGAACAAGTGGTAACTCAAGGACCTACAGATGTCTGTGCGTTACCACATTTTAGCGCATGCAAGTGCTTGAATCTACGCGCGCGATTACCTGATTGGCTAACTTCATTTCTAAATAATTTGGAAACTTAACAACGTCTCGAATTTTTTTTTGACAGTTATTGCTTAGCATAATCTCCCCTGCAACGTATTTACAGCTTTTCACATTGTTTCTGACCGCTCTGTAGAATTTTAAGTTTCCTTCTGTAAGGCCACAACTCAAGCGCTTCGATTTTATTCTGTTCTGGTTTCCCACAATACATGAGCCATTTCCATTCAACACTGTGCTCCCGCGGTTCCAGACTGAAGCGCCAAGGACCGCTCGGCCACACCGGCCGGCTAGCAATAACAAAAACTGCAGAAAATGGTAGAAAATGCTCGCGAGCGCAAGCCTTCATGTGATTCTAAAACTAGTCATTAGACTGAAATAGGGACCACAATCATCGTCTAGGTACAACAGTCTCCCCTACTCTTTGTTTCGTCCGTAACTTGTTATTTTGCTTTGAAGGTAACAGATTTCCTTTACTTTCTCATCTTTTCGGTCATTAGTTTTGCTTTTAAGTTCATGATTAATTTCGCTTCAGCTACTCTTCATTATATTCGTCTTTCTTTGGTTTACTACCAGTCAACATTCTGTACTCATTATACTAGTCATTCCATGCAACAAATCCTGTAATTTCTTTTCACTTTCACTGTGGATGGATAGAAATTTCATCAGTGAAGCCCATCATTGACATCTTTCCATCCTGAATTTTAATTCCACTTTCGAAATCTTTCTTTGCTTTCCGCCATTGCTTCCTTGGCGTACAGGCTGAACTATAGTCAAGAAAGACCTCATCCCTTTCTTGCAGCCTTCCTAACCTGAGAAATTAATACTTGATCTTCCATTCTTATTGGCCACTCTTCATTCGTGTTTGTATTGTGTGTGTTACTCGTTTTTCCCTGCAACGTATACCGTTTTTTTCTGATATTTTCAAACATCTGACACGATTATAAAGATACGTTGTCGAACACTGTCTCTTTATCGACAAATCCTATGAACGTACCTAGTCTTGGCTCCAAATGCAGCGTCAGAACTGCTTCTCAGGTGCCTTTAACTTTCCTAAAGCTCCACAATTTTTTTTTTCTTTTTCCTGTATATTAATCTTCGCAATAACGTCGACTGATGAACTATGAAACTGATTGTTCTTCATTTATCTAGTTTCTTGGGGTTTTATGAATGATATTCTTTCGATAGCCCGATGTTAGATTCCAGGTATTATATTTTTGACACACTATCTTGGTAGTTATTTGGTTGTCTCTTGCTTCAACGGTGTTAGAAATTCCAATGGATTGTTACCTGTGCCCTTGGCTTTTTTGAACGCATCTCTCTCAAACGCTAATATTGGATCCCTGATTTCTTTCAACCCAACACCCATTTTTGCTTCTGTCAAATCTGCAGACAGTTTCTGCTTCTCCTAGAGGCCCGTAATGTCCTATTTCGTCCTATCTGACCCATCCTCTGCAGTGAACACTCGAGCTCCGTGTCGTCTTTTAATGTACATGGCTTTGCTTTTAGTTTCACCGAAAGTTATTTTGAATTTTCTGTACATTGAATCAGACTTTTCGATGACCATTCTGAATTCTTTGAATTTTTCTTGAGTAAAATTCGTTAATCCTTGGTCGTAACTCTTCCATGGAGAGTAATTATAGATACAAAGCAATGAAACGGCGGCCCAGAGCTTCAAAGAGTTCGGGACGTCTTGGGACAACGTTCGGCCTCAGGACATTATTCCTTCTGCAGACATTGCTCGTGACTGCCAGCTGTCTGCGAGCTGGTACTGCAGCCGCATTTAGGATTTCAGGTTTGAGTGCTGGCGTCCCGGGAAGACGTGAGGTCACGAGCTCACGGCCCTCCAATTTCACTACTTGCCAGGAGATTAGGATGATGACGACTGTGGCTGCGTCGATACCAAAT
This sequence comes from Schistocerca piceifrons, assembly GCF_021461385.2. NCBI lineage: Eukaryota > Metazoa > Arthropoda > Insecta > Orthoptera > Acrididae > Schistocerca > Schistocerca piceifrons. The sequence continues at coordinate 141,308,451 of NC_060138.1, read as the reverse complement.
ACATTTTGTGTCTTCTCAATGTGCACCCCTTCCCCTCCTTCTCATCCTATCTCTCTCTCCCTCTCCCTCTCTCTTACACTCACTCACACACACACACACACACACACACACACATACACACACACACACACACACACACACCACTCTCTTTCTGCCTTCTTCCTCTCACCTTTCACCTGCCAAGTTTGCTCCAACTCCAATGCTTCACTGCCTCGCAGTACAACATGTTCTCTAGAACTGAATCGTCAGAAAGAGGGAAGTTTCGAAATTATACAATTGTTCAATCGTTAACATGCATTATAGGAAAATTACTTATTATTATTTGATGAAACTGTACGAGGACTACCATGTAGCGTAACATGCAACGCGCTAATTTACGTGAAGGTATGTGATACTGACTCAGATCGATTCGAGCTGATGATTTTGATACCTTACTTGATTAATTGGTTGTACTGGTTTCTAATAATAATCCGCAAAGTCAATTATGTCAAAGTATTCTTGCAGTCAACGTATCCATGAACCAGATGTCTGTAAGTAAATTGACGTTAATGGTCTTCTGGAATGCTCATGGCCCTGTTTTGTGGCTCTTTAGATCAAAATTTTACTTTAAATGCAAACATTTTAGATTAGGCTTGATGATGAACGTAATGAAAATCAACTGAAAACGGAAATAGGTGCGAACACTAATTTACTTAACTTTCCACATTGCGTTTCGAGTCTTAAACCGCTATCATCAGGTGGATTTTATGTCAATTTAAAGGTATGTATGTGCTGTATGTACCACTTTTCTGCAACTTGAGGCACTGTCGTTCAGTGAGTATAAGATACTTCGCTGACGATGCGCCTGTATATGTGTAGTATCATCGTTGGATGATCACAGGGGAATGCAGAAAGCCCTATACGAAATTTCCACTTGCTATTGCGAATAACAGCTCTTTTTCGATGCGTGAAAAGGTTGGTAAGGCCCGTTACGGAAAGAACCCGATAGTATCTGATTTCAAGATTAGTGATGAATATCTTGAACGCACATCTTGTAAGTGTTTAAGTGTAATACTGAGCAGCAATATAAAATAAGGTAATGACTTAAAATTAGAATTATTTACGTTTTCAGTGTATAGCACTTCACATGAAATATAGTCAATAGTACATAAAATATATAAATAGATATAGATACAGATAACACATTATACAGGTGTTATATGGTAATGTCCAGTCCCCTTATCCTGTCAAGGCTTGATGGGGTAGCCATCAAAAAAGTCGTTTAGTTAATTCATGTGCCCTCTCATTATACACTCCTCGGCAATGTGTCACACGGTGTGGTTCGGCACTCCACAATCACAGCTTGGGCTGGGCTACTTTCATTTATGCAGACTGTGTGCACAGACTCAGTGTTCTGTTCAGATGCGATTTATATTCTACCATTTATGCCGTGGGACTTCAAAGTCTTTGGGTCTCTGTAGGGGATCAATAAGACGTTCCACTTCAGATGGAGCCTTCGTAGTCCAGGTTTCACTCAATTTGATGCCAATGGTGAAGTTTCTGTCAGCAAGCTGTTGGAAAGAGGTGAATTTCTGGAACGAAGTCGGTTTGTTCTCAACCCGCTAATATGTTTATGGATGGGAAGTTGAAGATTATTCTTTCTTGGAACTTTCGTTCAACAGTACTTCTTTTCGTCTTAACGGAGGAGGATCTATGTGGCTGAGCGTCGTAAGCCAGTATAGTGGAGTAGTTCTTAGGTATCCAGAGATGATTCTCATGGTTTTATAGAGCTAAGTGTCCATCTTATTTACGTGAGGGCTGTTCAGTCACTCCGGAGCACAATATCCAACCTGAGCGCGGAAGTTCGGAGCGTCCCTGTGGACGTTCCGCAGTTAGTACTGCAGTGTTTCAGGATAAGGTTGTTTAATTTATTTTAAAATGCTTCCTGAAAGCGTTCTGTCAAGAGTCAATCCATTTTAATTTGGGTGACTGATAGTGAATCATTGTGTCGTTCACACAGACTTCCACTTTAAAATCTGCCGCACTATTCTGTAAGTGGTAGCTGCTTAGGAAGATTGGATATAAGTCTCCGCATGGTGAAATATTTATATATAAGAGTCGCTTAAATTAAAACGAGACAGATGAAGAAAAGTAAGAGAACTGTTTATCATTTGAAAAGTAATCGCCATAGCTATTAATATATTTGTCCCACTGTGAGGCAAGATGGTCAGTGCCTTCATCGAAAAATTTTTGCGTTGCCTACGGAAATATTACCTTACCAAGGCACGCACTTCTTCGAACGAAGCAAATCGACGATCACGAACGTCATTCTTCAGGTTTATAGAGTAAAAATCCACTTCAGTTGCCTATAATTTCGTAATTTACTGCACGACTAGTTTCGAAGCAAAAAGCTTCGTCTTCAGGTGTCACCAAATAATTGTGTGGCAGTCGGGCCAGTCATTCATGGGGGTCACAGCCACGTCGAACAAAACCGGAGGGCCAGCTACCACGGCTTTCCCTGGGAAGCCCTTGCATATTCTCCTTACAATGCGATCCCTCCCCATGTGGTCTCCACGTTTTTGGAGCCCTGAAGAAATATATTCGAGACCTTCGATTTGCTTCTGCTGAAGAGATACATGCTTGGGTACAATCACTGTTCCGCAGACGACAACCTCAAACATTTTTCCACGAAGGCATTGACCATCTTGCCTCACAGAGAGGTAAATATATTAACAGTTATGGCAATTACTTTTGAAATGATGAGCAGTTTACTTACTTTTTTCCATCTGCTACGTTTTCATTTGACTGCCGCTTGTACATGGCGGGAAAAAAAGTTCACTAGTGGCCATTACAATTGCTACACAACGAAGATGACCTGCTATAGACGCGAAATTTAACCGACAGGAAGAAGATGCTGTGATATGCACATGATTAGCTTTTCAGAGCATTCACACAAGGTTGGCGCCGGTGGCGACACCTACAACGTGCCGACATGAGGAAAGTTTCCAACCGGTTTCTCATACGCAAACAGCAGTTGACCGGCGTTGCCTGATGAAATGTTGTTGTGATACCTCGTGTAAGGAGGAGCAATCCGTACCACCCCGTTTCCGTCTTTGATAAAGGTCGGATTGTAGCCTATCGCGATTGCGGTTTAACGTATCGCGACATTGCTGCTCGCGTTGCTGTCACCAGAATATGGAATCGGTGTGTTCGGGAGGGTAATACGGAACGCCGTGCTGGATCCCAACGGCCTCGTATCACTAGCAGTCGAGATGACAGGCATGTTATCCGCATGGCTGTAACGGATCGTGCAGCCACGTCTCGATCCCTGAGTCAGCAGATGGGGACATTTGCAAGACAACAACCATCTGCACGAACAGTTCGACGACGTTTGCAGCAGCATGGACTATCAGCTCGGAGACCATGGCTGCGGTTACCCTTGACGCTGCATGACAGACAGGAGCGCTTGTGACCTGGGTGCACGAATGGCAAAGGTCACTTTTCGGATGAATCCAGGTTCTGTTTACAGCATCATGATGGTCGCGTCCGTGTTTGGCGACATCGCGGTGAACGCACATTGGAAGCGTGTATTCGTCATCGCCATACTGGCGTATCACCCGGCGTGATGGTATGGCGTACCATTGGTTACCCGTCTCGGCCACCTCTTGTTCGCATTGATGGCACTTTGAACAGTGGTCGTTCCATTTCAGATGCGTAACGACCCGTGGCTCGGCCCTTCTTTCGATCCCTGCGAAACCGTACATTTCAGCAGGATAATGCACGACCGCATGTTGCAGGTCCTGTACGGGCCTTCCTGGGTAGAGAATATGTTCGACTGTTGCCCTGGCCAGCACATTCTCCACATCTCACACCAATTGAAAATGTCTGGTCAATGGTGGCCGAGCAACTGGCTCGTCACAATACGCCAGTGACTACTCTTGATGAACTGTGGTATCGTGTTGAAGCTGCATGGGCAGCTGTACCTGTACACGCCATCCAATCTCTGTTTGACTCAATGCCCAGGCGTATCAAGGCCGTTATTATGGCCAGAGGTGATTGCTCTAGGTACTGGTTTCTCAGATTCTATGCACCCAAATTGCGTGAAAATGTAATAACATGTCAGTTCTAGTGTAATATATTTGTCCAATGAATACCCGTTTATCATCTACATTTCTTCTTGGTGTTGCAATTTTAATGGCGAGTAGTGTAGTACACTTGGAAAGACGACTCTCGATTTTGAGCCGACGACAGCGCAAGTCACCTGGGGTACAGTAGATGTACTGATTATGGTTTCAAGGTCGTCCGCCAACAGACAGTGTAGTGGCATAGCTATCAGAGCGCCATCTGTGTCTACTCTTTAATAGGGAACACTCTTAGCCAGAAGACTCAGTGTAGCGCAAACGTGTGAAACAAGCGGGCAACCATGCCACGAAGATCCACTCGTGCTTCCTACAGCCAACTGAGCGAGTTGTCGAATTGTGGCCTTCCGAGTGGCGGATTCTTCCTCTCGGAGAACAGACACAGAAGTTGAACGTGCTTCGTCAGTTGTGCAGCGATGGTGATTCCAGTGGTCACGTGATCATCCTCAAGCTGGGAGACGAGATTCTGGACATTCGCGCTGCACAGACGCCCGCCAGGATCCTCATATTGTAAGGGCAGCAGTGGCAAATCCTGCAGCCACCACAGCATAGATAATAGGGCTGGTGAGCCCATACGTGTCAATACAAAAGGTTGCGAACCGGTTATTAGCAGTGTGACTACGGGCACGCCCACCTCTAGCCCGTCTTCCACTCACGCCACAGCACTGAGGTGCACGGCTCGATTGGTAACGTCTGAGGATCACTTGGAAGATGGAACGGCACGTCGTGCTTTTCACCGATGAAAGCGGGTTCTGCATGCATCCAAGTGATGGTTGTTTGTGTGTACGACGTAGACCTGGCAAGTGCTATCTCGTGGAGTACATTCGTCCAAAACTGGCCCGACCCAGGGACTTATGGTCTCGGAGCGATATGCTAAACTCTCTTCTTTTGCGGTTCTTACAACAGGAAGGTGATGTGTGACTCCAACAGGATAATTCTCGCCCACACCATGCCTGTGAAACTCAACGTGTTCTACAAGACGTGCAGCAATTTCCCTGGCCAGCACTATCTCTAGACTTGTCCCCAATCGAGCACTTGTGTGATATGATGGGACAAGAAGTGACTTGTATGACTTGTCAACCAACAAAACTTACAGAACTAATCGAATAGGTCGAGCAGGTGTTACATAACCTATCCCAGGACAGTATTAGCCATCTTTACGATCGACTGGAGGCTTGAGCCAGCCCATGCATTGCCGACCGTAGAGGTTACACCACGTACTAATATGGATGTTTATGCACGAGTCGGCACCTGGTACCTCAGAACCAAGTGTGCTATTGATCTATAAATGTAATCATTTCATGTACTCCATATGCACTGTTGCAACAATAAATCTTTATTGAACTGTAAACCTCTAAAACGGCACTAATTTTTCTTTTTCCGGCGGTGTAAGTTGTTGAGATTACCAGTCAGAGTGTTTTCAGCACTTCGGAACGCCTTGTCCTGAAATATAAGCTTACATCGTCAGCATATACAAACTGGTATCACATGTGTCAGAAATATAAAGGTTGAAAAGGGAAGGCTATAATGCTGTGGTAACCCATTATTCAATTTCCTTTTCTTTCTTATAAGATTACTCTGCACTACTCGTAAGTGACCGTCTAAAGTCACGTTAGTGATTAATCTCAGGGTGGTTTGGCACCGTTAGGGAGACGAATGGAAGACTTCGATCTGTTGAACTGGATCTGGAAAAAACTTGTATGCACCTGTAAGGGAGATTCAAAACTGTTTCGAGACTCTTCTCAAGTATTTATTTAATATTTTTTATTAAAAATGAAATTCCTCCAGCTTTTTGTTTACTTCGGCACTAGTTTCGACGTTGCGTCAGCGCCATCTTCAGGCCCGTACACTTTGATGAAATCAGTTGTGTGTGGCTCAGTGTAGAAGTCCGCGGAGAGATCAACACGTGCTCCACATGGATGGCAGGCAGTAACTAGGGTCTAATGTAGGCATGACGACTGACATCGAACGAATTCATAATGAGCTGGGAGCTTCAAGGAGCATCCTTGGAAGAAGATGACGTAGTTTTCGCTGTAGACTATTGGGAAAAATTAGAGGCGCTGTTAGTACCTTAATCTATTAGGTAAGAGCTTTTTCTTACGTTATTGTTAGTGTAATTCATTCCACTCCTCCGCAAAGAAAAATCAGAGAATTGGTACCACTTACATCTGGTTTCGCCGATACGTCACCTTCTCAGGATGGACGTGCAGTACCTACATATTGCTGTTAGACTTGCCGTGCTGTCTGTAGGTCGCTCTCAGCGCACTTGATTTGTAATCCGGTCACACAACATTGGACCTTCACACTGCTTGACTTCGAGGCACTTGGCAAAAGAAACCGCAAATGTCTTCCCTGCGCTACCTTGAAAGCGCCGTCTGAAAGGAATTTCACTTTCTGAATGGGAGGTGTGCAACAGGTTGTCGGTAGAACTTTTCTAAGTTCCTTATTTCTTAAAACAACTCGGAAGTAAAGTTTCTCCTGACATGTAACAGATTGTTAATTATGTAACTGTGAAATGGTTCGGTGTTCGAATCTACATACTTTCTAACAAAATGTGATACCAGAGCACGCTTCGCGGGCCGACGACTCTTAACTTGGAGTTCTCACTAGTTTCTCACAGTAGTTCCATGTTCTCACTAGTAGAAAACGTTTTTAAGTGGCAGAAACTTTCATCATTGCCTATGTTCCAGTAAAGGAATAAAAATAAGTCATCACATTATTATGCATGAAATTTACTGGTACCCTATTTCATAGTTCTATTTTGATGCATGGAATTACTACCAGCGTTTAGCTGCATGTTTTTATCGTGCCTGAGTTCTTTCTCTTAATCAGCAAAAACACAGACGACAGTCCTAGAATTAAACTTACATAATTTGGTTTGCAGCCATGCATCCAATGTCTCCGCATTCATGAAAGTATGAACTGAAATTTACTAAAACATTGAAGAAGCAGAGATTATAAATGTTGTGGATTGGCAGGAGCCAACCCACGGAGTTTGGAGGAAGCCGAAAGGCACGCGTTTAAGCTCACGCAGGCTGGCGTGAGGTCTGGGACATGACAAGGTATTTAGACTTCAGAAAAAAGGTGGTACTTGGTGGAATACTTAACTTTTAATCCATTAATGTTGAATGTAGCTCTTGTCTGTACATTATTTAGAATATCAATAGCAACTGATAATGGCGCCTTGCTAGGTCGTAGCAAGTGACGTAGCTGAAGGCTATGCTAACTATCGTCTCGGCAAATGAGAGCGTATTTTGTCAGTGAACCATCGCTAGCAAAGTCGGTTGTACAACTGGGGCGAGTGCTAGGAAGTCTCTCTAGATCTGCCGTGTGGCGGCGCTCGGTCTGCAATCACTGATAGTGGCGACACGCGGGTCCGACGTCTACTACCGGACCGCGGCCGATTAAAGGCTACCACCTAGGAAGTGTGGTGTCTGGCGGTAACACCACAATAATCATCTTGCGTTCACACAATTCTGATTCTGCAGTTTCACATGGGGGGAAAAAACTGAGTTGGATCACCACTGCTGACTGCTTTTCCAGTTGTTACTGCGCTAAGCAGTTCTGCGTACAGAGGGGCTAAACTATTATTTTGCGATACCACTTTACAGCCATCGAAGATCGTCTTTGACATACGCTACGTTTCGGCGATTGTTATTACCGAAAACATCGAGGGTGCTTTTGAGTAGCTTAGTGTCTAGTACCCTTCAGAATTAAGTGTGCCACTGTAATAATAGATGTGGTTTTAACCAGCTGTAGAGGACTGTATGCGGAGCTGTGCAATGTGGTCAGCTAACTACAAATACATTTTAGTTGCAGGTGCGTCAAAGGTTCATTTTGGGGTGAGCGTGATAACGTTAGAAGAGAAGGAGGACATAGACAGACAGCGATGGGGAAGAAGCAGGTGAGCTTACATATGGGGGGAAAAGAGGAGATGGACTGAGATAGGGGAGGGGGAGATGGACTGAGAGACGGATACAGGAACGAAAGAGAATGAGATGAAATGGGAGAGGGGAAGGAGGAGATAAAGAGCAGGGATAGAGAGAGAGGATGGTGGAGATGAACTGAGAAAGGGACAGGGACGTAGGGAATGGATGGAGAGAGGAGGAGGATAACGTTTTACACGGTTATAATTGCCGTAGATCAAATGTAATTTGACATAGTCTGTAGGTTCGTGACTGGTTGTGGATGTACATCTTTTTTCCTTGTTGTCCGACACTTCCCAGAACATGCTCTCTGGGAATTACAATAGCAAACCTCTCCCTGAAGCACAACGCGACTCTGGTAGCGTCGGCAACTCAAGTTTATTGAGCATATCAATAAATCTAAAAACGGGAGACCGACCTGATTCTACATCTCCATGGTGTAGCTGATTTTCAGATGAATGTGGTTCAGAAAGGCGAGGAATTTATCTAGTTCTTCTCTGTTGTGAGACAAAGCAACAAACGTGTCCGTCAGATTCTTACCCAGTGACTATACTGCTCCGAAAAAGTGCATGAAAACACTCTTCACTTTACAGTCGATTGTATTCATTTTAGTTCCGAATAACCAGTATTTTTCGGTACTTGTTTGATCTCGATTATAAAAGGTATTTTTCTTTTTTACCGATAACTGGACATAAAACCGATGTGTCAATTGACCATAGCAGTAGTGGTAAAATTTTTGGTTTTAGACAATTTTTTTAAATAGCCACTACCTTAATAGATCATTTGATTTTTTTTCGAAACAGCGTTTTTTTTTACTGTCAAAAATGACTCTGAGCACTATGGGAGCTAACTTCTGAGGTCATCAGTCCCCAGAACTTAGAACTAGTTAAACCTAACTAACCTAAAGACATCACACACATCCATGCCCGAGGCAGGATTCGAATCGGCGACCGTAGCGGTCGCGAGGGTCCAGACTGTAGCGACTAGAACCGCTCGTTTGTGACTGTCGGCAAAAAACTCCCTTTAAAAATAAAGGTATATATTTGTATGAAAAATGGCTTTTTCAGGCGCAGTAGTTAAAGAAAAGGAACGCTACAAATTTGACACATAAGCTTATTATTTGTCTGCTATTTCTGTGAGATAGTAAAAAAGGAAGTAACGGCATGAGTAATTAATTAGAAACGTAACAGTTCTTTCTTAGTATATTATGAAAGCGGAAATTAGTTGATCTGCTTCCTGTGGCAATATAGTTTGCCTCTGTCTCCCTGCTTGTAGCTCTTAGAAACGGACAACTTAACACGAAAATATGTTTTCTCCTTTTACTACTGACTACTAGCAATACCCAAATTATGATACGATGATCGGTTACAACTTGAGTTTTTAGCAGAGATTTTAAAAATTAGGATCAGTAGGAGAATAATGGAAATTTTTTTGTAGTTTTGAAACTCTCATTACGTTTCGAGAAAGGCACGGAACGGAAGATGGAATATGTCTCGTATTATTTACTTATTTTATTTGCCATACATAACTTTGTAATGAGGGCAGCCACAGCTGTTTAAACGTCATAATGAATGGAAGTTAAATGAACCACAAGACAGCTGTAATAGCTGATTTCTTTATTGTCGTAACCGGTTGCGTTGCATTAAAACAGCATCCTCAGGAGAAAACAGCGCCGCCGGCATACATAGTCAAAAATCAACCCCTGAAGAGAGGAATTCGTCAAAATAGATAAGGGAGTACACAGGGGCGAATCGTGTGGTGGCACACCTGTGGAAAGGATAGGAAAAACTGACCAGCTAAAACCGATATTATTATTTTAGTTCTGAATAAGTGGTATTCTTCGGTATTTGTCTGGTCTCGGTTATAACAGTTGCTTTTCATTTTGTACTAACAACAGCGTAAAAAAAGAAATATCAAGTAGGCATAGCAGCAGCAATAAAATCTTTCGTGTTTAAATAAACCTTTTTTTAAAAAAAGCAGTAATTTTTGCTCAGAAATTGAATCGGTTTGAAATATTGCGTTATTAAAGAAAATGGGAAAAGCGATCAGTGCTGTTCTAATAACAATGCCGACAGAATCGAGGAGCAAACACATGGCATAAGAACTGGTACACCACTGCTGAGACAATAATGTCCTTGTTGCCGTGTGTCGCGGCTTAAAGTACGTGCAGTGTGCAAGACACGTCCCAACTGCTGTATACTGTAGTACCCCGCTGTCGTCGCCGAACACCCGGTGTATTGCAGACCTGCACCCAACCCTAGTCTGAAAAAATTTTAACGAAGAGACGTAGCAATGTAGCGCAATGCTTCATTTGGTTAGAATATTAAAGATTTGTTTTCCATATCTATGAAATAATGAAAGAGTAAGTCAATTATGGTAACAGTAATAAATTAAAAACTTAACAGCAATTCATAGTTATAATAAAAATGGAAAGTAACTGATCTGCTGCCTGTGTCTAGATAAAATCTGCGTGTAGTCCTTTGAAACGGACAAATTAACACGAAAGTAGAGATCTTCAGCGTCAGTTTTCACCCGCTCGTAGCTCCCAAATAGTGGTATGATTCCCGGTTACAGCACTACTTCAAAACAGGAATCAGTTGTAGAATAGGAGAATGCTGGTGTTTTTTTGTGATAGTGAAACCTTCCCGTCTCCTCTATATCTCTTTTGTTCCCTTCTACAATAACCTATGAAACCTTTCCTTAGGATTTCTATCTCTTGCTTAATAATAACAAATGAAATCTTCCCTTTGAAATTTATTCTCTTTCTCAATCTTCGTATACAAATTTAATTGCTGCTTATTAAAAGTGATTTTCCGATTATTTCCACGAAACATAGAATGTGTCGTCGTCGTGGCCCTCAGTCGTTATCTGCAATAACCCAAAACTGTTCCTTACCTTTTTTACTGTTACTAGATCGCCATCTGACTGCTACATCGAACTGCGACATGAATATACTTACTCTGGTTTACTATACTCTATTAACTGCTGGTGGGCTATCATAATAAGTGGTTGTATTTATCACCAAAGCTGACGTTATTCTTTAATAGCAAAGCTGACATTATTCTTTAATTAATTTGACTGAAGTTACGTAATTCATAGTTACACTTTTTCTTGACAACAATAAAATTTTTGCAAAGTTTTACGTTGATGGTTTTTGGGATGGATTATAATCAGTAATGCAACAGTGCTGCCAAAAATTAATTATATTCTGAAAACGCTTCAAATATTTACTGTTGGTAATGAAATGATTTTACAGACGTTCAAATGGGACTTACTTTTTACAATAATCTTACAACTAGCATTGCGCGAACATACCTTCAGTAGTCTTGAGTTTCGCAAAGAAAATAAATCAATAATATTAGTTCCTCTTATGATAATAATTAGTTGATGTCACTGTACATCCGTTTATAATCTCTTGTAAATCATAGCTGGTGGCTTCAGACCTGCTACCAAGTCGCTTCACATCTCGCTTACTACTGACTTCCTACGAACGCTAAAGTGCGGTCTCTCCCGCCAACAATGCTTTCTGGTGCAGATAATCCCGGCTACCATTACAAAATGTATCAATGAGCGGTCTTTCCCGCTCTTTCCTTAAAATGTATCCATACGCGTTCTCTCCCGCTCTTTTTAAAATTATGTCAATGTGCGGTCCCTCTTGCCAACAATACTTTGGTGCAGACATTCCCTGCTACCACAATTATTTCCAACATGACAAATATTAATTATTCCTACTTAATCCTATTAATAAAATATAAACATCTTTCATAAATTGTGGTTTGACAATAGACAATAGACATATACACGTCTTACAATAGTCAACCACTTAACACTTTTAGAGAAAAGAAGCGGACCGTGAACGGCCTAAGTTTTCTTTTGTTTGTCTACTTAATTTAATTTTTTGTTTCTGTGTACCCTGAAATTGACAGAGTCAGAATTTTTCAGTCTTTGTTCCATATCAGGGTTTATTACAGGGAACAGTAGGAGTAAATAACTGAAATCGATTATATCAGAAACCATTTATTTTGAATGGCGCGGAAAACAAAAACCGATGTAACCGAGAAACGGTTGTTTCAACGACAACCGTCATCCCTAACCAGCAGAGGTATGGAAACGTCGAGCATTTAAGAAGTTTGAAGAGGAATACGACGGGTCTTTATTTTAAAGGCTCTGAATGTATTATCACCAACGACAACGGCCAGGAAAACCTGCAGACTTGTGTAGTAGTGGAACCGTTTTGGGATGTCCACGGCCACAGGCGGGATGCTGTGGAGGAGCGGGGAGCCGGCGGGAGCTAACGGTAGCCGGCAGTTTGCATGAGACAGCCGCGCCGGCCAGGCTGCACGCAACAGCAGCCGGCGCCGCTTGCCGCACGCGAGGTCCCCAGCCTCCCAGCCTGCTGCTCTGCCGTGCTGCGTCCACCTCCCTGCAGGAAACGGCGTCTGCGTGGCGCAAGTTCAGTGGCTTACCCGCGCGGCATTCATTAGTTTTGACGCATTTAAAATCGACGATGGACGCCAGAAGGTAGGGGCACACGACTGAGGGCCACATTGCGTCGAAGTATATACGAGAGTCACTCCAGAACAAATGCACACGATTTTTGTAAAAATACAGTTTTCATTCTGCATGTGTGAAACTTTTACAGTGTGGAGATACATCCTTCCCGCTTGTTTTCAAACTTAGTTCAACCTGTTTCCGTGAGTGGCGCCGTCACAGCATCTCTTCAAGATGGCTGCTACACTTGACGTTCGTCAGAAGCAACGTGCTGTCATAGAATTCGTGGGCTGTGAAAACGAGACAGTGGGAAACATCCAAAAGAGGTTGAAAAAGGTGTACGGAGATGCTGCTGTCGATCGCAGTACAGTCGGTGGGCAAGCAGGTTACGTGATGAAAGCGGGCACGGCAATATTGAGGGTTGTCCTCGCAGCGGCAGGCTTCGTACTGCACACATTCCAGACAATTTGCAGGGAGAGTTAACGAATTGGTGACTACTGACAGACGCATCACACTGAACGAATCGTCACGCTACGTTGGGATAGGAGAAGGAAGTGTTTGCAGAATACGGAAAGTGTTGGCGTTAAAAATGGATTGTGCCAGGTGGGTTCCCAGGATGTTGACAGTGGCTCATAAAGAAACAAGAAAAACGATATGCAGTCAACTTTTGGAACAGTACGAGAGTGGTGGAGATCAATTCCTGGGAAGAATCGTGACTGGTGATGAAACATGGCTCCATCATTTTTCACCAGAGACGAAGAGATAATCAATGGAGTGGCATCATGAAAATTCGCCAAAGGAAAAAAAATTAAAAACCACACCTTCTGCTGGAAAAGTTATGGCTACGGTGTTTTTCGATTCCGAAGGACTCTTGCTTGTGGACATCATGCCAAGTGGAACCACCATAAATTCTGATGCATATGTGACGACACTGAAGTAACTTCAAGCTCGACTGAGTCGTGTTCGACTACATCGGCAAAAGCGGGATTTTTTGCTGTTGCACGACAATGCACGGTTACATGTCAGTCAAAACACCATGGAAGCGATCACAAAACTCGGATGGACAACACTGAAACACCCGCATTACAGTCCTGACCTGGCTCCATGTGACTATCGTCTCTTTGGGAAACTGAAAGACTCCCTTCGTGGAACAAGGTTTGAAGATGATGACTCCCTTGTGCACGCTGACAAACAGTGGCACCAACAAGTTCGTCCAGTATTTTACCGTGCGGATATACAGGCGCTGGTTCCAAGATGGCGTAAGGCAGTTGAGAGGGATGGAAATTATTTGGAGAAATGAAAATATTGTTCCTAAAGGATGTATCTACACACTGTAAAACTTTCAGACATGTAGAATAAAAGATGGATAAAAAAAATAGTGTGCATTTCTTTTGGAGTGACCCTCGTATATTTTTTCATTTTCATTTTGTGTGTTTCATGAGTTCCTTGTGCCAACCCCTTCATCTCAGAGTAGCACTTGCAGTCTGCGTCCTCACTATATGTATTGTAGTCTCTGTCTTCCCTCACAGTTTCTATCCTCTTCAGCTCTATATAGTACGATGAAAGTTATTCCCTAATGTCTTAGCGCGTGCCCTACCATCCTTTGCCTTCTTCTTGTCAGTATTTACACATATTTTCACTGAAGCGAAAAAAAAAAAAACTGGTGTAGGGATGCTCATTCAAATGCAGAAATACGTAAACAGGCAGAATACAGCGCTGCGGTCGACAACGCCTATGTTATGTGAGGATAATAATATTGCTGTTTTTAGTACTTAGAAGCGATGTGCATGTTCTTTGCAGACATACCTGTCGATGTCATTTCGTCTTCCAAGGCAACTTTTCGTGCATCGGAATAAAACCTTTAAGGAATATGCGTAATGCTAAAGCGATGAGACATATCTGACGGAGCTGACAGCAGTTACATACCATACAGTAGTTCCAGACACGCGTTGCGTCCCACTGCGTGGGCTCTTTAGCAGCATTTGTGAGGAAAATTTATAAACAAGAACTGCAGTGCTGTTAGTGATTCGCAGCAGACAGACCATTAATAGGATGCTGTAGACATAAAAAATAAGAAAAATGAATTGAGAACTCTAACCACTAACTGATGAAGTATCTCTTTGCTCACAAACAACATCTGCGAAATCACTATCCAAAAAAAAAAACTGTGGAACAACTCAACAGGTAGTTGGCAATCAGGTTTCTGTTACTGACTACAAACACAAAAAGGAAAGAAGGAACTGTCTAATGCAGTGCAACCGTTATTCAGTACCTGTAAATTATTTCATGCCACTACTATTTCAAATCTAACCACACAACTGTGGCAGACCAGAACCTATTAGCAGTTCGAGGTAAGCCACAAATGTGAAATTTTCGCAGAATTTGATAAATATAAAGTGTCATGTTGCCTGGTGCTGAAGTGGAACTTGGACAACGAACAGGTCCCATAAGAGAAGAATGTTACGTTAGATTAGGTTAAAATAAATTTGTGACGCCTTTTTGGGCAGCAAGTAGATAAATATTTATTTTTTATTTCAAAGGCTTTTTTCCTGCAATTTAGTATTTATTTACGGTCCAGACGAGTTTTTATTTCTACATTGAGGGAATCTTCAGTGAATTATTGAAGAATACTACAGTTTTCTTTTTGTTTATAGATTCGCAACGTTTCACAACATAATTCTTACATGTATGGAGTCAAAGTTTTGCTCGTCTATTCTGCCAAAGTCTGTTTTTCATGTCATCTGGTCATACACGATGCAATAACATTAATATGAACACCGCCTATGTTCGACGTCAGCGTGCAGTAATCAGTCACAGGCAGCAGGTGGCAGTACCAGCAGTGGAGGGTACATAATTTGTGTCGATGCGACGCTGGGAACAGTGCAGTCTTTACCGTAATGTGGAAACGGAGCGATTTACCCACCTCGAAATGGGCATGATTATTGGCTTTCGAGCCTAGGGTAGAAGCATTTTCGAAAGCGCTAGGTTTGTAAACTGTTCGCGAGCCCCTGTGGTTGAGGAGGTACATCGTGATTGGCAAAATGGCGGTATCCAAAACCGGCGCCGAGGATTCTGTGGTGCACCTCGCGTCATAAATGACAGGGGTGAACTACGGCTGTTGAAATCTGTCCGGGCAAACGGCTAAGGAGATGCGTAAGGGTAAGGAGACGAGCAACTGTCGGCCAGAGGAACCAGTGTCTCCTCGGTGACCATTCAGCGAGCATTGCTGCGTATGGACCTCCGCAGCAGGCATGTGGTTCATGCAGTCAAACGGACTGCTGTTCATCAGAGACGAAGGTTGGAATTTGCACGTCAGTGGCAGAATAATAAATGAAAAGCACCAGTTTTCTTTTGTTCTACAGTATTACTTTTATTGTTAACCGGTTTTCGTCTTACAAGGGCATCTTCAGACATTTACTGAGTATTATCACCAAAGAAGTTACAATGTTTGCAGACAACACTGGAAGAGAAGTAACACGTCTAGACTGATGTAGAAACATACAGAAAGTAACTAACATCTTTGACAGTGTGGTGGTAATGCCGTGAAGAAGTAAAAATACATAAATAACAATGGACTAGACATGAAAACCTTTAACACAGAATAGGAATAGCATGCCTACATAACAGTTTCTATTAATAAACAAAACTAATAAATTAAAATAAAATTAGTACTAGACAAGGCTACATCAGGAGGTCTGAAACATGGAGAGTGATAATCAAACCAATTGAAGGAAGAGACAATTATCAGTTTAACCGCAGAATGCATAAGGAACTTAAGCAGTATCAATAAGATAAACAGAAATAAATAAATGCAGGAAAATGGAGGCGTTTGAGGGAACCTATAGTAAATGCAAACTTTGAAAGTGTGGGGGTACTAACATTATAATCAAAACAGTGGCTGTGTAACAGTTTGTATTAAATAAATGAACAAAGTAAAATATGAACAATATTTGATGAAACGACTAAAAGGGGTGTTGAACATGGACGGTAATACAAGTAACAGTTAAAAGAAAGCCTTAACTGTAGAAACTACAGTCTATATGGAATACAAAGACAACTTCAACAACACAAAAGAACTTAATGAATACAGGAAAATGGGAATATGTAGGAAGAGACAGCCTGGGAAGTAATGCACAACAGAGATGATTATACGAAGTTTAGGAGAGGGGAAGTGTTGAGCTGTGTCTGGTCATTTAGGATTAGTTCAGGACTGTGAGCAAAATGTTTGTTAATTTCCAGGGCTTCCAGCAGGCTGAGTTTATGGCCTTTGTTTGGTAGGTGAAGTATACGTGACACTGGCTAGTAGTTGTGACCCTCATTCAGTACATGCTCAGCAAATGAACACAGTAATCTCCAGCTGCGTTCATGTTCAGCCAGCCTAGTTGCTATGTCTCTGCCTGACTGACCGATGTAAAATTTGTCACAATCAGGATGATTTTGTATACCCCACTGTTGGCTAATAATTGGATATTATCTTTGCTATTCAAAACACACTGGGCTGTCGTGTTCCTGACATAGTAGGAAAGCCCATACTTGCAGGATTTCAGTGCTTTGGCTACAATATCTGATACCTCACTTAGAAATGGTAATGTACACACCATTTCTTGCAGACAGTGGATGGGGAAGCAGGTGGGGCATAGAGACGAGGGATAATTTTCCATTTTTGTTTCCTGTGTAGGATGTGGTAGCAGAATTTGACTTTCATTGAGTGGCGACAGGCAGCGATTTCAAATGAATCACGTTATGTGTTCCATCGGACGAACGAAAGGTTCCAGGCCGGAGGAGGGAGCGTTGTGGTATGGAGAATGTGTTCGTGGCGTTCCCTGGATCATCTCATCATTCAGAAAGCACAGTGGATCAACAGAAGTATGCATGTGCCCTTTGGGACCATTTCCGCCGCTACATGCAGTT
The DNA here is from genome assembly GCF_021461385.2 of Schistocerca piceifrons. Lineage (NCBI taxonomy): Eukaryota > Metazoa > Arthropoda > Insecta > Orthoptera > Acrididae > Schistocerca > Schistocerca piceifrons. The sequence goes on along the minus strand of NC_060138.1, from coordinate 141,291,005 downwards.
TTGTTTTTCCCTAGCACGATGGCGTCTAGCAGCAGGATAACGCAACGAGTCACGCAGCTCGCAGTGTACGTGCGCTGCTCGAAGAGCAGTAGGATGAGTTTACCGTACTCTCCTGGCCACCAAACTCCCCGTATTTAAGCCCAGTCGAGTATCTGGGAGACGAGCACGATTGGGCTGTTGGTGTCATGGATCCTCAACCGAGAAACATTGCGCAGCTGGCCACAGTACCGGAGTCAGCAAAGCTCCACATCCCTATCGGTACCTTCCACAGTCTAACTCTCTTCCTTCACATCTCGCAGCGGGCCACGCTGCAAAAGGTGGTTATTCAGGCTTCTGACATGTGCTCACATTAATGGGACTGGACAGAGTATATTGCAGGGCGCTCTTCCGTAACACTCTCTAACATATCGCTAAATGACAGTAAATGCAGATTTTGATTAGACAGACGCGTAAGTGTAACATTTTATCGATGCACAAATTCTGGTGTGAACTGTTGTGAATTTATAAATAACAACAAAGCTGCATCATTGCACAAAAAAATGGACTGAAATATCTTGAATGGGAAAGGAGAAACGCGCGCCTGGAAAACAAAGATATGCGATACTACAGAGAGAGAAAAAAGCTGTTTGAAATCATAAAACGAGAATTTGAAGCTACTGACGAATTCTGAAGATTATATTTGGAGATCGGATAGCTAACCAAGAAGGACTTAATCCTACTGGAGAGAAAAGAAATTTGTGGTACTACTTGACTAGCAGAAGGGATAAAAATACTGGAGGAAGACCGAGGGTTTGCTACAGTAAGGAGGTTCAAGTAGCTTTTGATTGTAGCAGTTATGCATAAATGGAGAGGCTGCCACAGTAAAGACTAGCGTGGACAGGTGCATGAAACAAGTCTTCGAAATGAAGACAACAGCAACAACAATAACATCAACCGTTCGGGATTGTGACGGCCTTCTATTGTGACGGCAAATATCGGAGTTGTGGTGAGTATACGACAGCATATCGAACATTTGTGAACATCTTCTAGTTATATTTGACGCAAGCGTTGCAGAAAATGTCTTTCCGACGTGCTCACGAGGGCATGACAACTTCCCCAAGCCCATATTCACGTACTGTTCGTCCCCATATTCACCTACTATTCGTCCTCTTCGTTTTCCTACTATCGAGTTCCAGTCCCCCATCACAATTAAATTTTCGTCTCCTTAATTATCTGAAGAATTTCTTTTATCTCATCATACATTTCGTCCATCTATTTATCGTCTGTGGAGCTAATTGGCATGTAAATTTGTGCTATTCTAGTAGGCGTCGGCTTCGTGTCTCTTTCGGCAAAGATAATGCGTTCAGTATGCTGTTCATAGTAGCTTAGCCGCATTTCTATTTTCTTATTCATTATTAAACGCACCTCTGAATTACCCCTACTTGATTTTGTATTTGTAACCTTTATACACCTGACCAGAAGTCCTGTTCCTCCTGCCACCGAACTGCACTAATTCCCGCTGTATCTAACTTCAACCTATCCATTTTCTGTTTTAAATTTTCTGACCTACGTGCCCAGTTAAGGGATCTAACATTCCACGCTCCGATCCGCAGAACACCGGTTTGTTTATCCTGATGTGACATCCACATGAATAGTTCCTGCCTGGAGATCGGAATGAGGGACAACTTTACTTCCGGAATACTTTACCCAAGAGGACACCATCATCATTTAACCATACAGTAAAGCTGCATGCCCGCGGGAAAAATTACGGCTGTAGTTTCCCCTTGCTCTCAGCTGTTCGCAGCACCAGCACAGTAAGGCCGTTGTGCTTGTTATTACAAGGCCAGATCAGTCAATTATCCAGACTGCTGCCACTGCGTCTATTGAAAAGGCTGCTGCCCCTCTTCAGGAACCACACGTTATCTGTGCTGCAGATGAACGCGAACCACCCCACCGACGGCCAGGTCCATGGTTCAAGGGGAGGAGGGGAGGGGGAGGGGGAAGAGAGGTGAACATATGATTGTCCTAAATAACAAGCAAAAACGGGCCTAAAATTTAAAGAACTCTTATGAACAGTACTTTCTGTCATTTCGAAATCACTCGTAAAAGCAGCAGTATCAACTCAAATGTTTGTTACAGTGACTTAAGATATGCTTACTTTCGCTGTCAATGAACTCCTCAGTATGATCACTGTAAAAAAATAAATAAATAAAAGAAAAGCACCTGCCATAATCTCCTGCAATCATGCAGCACCGCCGCCGGAATGGCCGCGTGGTTTGAGGCGCCGTGTCACAGATTGCGCGGCATCTTACGCCAGAGATTCGAGTCTTCCCTCAGCCATGAGTGTGTGTGTTGTTCTTAGTATAAGTTAGTTTAAATTAGTTTAAGTAGTGTGTAAGTCTAGAGATCGATGACCTCAGCAGTTTAGTCCCTTGGGGATTCACACAAATGTTAACATTTTTCACGTAGCGCTATTTCCGTGCCGACTCTTCCTTTGAACGCTGTAAGTGACTGCTACGATCACTACATTCGTAGAAGCACGTCAATGTACCCCTGAATGTCTCTGTTTTGTGATAACGTCGGTGGTTTCAGGTGAAAGACACCGACACTTCAAAAAAGAAAAAGTTATTAAAATGGTTGTTTCAAGCAGAAATCCTTGGTACTCAAAGGGTTAACATGTGTACCAACAGCGTTTAAAGGAAATTAAATTTTGATATTTCTTTTGAACAACAAATGTTTTTGCTTCAGTCACATTTAATAGCAATATTTTCTTCAGCATGCTTCCGTCCTCTAGTGCACAGCAACTAATTCTGCACTGATTTCTGTATTTCTATGACTACTTACGCCAGAGATAAGAATGTTTTGCTTGTTATGTGTAGCAATGAAGCTAAGTGTCAACGTTCTTCTTAGAAATTTACAGTGAGTTACGATCCAAAATTTTATTGTAACTAAACGTGGCACTGATTGATTGGAATAACCTAGTAATTACTTTCAAGCAATAGATAATATGTTTAAAAATTAAAATCCTGATTAATTTATAGATGTACACATTATGATGACAGCTGCTGCTGAAAAGCATCGTCATAAAAGAAAAATTGCTATTAAAAGAGTCTGAGATATTTTGTCACTGAGATCTATATCACGAGGATATATTTAAGTTTTACATTTTAATGTTTTGAAACTTAAGCGATCGATTTCGTCTCTCTCTATTACTAGATGTTAAAGCTCCAAATGCAGGCACGACATTGTTCAGACGACGTTCAGAAATCGCAGCTTACGAGATACGTACATTTTGCATGGTTAGCGCGGTCAAAGGAAAGAGCGAACCTAATGACGGCGAGAATATTCATGCCGACGCAAATGGCTGGCGCACCGCGATGGCTAATGAAGGGAGCGAGCGTGTCATGATTAATAACCGCAGCAATTTTTCATCTTCCGCCAGGGCGTTACGCCACGTCTGGATTCATCTCCGCGGTCTAAACGCGCCCTGTATCCTAATGGTCGTGAAAACATCCGTGGATAAAGGTCTGCCATTTGTCCGAGAGTTGTGGTAATTTATAATACGAATGTGTGCGTGGCTCCTTTCTCGCTAATGTCGGACGTCTTAACTGCGCGACGAGGAGTCATGAATTCCGGAGTTAAGTCTCGCCACGCATGTTCGTTTATTTAGGTGTACGTTAGCACTGTTTGTGCTGCCAGATGGTCACCAGCCTTTTTTTTCCCGGCAGCTCATCCGTCAGCAATGAGAGCACTCAGCAAAGTGGGAGGAGTGAAATATCATAATGCTGCCACGATAGAGCAACCCGTATGTTTATTGTCTCTGTAAGTCCATCTTTCTGCAAGACGTTTGAGAGACTTTGGTTGTTCAGTATAAAATATAAAATTAAAAACACCTCCACCAGCCTATATTTTTAACGTAATTTGTTTATGTGACCAATTTCGGCGTTTCAGTTCGCCATCTTCAGGCTCCTTTGCAAAGACAACAACAATAATAAGAGTCTGAACTACGTAATAAAGAGGCGTTGTAAAATTTAATCTGTCGTAAACATTTAACAAAACCAAACTGTACAAAGTGTGACATCATTGTCAATGATAAACTAAGAAATAAAACGAGAGAACAGTTGCACACTGTACGAACATAAACTCGGGAACAAAATATACATATGCCATGTAATATAACTGTGATGGTTTCCCTTCACTGAATTCACGGACATTGACATTAGCACTACTTTCTAGTTGTTTATGAATATATGATACTGTAGTTGTGTAAAAATGACAAGCAGTTTTGATCTACGATTGATAGTTTCACTATACTACTATACGGCACATACATATTTGGTTTCCGAGTCTATATTCATACAGTGTGCAACTGTTCTGTCATTTTATAGCTTAGTTCATCTTGACTTTGATGTCACACCTTGTATAGGGGTTTGGTTTTTGTTAAGTGTTTACCACATGTTACCACTGTGTATAATTCATCCCTTTAAATCTTGCACTGCCGCTGTATTATGTAGTTGACATTGTCATTATTGTTGTTGTCCTGAAGACGGCGAAGTGAAACGTCGAAACTGCGCACATAAAATAACATTCAAATCATAGACGGCTGAAGGTGTTTTTAATTTTACATTTCGTATGTTAGAGTAGTCGCGGAGGTTTTACTTTTCTCTTTCCCGCAACCCTCACCCTCAGTGTGTCTGAACACGTCGCTTTGGCTCTAAAAAGTAATTAGGTTTCGCAGATCCTTGAGTCATTACGATGAAATGGCATTGCGTAACTCATCAGGAATTAACTTTCAACAAACACTTATTGCTCTTTCTGCGAGTTTTCTACATCATTGCCATCTCCTTCTATCTTGACAGTCTTTTTCTTTCTTGGCTCTGTCTCGTGTCGCACGCCTCACTTCATTGTTCCAATGTAGTCAGGGCAGTTCTGTTTTGTTGTGTCATGGCGGTCTCCAGTATCATATTTGAGAGGGTCACTTTCCCCTGTCTTTCTTCTAAAATGTCCATACCGTGTTAAGCGTTTGTTTTCCGTTGCATCTGCAATATCCTGGAAAAATCCCATCTGTTTTAGTAACAATTTCTTATTTTGTTTTATTTTATTTTTGTGTTAGATCACAACTTCGTTGCCTTTAATTTCTTTTCGTTGATCCTGACCACTTACCACAGTTCAGCACCATACAGAGCAATATTCTCTACTACAGTTTTGTATATCCTCCTTTTAAATTTCTTCACGTAATTTTATTCCAAATAATGGAGTGTAGCTGCTTGATTGCTACATTTTCCTTCCCCATTCTGTGCTTTATTTCCTCGTTGCTTCCATCTTTATCCGAAATGATTGTCCCTAAATGTTTGTATGCTCGGCTATACTTCACCATAGATCCATCATACATAATAGTATCCCTTCCTGCACTTCCGACAGCCAAGTATTAAATCTTTATCAAGTGTATTTACATATCACACTTCTGATATTCCTCTTGAAGGCATCTTAATATAAAATACACATCCTCCTCTTCCTCGGCGAAATTGAGGGAGAAACAGGTTTCATCATGTATTAAATTGCCATGTTTTTGCACATCCTTCTCGTATATTTCAAAGCTTCACTTTTAAAGGGGTAGGTGCTAAATAGCATCCTTGTCTCAGTTAACTAACCTTAAATTTCTGTGATAGTAGCTTCCCAGCTTTAACAAGACCAGTATTATCCGAATACAGCTTTCTATCGGCTGGTACCTGATATTTGTGAATACTCTGAGTATTCATTGCTTCTCACATCATAGAAAATGGTACACTGTCATAGGCCTTACGCAATTCTATAAAAACCTATGCGTGTCACCAAGTTCCGTGCCAGTCCCTTGTCAGTCGCCTTCCAATTCTGCAGATACAATCAATACTAGACCAGTCTGCCCGGAAACCACTTTGTTCGTCTACTTCCTCAGTTCTTCTTTCGATACTAGTTTTAACGATCTTACCATAGAGTCTCAATATTTTACACAATCATTCTTGCGACTTCTCTAAATGTGTTTGTGATGAAGTCTTCTTTAAACTCGACAGGGATTTGCCCTCTACCAAGACAGATCTTAAATAGCTCCACGAAATGTTCAAATAATACGTTTGGCCTGGCCTTCAACAACTCCGTATAAAAAGGAGAATCAAAGTGCACACCGAAGCAGGAAACGGTCACATCCACATCTTGATCCTTCGTAGACTCTGCATTCCTCCACCTTAAAACAAGTACTTTGTTTTCCTATAGCATAATCAGTAATAGAATCTAATTTCTTTGTAGGCTGTATCCATGTATACTAATACATGTCTTCGCTTTGAAAAAAACCATTCCATATCATAAGACTGTACGGCTCACACGTTCCTGCCTACTTCTGCCCCAGATTCTTATGCAGTCTTTCTGGCATCCTGCTTAGTCATTCGAACATTAAAATCTCCTAAAAGATAGAGCTCTTTCATATTGCCAATGCCATCTATGAGGTTCGTCAAAACATTAAACAAATTATTCTTCTCAACGTCATTAGCATTATCTGTGGGTCCACATCTTGCAATCATCGCAGCATCGTATCCATTGAGCTTCAGATACTCTCATATCAGACATTCCTTGACTTGTCCCATTTCCTAATGCTGCGTTCTCACTTTTTATGAATTGCAACAGATATCCCCTTCTTTGTCCAAATTTTTTTAAAATTTAAGACCACCGATTTCAACAGGCTATGCTGTCATCTACAGGTATTACAATTTTTTGTTGTAAAACATGTTCATTTTACTAAAGAAAGATTTTAAGACGTGAAGATGACAGCATAGTATGTTTAAACCAGTTGTATTAAACATTATATGTATATATGCGATATGGGCTGTTGAATGGATATTAGCAGTTAAACAGATCGTCCTTCAGTTCTCGTTTTATTCTGGTCTTGTTCCGTGGCTTTAGTCTTGGGTTTTTAGAAGTTTAAAATTCTCCAAGTGTTAGGAGCGCCTCACTCCACACCCCCCACCCCAACCTGGAAGACCACCTAATTTTTAATCAAGGTTTTCTTTAACTTTTCTCGGTGAACTGAATGTTCAGATAACTTACGGGTTTGCTGCCGGGTGACGTCGTCGACCACCGCCGATATTTCCACAGGAGCACACCCTGCCATTCTCAATGCACAACTGCCTTGAGAATAGCAGGGTGAGCTCCTGTCGAAATATCGGCAGTGGTCGACGACGTCACCCGGCAGCAAACCCGTAAGTTATTTGAAGATTTTCTTCATTTATACCGATTATCGTTCTGGACATAAGGGCACGCTGTGAGTTAATCAAAATTCCATGTAGGGTCGACACCCTTTAAACCGTTGCACTCTTCACTTTATTGGCCGTTCCCTTAAGAACCGTTTCCGTAGGTTACACTTCACCGTTGTTCACCCGCTCTACTGTCGCCGTGGTTAGAGATAGAAAACAAACATGAAAGACACCAGTGGGTCACGATAACTAATACCAATGGCGTCGAAGAAAACGAGATATGCCTAGCGAGTCCAATATAAAAGAAGGCACTTGTTGCATTTCTTCATCAGTCCTTAGTTCGATGCTGTCATCCTGCCTTTAATATGCAGAGATCAAAAATGGTTGGCAAAATCAGTAAAAGTCAGAATCTAAAAATTAGAAAATGCCTTTGAGAAGTGTCTGAGTTATGACTTTAGTTAACAATCTTGTGCACCAGAGAGATAGTAAATGTTTTCTAAGCACAAAAATTAAATTTTGGTTACCTTCCCGTGCCATAGGTATTATTTTGATTTGGGAAAGAGTTGTGTGTGCGCATATACGCAAACAGTGTTCCTACCCTTCTTATATTTCCTATATTTTGAGTCTGTATACGATATTATTTGGCTAATTCAGAAGTTTCTGTGACTAATTGGTGCTGATATTTTATAATTTTTCAGAAAATGATAATACGATAATACGTAGATGAAATTTGGACATTGTAGTGTCCTTGTAGCGAGCAGGATATGTATGTGTAACTTGATCTGTCGCACGTTAGTTTTGATCCATTGGCCCTTAAAATATGTAATGGGAAGTGCGGTTCAGCCTCTCTGCCTGTTGTTAAGCACGGGGCACATTATCCGTCTGTCGTGTCGACTTAACGCCACCCTCATCAGCTCGGCTTCAGTTGTTGCCGGCCGGTAACAGAGGATGGCCATCCAAAGGCAGCGGCTGGGTGCCTTGTATTTACGTGGACGCTGGGAGTATCGGCCAGAATTGTGTAGTACTTTCAGCGAAAGTCTGCATTGCCAGTCTGTCAGTCTACAGGGCTGAGGAACACAGTGAACGAATGTGGTGAAAGACGGCCTAGATACTGCTTCTGCTGTTTGGAATGTACAGACATTTAAGGCTAAGCACAAACTGTTCGAGAAGCTAGTTGGAGTCATCCGATGTGCCTTGGTGTTTCTATACTGTCATTTTTGCTTCAGTTAACTCATTTGTTCCTTAGAAGCTTTTACCGGTAGCTACATTCGTAAATTTGTTTTGCTTCACGCTTATGCGTGTTCATTGCCTTTGTGCTCTGCGGTTAATTTATGAATATTATGAGTTGTGCATGTAATGTGTACTCAGCATAAAAGTAAGTGTAATTACCCTGTCTTAACTGAAACCGTGTGTCTCCTGGTTCAAATCGTACAGGGTATTCCTAAATTTCCGTTACAAATTTCTAGTACTTGTAAAAGAGAGTAAATACTTAATATTTTGAATAGGCACACACGTCCGGAAACGTACCATTTCCGTTCTACGAAGGTTTCGTTTCAGATGTATAACGCGTTCATCTTTGCTGAGGGAAAGAGAAAAGTCTCACGGTGGCTTGTCCTGGTATGCGAGAGGGTACACAGGATGACGTGTACTACGTCAGATGGTCACCTAATTTCATTTAGTTAGTTAGTTGGTTGGTTACGTGTTCCATTGATCAATTGCACGGTACGGTAGCCGTTACGATGTGGAACGTGTCAAGTGCACAAGAAATGCACATATGAAACAAGATTTTTTATATATTACAATACATAGTTAAAGATTAATATTTCTATTATTTACCCCATTCGCATAAATGGTACAAAATGCATATACTATATTTATAGATTTATTTATTTCTTCAATAAAATTCTTCAGGGTATCAGACCGCATCGTCATAATTTAAAATGCGCCAACGTTTCGGCCAGCGTTGCAGCTAGCCTTCATCAGGGCCTTACGTTAACTGCTAAATGAACACACTTGATTCCTTAAATAGCTGCACGAGAAAACCGTGTCGTTACTTGATTGGCTGTAAAGGGAGGAGGAGGAGGGGTGAAAGGTATGCTTTATTGGTGTTTCCTTTATTATCTGTCATTGGCTGAAATAGCTGTTTTCTATTGGTCTTTATATTAATCCACCCCCTTGGAGGAGACGGACGAATAGCGAACAGGTGATGGCTGTGACGTCACACTGTTTCCATGCTGTCCAGAAGCCGGCTGCGGCGTCCCATTGCTCTGTGCGCTCGCGACCACTACTGCGGCTCTCCGCGTGTCTGCATGGGCCGCCACGGCTCTGCCGCCGCTCCGTAGCCCTGCTATTGCAGGCAGCCAAGACCTCGGAAGCTTGTACCCGTCCTCTCTATTCATGCTGGCGGGTCTTTTGGCTATTTCTATGGCCTCTCTAATCTTTCTTTTGAAAGTGAGAGGCTGTTTCGCCAGGACGCGGGCTTCTTGAAAAAATATTGGTTTCCCGCACTTGTCTCGGTGTTCCGCCACTGCTGACTTAGTGTGTTGTTTCAGGCGGATATATCTTTCATGTTCCGAGAGCCTTGTGCTAATCGGACGTCCCGTCTCACCTATGTAGACTAATCCACACGCACAACCAATTTCATACACGCCAGCTGTGTGTAGTTTGTCAACTGCGTCCTTGGTAGAACCGAGCATGTCTGATATTTTGTTTCTGCTTCGGAAAATTGGTTTGATGTCGGCTTTTCGTAGAATTTTGCCAATACGTTCGGTGACCCCTTGTACATATGGTAACACAGCAATGCTCTGTGCCTCCTTCTCCTCTTCCCTATTAATCTTCTCCCTTGTCGACATGGTGCTGTCTATCATCTGCTTCCCATAGCCATTAGTTCCGAAGATGGACCTGGATTTGAGGAAACAGCCCTCCAGTCCGCACCATTACGCCCAAATTGTTGGCTTCGCTATGTCGATGATACTTTCGTCATCTGGCCCCACGGAGAAGAGGAGTTACAGAACTTCCACAAGCACCTTAACCAACAGCATAGGAAAATTCAGTTTACAATGGAAACAGAGAAGAATGGGGTGCTGCCTTTTCTCGACGTGGAAGTTTATCGAAAACCTGATGGTAAACTTGGCCACAAAGTGTACAGGAAACCAACCAATACGGACAGGTACCTTCACGCCTCCTCCCACCATCACCCCACGCAGAAGAAGTCCGCCCTGCACACGCTAACGAAGAGAGCGTACAGGATAAGCGACGAAGAACATCTGAAGACAGAACTTGAACGCCTCAGGTCCATCTTCGGAACTAATGGCTATGGGAAGCAGATGATAGACAGCACCATGTCGACAAGGGAGAAGATTAATAGGGAAGAGGAGAAGGAGGCACAGAGCATTGCTGTGTTACCATATGTACAAGGGGTCACCGAACGTATTGGCAAAATTCTACGAAAAGCCGACATCAAACCAATTTTCCGAAGCAGAAACAAAATATCAGACATGCTCGGTTCTACCAAGGACGCAGTTGACAAACTACACACAGCTGGCGTGTATGAAATTGGTTGTGCGTGTGGATTAGTCTACATAGGTGAGACGGGACGTCCGATTAGCACAAGGCTCTCGGAACATGAAAGATATATCCGCCTGAAACAACACACTAAGTCAGCAGTGGCGGAACACCGAGACAAGTGCGGGAAACCAATATTTTTTCAAGAAGCCCGCGTCCTGGCGAAACAGCCTCTCACTTTCAAAAGAAAGATTAGAGAGGCGATAGAAATAGCCAAAAGACCCGCCAACATGAATAGAGAGGACGGGTACAAGCTTCCGAGGTCTTGGCTGCCTGCAATAGCAGGGCTACGGAGCGGCGGCAGAGCCGTGGCGGCCCATGCAGACACGCGGAGAGCCGCAGTAGTGGTCGCGAGCGCACAGAGCAATGGGACGCCGCAGCCGGCTTCTGGACAGCATGGAAACAGTGTGACGTCACAGCCATCACCTGTTCGCTATTCGTCCGTCTCCTCCAAGGGGGTGGATTAATATAAAGACCAATAGAAAACAGCTATTTCAGCCAATGACAGATAATAAAGGAAACACCAATAAAGCATACCTTTCACCCCTCCTCCTCCTCCCTTTACAGCCAATCAAGTAACGACACGGTTTTCTCGTGCAGCTATTTAAGGAATCAAGTGTGTTCATTTAGCAGTTAACGTAAGGCCCTGATGAAGGCTAGCTGCAACGCTGGCCGAAACGTTGGCGCATTTTAAATTATGACGATGCGGTCTGATACCCTGAAGAATTTTATTGAAGAAGACATCGGCCGCGGAAGCCTACGCTTACATTTAACCAACCTGTATGGGCAGGAAATCCACGGAAACATCAAGAAGTTAGAAGCACTGCGTTTAAAAAGATGTAAACTGCTGAATGACCTTGCTTTTTTGAAGAGATGCAGAGACACGAGTGTTGTGCCGTATTCTTTGCGGTTGACGTGTCACATAAAAACGAACAAGGCGAGGAATATCTGTGTTAAAGCCAGTAAAGCATTGCTACGGGAAAGGATCCGCCACATCCGCATAAGTCTCGATGCTCACAACAGGAATTTGTGTGATCTGCACCTATTTCTGGCCGGAAAACTTCAGATGGAAGACTGGGATAAAGTCGACAGGTTAACCTTTCAGCAAGCATCAAGGACCAGCAATAGTATTACTAACCGACAGATGAGAAAGTACGACAAACTACAACAGAAAGCCACGGACGAAATATTGACGCTGGACAGGCGACGGACAGTGGTCAACCTCTCCAGCCACACCTTGAGCGAAGCAACCACAGCAATTCTGGCCAAGGGGATGAATTTCGCAGTCGCACCTAAGCGAGTGCCAAAAGAAGATATCATAGAATCCGTAGAGGCTTCGGTACGTCATCTGCCACAGGCCGAGGCGGAGAAGATCCGGCAGGAAACGGTCAGAGTTCTGAATAAAGCAAAGCCACCGAAGCAAAACATCAACGCTGAGGAATACCGTGCCATCAAGGAACTCAGGGACAACCCCCACTTAGTAGTGGTGCAGGCAGATAAGGGCAACGCCACTGTAGTCCTGGACACAACTGATTACAACAAACGAATGGAAGATATTCTCGCAGAACCTATCTACAAGAAACTTCAGGGAGATCCGACGGCCAAGGTAATCAAAACGACGCAGGCACTGCTCAAGCACTCTAGAATCAACTTCGACAAGGCCAGAAGATTCATCCCGCAAGTGACACAGGCACCAAGGATATATGGTGTACCGAAGGTACACAAAACCGACTTCCCCTTAAGGCCCATAGTAAACAGTATAAATTCGCCGACCTACTACCTAGCGAAAGAACTGGCACCTAGGCTCCGACACCTAGTGCACCAAACCGAGTCCTACGTTAAGGATTCCACTCACTTCGTGTCTCTCCTAAAGGAAATGCGTGTTACGGACCAAGATCTGATGGTTAGTTTCGACGTCAAATCCCTATTCACGAATGTCCCAGTGTCAGATACTGTGAACATCCTAGAAGAACGCGTGGCACCTGATATATGTGAGCTTGTGCGCCACTGTCTGACGACCACCTATTTCAAGTGGAGAGGTCAATTTTATGAACAAACTGACGGTGTAGCTATGGGCTCACCCCTATCGCCTATCGCAGCAGAAATTTTCATGGAGGCATTTGAGGAAACAGCCCTCCAGTCCGCACCATTACGCCCAAATTGTTGGCTTCGCTATGTCGATGATACTTTCGTCATCTGGCCCCACGGAGAAGAGGAGTTACAGAACTTCCACAAGCACCTTAACCAACAGCATAGGAAAATTCAGTTTACAATGGAAACAGAGAAGAATGGGGTGCTGCCTTTTCTCGACGTGGAAGTTTATCGAAAACCTGATGGTAAACTTGGCCACAAAGTGTACAGGAAACCAACCAATACGGACAGGTACCTTCACGCCTCCTCCCACCATCACCCCACGCAGAAGAAGTCCGCCCTGCACACGCTAACGAAGAGAGCGTACAGGATAAGCGACGAAGAACATCTGAAGACAGAACTTGAACGCCTCAGGTCCATCTTCGGAACTAATGGCTATGGGAAGCAGATGATAGACAGCACCATGTCGACAAGGGAGAAGATTAATAGGGAAGAGGAGAAGGAGGCACAGAGCATTGCTGTGTTACCATATGTACAAGGGGTCACCGAACGTATTGGCAAAATTCTACGAAAAGCCGACATCAAACCAATTTTCCGAAGCAGAAACAAAATATCAGACATGCTCGGTTCTACCAAGGACGCAGTTGACAAACTACACACAGCTGGCGTGTATGAAATTGGTTGTGCGTGTGGATTAGTCTACATAGGTGAGACGGGACGTCCGATTAGCACAAGGCTCTCGGAACATGAAAGATATATCCGCCTGAAACAACACACTAAGTCAGCAGTGGCGGAACACCGAGACAAGTGCGGGAAACCAATATTTTTTCAAGAAGCCCGCGTCCTGGCGAAACAGCCTCTCACTTTCAAAAGAAAGATTAGAGAGGCGATAGAAATAGCCAAAAGACCCGCCAGCATGAATAGAGAGGACGGGTACAAGCTTCCGAGGTCTTGGCTGCCTGCAATAGCAGGGCTACGGAGCGGCGGCAGAGCCGTGGCGGCCCATGCAGACACGCGGAGAGCCGTAGTAGTGGTCGCGAGCGCACAGAGCAATGGGACGCCGCAGCCGGCTTCTGGACAGCATGGAAACAGTGTGACGTCACAGCCATCACCTGTTCGCTATTCGTCCGTCTCCTCCAAGGGGGTGGATTAATATAAAGACCAATAGAAAACAGCTATTTCAGCCAATGACAGATAATAAAGGAAACACCAATAAAGCATACCTTTCACCCCTCCTCCTCCTCCCTTTACAGCCAATCAAGTAACGACACGGTTTTCTCGTGCAGCTATTTAAGGAATCAAGTGTGTTCATTTAGCAGTTAACGTAAGGCCCTGATGAAGGCTAGCTGCAACGCTGGCCGAAACGTTGGCGCATTTTAAATTATGACGATGCGGTCTGATACCCTGAAGAATTTTATTGAAGAAGACAACGGCCGCGGAAGCCTACGCTTACATTTATTTATTTCTAGTCAAGAATTCATCTGTGGTATAGAAAGCGTTGTCGAGATATGATTTCAATTTATTTTTGAAGCTAGTACTGCTGTCTGACATTTTATTTCATCTGGTAATTTGTCTATAACTTTTATAGCAGCATATTTTACCGCTTTCTGTGCCAAAGATAGGTTGAGTAAAGGATAATGTAAGTCTTCCTTTTTTCTGGTATTATAATCATGAATGTCACTGTTGTTTTTAAACTAGTCCATGTTGTTGAGAACAAATTTCATTAGTGGGTAAATGTACTGTGAGGCTGTTGTAAGAATTCCCAATCTTTTAAAATGATGCCTACATGTTGTGCGACTATGAACCCCACACATTATTCTAACCACTTTCTTTTGAGCAGTGAATACTTTTTGTCTAAATGTTGAGTTACCCCAAAATAATATTCCGTATGACATCAGAGAGTGAAAGTATCCAAAGTATGTTACCTTACTAATTTCTATATCTTCAAAAGTGGCAATTATTCTGATTGCAAAAGTTGCTGAACGTAGTCACTTTAGAAGATTCGAAATATGAATTTTCGAACTAAGATTTTCATCTATATGTACACCCAAAAACTTAGTATGCTCTACCCTGTCTACTGACTTCTGTTGCTGTGTTATATTTATTGAAGGAACCGTACTTTTTGAAGCATAAAATTGGATGCACTGTGTTTTTTTCAAAATTTAGAGCAAGACCATTTGCAGAAAACCAATAATCACTTTTACAAAGACCTTATTTGTATCATTTTCAATTGGAGTTTCTTTTACTGAATTAATAATGATGCTTGTATCATCAGCAAACAGTGTCAGTTCAGCTTCATTTTTCGGATAGGAAGGGAGGTCCTTCACATATATCAGGAACAGGAGGGGACTCATGATTGAACCCTGTCGAACATCTAACGTTGTATCACCCCAGTTAGATGAAGTGGCAAACTTATTTAAATCACATGACCTATATAAGGAAACTTTTTGCTTCTTGTTCTGTAGGTATGACTTAAACCACTCATATGCTATTCCATTTATACCTTAGAATTGTAATTTCTCTAACATAATGTCATGGTTCACACGATCAAATGCTTTGGGCAGGTCACAGAAAATTCCTATTGGTGACATTTTACTATTTAAAGACTCTATTATGTGGACAGTCAAATTGTATATTGCTCAGTGGAACAGCATTTTTGAAAGGTGATTTACTAAGTATCCCATTACTGTTGAGATGTCTAACCACACTTGAGTACCCTGGTTTCTCGAAGATTTTTGAAAATGCTGTAAGCAAGGATACTGGCCGTAATTATTGACATCTGTGGTGTCCCCCTTTCTGTAGAGAGGCCTGATAATGGCATATTTTAACCTGTCTGGGAAAATACCTTAAGTTAGTGATGCATTACATATGCTATGAGACTGATGTAGAGACAGAGGAAGATCTAGTGGCCGCTGCGCTAGAAACTGAAGAGACACCTGGCGGGATGGAGAGACATCAACGTTGGTTGTCGCCACATCGAGCCACTGTTGTAATGCATCAGTACTGTTCTGCGCGTACAGTATGCTGGGTTTCGTTCTGTTTTGGAATAATGTAAACACGTAATGTTTAAGTGTTAACACATACAAATGTGCTGAAGTGATAAATGGATGTTTCATTATGTTCCTTTTCGAAATGTTACCAGATAACTGTACTGCGTCACGCCTAATTCGATTCCTCAACCAGAAGTGGACGAGTTAAACATCTGAATTGAAACCGTCGTAAACGGGTACGGTACGTTTCCTGACTTGAGTTCCTGTTCAAAACATAGTGTACTCACTCTCCTCTACAAGTTCTGGAAGTTTGTAACGTGAATTTTGGAACACTTTGTAGTTATACACTTTTATATGAATTTTGGAAAGACAAGCTATGTACATTTCTGAGTTTTGCTGTCTGTTTATGTTACAAATACTGCTGCTTAATAGATTCGAGCTTGCTTTGTAATTTAGGAGCACAATTTGGGCTGGCAGGGAAACACTCTTTCACTATTAATTGAAGCCAGTTGGGCGTTGTTTCTTAAATTTATCTGTACGTCTGTTGTCGTTGCCCGTTTGATTTGTAGTGTTCTTTAATAGTGGCTCATTGCCTGATCTGATTTGGTAAATACATGCTGAAATGTCCTTTGTGTTAGTTTTTTGGTACGCAGCATCTGCTAATGGGAGTGTTACTCCTTTTGTTTTAGTTACTTCTGTGCTTGTCAATCTGTGTTGTAAAAGAAACATCGAAGTGAGGTGAAGCTTAGTAGATTGGTATCTTCAATTAAATTGTAAAGTTTCTAATTCTAGCCGGCCGGGGTGGCCGAGCGGTTCTAGGCGCTACAGTCTGGAGCCGCGCGACCACTACTGTCGCAGGTTCGAACCCTGCCTCGGGCATGGATGTGTGTGATATCCTTTGGTTAGTTAGTTTTAAGTGGTTGTAAGGTCTAGGGGACTGATGACCTCAGAAGTTAAGTCCCATAGTGCTCAGAGCCATTTTTTCTAATTCTAAAACTGCGCTGTACTTTTGTTTGCATTTATTGCTCACGCTTTACCAGTGTCAGCTCCTCGCTAGTACAGGATTTTGAGTTTGCTGTAAATGGAATGTAAATCTCTAAAGGTGGACAGAAATGTAAACATTCGGATGCGTGTCCCTGCACCTAGGCGGACGCCGGTAATCGGCAGCAATCTGACATGACGTGCGGGCCGGCAGTGCGTGCGTGGGCGCAGCACGCCTGCCGACATGTCGTGCGTGCACGCAATTAGATTGCGCACCGCGGGGGTGCGTCGCTGCACACTGCGTCCGGCCTCATTTCCATGCTAAGCAGGCCGCGAGTGAGTCGTTCGGCCTCATCGGAGTAGGCGTTCTGAGCCGACGCCGTAAACACCGCTTTCCTGTCTCGATTATCTCGCTTGCTTGCTGCGGCGTACTGTATCTAAGACACTGTTTCCCGCAGAAACTTTTTTTTCCTTTTTTTTGTTTCCTTTCGCAGATAATCAGTTTTAAAATTCTGCCCACATAGAGATCTGTCTCCAGACTTCGTTAAGGTATATGCGCGAAGATCATTACGAGGATAGGTATTTTAATTATCACCTTGAACAAATAAAGCTATGTAATTAATTTTTTCTCTGTTTGCAGCTGTGGTACACGTTGAAATCCTCTGGCCACAGTACCGCAGCACTCTGCTAGCACAGCCATAACAAAAATGTCGCGGCCCGTCTCCATCTTATTAATGGGACTTTTTGACGACTCTTCCCGTTTTAGTACAGAACAGTATAGGATATCGGGGGCTATTCCGTTCACGGAGCTAATCCACCTTAAATAAGAAATGCTGCAACAGTGTGCTAGTTCACAGAGTTAAAGTCTTTCTGCATTAAGTTTGTGCCAGTATCTCTCTGTCGCCGAATGTGTTTTCTCTTAAAGTATTGACAGGACAGAAGAACAAATGATGGATTATTGCCACGTTAAGGAATATAACCTAAGAAATTAAAGTGAACGATGCACAATAACGTGAAATTTTAAACTCCTATTGTTACAAAGTGTGTATCAACAAATATTGCTGGCTTTTTCGTCAAAGGCCTGCACATGAGAATTCTTCACCCCCTACACGTGGAACTATTTCCCCTCAGTCAAATTATTAGTTTAATGCTTTACTACGAAATTCTAGAGGATACGTTTTATTGGTTTCTTTTCAGAGGGTTCGTACGTTGAAAGGGAAAAAAAGCCAAGTGCTTCATGACCCGAGGAAGTTATGGAACAAGCAGTAACAAGTGTTGTAGGCAGCTGCTCTGGATAAAGTGCCAGAAATGCGCTACGTGGTTTCACGAAGTGTGTGTTGGTGCAAAAGGACGAAAAATGTTTGCTTGTGACAAATAGCTGAGATTTTGGCACTGGAGCACATTGGGCAGAATAGCCTCTTGACTGGGTGGAATAGCCCCACCATTTTTATACACCGTGATTTCTGCCTTCTTCAGACGTTTGTTTAATACTTTGTTCGTGTAAAGGAATTTCGATCTTTTATATATTGGAGTATATTTTCAGTGAATGTACCGTGACTGTATCACGTTGACAGATTTTTAAAAGGTTTCGTGTCATATTATACAGGGCTTATAGCTGAAATGAACGGTATAGTCCCGCTGTAACCTATTTGACGTTATTTGAGGGGTAATGGGAAAGCACAGTGCCATAGCCATTTGACGATTTAAAATAAGTCGTCTCTATTGGGTACCAAAAGTAATCTAATTCGATGACCTTTTGTTTGAAATATCTTGAACTTAGGCGTTTTTCCGTACCTACATTTAGCGCTGCCCTTTACGTTGACCCTGTCTGACTACGTGGGGAACTGATAGTGGTTTCACTCAGTATGAGACAACCGACTGACACAAATCTCTGACAGTAACGTCAGTGATACGAATGTTTTCATTCAGTCTCCGGGGTTACCCGATTTCACTTATGTATTTTTTCACAGTTTTCGGTTATACACGAACGATTATAAGGATGGCCAAGTTTCTTAGGGACAAACAATGTATCTTACTTCAAAGAGAGTAGAGTAAAAAGTATATTTCTAAAAATGATGTAATTTCAAAATTTATGTATTTATATACTGTCATGTTTTCGTACTACCGTCATTAAATATGGATTTTTGGGAGATTTTAAGAGGTTAATGACTGGTACTGCATTATGAGTTTGTGTTTAAATAAATGAAAAATTACTTGTTTACTTAAATTTATTGAAGCTCTGTCGTTCTCTTCTCTGTGGTTTCCATCCATCACCTATAATTCTCTTTCGATTTTGCTTCCGTGGGGATCCACAGCCTCTAAGTGTTTAATAAAAGAATAAATTTACGTCGTAGGTTGTATTGTATTCGTGCGTTTAGCTACTTTCGTCCGTGAGCCATTATCAAGCACCTAATCGAATCATGTCTTGGAATTATTGTCACCTGTATTTTCCGGATATTGCTGCTTGGTTCCGTACCTTGTTCTTTACATAATGTGGTTTGCGCTATGTGTTTTGCTTAATGTGAGATACATATACATGGTTTTTAGAACAATATTTTGTCATTTTTCTGTATGCAATACTGTTAAAGTGAAATTTAAGTGTACTCATACACCAATATCTTTATTGGTTCCTGTTATCACCCAACTTCATGTAATAAAAGGCAGACTCATACTTACAGATTTTCTTGTCATAGATTGTCATCTCGTCCTACTGATCTGTCACAGAGAATATACACTTAAAATATTTTTGAAATTTGTGTTTTTGTGACTCATTCATCTATACAATTTGTCAATAAGCTGGTCTGCGTATATCTGTATGTAATCTTAAGACTCTGATGATCTGCCTTACAATATTTTCGTTAGCTCTGGCACGTCAGCAATAAATAAATTCTATCTCTGTCATTATTTCACGATATTTATACTTTCATATATGATTTTAACGTACTGTAAAGACTATACATGCCGTTAAGTGACCTTTAGTCACTGATTACCGAGCACACAATAGTTCAACTACGTCTGGCACGCCAGTAGTAAATGTAATGTAATTGCACATGGCTGTCGACAGGTTTGCGATGTTTGGAATAAGTGTATCTTTGACAACATCGTAAAAGTTGTTTTAGTCGTTAGGCTGCAACACTTTGAGAGTGTTATGATGGAGTAGACTTCTGAATTTATGAATGTGATGAACACGATATGTAATACATGACATGGTAATTGTAATTATTTTTATTGCGCTGTAAATCTGATAACGTTAATGTGAGTTATGGAAGTAATACGAGGGAGGGCCGAAAAGTAATGCCTCCGATTTTTTTATGAGAAAAATCTTAAAGCTTTTTAAACAAATGTTATTAACATTTTAAATCTTCATCCTTCATGTTTACACAGTTATTTCTCAACAGTCACCCTGGCGAGGAACACTTTTCTCCCCACGATAGACCAGTTTGTTGATACCGACACTGTAGAATGTTAACTTTGCTGACTTCATCACTGTCAAAATGAAGTCCATAAAGGTGCTCTCTACGTTCTGAAAACAAATGAAAAGCGGATGTGGCCAAGTCTTTACTGTATGGAGGATGATTGATGACGATGAACCGACGGCGTAGCATCGTTGCAGATGTCACAGTGTCTGGCATTGCTGAAGGAGAGGGTGTTTCATGTGAGCAGGAACTTTACGAATTCGTAACTCGATTATAGCACGTCGTTTCTCACGCTCGGACATAGCTACGTTACGCGCTGCCACGTTACAAGCTGCAATTCGAAACCTGTGGCAGCAGAGAGCTACAAATATGTATACATGGAGAATGAAGATGTAGAATGGTAATAACGTTAGTTTCATTGAGAAAGCCTCAAGAGTTTTCATGTAAAAAAAATGGGAGGTATTACTTTTCAGCACGCCGACGTACATTGTATAGACAATCTTTCCTCCTGAATCAGTCTTTTTGCCAGAGAAAACCGCATCCAAATTCCTACAGTAGTTCTTGAGATTGGTCTTCACTTACAGAGAGAAAAACCGGATGGAAGGCTTTAATTTGGTAACAAGTATAGATGCGTTAGACATACTCAATTTTAGTAAGAACACTATCAAACGAAATATATTATTATTACAGGTAAAAAAAAGGACCTAGTCCGAATGGAATTAAAATCGGGTGCCCACGCTTTCGCACGCGAGTTTTGCGATAATTAGGCCAGTCCGTCCTTGAGTTTTCCTAGTGAGCCGCCACGTAGGAATTATTCCTACCTGTTATGTGGCGGTGCTCTCGTAGTTTCATGTCTACTTGCAAAGCCGTAGCAGCGCCCTCTGGTCTGAGATTCTCTTATAGCTTACATATCGCAGGCAGTGCGTGAGCAATCCATCGAAACTACATCTGCTCGAGTGCGCTAGCAATAAATTCCTTAATCATGGACCTCTTACAATATAGTATTTATGACCCACGGACTCGACCTGATGTCTTAGAGGCAAAGGATAACTTTTATTACCATGTGTTTATTCGCGCCAGAATAAATGCGCTTTCCCTACGTATCTCTTCGCTGACGTCACGAGCGATTTCTGCATTGGCATGTGATCCCATTGGCTCTGAAAGCGCTATATGGCAAACCGCCTCTGTTAGCCAGCGTAAGAAACTTCCGCTGACTCCTTACTCCGTACGTACTACAGCGCCCATACATTTACTTTCAGGTATGTGAAATAGTAAAACTGGAAATAAAGTAAATTGCTCTCTTATCTGTAATTCAGGAGACCTTGGGCGCTTTACGTATCAAGGGGGCATGTGATGTTATTTCGGTGATAAGAAATTCTAGTCAAATTTAGAAAGAACAGTACGAGCCCACTTGTCAATATGACGTAGCACGCCCTCCCACTTGGATGCATGCACTGATTTTGTTGGGAAGGGTCCTAAAGCTATTGCAACCTCTCTGAAGACAAGCTGGCCCACAACTGTTGTGCCGGCCGAAGTGGCCGTGCGGTTAAAGGCGCTGCAATCTGGAACCGCAAGACCGCTACGGTCGCAGGTTCGAATCCTGCCTCGGGCATGGATGTTTGTGATGTCCTTAGGTTAGTTAGGTTTAACTAGTTCTAAGTTCTAGGGGACTAATGACCTCAGCAGTTGAGTCCCATAGTGCTCAGAGCCATTTTGAACCACAACTGTTGTAACTGATCCTTGATACACGGAATAATGACACTGGGACAGTATACCTCCTAATCATGTCCGTAGTTTATAAGGATATGTGCTATGTATGTACGAGACTTACCATACTGCATAATGGCCCCACGATAGTGTCGTGTGAGAGGTAACGCTTGATGATGCCTTATGCCCATTACGTACCGTTGTGTCGTCGGAGTTCCCTCAGTGATCACATGCCATACTCATCGACGATGGACATCTGCGGCAGTGCAGAACCGCGTTCATGGCTGAGCACGGTGCGATGGCATTGATCAGCAGACCATGCTTCCCAGCCATGGCACCCCTTCTAGCAAAGCTGTTTGTTTTTTGTTGATGTTAACGGCAGCCTACGCAAGGGACGATAATTCCCTAGTCTGGCTACCGGTATTCTCCGACCAGTAGTGCAGGATGACACTGTATGTCGCAGTGGGTCCATTGTTTTGGATGTCAGACGCAGAAGTGAAAGGATTATGATGTGCTCGATGAATATTACGTCGATTCTCCATTGCGAAGGTGAGATATGGTCGATCAGGAACCTGATGATGAGTACGCCCATTCAAACATTCCCATGAACTCCACCATCAGGCCACTGTGGCATCCGAATGCCTCATAGATCAGAATATTGCACGATTCGACAAGCCGGCCAAATGGAGAGCTCAACGAAGCCCTTCCATATTCTGTCTGTTGGTGATGACGCTGTCTCATACAAATTCGCATCACCCGCGTGTCTTTGACTATGATAACACAACATCTGATGCTACTCACGCACATTATTACTCTACCAGGCCTGGTAACGGAACTATACACTATAAACACTACAGACCTTTGGTTTCCGTTCCATGTGACGCAGAGAACTGCAACTCTAATTTTTGTATCCCGCCAGGATAGGCGGTGCGTGGGTCTGCTCCTGTGAACTGCTTCTGTAATAAAGGCCGAGAGTAGGAGCAGGAGAGGTGAAGCAGTTCGGTACTGCATATAACTTTAATAGAGTCAAAAACACAAGTAAATATCAAATGCATACATAACTTTGGCTAGGATGAGCACATAGATGCGAAGCCGTAGTCCATGTCTAATCGTGTGAAGTTAGGATGACTGTCCTGTATAATCTCAAAACTAACAAATACTCGTTGCTGTCCAAACTTTAACTGAACTAATACAAAGACCCAATACTGGTAGCAGTTACTTCTGTAAAATATCTGGGAGTATGCGTGCGGAACGATTTGAAGTGGAATGATCATATAAAATTAATTGTTGGTAAGGCGGGTACCAGGTTGAGATTCATTGGGAGAGTCCTTAGAAAATGTAGTCCATCAACAAAGGAGGTGGCTTACAAAACACTCGTTCGACCTATACTTGAGTATTGCTCATCAGTGTGGGATCCGTACCAGATCGGGTTGACGGAGGAGATAGAGAAGATCCAAAGAAGAGCGGCGCGTTTCGTCACAGGGTTATTTGGAAACCGTGATAGCGTTACGGAGATGTTTAACAAACTCAAGTGGCAGACTCTGCACAAGAGGCGCTCTGCATCGCGGTGTAGCTTGCTCGCCAGGTTTCGAGAGGGTGCGTTTCTGGATGAGGTATCGAATATATTGCTTCCCCCTACTTATACCTTCCGAGCAGATCACGAATGTAAAATTATAGAGATTAGAGCGCACACGGAGGCTTTCAGACAGTCGTTCTTCCCGCGAACCATACGCGACTGGAACAGGAAAGGGAGGTAATGACAGTGGCACGTAAAGTGCCCTCCACCACACACCGTTGGGTGGTTTGCGGAGTATAAATGCAGATGTAGATGTAGATGTACCAAGCTAGCCCACTCGCAGGTAGAAGCGATATTTCCAGCCCGTCTGCTCTTGATGAAATGGGCGAAATCAAAATGGCACTGCCTAAGCTCCACAGAGTCGGCCATAGGGCGCTGTGGCCGGCGTAGTTAGTCTTCTCTCGTAGTACCAACATACGAGAGCGTGCACCTACGTTGTGGCATCGCAACTGTCGGCGCCACACTAATCATTTACATACTCGCCGATGGAGTATACATGTCCGAGATCGCATTTATATCCGCCAATGACTTGTAAATGTTTCACTTTCTTCTCAGGCAATGTACATTCATGTTCAGAAAAAACAGAACACATTGAACAACTGGAGACAAGACGGTCATATTCACGGACATGTACATTAGTACTGCAGGCACCTCAGTTCAGTGCCTGGTAGGCACAGGGTCTATCATGGGCCCTGATAACTTATTCCATGCGTGATGGCACGCCTTGTATATGGCGCGAATCTCGTTCTGTGGGGTAGCCATCCATGCTACACTATGTGATCAAAAGTATCCGGGCAACCCCCAAAAACATACGTTTTTCATATTAGATGCATTGTGCTGCCACATACTGCCAGGTACTCCATATCAGCGACCTCAGTAGTAGTCATTAGGCATCGTGAGAGAGAAGAATGGGGCGCTCCGTGGAACTCATGGACTTCGAACGTGGACAGGTGACTGGGTGTCACTTGTGCCATACGTCTATACGCGAGATTTCCACACTCCTAAGTATCCGTAAGTCCACTGTTTTCGATGTGATTGTAAAGTGGAAACGTGAAGGGACACGTACAGCACAAAAGCGAGCAGGCCGACCTCGTCTGTTGACTGACAGAGACCGCCGACAGTTGAAGAGGGTCGTAATATGTAATAGGTAAACAACTATCCACACTATCACACAGGAATTCCATACATCACACCAGTTTATTGCCAAACGACGCCTCGCTTGGTTTAAGGAACGTAAACATTGAACGATTGAACAGTGGAAAAACGTTTTGTGGAGTGACGGATCGCTCCGCCGGCCTGTGGCGAACCAAAATGCGCTCGTCGTTTTCAAAGAAACAGAAGGTGGATTCGTCCGAAAACTCTATCTGATGACATTCCTGTCCCCAGTGATGTCGTTCCCTACACCATTGCCGTCTAGCAAGTTTCTCCACATTCGTCAAAAGTGGAGAAGTGGACGACGCACACGTGACCTACGCCGTAATAAACGGCGACGGACTGTCGCTCCTGATAGTATACGATGTGTTACACTGTTCCACTGTTCCCTAATGGTATACGATGTGTTACACTGTTCCCTGATAGTATACGATGTGCTACGCTGTTCAACTGTTACCTGATAGTATCCGATGTGTTACACTGTTCCACTGTTCCCTGATAGTATACGATGTGTTTTAATGTTCCACTGTTCCCTGATAGTATACGATGTGTTTTACTGTTCCACTGTTCCCTGATAGTATACGATGTGCTACACTCTTCCACTGTTCCCTGATAGTATACGACGTGTTTCATTGTTCCACTGTTCCCTGATAGTATATGATGTGCTACACTGTTCAACTGTTACCTGATAGTATCCGATGTGCTACACTGTTCCCTGATAGTATACGATGTGCTACACTGTTCCACTGTTCCCTGATAGTATACGATGTGCTACGCTGTTCAACTGTTACCTGATAGTATCTGATGTGTTACACTGTTCCACTGTTCCCTGATAGTATACAATGTGTTTTACTGTTCCACTGATCCCTGATAGTATACGATGTGCTACACTCTTCCACTGTTCCCTGATAATATACGACGTGTTTCACTGTTCCACTGTTCCCTGATAGTATATGATGTGCTACACTGTTCCAATGTTCCCTGATAGTATATGATGTGCTACACTGTTCCAATGTTCCCCTATTCCAGTGTTCCCTGATAGTATACGATGTACCACACTGTTCCACTGTTTCCTGATAGTATCCGATGTCTTACACTGTTCCACTGTTCCCTGATAGTATACGATGTGTTACACTGTTCCACTGTTCCCTGATAGTGTACAGTGTGTTACACTATTCCACTGTTCCCTGATAGTATACGATGTGCTGTGCTGTTCTACTGTTCCGTGATAGTATACGATGTGTTTCACAGTCCCACTATTCCCTGATAATATACGATGTGCTACACTGTTCCACTGTTCCCTGTTAGTATTTGATGTGCTACGCTGTTCCAATGTTCCCTGATAGTATCCAATGTGTTACACTGTTTCACTGTTCCCTGATAGTATACGACGTGCTACACTGTTCCAATGTTCCCTAATAGTATACGATGTGCTACACTGTTCCACTGTTCCCTGATAGTATACAACGTGTTTCACTGTTCCACTGTTCCCTGATAGTATATGATGTGCTACACTGTTGCAATGTTCCCTGATAGTATATGATGTGCTACACTGTTCCAATGTTCCCTGATAGTATACGATGTACTACACTGTTCCACTGTTTCCTGATAGTATACCATATGCTACACTGTTCCACTATTCCCTGATAGTATATGATGTGTTACACTGTTCCACTGTTCCCCGATAGTACACTGTTCCAATGTTCCCTGATAGTATATGATGTGCTGCACTGTTCCAATGTTCCCTGATAGTATACGATGTACTACACTGTTCCACTGTTTCCTGATAGGATACCATATGCTACACTGTTCCATTGTTCCCTGATAGTATATGATGTGCTACGCTGTTCAACTGTTACCTGATGGTATCCAATGTGTTACACTGTTCCACTGTTCCCTGATAGTATACGATGTGTTACACTGTTCCACTGTTCCCTGATAGTGTACAATGTGTTACACTATTTCACTGTTCCCTGATAGTATACGATGTGCTGCACTGTTCTAGTGTTCCCTGATAGTATACGATGTGTTTCACTGTCCCACTATTCCCTGATAATATATGATGTGCTACACTGTTCCATTGTTCCCTGTTAGTATACGATGTGCTACGCTGTGCCAATGTTCCCTGATAGTATCCAATGTGTTACACTGTTCCACTGTTCCCTGATAGTATACGATGTGCTACACTGTTCCAATGTTCCCTAATAGTATACGATGTGCTACGCTGTTCCACTGTTTCCTGACAGTATCCGATGTGTTACACTGTTCCACTGTTCCCTGATAGTATATGATGTGCTACACTGTTCCACTGTTCCCTGATAGTATACGATGTGTTTCACAGTTCCACTGTTGCCTTAGAGTATACGATGTGCTACACGGTTCCACTGTATACTATGTGTTTCACTTTTCCACTGTTCCACTGTTCCCTGATAGTATAAGTTGTGCTACACTGTTCCACTGTTCCCTGATAGTATACGATGTGCTACACTGTTCCACTACTGCCGTGGAGGACGCAGATCTGTCCTGCACTGCCTTTCGGATGAGGTGTCTATGGTCTGGGTGGTGCGACCTGACCCGTCTCGTCGTGTTCTACGGTCTTCCGTGAACCATTCTGCACACGTGCGTCCCAGACGAGCAGCAATGTTCCGGATGAATACATCGCATTCTCTAATTCCAATAACACGTGTCTGCGAGGCATTCTGCACGTCTGCTCAAGTCGCACTGAACCGTTACCTTTGGGTTATAGCGTAAACGAGAGCCCCCGGCACATTATACTGATAGGTGGTGTTGCGGATCTTGAACGCGCGGGTAGCATGGTTCAAATACTTATCATTTCTCTAGAACATGATAATTTACACGTCCTGTGAATATGAACGTCCAGTCACTAGTCGTTGAAGGTGTTCTGTTTATTCTGAACATAGGTGTATATTTCGTCTTCATTTCCCGCATATAGTATAATTACCGTTTCCATTTCTTAGTGAGTCATCATCAGACAGAAAATGGGGCTAAATAACGGCCATCTACAGACTTGATCGGCGTTCGTAATGTGCATGGGGGTCACTTCTGATGATGACTTGGTAAGATGTGCGAAAGGGTAATGATACCATTTGTGTCCTCAGGATAGAAGATACGATCAAAAATTGTTAATTGGAAGTCTTCTCAAAATCTATGTACCCCAGAGAGAGTGGCATATTCATTGCTCCGTTTTTCAGTACGACACGAGCGTTCTTATGACATATACGGCGCGTGCGGTTAACAACCTCTATTTTCGCTTGACGACGGCTATGGTTTGCGACCATATTTGACTCTGTCGACTAGTAGCTACGCAAGTGTTCTTCTCACATTCCACTACATACAATTCTCTGTGTTTAATCTTACACTGCTTGACATTATATTATTAAAACGTGCAGCGGTTAGCAAACATATAATACGAAGCCAGGCAAACTTTCGCTTGTGGCTTTAGTGGTACATAGTACCCAACTGTGAAAACACGGATTACAGTCAAGAGGTTGGCTAACCTTTAGCTGCATACATACGTCGCAAATTTGCGCGCGCCTTGTACTAGCGGCGTATGCAGCTGAGGTCAATAGCGCTAGTGCCGAATGTACGTTTCTGTGTTTTATCACAGCTTAATTGTACTACGTGACCCACGGCGCTTCATACGACTGTAGTGCTGGTAATATTATTACTATCGCTCAGTGACGGCAGAAGAAGCTTTTTCTACTCGCGATTAGCACCTCTTGACGAGATTACTCTGCAGGAGCATGTTACGTAGGTGTTGAAAGATTTACAGCGCAGATTGCCAAACTCAGAGGTAGGAAGTCTGTTTATGAATAGTGCTGGAGGAGAATTTCAATTTTGCTTCGTCTTTAGATAACGGTACTAGGGCTATTGTCGATCTTGGCCCTTCTGCATTTCGAGTTTGAGAAAATCTTTCTTCGTGTTACTAGCACTCGCTCTCCGGGAACGAAATTGTTCACGATAATATCTGTTGGTGTGTACGTTACAGAAGAGTTCAGATCAATTCATACTCAATTTTTAAACGTATGGCTTTCAGAAAGTACAGACTGTTTATAAATTATATGAAAGTACCCTTTAATCATGAAACGGGTATTTAACTTACAGGAATGTTTGACGCAGCACAGAACGCAGTATATCTTCAAGTTTTATTCACGCTTAACACTGTTAGTTCCCGACGTTCCCGCTAGGTGGCATGCGGAAATGAGTTATCCCAACAGTCACCATGGAGCCATATAACGGTGCAGGGCGTGCGCACTATGGTTTATGGTTTCATGAATCCAAATCCGCTACTATAGTTCAGAGACAATTCAGGACTGAATACGGCAACTCATCACCTCAAAGTCAAACATTAACTGGTACGTCCTTATACCGAAGCTGTTTCTGTATCATATACGACGCCAGGTCAGGGTCGGTCAACAGTCTCTGACGCAGCAATTGAACAATTGACGTGCTTGAACATTATCTAATTCTGCAATTACAATATGATATGGGCACGGAATTTATTTTCCAACAAGATGGCGCACTACCACATTATAATCGTGAATTTGTCGCGTGTATCTGTAGCAATCTGCCGACTTGGATTGGGCGGGGTGGAGCAATACCCTGACCACCACAATCACATGCTTTAACCCCAACAGACTTCTGTGTGTGGGGTTCTGTATATGGGGTTCATTAAAGACGAACTGTTTGTTCCTCTGCTTCCGGGGAGTGTCGACGAGCTGCGACAGCGGTTAACACAAGCTGTTTCCACCATACATCAAGACTTGCTTCACCGGTTTCGACAGATTACAGATAGGGCTTTTGTCGTGTGACAAAAGGAAGTCACATTGAAGATTTGTAAATAAAACTTGAAGATACACTGTATTCAGTGCTGTATCAAACTTTTCTATAAGTTATTTACCTTTTTCACAGTCAAAGGATATTTTTGTACAAATGGCTAATAAATCCACGATATTTTTCGTCGGAAAAAGGTTGAATCTGAAGAAGAAGTTTGTTTTGTGTAATTGTGAAACTATATTTTTATTGGGTTTATTAATTTACACCGGGACAGCGGCTGATTTACATTAGTAGCTACTGAAAAGTATTTATAAAACTCGGGAAATATCTTCAACTTTTGTAGTCCTGTCTTCCTCAGTTGCGTGTAATATTACGGTATATTGATAATTTTTACTTATGGAACGTCTGACAGCAACTGAATAAAACACAATTTTAGTGCCATACGCGTTTCGCCTTTATTTTCTGCAAGGCATCATCAGTGGCAGGTTGCGTAGACAGTTTCTTACATATTACGCTCCTGTTGCATTTTTGGTGTTGTTCTTCTTCCTATGAACGCCAATTTGCTCTTTTTTCCACATTCCACAGCACTATGTGCTGTTTTTTCCACATTCCACAGCATTATGTGCTGTGGAATGTGGAAAAAACAGCAAATTGGCGTTCATAGGAAGAAGAACAACACCAAAAATGCAACAGGAGCGTAATATGTAAGAAACTGTCTACGCAACCTGCCACTGATGATGCCTTGCAGAAAATAAAGGCGAAACGCGTATGGCACTAAAATTGTGTTTTATTCAGTTGCTGTCAGACGATCCATAAGTAAAAATTATCAATATACTCGGGAAATATGGCTACAAATATTATGGAACCTTATTTGGCAAGAGGATGCCCTCTCTACATAGACAAATGATACACACGGGTTCAGATCTCTTTCAGTATTTGTACGACAGAGGAGCAGTCGCAGTCGGTACAGAAGACGCTGACCCTCTGAAGCAAGCTGCAGATAGGAGAACTGGAAACTGGACGAGCTTGCTGCTGACAAAATGTTCAATTGTGTGTCGATTCCTAAGGGACCGAACTGCTAAGGTTATCGGTCCCTAGACTTACACACTACGTAAACTAACCTAAACTAACTTATGCTAAGAACAACACTCACACCAATGCCCGAGGGTGGACTCGAACTTCCGGCGGGAGGGGGGGGGGGGGGGGGGGCGCAATCCGCCAACCGCGCAGCCACTCCACGCGGCAATAATGAAACTGAAGTGGAGCTACAGAACAGTCGAGTGTATGTTATCGACGCGTTATACCGCTGAAATGCCATCAACAGGAAAAACTGACCTCCATAGTACTCTCGAAAAATCTAAACAATCAATAGGAGCAGTAGAGTGTCTTCTAAATAATTTGTAATTGTTTAAAAATTATTTTATTAAACTATTATTTACAAGGGAAAGTCAAAGAATGTAGGGACTTAGAAAAAGAACATTTTTTTCTAATTATAGAAAACTGATACATATATTATTTTTGTACATAACTTCCCGGCACTTCAACGCACTTTGTCAAACTTTTAATCAGTTTTTTGATTCTGTCGGAAAAAAGTTTTTTGGTTACAGGTGTAACCAATTTTGCATCGCGTCAATGACTTCTACATCGATTGCAAATATTCTTCCCTTGGGCGCTTCCTTCAGTGAAACAAACAGACGGAAATCGCTTGGAGCCAGGTCTGGACCGTATGGCGTGTGTTCCAGTAGCAATTCGAATTCCAACTCATTTATTGTTCGGTCGTCCGTTTGGCAGAATATGGCCGAGCTTTAGCTTGCTGCTGGATGATACGATTTCGCAATTTTTCGTTACTTTTGGATCTGATTACAGGCTTCAGCTTAGTTCGCTACACATCACAATAGCTCTCACTGTTCTCAGTTTCGCCTCTTGGGCTGAAATGAGCGGCTATCACACCTTACATGTCCCAGAATAGTGTTGACGTAATCTTACCAGCTGATGGCTGACGTTTAAATTTCTTAACTTCTGGTGATGATGGGTGTTTGCAAACCACGCTCGCAGCCTTACTTTCCGGTTCGGGATGATACATTGACGTTTTGTTTACAGTAATGATTTGCTGTAAAAATTCACCCCCCTCGTCTTTACGAGAGATGCCCGTCCTATGCGACTTACGCTGCGCTGACAGTTCTTTCGGTACCTTCCTTGCACACAGTTTCCTGAAACTTAGCTTATCGTGTGAGGTGGATACCCTGAACTATTACTATGTAAAGTATTGGCGATTTAGTCCACTGTGATTCGTAAGTTTTCCATCACCATACCCTCAACGACTTCAAAATTGTCCTCAGTTGTTGTCATCGATGGCGTACCCGTTCCTTCCTGTCTGAAACGGTCTACCCATTCGTAGATCTTGCTTCGTGATAACAGCTGTCACCATACTGCATTTGTATTCTACGAATAATTTCCGGAGGTTTAACACCTTTCGCAACAGAAAGCGTATTCCTGCCCTCATTTCCTCCTTGGTGTAGATCGGCAACGGAGCTGCCATGTTGACCGGTTTGCAAGAATACAACGACTAACGCGACAATAAGAGTGACACCTTGTATAGAATTGTTACCGACGACAATATTTCAGCCCTGGATACTAGCAAGGTTATCGAGCCCTAAGGCTTTCTCTCATAAATTCAGAAAATGTGATGTAAAATACACTGTAGAGCCAAAGAAACGAGTTCATCTGCTTAATATACTAAGGACCCCCGCGAGTACGCGTAAGTGCCACAACACGACGTGACATGGGCTCGACGAGTGTCTGAAGTAGTGCTGGAGGGGACTGAGACCATGAATCCTACAGAGCTGTCCATAAATCCGTAAGAGTACGAGTGGGTGGATATGTTTTCTGAACAGCACGTTGCAAGGCATTCCAGATATGCTCAATAATGTTCATGTCTGTGGAGTTTATTGGCCAGCGGAAGTGCTTAAACTCAGAATAGCGTTCCGTGAGCCACTCTGTAGCAATCCTGGACGTGTGGGATGTCGCATTGTTCTGCTGGAGTTTCCCAAGTCCTTCGGAGTGCACAGTGGTCATGAATGGATGCAAGTAATTAGACATGATGCTTACGTGCGTGTCACATGTCAGAGTTTTATTTAGACGTATCAGGGGTCCCATATCACTCCAACTGCATACACCCCACACCAGTAGAGAGCCTCCACCAGCTTGAACGATCCACTGCTGACATGCAGGGTCCATGGATTCATGAGGTTGTCTCCATACCCGTACACGTCCATCCGCTCGATACAATTTGAAACGAGACTCGTCCGACCAGGCAACATGTTTCCAGTCATCAGCAGTCTAATGTCGGTGTTGACGAGCCTAGGCGAGGCGTGAAGCTTTGTGTTGTCCATTCATCAAGGATACGCGAGTGGGCCTTCGGCTCCAAAGGCCCCTATCGATGATATTACGTTGAATGGTTCGCAGGCTGACACTTGTTAATGGCCCAGACTCAAATCTTGCAGCAATTTGCGGAAGTGTTGCATTTCTGTTACGTTGAACGGTTCTCTTCAGTCGTCGCTGGTCTAATTCTTGCAGGATCAGAATGTCTCTCGTACGCGCTCCACATTCAGTTCACTCACACTGGGACGTCCGCTTCCCTTCGACGCGCACAAGAAACCCGTCATAATCAACTTGTTGTGCCAGTGATGAATGGCCTTCCTTGTCGGTGGCTTCTTACCGTTCTTGGTTCTAAACATCCGTTGAACAGCTGTAGCACACTTGTTTCTGTCGAACTCCAACACACAGAAAGCTCGCTCCGCACCTGTACTCGCCACAGGAATCAGAAATGGGTGTGTCGTGCATCCCGTGAACTCTAAATGGCTCCAATGACAGTGTGGAAAGCCCTGCGACAGAAGCTGTCTATGAAACCATTCTAATTGGAGATAGTACAGAATCTCAGTGACGACGACAAAGACAAGCGCTTTGAGTTTTGTTCGCAGTTGCAACAATTGAATGAGGATGGGGATGGCATTGTTGATCGCTTAATTTTTAGCGACGAAGCCACTTTTCACACTAATGGGAAAGTGAACAGGCATAATTGTTGAATCTAGGGTATAAAGTATCCACACGAATGCACTGCATTTGAGCTTGATTCCCCCAAAGTAAATGTTTTTTGAGTCCGCCCTCGTGGTCTCGCGGTGGCGTTCTCGCTTCCCGAGCACTGGGTCCCGGGTTCGATTCCCGGCGGGGTCAGGGATTTTTCCTGCCTCGAGATGACTGGGTGTTGTTGTGTCGTCTTCATCATCATCATTCATCCCCATTACGGTCGGAGGAAGGCAACGGCAAACCACCTCCATTAGGACCTTGCCTAGTAAGGCGGTGCGGGTCTCCCGCATCGTTCCCCTACGCTCTGTAAAGAAGCATGGGACTTCATTCCATTTCCAAATGTTTTTTGTACCTTGTCACGTCGAAAACTTCTTCGCCGAGAGCACTGTCGCTGATATTCCTACTTGGACATGTTGCAGCAATGGCTGATGCCTCAAATGCAATCGTAATCTCCGTTCACTTTTCAGCAGGATGGGGCTCCACCACATTTTCATTCTGAAGTTCGTGGGTACCTGAACACGGAGCTGCCGCATCGATGGATCGGCCGTGCTACAGAAGGGGACAGCTGTTACATGAAATGGCCTCCCCGATCACTAGACTCTGTGTGACTTTTTTC
Source organism: Schistocerca piceifrons (assembly GCF_021461385.2). Taxonomy (NCBI): domain Eukaryota; kingdom Metazoa; phylum Arthropoda; class Insecta; order Orthoptera; family Acrididae; genus Schistocerca; species Schistocerca piceifrons. Next base: position 141,256,827 of record NC_060138.1, on the reverse strand, counting down.
TGTGGGGATACATTAAAGATCTGGTATATGTACCGCCTCTACCCCGTGATGTAGCAGAGCTCCGGGAGAGAATACGGGAAGCGACTGCCACAGTCGACGATGCCATGCTGGTAAGGGTGTGCCAAGAAATCAATTACAGTATTGACATCTGCCGGGTCACTCATGGTTCGCACGTCGAATGTTTGTAAAAAAAAGCTTTCATAGTCTCTCTTCAAAATGCAATATGTGTGACGTGTGTACAATGTTTAGTTCTTGTGCAATAAATAATTGGAAGTGTTCCCGGACTTTATGTCACGGTATACATTGAAGCTAAAACTGCTGTGTGGTCAGTAACTGCCGTGAAAGAGCTAAATGGAGTCGCTGCCTCCCGCTAGACGCTCGTCGCTCGGTAGCTGTCTGAAAAAAAAAAAAAAAAAAGGAAACAAAAACCGAGGCAAATCAGCGAGACGGGTTAAGTGGTGGAGAAAATCCTGCAAGTGCACGAAGGATCTCAGCGTTGTGCTGTGTTACGGCAGTTCGTCTGCGCGCAGGCGGAATCGTGGACCAACAAAGCAAGGAACAGCCGAGGCGTGTCCCACACGCGTAACTCCAGCACGGCGCAGTAAATCCCAGGGCGACGCGTGCACGGTGCTGGAACACGGCGGCAGTAGAGGGTGGGGGGGCAGACAGAAAGCTAACCTGCAGGGGCAGTCGGTCGGTACACGCAGCACGTAACACCGCGGGGCGTCCGCTCCGTGGACACACATTTTGTGGCGCGGAATTTACGCGGATCCCGCTGCTACGGAACGGCTGATAGCGACAGTTGCGCTGACCCGGAAACGCGGTATGCGAGCTGTGTGTTTTTTCTTGTCGCGCAGTCGAAGCTGCGATAAGCTACCGCCTGCTGCGGTTCGCCCGCCGTTCCTCTGGCACTACTATCGTTGAAAACTAACTCACCTCCCTCTACATCTACATCTACATATATACTCCGCTAGCCACCAAGCGGTGTGTGGCGGAGGGCATAATTCGCACCAAAGTCATATTCCGCCCCCCCCCCCCTCCCTCCCCGCTGTTCCACTCGCGGATCACGCGAGAGAAAATCGACTCTGACCGCCTCAGTACGAGCTCTTATTTCCCTTATTTTTGAATCGTGATCATTGCGCGATTTGAAAGTTGGTGGTAATAATATATGCTCTACATACTCGGTGAAGATTGGATTTCGGAATTTAGTGAGCAGCCCCTTCCGTTTAGCGCGTCGTCTATCTGCGTGTCCCACATCAAACTTTCTATGAGAGTTGTAACGCTCTCGCGGTGGCTAAATGTACCAGTCACGAATCTTGCCGTTCTTTGGACCTTCTCAATCTCTTGAACCAGACCCAACTGATAAGGGTCCCATATAGACGAACAATACTCTAAGACTGGACGAACTGACGTATTATAGGCTATTTCCTTTGTTGAAGGACTGCATCGCTTCAGGATTCTACCAATAAACCGCAATCTAGAGTTCGCCTTACCCGAACAGTCACCCGAATAGTCACACCCAGATACTTGACTGATGTTACCGCTTCCAAAGACTGATCATTTATTTTGTACTCATACATTAATGGGGATTTTCGCCTTGTTATATGCACTAGGTTACACTTACTAATATTGAGAGATAACTGCCAGTCATTACACCACACATTCATTTTCTGCAAATCCTCATTGATTTGTTCACAACTTTCGTGTGATACTACTGCCCTGTAGACTACAGCATCATCGACAAACAGTCTATGGCCACCGCAAATACCATGAACCAGATCGTTTATGTAAATCGTAAAAAGCAGAGGACTTACTACGCTGCCCTGGGGTACACCTGAAGTTACTCTTGTTTCTGTTGAAGTCACCCCGTTGAGGACGACATACTACTCCCTGTCTGTTAGAAAACTTTCTATCTAACCGCATATGTCATCGGATAAGACGTAAGCGCGCACTTTTTGTAGCAAGCGACATTGCGGAACTGACTCGAACGCCTTTCGAAATTCGAGAAATATGGCATCAACCTGAGAGTCGGTATCTAGAGCCTGTTGTATATCGTGCACAAAGAGTGCCAACTGTGTCTCGCATGACCGCTGTTTTCTAAAACCGTGCTGGTTTCTGCAGCATCCTACCCACGCCCAACCTATTCAGTGATTATTTTATTTATCATATGGCACATGGCAGCTGCTACTCAGGGTGACTGTTATTAACGTTTAAAAACCTCCGAAGCAACGCTAACGACGCTGAGATAAGTAATTTAATATGGGCCTGCGAATGTCGGAAAACAGCTCAAAAGTGGATGACAGATGTTGAACATGTGACGTTGTCAGATCAGGTACGTCGCAGAACGTGCATCGGTTGAGTCTGTCGGTCTTTCGCACCTGATCGTCCCAATCCAAGACAAATTTTCACGTCGGTGAAACTATGGGCATACGTGCGCAACTAAAGCGCTCGGGGCTCAGGATTCGAGTCATGCGTCTGGCAGGCTGCATTTTTTTCGCTGCGTTACACAGTAATGTGTCTATGTTGAGGTAAGATATTTTATTTGCCCGTCTCCGCTGATTTATTGCACAGTGCACCCAGTACAACAGAAAGCTATGGGATTGTGACGCGCCGGCCGCGGTAGCCGTACGGTTCTAGGCTCTACGGTCCGGAACCGCGGGACTGCTACGGTCGCAGCTTCGAATCCTGCCTCGGGCATGGATGTGTGTGATGTCCTTAGGTTAGTTACGTTTAAGTAGTTCTAAGTTCTAGGGGACTGATGACCTAAGATGTTAAATCCCATAGTGCTCAGAGCCATTTGAACCATTTGATTGCGACGCAAGTAAACAAGCTTCCGAATTGCGTCGTTACCAGTAAGTTACTTACGTTTTCTGTACTAGGCAATGTCTGTAAACAAGAAAAGAAGAGGCAAAAGGAAGGAAACCCAAAATAAGAACAAGTTTTACTTGAAACTTCCTGGCAGATTAAAACTGTGTGCCGGACCGAGACTCGAACTCGGGACCTTTGTCTTTCGCGGGCAAGTGGCGGAAGTAAAGCTGTGAGGACGGGGCGTGGGTCGTGCTTGGAGAGCTCAGTTGTTAGAACACTTGCCCGCGAAAGGCAAAGGTCCCGAGTTCGAGTCTCGGTCCGTTACACAGTTTTAATCTGCCAGGAAGTTTCGTATCAACGCACACTCTGCTGCAGAGTGAAAATCTCATTCTGGAACTTTTACTTGATTTACAGCGAGGACAATAATTGTGTAAATTCTACTTTTGCAACAGCTCACATTTTTTTTTAAAAAAAAGGTGCTCGAAATTGTCACCGTGTGCTCGAATGCAAAAGTGAGTATAAATTAGGAAACTTAATAAACCACATTATTCCGTGATTTATTCAGTTTTCAAATTTAAACTGACTTTTTGATCACCCGGTATAATCAACATTATGCCTTTCTCACTTGTTTGACCTTTTCAATCCACATCCCGCTCCTAATCCACTACATATGGAAACATTTCTATATGTCTTTCTTGTATTCACAGTGCCACATTTGGGCCTGGTGGCCAAAATTGGAACTAATTTTTTCAGCATAGATCGGTTCAGCTTTAATGCATGCATATTATTTACCAAATTTCGCTGCCAGACGATTATTATCGCCCACATTGGACCTCTGTGTGTTGCTGATCTTTAATAATAGCCACCCAGCATTTAGCAACTGCGAAGCATTGACGATAGCAGAAATATAAATGCAACAATAAATACGAATAAGAGTGGGCAACACATGCATGAGAACTTAAAGAACATAGTATCGCACAACAAACACATAGAACTGCAATATGTACCAAGCGAGACTAGTTGTTGACTACAGTGTCCACATCTTGTATCCACTTCATAGCAAGCGGCGTGGCTTCTGTAATGTCGTCAGCTGATCCATATTTTCTTAAAGGGTACACTTTTATGGTATGGTTTAGAGTCTGCTCAGGTAATCCACAGTCACGAACTGGGCTTTCCACCAAGTCCCCATTTATATTTTCTTTGGAATCTGAACACTTGCAATAGTTTCGAGGGATCAGTTGCAAGATGATGACTACCGAGGTATCACAGTTAGTTTTCCACGCGCGTGTTAGGTTAAAGCCATTCAATCATCTCACATAGCTGTTGTTCCACACTGACTTGCGTGACTTCGAACGTGTATTTAGTAAATTCGTTACTGTATTGCGAATAAGTGAATTTTTTGCATGATCGATCTACAGTCTTTAATAGCTGCTTCCTGTCGTCTTAGCGTTGGTACTTCCTGCCGGACGAGTTCGCCTAGTCAAGTGGGAGCAATGGTCGTCGAGTTTCGCCACCTCCAAAAAGAATTACGCAATTTTTTGTTTCTTGGTAGATAATGGGTTAGTATAAGTTTTTGAAATTTATGATAAGTTCCTCTGGGACCAAACTGCTGAGGTCATCGGTCGCTAGGCTTACTTACTACTTAATCTAGCTTAAACTAAGTTAACTAAGGACAACACACACACACACCCATGCGCGAGGAAGGTCTCAAAACTCCGATGGGGGGGGGGGGGGGGGGGAGGCGGGACCCGCGCGAACCGTGGCAAGGCGCCAGAGACCGTGCGTGTATCCCCCGCGGCATACTGGGTTGGTGCAAACACAACAGGTATACAGAACAAAGACTTTAGTCATCAATAATAGATTCTCTCTCACCATTTACAACAATCTGCCAACGTTATGGTAATTTTCTATTCCGCGACTGTAGGACTCATGTGGTTTTGAGGCGAAGAACTCGTCGAGCCATCTTCGGAGCGCATTATTATCCGGAAAGGAAGTTCCTTGAAGGTTGTTCGATACAGAGAGGTTCAAATGGCTCTGAGCACTATGGGACTTAACATCTGTGGTCATCAGTCTCCTAGAACTTAGAACTACTTAAACCTAACTAACCTAAGGAGTTCACACACATCCTGCCCGAGGCAGGATTCGAACCTGCGACCGTAGCAGTCGCGCAGTTCCGGACTGAGCGCCTTAACCGCGAGACCACCGCGGCCGGCGATACAGAGAGGAAAAGGTGAAAATCTGAGGGCGCAAGATCAGGTGAATAAGATGAGAGGGAATGACTTCCTGACCCAACTCTTGTATAGTGTTTATCGCCACTGTAACAAAATACTCACAAGCGTTCCGTGGAGTAGCATCACCTCACGCAGCCTTCCTGGTCCGTCTGCAAGACATCTCAGTTGTTGACAATAAATGTCAGTAGTGATGGTTACTCCTCAGGGAAGCAGTTCGTAGCATATAATGCTGTCGCTGTTCTACCAGATGGATGACATTATGTTGTGTGGATGCGCGCTGGTCTTCGTACGGGGAATTGCTGCTTTGTTTGGGCTCAACCATTCCCTTTGTAAGTAGGCTGTTTAGGTTTTTTTATTGGTAACGCCACCTCTGTATGAAAATCACTGGCTGTGCTGTGTGCAGTCTGTGGCTGCTTTGCATTGTTGTAATACTCGCCATTGTAGTGTTAGGCAGCTGGCTGTGAACAAGGAAGCGTTGCGCAGTTGGAGGTGAGCCGCCAGCAGTGGTGGATGTGGGGAGAGAGATGGCGGAGTTGTGAAATTTTTAAAACTGGGTGTCATGAACTGCTATGTATATTATGAGGTTTCAACACTATTAAGGTAAATACATTGTTTGTTCTCTATTAAAATCTTTCATTTGGTAACTATGCCTATCAGTAGTTAGTGCCTTCAGTAGTTTGAATCTTTTATTTAGCTGGCAGTAGTGGCGCTCGCTTTATTGCAGTAGCTCGAGTAACCAAGATTTTTGTGAGGTAAGTGATTTGTGAAACGTATAGGTTAATGTTAGTCAGGGCCATTCTTTTGTAGGGATTTTTGAAAGTCAGATTGCGTTGCGCTAAAAATATTGTGTGTCAGTTTAAGCACAGTCTTGTAAAATTCTTCAAAAGGGGACGTTTCACCTTCTTTTCCTTACGTCAGCATAAAGACACCATTTCTCGTCGCCAGTAACGGTACAGGATGGAAGTAGTCGGTATCGTTCACGAGCCACTTTATGACGAACAAGCAGAGATGTACACATGGTCACACGATCGTTTTTGTGATTTTGACTTAGAACATGCGGTACGCAAACAGCAGATTTTTGAATCTTCTTCCATTGCATGAAGATGTCGCACCATGATGGGTTCATGACATTTGCCATTTCTCGAGTACACTGATATGGAGCATTGCGGATTGATGCGTTTAAACGATCTTCATCAAACCTCGAAGGTCTTCCTCTACGGTGAGAGTCATTGATGTCAAAATGATGCTCCTTAAAACTGAGAAGACAATTTTCTTGCCGTGCTCTGTCCAGTGGCATCCTCCCCATACACGACGCAAATGTTTCTGGCTGCCTGCCCTGCCGTCGCCCCTCTATTGAACTCAGACCGAAGAATATTTCGGAAATGTTCCGATTTATCCACTTGACATTTAGTTTTCTAGCTTCCACAGCTCCATTGACCATCTCTAGATGACAAAATGACAATATGTAAACTCAAACAACAACAGTGAACGACAGATAAAAAAAGACAATCGATAAACAAACCTACTGCAACGGGAATAACAACACCCACCTTAAACGTTTCTCCAATTATGGTAGACATTAAAACCTCCACGCCACTTCGTTGAGGCTCCTATATTGGCGTGCTACGATATCGTGGAACGGAGATCGCAATGTGTACCAGATGTGTAGAGGGTTTAACTTTCCCCCTTATGAGTCTTTAACTCTGCTAGGGACACAGTGAATGAAGTTATTTTTTGAATGTCTGGGAGGGGGGGTTGCCATTATTGTTCACTTAAAGATTTGACGATCATCATCAAATAGTACCACATGTACCCTACGTCCTAAGTTATTTTTTGGATAAATTCTAATCTCTGTCTTGTTCTGCAGTTTTTACCCTCTTCACCTCCCTGGTACCATCATCTCTTAACATACGTCTTGTCATCCTGATCATTCTTCTTCTTGGTGTATTCTCAGTGTTCCTTCCTTCGTTTCTTCGTCGATCCTGCGGAGAACTTCCTCATTTCTTACCTCATCAATCCATTTAATTTTCAACGTTTTCCTGTAGCAACACATCTCAAACGCTTTGATTGTGTTGTTTTCCACTTTTTCGACAGTTCATGATTCACTATCTGTGCTCCAAACGTGAATCTTTAGAAATTTCTTCCTCGAATTAAAAATTATTTTGGCCAGAAATGCCCACTTCACCTGTGCTACTCTCCTTCTTAGTCCTCCTTACTTCGTCCTTTATTTATTATTTAACTTCCAAAGTAGGAGAATATCTCCACTTCAGCTACTTTGAGGTGACCAATTTTAATGTTAAGTTTATCACTAATCTAATTTTTGATACTACTCGTTGTGTTATGCTTTAATTTACGTTCAATCCATATTCTTGATGTATATAGGGCTGAAAATATTAGCACAACATACGGAGTTAAGGAGAATATAAAACCAATTAATGAACGACGACTCTCAAGAAATAATAATAATAATAATAATAATAATAAACTGCCCCATTTTTGGATGCAAGCAATTAACCCATCTCCGCAATTGCTGTTCTTTTGAATCAACTGGTTTTCAAATTTGTTTAGTGCAGCAGTGTGTCTTGTTCTTAATACGCGTAGGTAACTGCTGAGAAACGTCTCACGGTGGTATCATGCAGTGCAAGTGGAATACTTTCATTCATGAGGATGGAATTGAAGTATGTGTTGTTGTTTTGGTATCAGCATTATAAATTTTTTATAATGCGAGGCAGCTGAGCGTATCAACTGAATGGTAAGCACACGTAATAAATATATAACTGACATTCGTTATGTGGCTCCAACGAAATCAACACACACCTTGAAATCTGAGTGCTGTGCAGCTCTAATGCATGATATGAAAATCATTTCTAACACAAAATAGCTGGGTGCTTTGCGGCTTTGGTGTATCCGTTGTAGGTCATTTCTGACACGTAATGTCAGAAATGATCTTCATCACAGCATCGAAAAAAAAAATTCTATATCGGAGCATCGAAGGCTACTAGCACAAATGATTCTGTCTCAAAAACAAGAGCTGAGCGAAGCTCATCCTTTACACTGCAAAATCGGTAGGGAGAAAATTCTCTCTCTCTCTCTCTCTCTGTGTGTCGGTCTGTCTGTTTGTCTGCCTGTCTCTTTCAACCAAGGAACTGCGTAGCAAGTTCCCCGACCTAAACACGCAGGACATTCGAATTAATAAATTTTGTGTGTTCGCTGACCACATGCGAGAAACATGCAAGATAACCTTGGCACTCCCCGACTCTGACGCTTCAAAGATCTTAGTATTCTAAGTTGCCGACACGCCCAAGCTGAGAGAACAGAGTGTCAGAGATAACGAAAGCAAATGAAATAGACATATTTGAAATTGGCGATCTGTTTTTACGCGTTTCGCGGCAGTAGCCGTAGCACCACTCCAGAGACCGTCTTGCCGAGTCCGGCGGAGGAAGGCGTCGTGGCTGGACGGCAGACTGCACTGCGCCGGCTGTGACCTTGCCACGTCACGCGCTTCTTGACCTTTCGTGCAGCCAGAAACCAGTTACGACCTGCAGGCGCCCAGATTACGACTCGTGCAATCTCAGGTTAGTTTGTTATGTTCCTTTATGATGACTTCATTTACCCTTGAAAGTGTTCGATAACAGGCCACGAGGTATATCTCCTGTGACCGTGAAGTTCAGACGTAATGAAGTTGGCAAAATGTCAGAAAGCCGTGTGTCAGTTTTCAGACTCACAGCATTGTAATCTTAAATCCTCCTTCTGGGCCCATACGCCACCTAAAAGAAATAAAATGTCGTTGCCTAGCTGTCAGCGTTACGGAATCTCTTTGCTGGTCACAGTAGTATTTCTCGCGGGAACTGCGTGACCAGTTAAGTGTTTCACTTTCGCTTTACCTGTTTTGTTACACTTTTTGGCGTACTTGGAATGTACCTACCTACCATTTATCTGACGTAGATTTTTCGGATGATATTAATTTTTAAACTGTATTTATTTAAGTTGCTCCGGGTCTGCCGAACGCAGTTGGCAAGCGGGGTGCACTCAGCCCTGGTGAAGCCGATTGAGGATCTACTTGATCGAGAAGTAGGGGCTCCGCTCACGAAAACTGACAACGGCCGGGAGAATCGTGTGCTGACCACGTGCCCCTCCATATGCGCATCGAGTAATGCCTATCGGCTGACATGACGTGGCGGTCGGCCGTTATCGTTGGAACTTCTGAGAACTGTTCGGGCGGAGTACTTCACATTCAAGTCAAACGTTTTAAATGGCAATAATATGCCACACTGGCTGTCATAGGATAGATATTTATTTTATTTTATTTCATTTTATTTTTTGAGTTATCAGTCTTTTGACTGGCTTGACGCGGCTCGCCAAGAATTCCTCTCCTGTGCCAACCTCTTCATCTCATCCTAATACTTGCAGCGTGCGTCATCAATTATGTGCTGGATATATTCCAATCTGTGTCTTCCTCTGTAATCTCTACCCTCTATTGCTCGCCCTAATGCCATGGAAGCTATTCCCTGATGTCTTAACAGATTTCCGATTATTCTGTCCCTTCTCCTTGTCAGTGTTTTCCACATATACCTTTCCTTTCTGATTCTCTGCCGAACCTGCTCATTCCTTACCTTATCAGTCCACATAATTTTCAACATTCGTCTGTAGCACCACATCTCAAACGCTTCGATTCTCTTCTGGCTTTCCCACAGTCCTCGTTTCACTACCAAACGATGCTGTACTCCAAATATAAATTTTCAGAAATGCCTTCCTCAAATTAAGGCCTGTTTAATACTAGTAGTCTTCACTTGGCCAGGAATGCCCTTTTCGTCAGTGTTAGTCTGCTTTTGATGTCCTCTTTGCTCGGTCCGTCATTGGTTCTTTTGCTGTCTCGGTAGACTTTCGTCTTTCTTCAAGTCCATAATTTTTGCTCATTAGATTATTCATTCCATTCAAAAGATCATGTAATTCTTCGTACTTTGATTCAGGATAGCAATGTTATCAGGATTGTTCTGCTGGAATTACCCAAGTCCGTCGGAATGCACAATGGGCTTGAATGGATGCATGTAATCAGACAGGATGCTTACATATGTGTCAACTGCCAAAGTCGTATGTAGAAGTATCAGGGGTCACTTTCAACTGCACTCGCTTCACACTATTACAAAGCCTCCACCAACTTTAACAGTCCCCTGCTGACATGCCTGGTCAATGGGTTAATAAGGTTGTCTCCATACACGTACACATCCATCTACTCGGTACAATTTGAAACGATACTCAGCCGACCAGGCAACATGTTGTCAGTCATTAACAGTCCACTGTCGATGTCGACGGGACCGCGCGAGGCGTAAAGTTTTGTGTCGTCCAGTCATAAACGGTACCCGAGTGGGTCTTCGGCTCCAAAGGCCCATATCGATGATGTTTGGTTGAATGGTTCGTTAGCTGACTCTTGTTGATGGTCCAGCATTGAAATCTGCAGCAATTTGCGCCAGGGTTGCGCTTCTGTCACGTTGAACGGTTCTCTTCAAAAGCCGTTGGTCCCATTCTCGCAGGGTCTTTCTCCCGCCGCAGCAATGTCGGAGATTTGATGTTTTACCGTATTCACGGCGAAATGGTTGTACGGGAATATCCCCACTTCGTCGCTACCTCGGAGATACTGTGTCCCATCGCTCGGTCGCCGACTATAACACCACGTTCAAACTCACTTAAATCTTGATAACCCGTCATTGTAGCAACAGTAAGCGATCTAACAATTGCACCAGACACTTGTTGTCTGATATAGACGTTTCCGACCGCAGCGCTGTATTCTGCCTGTTTACATATCCTGTATTTGAATACGCATACCTATACGAATTTCTTTGTCGCTTCAGTGTAGGTTCCTTACGACCCAAATTTAAACCGACCTGACTCGCAGAAGACCGTCGATCGCCCCGTACAACTTTACGGAGACAATGTGGCATCCGTTTGTTAAATGCTCGTCCATTTTGGCGGCATACGTGCATGGGAACATTACAATATTGAAGATGTACGATAGACACTGTTGACCTCGGCAGTCCTAATTCTTGTGCAGTCTCTGGTACGATATCCATGCGTCTTGCACCGAACATCAACACTGTTCAGAGTCAGTTATTTGCAGCATTCTGATGTGTTCACTACGTACCAGTCTGTGAAAAACGTCTCAGGTACTGTACCTACTACAGTCACGCTAAGCGCCGCGGCTAGGCGCAACATTCTGGTGTTACACACGGCACATCGTCAGATGTGACCACCTTAGTCGCTGCTTTTGGCGATCAGTTTGTTTTACTAGTTATCCCCGTGATATGGAGCGATATGATACGTCACAGGTCATGGGTCCATGTTCAGAAAACTATCGATGCCTCCTCCTCTTCAAGTCATACGTCTATGTTCGTGGTATTAAATATAAGTTCAACGATGACAGCCGGCCGAAGTAGCCGAGCGGTTCTAGGCGCTGCAGTCTGGAACCGCGCGACCGCTACGGTCGCAGGTTCGAATCCTGCCTCGGGCATGGATGTGTGTGATGTCCTTAGGTTAGTTAGGTTTAAGTAGTTCTAAGTTCTAGGGGACTGATGACCTCAGAAGTTAAGTCCCATAGTGCTCAGAGCCATTTGAACCATTTTTGAACCAACAATGACAACGATTTTCATGTAAGACGGGACATCAGACTGACTAGCTTTCTTTCAAGAGAACTTTGTCCAGAGATTTGTGGGTCTGGTAGTGTTCTGCACCGAAATTTGACAACTGTTCGTTTATTGTGATGGGTTACACATTTCGCCGAGAAACTCAAGAACAGCTGCATATCGTACAATAACGTGTCAAAGTGATTACAAAATAGAATACATGTATATGATAGCACAACGTGGATGAAAAAGCAAGTGGCGAGTCCAATATTATAGGAGTAGTGAACACCGAGGTTTTCTTAGCATCTCATAGAAAATAGTCACGTTTCAGGCGAAGGTTCGTGATCATGTAACCTTCAGTAGATATGAACGTGCTACGACCAGGTGACGTTGCACATTTTCACCAAAATCAGTTGTAGACACGTCGTGCTGTGAGCAAATTAACTAAAGATTCTTTTTTTAATCAGTAGTCTGATTCGTGTGACGCAGCCCGCATTGACTTTCCGTCCTGTGCCAACCTCTTAATCTCGCATAGTAGCTTTAGTTAGTCTTCCTCTTGTCCTGTAGTGATCACCTTGTACATCTCCCTCCACAACCATGTAAATACACTCCCCCGTGTCTTAACAGCTCTGTTGTCCTGCGGCAGTTTGCTAGTGTTTTCCATACATTCCATTCCTCGGCGATTGTGCAGAGAACCTCCTCGTTTCTTATCAATCCACATAATCTCGAGATCTTTCTACAGCACAACATCTCAAAAACTTGGACTCTTATTTTGCCCGGGTTTTCTATAATACACGATTCACAGTGCTGTTATCCAACGATAAATTCTCAAATATTTTTCTCGAGATAAGATCTGTGCTTCATATTACTGTCCGTTTTGCGTGTATAATGGCTGAAATTACACTATGAGTTCGTATTCTGGTTACATCGTATGTCGAACAGCCTTGTACCTTGCCTCAATCGTGGAAATGTCTGCTTTTATTTGGTGTATGAGTATTACGTTGTAGTTGAAAAGATGGCGACGTATGCAGTAGTATTTAAATCGTACTTCCTGGAGCATTTCTTAGGGAGTAACAACTCCGAAGGGTCACGGAAACCTGACTGTTATTACATTAACATTTCTCTTTGCTCTGTTTAAAAATACAGCTATACAGTAGTCTATCGTTACTGTCGGCTCAGTCCTGTGGGAATAATAGCAGACATGGAGTGCTGCATTTCGCTTAATGTTGATACGTATGAACAAGAAGAAAAATGTAAAGGCAAGCTCTGTTGTTGCTTTTCACGGCTCTTTGTGTTTATACATGTAAATGTACACAAAGCTCTAAATCACAGGTTTAATTTATTTGCTTTTGCGCCTTTATGCACCAAGTGCTCATGGATGTTAGGTTGCGAGAGCTATGAACAAATATTTCCACTTTATTGTCGATAGTTGCAGGGTTTACATTGGCGCTTCCTGTCAGATGCGAAACAACAGTTCTGCCATTCGCTGTGTACCCGACTGATAGAGTCATCGTGATATTAGTAGTTGTCTTGTAGTTATGTGAAACCATGAATGTTTTACGATGTTGTAGAGAGTCCATGGTGTTCAGTGCGCGTGCTTACTTTGTGGCAAAAAAGAACAGGGCATGAACAGTTCCGCATTACAGCCGGTAAAGAGAACTTTTGAATGTATCTTTAGTAGTGAAAGTACAAGAAAGAGAATTTCGAGAGTATGAAGAGAAACTTCATGTCTTAAATCACCAGAGAAGTGCTCTAGTAGGTGACAGAAGCTTGGATTGGACGAGTTTGTATAGGGTGTCGTCAGGAGAAAATCCATGACTTTTATGTGGGAAATAATGTTTACAGCTGCAGCAGTAGTACTGGAAAAGTTGAAGACTGTAGTGGAGGACTTGCCTGGTATGAGTGAAACGACCCTTTGGTGTACTATTTGGAAATTGGGCTTCAACAAAAAACCTGTGCTGATGGAAAATAACCGAGTAGCAGGAAAAAGGGAGCAGGTCTTGCGGGAAATAAGACACTTGCAAAACACTGGGTGGAATATTTATTAAACAGTTGAGAGACGGTGTGCTGCCGATCATTCCGGAAACTTTGGATAGCAGGAACGAGAAATTCAAACACCTCCAGGTTCTGGAACAACGATTATAATTTCCTATAATAGGAACGAAGATGAGTTGGTGCAAGATGCTGGCTTATGTTTTATTGCGCAAAAAGAAGGTGCAGGTTGTCATTGTGAGATTATGTCAGACATCACAAGGAATGGCTCAGGAGTGTTCTCGAAACGTACGAAACAGACCTGCGGTTGTAGAACGAGCTCATTAGCACGTGATGATAATCTAGCATCACAAAATCGACCTATAAAATGGAGAGGGGACTCTTACAACTGAATGGCTAGAAAGCAATAGCATCTGATCACACGTCATACGAGGAATTCACTGAAGTAGGCCTGCTGGAACACCCTCGACCGCACTTCAGGTCACAATATCACTTTATGGAAAGTGTATTACATCCAGTGGATAAGGGAACTGAACGTGTGTGATTGCCTGTGCCCCACTGCGATTTCAACGCCACTGAACTTATTTTGGCATTTGTCAAGAACACGGTAGGAAAGGAGAAGAAGAATGTTGAGATAAATGATTAAGTTAATTACAGTTTTGTCGCTAATTTCTAGAAGTTGTTGCCCAAAGGCTCTGGTGGAATTCAGTGAGTTGAAAACAGATGTGAACAAAAAATCCACTTGCTTAACATACCAACAGAGCCGATGCTGATCCAAGTAGGCGACTGTAGCAACAGGAGCGTGACTCAGCAAGCAGCGAAAGCGGTTAAGATACGTTTTGTATCTTTCATCGTTCTTTCCTGCATAATCTTTTCAGGTTAAACGATTTCCCATTTAGTAACTGGGTGAAATTAGCGCCAAAGCTTGAAATAGTGTTTATTTCAAAAATAAAAACAGCCTTTGCAGGACAACGACTTACCCTCAATAACAATACATTTAATTGTTCATTTATTGAGAGCTGCTGCTTGTATATCGAGTGTTCACTTGCAGTTTCCCATTTTATTGGCGTATACCTACAACAATAACTGAACGCGGCAATGCTGTATGGGAATGTTAGGTCTGCCATTAAGCTCTGCAAATACGGTCCTGCATTAGTAATGACTTACGATGTAACCAAGGGACGTTCAAGCTTTACAACCGTGCTCCCTCCACTGCAGTAGCTAATATGGCGAGCACAATCACAGCGTCTTGCGTTTGACATTATAGGGACTGAACGGCTAATCAGAAAATAACGACAATCCGCCTGCAAATAGAAAAACAGGTTGTATCTTTAAGGTGTGAAAAAGTAATTCTTCTGGCTTCCATAGCTTCTCAATGTTGACACACGCTCAAAAACGCTCGAAATAACATACTTGTTCTCTTAAGTATTACCGCATATGTCGCCCCCTTTTCATCTAAAATGTAATATGCGCAACAAATAAAAGAAGACGTTTCCACGATTGCGGAAAGGTACAACACATCGATGTTCGTCATGCTTTATAAGCGGAATGTGGGCACAAAACCAGGGGTTGACCTTTATGAAATGAATAACTTGTGTCTTTATTTAGCGGGGGATGACATCTTTGCCTGTGCTAGTCTACTTCTTGTAACCTCCTCCTCGCTTTGCTAATAAGATTTCTTTTGCTGCAAGAATAACTGAAATCCTTTACATCGTCTATTAGGTGGTTTAGTTTATTACTAATCTCATTTGTGTGACTCTTCATTACTTTCATCTTACTTACGTTTATTCTCAGTCTATATTCTGTATATACGACGGTCACTCCAAAAGAAATGCACACTATTTTTGTAAAAATACAGTTTTCATTCTGCATGTGTGAAAAGGATACATCCTTCCCGCTTGTTTTCAAACTTAGTTCAGCCTGTTCCCGTGAGTGGCGCCGTCACAGCATGTCTTCAAGATGGCTCCTATACTTGACGTTCGTCAGAAGCAACGTGCTGTTATAGAATTCCTGTGCTGTGAAAACGAGACAGTGGGAAACATCTACAAGAGGTCGAAAAAGGTGTATGGAGATGCTGATGTCGATCACAGTACAGTTAGTCGGTGGGCAAGCAGGTTACGTGATGAAAGCGGGCACGGCAATATTGAGGATTGTCCTCGCAGCGGCAGGCCTCGTACTGCACACACTCCAGACAATGTGCAGAGAGTTAACGAATTGGTGACTGCTGACAGACGCATCTCAGTGAACGAATTGTCATGCTACGTTGGAATAGGGGAAGGAAGTGTTTGCAGAATACTGAAAATGTTGGCGTTGAAAAAGGTTTGTGCCAGGTGGGTTCCGAGGATGTTGACAGTGGCTCTCAAAAAAAAAAAAAAAAAAAAAAAAAAAACTGTATGCAGCAAATTTTCGAACAGTACGAGAATGGTAGAGATGAATTTCTTGGAAGAATTGTGACAGGTAATGAAACATGGCTCCACCTTTTGTCACCAGAGACTAAGAGGCAACCAATGGAGTGGCATCATGCAAAATCACCCAAGAAAAAAAATCAAAACCACACAACTTCTACTGGAAAAGTTATGGCTACGGTGTTTTTCGATTCCGGAGGACTCTTGCTTGTGGACATCATGCCAAGTGGAACCACCATAAATTCTGATACATATGTGACGACACTGAAGCAACTTCAAGCTCGACTGAGTCGTGTTCGACTACATCTGCAAAAGCAGGATGTTTTGCTGTTGCAGGACAGTTCACGGCCACATGTCAGTTAAAAAAACCATGGAAGCGATTACAAAACTCGGATGGACAACACTGAAACACCCACCTTATAGTCCTGACCTGGCTCCATGTGACTATCATGTCTTTGCGAAACTGAAAGATTCTGTTCGTAGAATAAGGTTTGAAGATGATGACTCTTGTGCACGCTGCCAAACAGTGGCTCCAACAGGTTGGTCCAGAATTTTGCCGTGCGGGTATACAGCCGCTGGTTCCAAGATGGCGTAAGGCAGTTGAGAGGGATGGAAATTATGTGGAGAAATGAAATTATTGTTCCTAAAGAGTGTATCTACACACTGTAAAAGTTTCAATCATGTAGAATAAAAGACGGATTTAAAAAAAAAATAGTGTGTATTTCTTTTGGAGTGACCCTCGTATATATATGACGTTGCTGTGAGAGAAAACATTTGAGGACGGAAAAGGTATTTCGCTCTACCATTTGTACTATACTTCAGGGTAGCGATGCCAAATATTGTCAGTTGTTTAGGCTTTAATGAACTTGTCACTGTCACAGCCTGTATGACTGGCGACCCTCCCTCCCTAGCGTGATCCATCACTCTGCTGCATCGACCACCGAGCGGCTACCAGATCGTATCGCAGCTTTTACTGGGATGCAGTATCGATCACGGACAATTGTTGTAACTGACAGCCCGCTGCGATAGCATCGGTCAGAGTCTGCCCGCGAGATGTTAATCTTCGTGACGGGTACAAACGCGGTGCGCAGATTGGACTTCCCTGCAGATGCGGGGATTCTGGGAAGACGTAAATAGCCGCGGTGCGTGTCGGCGGATGTAATTAGAGGACGTAACTTAGCAGGGGTGGCGCTCGGCGGATCGCAGGCTCGTAAAGCTCCGCGGTATCCCAGCCTCGGCCGACCCCCGCCCTGCTGTTGCTAGTCCGAGTTGCAAAAAGAGAACCTTCTGACCAGTAATGACTAGGGCGGTAGTCGTATGTAACGACCCACTCGCGCAATTACTGGTCGCAAGAATCCATCCACAATATACGTCATGATGAATTGGAGGGGGGTAGCGTTTCAGTGGCTCGAAAACGCGGACAGCGTCTTGTCAGAAGCAACACGACACTCATTAAAAGATATAACAGTGGACGAAAGCCACACTGTAATCAGTGTAACAGTTCTAGTTTATTGTGTCCGAATGACTACGCGCTTGAGCGTGAATCACTGGGGCAGTAATGAAAATGTTTCTTAAATTCTAGCAGGTGCAGCACAGGTTAATAGCACCTGTGGTCGTGCGGTAGCGTTCTCGCTTCCCACGCCCGGGTTCCCGGGTTCGATTCCCGGCGGGGTCAGGGATTTTCTCTGCCTCGTGATGGCTGGGTGTTGTGTGATGTCCTTAGGTTAGTTAGGTTTAAGTAGTTCTAAGTTCTAGGGGACTGATGACCATAGATGTTAAGTCCCATAGTACTCAGAGCCATTTGAATAGCACCTGTGTTACTTGAATGCTTAGGCAGACCTGAGCTACAGCGGGTGACGAGGCCGCTGCTAAATCTAACGTCGTTACGTGCTACGTGCTGGGTGATCCCTTATTCTATGCTGCATATCACATCTGCGCTTAGGAATCAGTGAATGGCTGACTTTGTTCAGGACGTTTTTACAGTGCCGAACAAAGGAGTACGGGTGGCACCGAGGGTATTTGGTGAACTGGTGGTGTTAGAGGGACCCTTCGGCGTTTTATTTATACATGTATCAATGTCACACCTCCATCCCCCCACCCTCTCCCACGTGATGCTGTTACAGGAGGGCGCGAAACGTGCTGAAAAAGCATAAATCCCTTTCGCAGCTTCGGATCAGTTTCATATTTCGCCGGATTTTCTAGAACGGTCCCTCGTGTATCCACCCTGCACCCAAAGCAAAAGTTGCGGTCGCTCTAGACTCAAAACGCGTGCTGTCACGTCCAGTGAGGTTTCAGGCCCACGATGTCCTTAGGCTGAATCGTCCGGGGCTCTCAGCAGTGTCAAAGGTTGCTCAACACACTGCAAACTGTCGTTTTCGACTGCGAAAAGTGTGGAAATGCACGCTCCAACGACAGAGATCATTTCATTGACAGCCCGCATCTCGTGGTCGTGTGGTAGCGTTCTCGCTTCCCACGCCCGGGTTCCCGGGTTCGATTCCCGGCGGGGTCAGGGATTTTCTCTGCCTCGTGATGGCTGGGTGTTGTGTGCTGTCCTTAGGTTAGTTAGGTTTAAGTAGTTCTAAGTTCTAGGGGACTTATGACCACAGCAGTTGAGTCCCATAGTGCTCAGAGCCATGCAGCCATTTCATTGACATCCTTCACGCCACCCCCTGAGGCCTTCCTTGTCGATTATGAGCGACGGTGTATCTGACATGTTTCGTCGGCTACTTATAAGAAAACAGCGTTATCTTCAAATGCGAACATTTTTAGGTTAGGATTTACCGTGACTGTTACTAACATCAAATGAAACAACAAGTTTACTGTTACCAGTCACCGTTTTATTTTTTCCACGACGCGTTTCGAAGGTTTAAACCTCCATCATCGGGTGGATTTACATTAGTTAGTATTACATATGTGTGTATGTTGTGTTACGGCTTTGGAGGAACTTGTGGCACTGCCTAGTGGAGAAACAAGACACTATTTCAGAATATGGTTTTGGATAACTTTTGACAAAAAATTAAACTGATATCTAATGGTAAACTTTAATAAGTAAACTAGAGTACCTCCAATGGTCACAGGTTCCTTTTTCTGTCGTAACACTTCACATGTATATTGCTGTTGTGACCTCCATCGCAAAGGCGTCAAGACATGGGGTTAAAATGTGGGTAGGGTGGGGGGGAGGGGGGGGGGGTGACATGTCCATGGTAGTGCTGGGCAGAATTGTGGCGAAATCTGGTGCCAACATAACATCGTTAAGTCATATGACGATGTACGTTCGGAGCACAGCGTTGTATGGCAGAGAACAGAAGAGTTTTAAATGTGGTGCTACGGAAGAATTTGACAGGTGGACTGAAAGGGTAAGGAATGAGGAGGTTCTCCACAGACTCGTCAGCCGGCCACTGTGGCCGAGCGGTTCTAGGCGCTTCAATCTGGAACCGCGCTGCTGATACGGTCGCAGGTTCAAGTCCTGCCTTGGGCATGGATGTGTGTGATGTCCTTAGGTTAGTTAGGTTTAAGTAGTTCTAAGTGTACGGGACCGATGACCTCAGATGTTAAGTCCCATAGTGCTCAGACCCATTTGAACCTTTTGAACCAGACTCGTCAAGGGAAAAAAAATGGGAAACACTGACAAGAAGAATGGGCAGGATGCTAGAACATCTGTTAAGACATCAAGGAACGACTTCCATGGTACTATAGGGACCTGTAGAGGGTAAAAACACACATTGGGATACATCCAGCTAATAATTGAGGACGTAGGTTGCAATTGATACTGAGAGATGAAGTGATTTGCAAAGGAGAGGAATTCGTCGCAGGGCGTATCGAAGCAGTCAGATGAACTGATGGGTAAAAAGCCACCTTACACCTCACATGAACTTCCGAGCTCAGGCCTTTTTTTTTTTTGTATGTGTCAACAAGTTACTTTTTGAGGTTGCGCTGAGCACGACGGTGACGTCACATGGTGGCAAGTATTTTTCACCAATACAGACGCAGGTTTTAGACATTTTGAACCAAATTTATGACTTCTATGTCATAATAGGAGACAATTATGAGGTTTCGAAAAGCTGACCCTTTAACTGTGTTGTGTATTGTGTTTGAGATTTCAGTCTTCTGGTGGTGGAAAAAGCGCTCACCGCAACGGGAATCCTTGCGCTACATGTTTTAGTGTACAATTTTTCATAAATTAATAAACAAAGAATTTCTGTAAATCACAACTCCACACAATTTTTCATATTTTAGCGAAAGAAAACACTAAAAGGTATGGACAATGTATTTGCTGGTTGCACGCCGAGATTCGTGCCTATAGACTATAATGTAGGTAACGGTCAAGTATGCAGCTTCATTTGTTATACTGCAGTTCTTTGGTGGTATCGTGGAACCCATCTGTGTGTATTAAGATACAAAGGAATTAAAGACATTAACTGCCAGTGGGCATTGATTTCTGTCAATGGGGCAAATTGAAAATTTGTGCTGGGTAGGATTGGATTGGATTGTTTGGGGGAAGAGACCAAACAGCGAGGTCATCGGTCTCATCGGATTAGGGAAGGACGGGGAAGGAAGTCGGCCGTGCCCTTTCAAAGGAACCATCCCGGCATTTGCACGGAGCGATTTAGGGAAATCACAGAAAACCTAAATCAGGATAGCCGGACGCGGGATTCAACCGTCGTCCTCCCGAATGCGAGTCCAGTGTGCTAGTGCTGGATAGGGATTCGAAGCCAGGTCTCCTGCCTTACTGGGCAGATACGCTGACCACCAAGCCATCCAAACACAGTGGTCACTGCAACTGCACGGACTTCCCCAGAATGGCTCCCGCCAGACCCAAATACTCACCTTATAGTACGCACTAACACAGACCCAAATACTCACCTTATAGTACACACTAACAGATGGAGTGCTGCTAGTCATTAGCCTCATTTCTCATGGCATCTTTCCGATTAACGTAAGAATTCGTGCGTGGTGTGCATGTGCACTGAAAGGAACATTGGCCGTCATATGCATGTATTAAATTTCAGTGCTAACTTGGGTCCATGGTTTCATGGAGTCTGCGACACACTATAACCCTACCATCAGTTCTTAACAGCTGAAATCCAGATTCATCTGAGCAGACCGGGGTTTTCCAATTGTGTAAGGTCCAACCGATATGATCCCTAGCCTAGGGAAGGCGCTGCAAGCGATGTCTTGCTGTTAGTAAAGGCACTCGCGTCGTTGGTCTGCTGCCCTGTTTCACTAACGCCAGATGTCACCGCCCTGTCCTAACGGATAGCGTTTATTTCACGCAGTGTTGCTTGTCTGTCAGCACTGACAACTCTACGCAGACGCCCATGCTTTCGATCGTTAAGTGAATACCGTCGGCCACTAAATGCCCGTGGTGAGAGGTAATGCCTGAAATATGGTGCTGTCGGCCACTCTTGGCGCTGTGGATCGCAGAATATTGAATTTTCTTATTCCCGATACATTTCCCTTTCAAAGTCTATTAATTCCCGATGTGCGGTCTAATCTCGTCGAAAACCTGCGGGTGACGCAGCGGTAACTGAATGAACCAAAATTGTAATCGTAGCTGCCAGTACTACCCTTTTGCGCTATGTACTGTTTTCTTGAGAGGCCAGCTGACGGTGTGCTGTGTTTCAGGCAGAGGAGCTGCACGCTGCCGTGGGCCAGGCGTTCCGGATGGCGTACGCGGCGCAGCTGCACAAGCGCAGGGACGTACCGCCCCCTCCTCACCACTGGGTAAGCCACCCGCTGCTCTGCTCCCACGAGCTGCTGCAAGTCAGCGGCAACACCGCCGGTACTAACGCAGCTTCGCTTTGTACAAGCTAATCGCATGCGGTTCTGGGTACGTAAGTGTCCTGAAATGATAATTAAATGGACACCCTAGCTGCAAATAGGCGTTGATGTACTTCATCGGGGACATGTTGAAAATGTGTGCCCCGACCGGGACTCGAACCCGGGATCTCCTGCTTACATGGCAGACACTCTACCCATTTTTTTTGTTTTTTTTTTATCCACTAACTCAGTTTGTTTTATTACAAAGGGCAGCTAAACCTCTGACCGAACACACTTTTTTTTTTGACGATTACGACTTTATTATGGCAGACGCTCTATCCATCGTTTTTTTTTTTTTTTATATTCAGAAAATTGTACACGCCGCACTGCCAGTGCGTCGAGGCCCAAACCCCTCCTACCCCTTTTTTCATGTCCCCGTCATAGCACTAAGTGTGCAGAAATCTTATCACAAAACTCCCATTCTTTGATGTAAGAAAAACAAAGAAACCTCTTCTCTAAGTAGAAACTGAACACTGCTAAAACTTAACAATTCTTCTTGAATCACACAAAATCTTTAGAAGTCGAACACGAGTAATTCTGAACAAAAGGTTTTGAAAAAAACTGTTCGTGCAACATAGAAGTTCCGGAAGCAAGGTAATAGTAAATAATAATAAGAACACAAGTGACTTTTAATTTCCTTCTGTTCGTTCTCGTTCAAGGTGTTGTAGTGGTTTCACATATTTAACCGACACCCATTCTTTCAAAAATGACCTTCAGCATGTTGCCGTAGTGCTTCTTGTGGTTGCGATACGTCCTGATTTTTGCATATTCACACTTCATGTAAAAGCGGAATTCCATCTCTTTGTCCGACCCAATATGAGCCACCGAGTGCACAGAGGATAGTGCGCCTGCAGGGACTTATCCCTTGCACGCTCCCCGTGAGACCCACATTCCCAGCATGTCCACACCACTACATTCGTAGTGCGCCTAATGAATGTTTGCCCAGCATACTCATTACTCGTGGCGGCAAAGCTGCATGGTCATCTACGGTAACTTTTCGGGAACAGATACTACCGTCATGTTTGTTGTTGTGGTCTTCAGTCCTGAGACTGGTTTGATGCAGCTCTCCATGCTACTCTATCCTGTGCAAGCTTCTTCATCTCCCAGTACCTACTGCAACCTACATCCTTCTGAATTTGCTTAGTGTATTCATCTCTTGGTCTCCCTCTACGATTTTTACCCTCCACGCTGCCCTCCAATGCTAAATTTGTGATCCCTTGATGCCTCAAAACATGTCCTACCAACCGATCCCTTCTTCTAGTCAAGTTGTGCCACAAACTTCTCTTCTCCCCAATCCTATTCAATACCTCCTCATTAGTTACGTGATCTACCCACCTTATCTTCAGCATTCTTCTGTAGCACCACATTTCGAAAGCTTCTATTCTCTTCTTGTCCGAACTGGTTATCGTCCATGTTTCACTTCCATACATGGCTACACTCCATACAAATACTTTCAGAAACGACTTCCTGACACTTAAATCTATACTCGATGTTAACAAATTTCTCTTCTTCAGAAACGCTTTCCTTGCCATTGCCAGTCTACATTTTATATCCTCTCTACTTCGACCATCATCAGTTATTTTGCTCCCCAAATAGCAAAACTCCATTACTACTTTAAGTGTCTCATTTCCTAATCTAATCCCCTCAGCATCACCCGATTTAATTAGACTACGTTCCATTATCCTTGTTTTGCTTTTGTTGGTGTTCATCTTATATCCTCCTTTCAAGACACTGTCCATTCCGTTCAACTGCTCTTCCAAGTCCTTTGTTGTCTCTGACAGAATTACAATGTCATCGGCGAACCTCAAAGTTTTTATTTCTTCTCCATGAATTTTAATACCTACTCCGAATTTTTCTTTTATTTCCTTTACTGCTTGCTCAATATACAGATTGAACAACATCGGGGAGAGGCTACAACCCTGTCTCACTCCTTTCCCAACCACTGCTTCCCTTTCATGCCCCTCGACTCTTATAACTGCCATCTGGTTTCTGTACAAATTGTAAATAGCCTTTCGCTCCCTGTATTTTACCCCTGCCACCTTCAGAATTTGAAAGAGAGTATTCCAGTTAACGTTGTCAAAAGCTTTCTCTAAGTCTACAAATGCTAGAAACGTAGGTTTGTATTTTCTGAATCTTTCTTCTAAGATAAGTCGTAAGGTTAGTATTGCCTCACGTGTTCCAACATTTCTACGGAATCCAAACTGATCTTCCCCGAGGTCCGCTTCTACCAGTTTTTCCATTCGTCTGTAAAGAATTCGTGTTAGTATTTTGCAGCTGTGACTTATTAAACTGATAGTTCGGTAATTTTCACATCTGTCAACACCTGCTTTCTTTGGGATTGGAATTATTATATTCTTCTTGAAGTCTGTGGGTATTTCGCCTGTCTCATACATCTTGCTCACCAGATGGTCGAGTTTTGTCATGACTGGCTCTCCCAAGGCCATCAGTAGTTCTAATGGAATGTTGTCTACTCCCGGGGCCTTGTTTCGACTCAGGTCTTTCAGTGCTCTGTCAAACTCTTCACCCAGTATCTTATCTCCCATTTCATCTTCATCTACATCCTCTTCCATTTCCATAATATTGTCCTCAAGTACATCGCCCTTGTATAAACCCTCTATATACTCCTTCCACCTTTCTGCCTTCCCTTCTTTGCTTAGAACTGGGTTGTCATCTGTTATATCCTAGCCAGTAATGTCACCCGAGCCCGCTGCCAAAAGGTTGGCAGCATCAAAGTCCGGACGCCGTCCGCATAAGCAGCGCCAGCGAGACAGGAAATCGCCGCAAGTCTGCGCGCGCCACCGCTGGCTTCTGGTTTCTTAAGCGCTGGAGTCGCGAGCGCTAGGACAGTTCTGTATTTGCCGCTCAGTTGTATACTCGCCACCGAATTGTGTACTTCCTAGTCAGTTGTGTGTTCATCGCAGCAGAGTTGTTGTTTGTCGTCAGCCGACGCTGACCTAGCCGCTCCGACTCGAACTAGACAGATTTCTGTAGACACGGAGTTCACTACTGCGTTTCTGTATCTTCGTTAATAAAGATAAGTACCGACTTTTATTTAATCAGAGTGTTTGGGTTTTCATCTTTCTGTTCACTGTTCCAGCGGACCGGTCGGCCCGCTATTAAAAGTGTGGCGGTGACTTCGTAAGCCGTTTCCACAGCGAATTGTTTGTCGCCACGAACGCCGCCACAAAACCATCTGAGCTCTTGATATTCATACAAGTGGTTCTCTTCTCTCCAAAGGTCTCTTTAATTTTCCTGTAGGCAGTATCTATCTTGCCCCTAGTGAGACAAGCCTCTACATCCTTCCATTTGTCCTCTAGCCATCCCTGCTTAGCCATTTTGCACTTCCTGTCGATCTCATTTTTGAGACGTTTGTATTCCTTTTTGCCTGCTTCATTTACTGCATTTTTATATTTTCTCCTTTCATCAATTAAATTGAATATTTCTTCTGTTACCCAAGGATTTCTATTAGCCCTCGTCGTTTTACATACTTGATCGTCTGCTGCCTTCACTACTTCATCCCTCAGAGCTACCCATTCTTCTTCAACTGTATTTCTTTCCCCCATTCCTGTCAATTGTTCCCTTATGCTCTCCCTGAAATTCTCTACAACCTCTGGTTCTTTCAGTTTATCCAGGTCCCATCTCCTTAAATTCCCACCTTTTTGCAGTTTCTTCAGTTTCAATCTGCAGTTCGTAACCAATAGATTGTGGTCAGAATCCACATCTGCCCCTGGAAATGTCTTACAATTTAAAACCTGGTTCCTAAATATCTGTCTTACCATTATATAATCTATCTGATACCTTTTAGTATCTCCAGGATTCTTCCAGGTATACAACCTTCTTTTATGATTCTTGAACCAAGTGTTAGCTATGATTAAGTTATGCTCTGTGCAAAATTCTACCAGGCGGCTTCCTCTTTCATTTCTTCCCTCCAATCCATATTCACCTAATATGTTTCCTTCTCTCCCTTTTCCTACTGACGAATTCCAGTCACCCATGACTGTTAAATTTTCGTCTCCCTTCACTACCTGAATAATATCTTTTATCTCGTCATACATTTCATCAATTTCTTCATCATCTGCGGAGCTAGTTGGCATATAAACTTGTACTACTGTAGTAGGCATGGACTTTGTGTCTATCTTGGCCACAATAATGCGTTCACTATGCTGTTTGTAGTAGCTAACCCGCACTCCTATTTTTTTTATTCATTATTAAACCTACTCCTGCATTACCCCTATTTGATTTTGTATTTATAACCCTGTAATCACCTGACCAAAAGTCTTGTTCCTCCTGCCACCGAACTTCACTAATTCCCACTATATCTAACTTTAACCTATCCATTTCCCTTTTTAAATTTTCTACTATTTTAAATTTTCTACCGTCATATATAGTTAAAATATGGCTTCCCGGCCATTGACCTTCTTGTGTGCGAACCCACACGCTATGCCCGAACTCGTACGGGACTTGGTAGATTAATCTACCTCGAGTTTTCGGAAGAGATCTCCAGGATTATTGGTGTCAGTTCCGTACAGCACTACCTCAGACATTAGTCGAGTCCGTGCCAAGTCGTGTTGCGACACTTCTGCGTGCTCGCCGGGGCCATAAACAGTATTAGGCAGATGAACCAGTTTCTTTGGCTCTGCAGTATATATTCCTGAAACAGATACAAAACACCATTGTGAACCCTACAGAGATATATTAGTTTTCTGTATCAAAATTATTTTTACTTCTTCTAGTATTGGTGTTATGCAAAGCAGAATTCAGTCCAAATTCACTCCCAATATTAACCACAAATATCATAAGTAAGTGTTAGAATCTCATGGTTCCTCAAAAGGCTTCTGCAGTATGTTTGGTTATGAGCATTACACTATATACTGATCAGCCAAAAAATTATGACCACTTCCACCCCGACGTTGGATGCCGCCTGGTGTTGCTGCGGGCACGTGACGCGGCAACAAAAGTGTGTAATCGTAGCTGGGAGCCGTGACACTTGCACATACACAGACATACAGGAAACAGAGCACAGCAAATATGGAATATATGGGATGGAGGCGTCTGGAAGCAATCGAGTACAGTGCTATACTGTGCCTCCCAATCAGAAAAATTGCGCATTTGCGCTAGGTGTTGGCTGCTGTACCATGTTTATAAGCAATTTTAGAACAGGGAACGAGAGATTATGTCATGACCGCATGGGCAAAACTGACAAAAAGTCGGTAGAATTGCGAAAAATGACAGAAAAATACGTATAAATTGAGGGAGTATACACCGAAATGCGGGGAAATTGAGGAAGTACTTGCGTGTCTTCTGGTTGGTGCAGAACAATTTGTACATGGGAACAAGTACGCGACAGCAAGAGGAATCCAAGAAAACGTCGACACGGAAGTGGAAGGAACCAGGGAAACAGCCTCTTTTGTCCGTCGAGTCAGCAGTCCACTGTGTGTCTATTGAGGTAACAGTGAGACACGCGAGTTGACTACAGTATTCGACGCTTTTCAGGGAGGCAGAGAAACATCTGCCTCTAAACTTTCATGCATCTGCGTTAAAGGGTAACAGAGAGTGGACGGGGTGATCAATTGAGATGGAGCTGTAACGAGGTACGATGCATTCTAGAGAGGGAGATGTTGCTGCATGTCATTCGACCATTTTTTCCGTTGTTCTATCGGGATGCATCAGTCGCGTGACATAGCCTGCATTCGCCTCGTTTACAACCACGTGTTCTGTATGTGATTTAGAGTACTGTCTACTTGGGATTGTTAACGACAATCCTCTCGGTTATCAGAGGACTTCCATCTCATGCGTGATGAAACGTGACCGTCCTGCTTCGACACATTCCTCTAAACACATTCCCCCTGTCGCATCTTGGGTGTAAAGTTGAGACTTCAGTTTCATAACTAAGATGATTCTAAGTTAGCGGTAGGTGTTTGTGAGGCACTGCAATCCCCATGTATACATTTGCTTGACAGATGTGCTGTTTACAGAGATAGTGGTGGCATGACTTGAAATTACACATGTCGGACGCTGCTGCTATGTGTTAATCTCTTTCCTTGTAAGAGGTATTCTCCATTACTAACGTTCATTTTATATAGGACTGATGTGGGCATAGTATAATTTCTGAACCGTGATAGAACGTGAACAGTGGACGCTATATATATCTGGAAAGCTATACTGTGCATGTATCACACAGAGCCAATGTTTTAAGGAAGTAGTTTTTTCATTTTACAGTTTGTTACCACAGTTAATCGTAGAGATAAGAAGAATATATGACATGCTCTGGAAATATATTTCTTACCTTGGAATATTAACAGCGCTGCATTCTACATGCATTCCACACAGCTGATAAGTTGGAAACTCAAGTGATCTAACATTATAACTTGTTTTAAGTGCAGAACCATGTAGCCATAGGAGTGCGTGTGTTTATGTTCTCTCTGAGCAGTACCCTCCTGGTACTGATCTCAGACACTAGAACAATACTTAAAAATTGTTAGCATAGTTGATTTACGTAAAATGCTTCGCACTCCATCCGTCTGGAGCTCTATCATGTGTAAAAATCACCCGTTCCTTGTTCTTCTTAACCGTCTGCTATTACAACACTTTCAAATCTGTTACTGTACAACAATAATAAGTGCTAACGTCCTCGACATGGTCCCATCTGGAGAAATCTTGTGCACTGGGATGGGCGGTGACTCAGCAAGCTCCATTCATTCACGGGATTTGGAATGTAGAAGTCCACTTCTGGTCGGCTGCGAATTAAATCGGTAATGGTTCTGCGGGAGTGGGGGGGGGGGGGGGGGGGGCGTTGGTCAAAGACAGTACAAGGGGGTCTTTCAGTCTCTAATTTTATCCTGAGACTGCGAAAATGCTCTGTGACTCCCGTCCACATACATCATAAATCGAGTATGTTGCTTGAGATGCTAGAAATATGTAGAGCAATGTCTGGTATACTTTGATGATGTATATGTTTGAGAATTAACAATTAATAGATATACATTTAGTATGATACTTGCAAAGTAGAGAAGGGGCGGTTTAGTGATGATACTGAAATAGGGAAAAATGCTGTCTCATCATTGGTTGGTATCGAAATTACTGTAAAATTGCTAAAACTGTTCCCACTATCAACTGTGATGCTTACTATTATAGTACATCGACGGTGTCTTTTCCATCCCATCTGTCCACTGGTACACGCTGTTGGTTACCACACAATGAATGATTCACTGACATCGCTTGTTTACGATGGAGAAAGAGTTTTGGTGGAGGGGCAACGCCTTTGGTGCTATTCTGGGCTGCTTTCGTAAACACCTCCTGTTGGGACAACAATTTCCATACAGACAAGATGAGACACGAAAGCTCCTACAGAAGTGACTGTTAACTATTTCTGCAGCACTTAACTATTTCCAAGAGATAGACTTGGCTTTTATTTGCATAGACATGTGACATCAGTATAACCTTGGGAACCTGTGTGGGTGAGCTGCTATGCAGACATCTCTCAGTTGACACTGGTCTTGCAGGTAGATGTCACTCACAGTAAAGACATGCTTGGCTGGAGGTGTCTCTTATGTCCTGTTAGGATCACAAGGAACAATGCTCTCTGTGCTGTTCTGGGAAGCATTGTAACAGATTTCTATAGCGCGACCTATGACGTCCGCATAGCTTTAAAAACCTTTTAGCAGTGTCTGTGAGGGTGAGTCACTTGGTAGTTAGGCCTTAACTGGAACGAAGGTAGAGAGGCATTACGCCAGCAACGGTGAACATGTGCGCATCCAGAGGGTGACATGGCTCTTATTTACATGGACATATGATGTCAGTATAGCACTCGAAGAATTGTAACTGTGTACCTGAAAATAGACGCGATTTTCACCTACTAGCTGTATGTGGTAGTGGCCTGATATTAATAGCTTGCGCCTCTGCATTCATCTGTCGGCCGGTGACTCGCAGCAGTGTCAGCCCTCTGATATGCTGTGGATGACAATAGTTTGAAAGCTTTTTTTACATGCAGTGAGGGTTTGTGCACTGTATTATTTTCGTTTGTTTATGCGTTGTCAGCATGTTTGCAGAGCCTTTTTCATGCACTGTTTTTTGACAATTTACGATCTGTTTGCGTGTATGTATATCAGTGTACTGCAATATTTCGGTGATTTGTGTGTAGTCTGCAGGTCTGTAGGCTGTGTAGCATGTTTTTGTATCAGTATAATTAATGTACTACGTGAAATCCATCGCTATATAAATTCTTCCAGAATAAATAAAGTAAACTCCATCCTCTCTCCAGCAGCCCAGAATGGGCTGAGTCCTCTTACCGCTATTTCCCCTCCCCCAGACCGCCGTCTTGGATTATGTCATGGAAGGGATGACAATGCCCTCTGGTGGCAGTATTGTGTACTGGATCAGTTGGACTCCAGACCTCATTGTGAACACACTGGATGGAGCTACTGCCTCAAATAGTTTTAAACACTGCATGCAGAATAAAGACTTACATCCATCCTGTCCAGCAGCCCAGCACTGGCTGAGTCCTTTCCCCACCAATTCCTAGGAAGAGGTGGTGGTCAGATGACTTAGGTTAGTGAAGGAAGCCCAAGTGATTTTACTCTCGCCATTTTCTGAGGTTAGTAAAGGTAGCCCAAGTGACCTTTTTCCCACCAAAATTTGAGCTTCCCGCCATTTTCTGGGGGGAGGGGAGGGGGTTAAGTTAGTGGAGGTTCCCCAATTGACCTATTTTCCCGCCAAAATTTGAACTTCCTACCATGACGTCATTGTAACATTGCCGTATCTACCGCCGCCATCTGGATCCGCCATCTTGAATAAATTTGGCACCATTGCAGAGTGGGGTAACACGAACTTTGTCCTACTATTGATGAACTGTGGTATTTCCGCTGAAAGAGCGCAATGCTGGTATATGCAAAAGTATTTCAGAGCACACCTTTCATCACATGTTGCTGAACTTGGAGATCCACAGCAGAACACCCCTATTTGTTCACATGCTAACCCACTCGTCAGACAGTTAATTGGAACTGTCGGCTCTTCGGGTGAATCATATTTTTGCTGCACTAAGTCGATGGTCGTCTCCACAAATGCCGTCATCGAGGTGAACAGAGGTTCGAAACCTGCAGCGCGCAACGGTCGCAGACTGGTGGGAGCAGTATTTTACTACGGGAAACATTCTCCTGCACTTGCATGGGACCTGTGGTAGTAATCAAAGACACGCTGACAGCTGCGAACCACATGCATCCCTTCATGCTTGATGTGTTACCCTGCGGCGACATCATCTTACAGCAGTATAATTATCCGTGCCTCGGAGACAGAACGGTACTACGGTGACTTGAGGAACATTATAGTAAACTCACATTGATGTTACGACGACCAAATTTGCCTGACGTAAATCGTATGGAACCTATCTGGGTCGCTATCTGGCTATATTACCGAGTACGCATATCAGTGACCCATTATTTACGCGAATTACATGAATTACATGACCCGCGCGTATACATCTAATGCCACATACCTCCGCAAACCTGCCAAAGAACATTCCGTACCTGATATGTAGAATCAGTGTATTTCATTCCAAAGATAGAGAAACAAGCTACTACACAGGTTCTCATAATGTTTTGGCCCATCAGTTTATTCGTATTGCACTCTTCCTTCGAGTAAGTATCTTTTTCAGCTGAGTTACGTTATCTCAGAAGATTGGCCTATGTTGTACCATAGTACTGGATGGAAGTAGTCAATAGTTTGTCAGGAGAATGTACTGAAAGATTTCTAAGTGCGGGGAGGAAGATCTCAGGTTCCTGTTTAGCTCATCCACATGGTGGTTACACCTGAATTTATCATTCACCTAGATAGTCGGAAACTTCACAGTGGGCTCCCCAACAGTGCACACCCACTGATCTGTACTTATTGTACCTGTAAGTTATTTTGATTTGTTTGTATTTAGATTTTGTAAAATGAGGGCTAAGCTGTTGCTGTGAACCATTTGAAAGCTTGTTCCTATATTCTGCTGGCTTTTTTTGTACCAATGTGATTTGGCCCTTATCAGAATATCTGTGCCATGAGCAAAGATTTGATGAGTCCGCCAATGTACCGTGTAATTCGTTAATGGGGATTGTGAACAGTAGGAGGCCAAATACTGATCCTTGCGAGACACCGTCTCATTAGTGTCGTATGACTGCCTTGTGTGGTCCTATTGAGACCATTTCTTACAAGTGTCACTAGCCGTATTTTATTGTGTTGCCAATATTTATTTTAATTTGACTCTGGTGTATTGACTGGAAGTAGCAAAAAATAACTGAAGTCTAAACTGCAGTAAATAAACGGTTTTTGAAAATTCATTGGCATTGTAAAAACTGGTTATCAACACCAAGCAGTTATTTTAATAAATATCAATACTGAATGCCATGTGTGTTACCGGAATACTCGTCCTACCACTAAATAACTAGTCACTCTCATATAGTTCTTTTACAATTGTGAGAGTTAAGTTCGTTCGCCACGCCTATAGCATCAGTAGAAGGTTTGGTTCAGAGTTGACTCTCATCCTTATACCTTCGTAGCGGTTTTGTTTGCATTTTGGTATTCTGGTTGCTGTGGGCTTATTTTTTATTTGTAGTTAACTTTTGCTATTTGAGTATGTATCTTGTCGTTTTGTCATTACGAGACAGTGAGCAGAGCTGTGAACGCTAGAAAATGGAGTGCCAAGTGGTGAAATTGGAACATTTTCGATATATTCTTCTGTTTGAGTTTAGTAGAGGGGCGACAGCGATGGAGGCAGCCAGAAAAATTTGCACCGTGTATGGGGATGAAGCCACACGGCTATGGTTTTCTCCTTTAAAGAAGACCGTTTTGACATTAGTGACTCTTCATTTTCAAGAAGTTCTTCCCGGTTTGATGAAGCTCATTAAAACGCATTAATCCACAATGATCGTCAGTGCACTTGATAACTGGCAAATGTGATGAACTGCGATCTTTCCATCATCGTACGACATCCGCGTGCAATGCGGAAGATTCAAAAATCGGTATATGGGTACCGCAGGCTCTAAACCAAAATCATAAAAATCAGCGGGTGGCCATATGTGCATCCGCACTTGCTCGTCATCAATTGGATAATGAAAAACACCGACCATTTCTACCCTGTAGCGTTACTGGTGACGAGAAATGGTGTTTCTATCCCAACATAATGAAAATAAAGTAATGCATGAGTCTAAACAAAGTAGTAAGTCCCCGGTACAAAGACCTGCTCGCATCCACAAAGGATGATGTTATGGATCTTGGACGCAATTCAAGAACAAATACGCCTGTGAACACTCTACACCCGTAGACGAGGTTCTAGACGTCCACGCAGCTCAGACGCACGCCCTCATCATCGTATTCTAAGCGTGGCAGTGACGATGGTACAGCTACCACAGCACAGAAAACAGGGCCTGTAAGACCAGACGTTGCAAAACGAAACTGTTGCGAACCGATTATTAGCAGTGGGACTACAGTCACGAACATCTCTAGCCCGTCTTCCACTCATGCCACGGGACTACAGTCACGATTATCTCTAGCCCGTCTTCCACTCATGCCACAGCATTGAACTGCACGGCCCAACTGGTGCCGTCAGAGGATTACTTGGAAGGGAGAATGGTGCGCCGTGATCTTCAGCGATGAGAGCGGATTCTGCCTGTCCGCTAGTGACAGTCGTTTGTACGTACGACGAAGACTTGATGAGCGCTGTCTCGTAGAGTGTATTCGTCCAAGACACACTGGCCAACTGTACGCCTTATTGGCCGGCCGAAGTGGCCGTGCGGTTAAAGGCGCTGCAGTCTGGAACCGCAAGACCGCTACGGTTGCAGGTTCGAATCCTGCCTCGGGCATGGATGTTTGTGATGTCCTTAGGTTAGTTAGGTTTAACTAGTTCTAAACTCTAGGGGACTAATGACCTCAGCAGTTGAGTCCCATAGTGCTCAGAGCCAGCCATACGCCTTATTGTATGGGGTACGGTAAGCTGCAACTCTCGTTCAACTTTGGTGTTTCTGAACCGGACGTTAACCAGCTCTCGGTATGTGCAGAATGTTGTTATATTCGTTGTTTTTTTTTTTGTTCTTGCAACAGGAAGGTGATGAGTTGTTTCAGCAGAGTAATTCTCGCCTAAACACTGCCCTTGAAACGGTCCGTCCAAGACGTGCAGCAACTTCCCTTGTCAGCACGATCCCCAGACTTGTTTCCAATCGACCACGTGCGGGTTATGATAGCACGAGAAATGACTCGTGCGACTCGTCAACCACCAACTCTTACATAACTACGTGAACAGGTCGAGCAAGCGTGAAATATCGTGTCCCAGGACAGTACGATAAGTTCGATCGACTGGATGCCAGTGTCAGCGTCTGCATTGCCGACCCTAGAGGCTACCCCACGCATTGATTTTTCAGCATGGGGTAATATCTGGTTCCTCAGAACCGCTTCTGCTGTTGATTTGTAAATGTAATCAATTCATGTACTCTATGCGCGTTGCTGCGACAATAAATCCTGAGTGAAATGGAAACCTCGTATAGGGTGTACTAATTTTTTCCGGTATTTATTTATACATTACTAAGTTACTTCTGTTACATTCTATTGATCCATATTTAAAATGTGCTAACGTACATCACAACAACTGGAAAATTTACGGATCGTCCAACGACGATAGCGTCGCGTAGATAAGTGTCGTCAGCGAACAATCTCATAGTGGCGCTCGTGCTGTCTGATAAATGATTTATGTGTAACGAGAACATTAGAGGTTTATTACGCTTCCTTGGTGGTGGTTGTTGTTGTTGCGGTCTTCAGTCCTGAGACTGGTTTGATGCAGCTCTCCATGCTACTCTATCCTGTGCAAGCTGCTTCATCTCTCAGTACCTACTGCAACCTACATCCTTCTGAATCTGCTTAGTGTATTCATCTCTTGGTGTCCCTCTACGATTTTTACCCTCCACGCTGCCCTCCAATACTAAATTGGTGATCCCTTGATGCCTCAGAACATGTCCTACCAATCGATCCCTTCTTCTGGTCAAGTTGTGCCACAAACTTCTCTTCTCCCCAATCCTATTCAATACTTCCTCATTAGTTATGTGATCTACCCATCTAATCTTCATCATTCTTCTGTAGCACCACATTTCGAAAGCTTCTATTCTCTTCTTGTCCAAACTATTTATCGTCCATGTTTCACTTCCATACATGGCTACACCCCATACAAATACTTTCAGATACGACTTCCTGACACTTAAATCTATACTCGATGTTAACAAATTTCTCTTCTTCAGAAACGCTTTCCTTGCCATTGCCAGTCTACATTTTACATCCCCTCTACTTCGACCATCATCAGTTACTTTGCTCCCCACATAGCAAAACTCCTTTACTACTTTAAGTGTCTCATTTCCTAATCTAATTCCCTCAGCATCACCCGACTTAATTCGACTACATTCCATTATCCTTGTTTTGCTTTTGTTGATGATCATCTTATATCCTCCTTTCAAGACACTGTCCATTGCATTCAACTGCTCTTCCAAGTCCTTTGCTGTCTCTGACAGAATTACAATGTCATCGGATAACCTCAAAGTTTTTATTTCTTCTCCATGAATTTTAATACCTACTCCGAATTTTTCTTTTGTTTCCTTTACTGCTTGCTCAATATACAGGCTGAACAATATCGGGGAGAGGCTGCAACCCTGTCTTACTCCCTTCCCAACCACTGCTTCCCTTTCATGTCCCTCGACTCTTATAACTGCCATCTGGTTTCTGTACAAATTGTAAATAGCCTTTCGCTCCCTGTATTTTACCCCTGCCACCTTTAGAATTTGATAGAGAGTATTCCAGTCAACATTGTCAAAAGCTTTCTCTAAGTCTACAAATGCTAGAAACGTAGGTTTGCCTTTCCTTAATCTTTCTTCTAAGATAAGTCGTAAGGTCAGTATTGCCTCACGTGTTCCAGTGTTTCTACCTTGGTGGTTATTCGGCATTAATTTATTCGGAAAACTCGCTGTCGTGTATGACGTACTGAATTGTGCTCGATAGTGAGATTTTGCAATTACACGAGAAAGAGTACTGCTGGTGGTAGTTGTAATTCATTTATCCACAATTTTATTCGTTTGTTGCTAGTACTGTGTACTACATATTGTCCTCATTTGATTACTTTCAGCCGAGTTTTCTGCGAACTGTAATGTTTCTAAACGTTTGCAAAACTACAGCAATATTCGCTAGTGACAGAACACTTCAAATTTAGAAAGGTACGATCAGCAGTTACTGATGCGATTTCTATTTTACGAGAGCTTGTTGAATAGCATAGAGAGTTCAGTAAAAAGGCATATATTGCTGTTCCAGATTTTGAGAAAGATTTCGATAATGTGATTAGAGAACAGTTCTGGAGAATTAAGGGAGCACGAGGCTATATTTTGTAGCTTACATCACATACCAAGAATCTGTATAAATAAACATCAGTTGTAGATATAGACGGGCAATATACAGAACAGGCAGAAATAAATGAACTGGTAAAATAAGTGTTTATACTGATGACGCAGGGGGTACAAGTAAACAGTAAACAGTTTGGCAAAGCTAAAATCACTCCTAAATGCTGCTGATGTTACACAGATTTTTTCTAGAGAAAATGATTCAGAAAAAAGAATTTACAAACTAAATACATTAAGTACGAAATATAAATTGAAAATATCTGGTAGTAAATCTAAGTTAATGCTATTCTGTGGAAAATATTCAGTGGGAACTAACATGGTAGAGGCCGGCCGGAGTGGCCGAGAGGTTCTAGGCGCTACAGGCTGGAACCGCGCGACCGCTACGGCCGCAGGTTCGAATTCTGCCTCGGGCCTGGATGTGTGTGATGTCCTTAGGTTAGTTAGGTTTAAGTAGTTCTAAGTTCTGGGGGACTGATGACCTCAGAAGTTAAGTCCCATAGTGCTCAGGGCCATTTGGACCATTTTTTAAGATGGTAGATAATGAAGAAACAAGTGAGCAGGTAAAATATTTTAACAATTTTAGATATATGAAAACGAGGAACGTTACAGATAATGCTGAACAGATCTTATTACGTAAATTAATGGCGCGGGGGAGGGGGGGGGGGAAGTAAAGGAACTGATGCTGTTAACTGTATTGCGACTTAGTATGGAATGAGCGGCGACGAATGAAAACGTGTGTCAGACTGGAATTCGAACATGGGACTTCCTGATTACTAGGCTTCTGCGTTAACACAGAGTATATCCAAAATGGGCGGATGTGTCTGCACGCTTCCCCGCGGATCACGCTGCCACCTAGTAGCCCCTAACTGCAGCTCCAGAGCATGCACGTTAATTTTAGACGCTAATTTTAGATTGCCGCTGAAGTCGAACGTGAATTTGCATCCGAACTGAAGGTTGTGGATTTACTGCCCATCGAGGCGAATCAGTTATATGAATGCTGCCGGCTGTTAAAGAACAGACGCATGCGGTCATATAACTGAACAGAACTGGAATTATCTTTGGAATATTTAGTAGAATTTTACGCCAGAAAACACAGAAAGAAACGCGACTGAAATTTTATAAAACACTCGCATTGCCTTACTGGTTGTATGTAAGTGTGTCGTGGCTGTTAAATAAAAGACAAGAAAAATGAGAAGATGAAATGAGTTTTCGTAGAGTAGTGAAGGGATGTCAAAGAACAGACAAAACACGAAATAAAGATATTTAAAAGGAACGGAAAATTTGGAATCTGAAAGAAACACTGAATGAAAGCAAAAAGGAACGGAAGGTACATATACAAAGAATGGCTGAAGAGAGACTACCGCGCAATATAAAGAACTTTGAACAAAAAGGAAAAAAGGAGATTAACAGCCCTGGATCACGCAAATATTTTCATCATCGGTTTCGTCTTCTTAGCGTGAGATGATCTAAATACCTCAGACAGTTTGCTTTGATCCATTATAAATGGTTTTGTGAAAGCCAGCGACCGTGAAACCAGCTTATAAATAACTTTTCTGCCAGTCACGGTTACCTTTTATTTATTCACTACTGGCCACTAAAATTGCTACACCAAGAAGAAATTCAGATGATAAACGGGTATTCATTGGACAAATATACTAGAACCGACATGTGATTACATTTTCACGCATTTTGGGTGCATAGATCCTGAGAAATCAGTACCCAGAAGAACCACCTCTGGCCGTAATAACGGCCTTGATACACCTGGGCATTGAGTCAAACAGAACTTGGATGGCGTGTACAGGTACAGCTGCCCATGCAGCTTCAACACGATACGACAGTATTGTGACGAGCCAGTGGCTCGGACACCATTGACCAGACATTTTCAATTGGTGAGAGATCTGGAGAATGTGCTGGCTAGGGCAGCAGTCCAACATTTTCTGTATCGAGAAAGCCCGTACAGGACCAGCAACATGCGGTAGTGCATTATCCTGCTGAAATGTAGGGTTTCGCAGGGATCGAATGAAGGGTAGAGCCACGGGTCGTAACACATCTGAAATGTAACATCCGCTGTTCAAAGTGCCGTCAATGCGAACAAGAGGTGACCGAGACGTGTAACCAGTGGTACCCCATAGCATCACGCCGGGTGATACGCCAGTATGGCGATGACGAATACACACTTCCAACGTGCGTTCACCGCGATGTCGCTAAACACGGATGCGACCATCATGATGCTGTAAACAGAACCTGGATTCATCGGAAAATGACGTTTTGCCATTGGTGAACCCAGGTTCGTCGTCGAGTACACCATCGCAGGCGCTCCTGTCTGTGATGAAGCGTCAAGGGTAACCGCAGGCTGATAGTCCATGCTACTGCAAACGTCTTCGAACTGTTCGTGCAGATGGTTGTTGTCTTCCAAACGTCCCCATCTTTTGACTGAGGGATCGAGACGTGGCTGCACGATCCATTACAACCATGCGGATAAGATGCCTGTCATCTCGACTGCTAGTGATACGAGGCCGTTGGGATCCAGCACGGCGTTCCGTATTACCCTCCTCAACCCATCGATTCCATATTCTGCTAACAGTCATTGGATCTCGACCAACGCAAGCAGCAATGTCGCGATACGATAAACCGCAATCGCGATAGGCTACAATCCGACCTTTATCAAAGTCGGAAACGTGATGGTACGCATTTTTCCTCCTTACACGAGGCATCACAACAACGTTTCACCAGGCAACGCCGATCAACTGCTGTTTGTGTATGAGAAATCGGTTGGAAACTTTCGTCATGTCAGCACGTTGTAGGTGTCGCCACCGGCGCCAACCTTGTGTGAATGCTCTGAAAAGCTAATCATTTACGTATCACAACATCTTCTTCCTGTCGGTTAAATTTCGTGTCTGTACCACGTCATCTTCGTGGTGTAGCAATTTTAATGGCCAGTAGAGTATTTTAAACGTCGTGTTTGGGGAAATGATTCCCATTTTCAAGTGA
The DNA here is from genome assembly GCF_021461385.2 of Schistocerca piceifrons. Taxonomy (NCBI): domain Eukaryota; kingdom Metazoa; phylum Arthropoda; class Insecta; order Orthoptera; family Acrididae; genus Schistocerca; species Schistocerca piceifrons. The sequence goes on along the minus strand of NC_060138.1, from coordinate 141,217,564 downwards.
GTTTCTCTCTTTGTACTATGCCATTTCACGTTCTGTTTATTTTACTGCAATGTATATTGCAGTAAAGTCAACAGTCCAAAGCAGAAAGTTACACATAAAAAATTACGTAAAAATGGCCTAGTACACACAGAAAAATGGAATTTCCAGATAATCGTGACCCGTTGCAGAAAAGTTATTTTTTAAATAAACGCATCGTAAAATCTTTGACATTGTACTACGTAAGGCATTCAGTTCATCTGATGTCCCTTGGTAAGAAGTCGAAAACGGTTATCAGTCTATTTGCGTGACCACAAGGGTGTAAAATACAACGCCAGTAGTTGGTTGCAAGAAGACCCCTCTGATCCCCTTAGGCGTTATACCTGAATTGTGTGACTCAGTACGCCTGAGCTCGGCTGCTGCTGGACAGCCATTGGCGGACGCAGCAGGTGGAGTAATTTGAGCGCGCATGCCCGGGCCCCTCGGCAATCAGCGGCTCACAGCTCCGGGAGCGGCTGCTAATGGAACTGCTAGGGGCCCTAACTGCAAGGGCCGTCTTGCTGCGTAGGGATACCGGGGTAGGGACAGCGCCGGACGGCATTGTCGCCGCGTCCCGTGAGACGCGGCCGGTCCGGCGCTCAGCCGCTCTGTGGCTGTGGCCGACTCCGTAATTAGAGTAATGCCGGCCGCTTGCTGCCCGCAAAGCGCTTCCCGCATTAATTGCTACTGGTCATTCACTGCTTACCGGACTCCCACTATAGACAGTAAATCGTGTCTTCAGCAGTTAGGGACACTTACCTAATTACACTTTATCAGTTTCTGCCTCATTGTTAATTTTATTTCCACTGTCGTTTTTCTCTCCTACTGACTTTTACACAGTCTGAGATTTCCTAAAACAAAAGTTTATCTTCTGCTTGACTGTTACTTAAATCGAAACACGTTCATAATCGACTGACCGAGACTAATGTATTCTGAACAAAATATGACTGTTGACCGTCACGTTTCATAAATACAAGGACAGGGCGAAATTCATGACGTTAACACGCCACTCTCCTCTCCTAAGCCAAGCCCCTTTGCTAAGCCACATCACCGCCTCTCCCCGTCCTCTCTCCTCCCCATCCCTCTCCCCTTTCTATTTGGTAACCAATCAGAGTGATTCTAAGCCTATTCTGTCTTAGAAACATTTAGTTTAGCCACACCTCAATGTTTTACTTGCATATCAGCTGGTCGAATCACATTTCTTAACTCCTCCTTTAACCCACCCTCTGCCACAATTTCTATTTTTTCCCCTTTGAAATGGTCAACCAGAGGGCTTCTTACGTGTAAAGATGGACGGGGCATGACATCATTTTCGTCCAGTGGCCATAGCAGCTGTATAACATCTGCACTTGATTGTCTGACACACATAACACCGACTGAAAAAAAATCGCAGTACTAAGAATGAGTAGTGCGACATAAACGAGAGTTGAAACTTCCTGGCAGATCAAAACTGTGTGCCGGACCGAGACTCGAACTCGGGACCTTTGCCTATAAACGAGAGTTGGTAGGCGTGTTTCTGCGTCTGAAACGTGATGTCCATTCAAATTTCGCACCAATCGCGTAAGAGCGGTGCTATCAGTGGCACTATGGGGGGTATAAATCGGGTTTGCTTCTAATACACGCTGTAACGGTCGTGAGCGTTAGTTACCTTTGACACTGGACGTGGTGAGTTGATGCTAGTCAAAAAGAAATACATAGGCTCGCTTCCTAGATGAACTGAAGTCACTGTCATGGCCAGATGCGGTGTTACACAGTATTAACGTGATTTATCCTAGCAGTAACAATACACTCCTGGAAATTGAAATAAGAACACCGTGAATTCATTGTCCCAGGAAGGGGAAACTTCATTGACACATTCCTGGGGTCAGATACATCACATGATCACACTGACAGAACCACAGGCACATAGACACAGGCAACAGAGCATGCACAATGTCGGCACTAGTACAGTGTATATCCACCTTTCGCAGCAATTCAGGCTGCTATTCTCCCATGGAGACGATCGTAGAGATGCTGGATGTAGTCCTGTGGAACAGCTTGCCATGCCATTTCCACCTGGCGCCTCAGTTGGACCAGCGTTCGTGCTGGACGTGCAGACCGTGTGAGACGACGCTTCATCCAGTCCCAAACATGCTCAATGCGGGACAGATCCGGAGATCTTGCTGGCCAGGGTAGTTGACTTACACCTTCTAGAGCACGTTGGGTGGCACGGGATACATGCGGACGTGCATTGTCCTGTTGGAACAGCAAGTTCCCTTGCCGGTCTAGGAATGGTAGAACGATGGGTTCGATGACGGTTTGGATGTACCGTGCACTATTCAGTGTCCCCTCGACGATCACCAGTGGTGTACGGCCAGTGTAGGAGATCGCTCCCCACACCATGATGCCGGGTGTGTGCCTCGGTCGTATGCAGTCCTGATTGTGGCGCTCACCTGCACGGCGCCAAACACGCATACGACCATCATTGGCGCCAAGGCAGAAGCGACTCTCATCGCTGAAGACGACACGTCTCCATTCGTCCCTCCATTCACGCCTGTCGCGACACCACTGGAGGCGGGCTGCACGATGTTGGGGCGTGAGCGGAAGACGGCCTAACGGTGTGCGGGACCGTAGCCCAGCTTCATGGAGACGGTTGCGAATGGTCCTCGCCGATACCCCAGGAGCAACAGTGTCCCTAATTTACTGGGAAGTGGCGGTGCGGTCCCCTACGACACTGCGTAGGATCCTACGGTCTTGGCGTGCATCCGTGCGTCGCTGCGGTCCGGTCCCAGGTCGACGGGCACGTGCACCTTCCGCCGACCACTGGCGACAACATCGATGTACTGTGGAGACCTCACGCCCCACGTGTTGAGCAGTTCGGCGGTACGTCCACCCGGCCTCCCGCATGCCCACTATACGCCCTCGCTCAAAGTCCGTCAACTGCACATACGGTTCACGTCCACGCTGTCGCGGCATGCTACCAGTGTTAAAGACTGCGATGGAGCTCTGTATGCCACGGCAAACTGGCTGACACTGACGGCGGCGGTGCACAAATGCTGCGCAGCTAGCGCCATTCGACGGCCAACACCGCGGTTCTTGGTGTGTCCGCTGTGCCGTGCGTGTGATCATTGCTTGTACAGCCCTCTCGCAGTGTCCGGAGCAAGTATGGTGGGTCTGACACACCGGTGTCAATGTGTTCTTTTCTCCATTTCCAGGAGTGTATGTTTATCCGACCGGCTTATTTCTAGTTTCTTTTGCTGATCGCATTCAAAGGAGAGGAAGGAAAGGGTGAGAACTGTGTGGTGGGAGGACGCAAGTTTTGCTCCGTTTAAAATACTAGAGGACGAATTACTTCTCCTACCGAATGTAATGCTTGTAATACGCGTGTACTGTTTACTCCGAACTGACTATAGCGACGAAACTAGAAGGCTTTAAGGCGAAAAAGACGCCATTACCGACACTCCATTGAGTTTGAACGAGATCGTGTAATAAGGTTACGAGAAGCTGGATGTTCCTTCTGCGATATTCCGGAAATACGTGGCAGGAATGTAGCCACTGTACATGATAGCTGGCAGCGGAGGTCAGGAGAATGTTCGGTCGAAAGAATACCGTGGTCCATACGGCCATTTAGTACTACCCAGAGGAAAAACCATCGTGTTCAGACGCCCTGCAGCACGCATTCAACCATCGCCGCCACTTGCGACTTCAGTCGTGTCATTCGAGAGCTCACTGCAGAGCAGGGTGGGGGTCTGGTGTGTTTTCTGCCTCGGTACCACTGATGGTTATTAGTTCGTTAGAAAGAGACCAGTTGCGGACCTGCATCAAACCGATCTGCGTGTTAGACACAGTGGATGTACATCTCAAGGTTGTTCTGGGATCTGATTTCGTATGACAGCGGGAGAGCTCTCGTTGTTATCCCACACCCACTGACTACAAATTTATTCGTCAATCTGCTGATTTGACCTATTGTGCTCCTATCCATGAAGGTCATTCCAGATGGTCTTTTCAACAGGATGTAAACGCTCGCCCACTTATTGCTGTTGTAACCCAACATACTCTACAGAGTGTCGACTTGTTGCCTTAGCCTACTAAATCACCAGATCTGTCTCTAATCGAGTACACACAGGACATCGTCGAACGACAACTCCACAACTCCACAATCAGTATTAACCGTCCCTGTATTGACCGACCAAGTGCAACAGGCATCGTACTCCGTCGCACAAGCTGACATCCAGCGCATGTACAACACAATGTATGCACCATTAGCATGCTTGCTTTCAACATTCTTTCGGTTACAGCAACCATTTCACTTCTGCAATGGCTTATACCTTACATTAACTTTAGGTCTTGCAATGTTGATAACTTTAGGTCCTTCAATGTTGATCGCTTAAATGTGTTACGTAGACAAATCACTTGCCGAAATTTCTTGCTCTAAATTATTTTTTGGTGCTGCTATTTTCTTTCACTCAGTGTACTTTGTACTGAAAGGTACACTACGTGATCAAAAGTATCCGGACACCGAGCTGAAAGTAACACAAGTTCGTGGCGCCCTCCATTGGTAATGTTGGAATTCAATATCGTGTTGGCCCACCCTTAGCCTTGATGACAGCTTCCACTCTCGCAGGCATACGTTCAATCAGGTTCTGGAAGGTTACTTGGGGAATGGCAGCCCATTCTTCACGGAGTGCTGCACTGAGGGGAGGTATCAATGTCAGTCGGCGCGGCCTGGCACGAAGTCGGCGTTTCAAAAGAAACGTAATGTGTTCTACAGGATTCAGGTCAGACTCTGTGCAGGCCATTACAGGGATGTTATTGTCGTGTCAGCACTCCGCCACAGGCCGTGCATTATAAACAGGTGCTCGACCGTGTTGAAAGATGCAATTGCCATCCCCGAATTGCTCTTCAACAGTGGGAAGCAAGAAGGCGCTTAAAACATCAATGTAGGCCTGTGCTGTGTTAGTGTCACGCAAAACAATAAGGGATGCAAGCCCCCTCCATGAAAAACACGACCACACCATAACGCCACCGCCTCCGAATTTTACTTTTGGCACTACGCACGCTGGCAGATGTTCACCGGGCTTTCGCCATACCCACACCCTGCCATTGGAACGCCACATTGTGTACCGTGATTCGTCACTCCACACAACGTTTTCCCACCGTTCAATCGTGCAATGTTTACGCTCCTTACACCAAGCGAGGCGTCGTTTGGTATTTACCGGCGCGATTCGTGCCTTATGAGCTGCCAATCGACCTTGAAATCCAAGATTTCTCACCTCCCGCCTAACTGTCTTAGTACTGGCAGTGGATCCTGAAGCTGTCTGGAATTCCTGTGTGATGGTCTGGATAGATGTCTGCCTATTACACATTATGACCCTCTTCAACTGTCGGCGCTCCGTCAGTCAACAGACGAGGTCGGCCTGTACGCTTTTGTGCTGCACGTGTCCCTTCACGTTTGTGGTTCACAATCACATCGGAAACAGTGGACTTAGGGACGTTTAGGAGTGTGGAAATCTCGCGTGCAGACGTATTACACAAGCGACACCCAGTCACCTGACCACGTCCGAAGATCGCGGAGCACCCCGTTCTGCTCTCTCACGATGTCTAATGACTACTGAGGTCGCTGATACGTAGTAAATGGCGGTAGGTGACAGTACAATGTACCTAATATGAATAAAGTGTGTTTTTGGGGGTGCCCGTATACTTTTGATAACATAGTGTATCACGTGACGCAGTGTATGCAACTGTATGCATCCATGATGAAGGTGGAACACTCCGTCTGCGGTGGCTCTAACCACGACATATTCAAAGACGATCAAAATTGAAGAGCTTGTTAGGATGGCCAATTTCCGGGATCACAAGGTCCCAAAGCTATTTTTTGCGACACTTTGGACGGTAAGACGAAAATTAAGTGATGTATACCAAATGTAAAAGGGAAACGAAAATACAAAATGTTGTGTATTTCACAAAATTAAAAGATGAAGACGCTACAGTCTGGAACCGTGCGACCGCTACGGTAGCAGGTTCGAATCCTGCCTCGGGCGTGGATGTGTTTGATGTCCTTAGCTTAGTTTGGTTGAAGTAGTTCTAAGTTCTAGGGGACTGATGACCTCAGAAGTTAAGTCCCATAGTGTTCAGAGCCATTTGAGCCAAGAGACGGAGAATATACGTTTAGAATATATTTATCTGGGAAGACTTATTAGGCAATCGTACATGAAACTGGCAATTAGAGATATACATATCGGGCACACGTACAGCAGTATAAACATGTTTCTTGCTTATTTCTGACAAACGCTGCTTTGGAATACTTCATGATATGTGATTCAATTTTGTATTATCGATGCTACATGTTTTGCTATAAGTCAAATGTCGAAATGAAAAACAAAACAGGGAGGGGCAGGGGACGAAGATTTCGAAAAAAAATTGAGGGTACGTAGTTGTAGTGTTCATTAAATACATAAATCTTTTACGTAATGGTTTTTTTTACATCTGTTCCCGGCGTTCATTCAGGAATAGTAATTTTTTTTTTTTTTTTTTTTTTTTTTCGGAGACGTGTTTCATCTCCTTCTCCTTGATTTTGATATATGCAACTACCAACAACTATCTCGTACTCGCACTGTTTCTTATCTCTGCCACTTCTGTACTTTACAGTGGTTTTCGGGCGTGTAAGTGTGAATGCAGATTTAGGTACTCACTACTTATCTGACGATGAGTATTCATCGTGTATTATAGTACATTCACAGTCTGCGATCACGTCGTCAGCTTTTTTTCTGTTCCCCACCCTGCTGCCCTTTCGGATTGTTCAATCACACAGAAGCGCGCCGCACTTGGTGGTCGCCGTTCTCTAAAGGCAGAGCAAGCGGCTATAAGACGACAGGGCAAATGGTTGGTGTGTGGGTGTAAGGAGGTGGGGGTGGGAGGCTGAGTGAGGCGGCGGAAGAGCCGAATGTGGGCCGATGGGTGGGGGTGACCGGGGGGGGGGGGGGGGCACAGCGGTAGTGAGAGCAGGTGCCGTAAACCGTGCTAATGGCGCCTCTGCTGGAGAAGACGAGAGAGAGCCGCAGTCAAGACGGGCCCGTCAATGGCTTTAACGGCTGGGCCCAGGTTCTACCTCGGCAGAGAGCTATTTCCGAATTACAAGTCTGTAGAACGCCAGCGAGACTTCTGCGATGACGGCTCCGTGTTACTGCGTCTTCTGACACTGTCCGCCGCGATTCACTCACATTTTTTTCTACGTTCACGGAATGTTTTCGCAAACCTATTTCTCAGTACGCCTTCTGGTTGTTTATGTAAACACAATACTGATTTTGAAAATGCGGTTCTTCCTGGCAGATTTCCTCTTTGCGTTCTCATGTAAGCGCTCAATCGTTTTGAAACGTGCTGCGGATAGTCACGTTCCGTCTTTGTTTAATCTGGGCGACACAGAAGAAAAAGTAAGTGAATGGAGACGGTACAACAAAGGAGAATAAGAAACTTTTGACTTAGCAAGAAGTTATCTAGGCACTAATATTTGGCTGAAGAGAAACAGTTACAGTGCTGACTAAATCATAAAACTTAACAGCTAATTTCCAGATGCAATTTGTGTAAAACAACTAACGATCAGAAAACCGATATTTGACCTGGCTTGCAGAATGGATTCAGCCTCAACTTGCAAACACGACAGTCGAAAACGGTTCCCCAATGATGTTTTTCGTCTACCGGGAGTTTAGCCGCTTATAAAAGTAAGAAAAGTGTTTCAGCAGGCAAGAAGAGAATGCTGTGCTGTTACAGAACAATGCCTTCACAAAAGAGAAGTAAATATTCCAGAATTCGAATCGAGAACAGCTGCCAGCACGAGTAACGTAGAAGTAAATATCCTCGGAGTAGTGAAGCAACTCAAATCACTTAATAAAATCAAGTCTTCTGGTCCAGACTGTATATCAATTAGGTTCCTTTCGGAGTATGCTGATGCACTAGCTCCATACGTAACAATCATATACAACCGTTCGCTCGACGAAAGATCCGTACCCGAAGACTGGAATGTTGCACAGCTCACAACAATATTCAATATAGGAGTAATACACTAAATTACAGGCCCATATCGTTAAAGTCGATATGCAGCAGGATTTTAGAACATATATTGTGTTCGAACATTATGAATTACCTCGAAGGTAATTCCACAGTCAGCATGGGTTTAGAAAACATCGTTCTTGTGGAACACAACTAGCTCTTTATTCACATGAAGTGCTGAGTGCTATTGACAAGGGATTTCAGATCGATTCGTATTTCTGGATTTCTGGAAGGCTTTTGACGCTGTACCACACAAGCGGCTCGCAGTAAAATTGCGTGCTTATGGAATATCGTCTCAGTTATGTGACTGGATTTGTGATTTCCTGTCAGAGAGGTCACAGTTCGTAGTAAATGACGGCAAGTCATCGAGTAAAACAGAAGTGATATCAGGCGTTCCCCAAGGTAGCGTTATAGGCCCTTTGCCGTTCCTTATCTATATAAACGATTTGGGACACAATCTGAGCAGCCGTCTTTGGTTGTTTCCAGATGACGCTGTCGTTTATCGACTAATAAAGTCATCAGAATATCAAAACAAACTGCAAAACGATTTATAAAAAATATCTGAATGGTGCGGAAAGTGGCAGTTGACCCTAAATAACGAAAAGTGTGAAGTCATCCACGTGAGTACTAAAAGGAACTCGTTAATCTTCGGTTACACGATAAATCAGTCTAATCTAAAAGCTGTAAATTCAACTAAATACCTAGGTATTACAATTACGAACAACTTAAATTGGAAAGAACACATAGAAAATGTTGTGGGGAAGGCTAACCAAAGGCTGCGTTTTATTGGCAGGACACTTAGAAAATGTAACAGACCTACTAAGGAGACTGCCTACACTACGCTTGTCCGTCCTCTTTTGCAATACTGCTGCGCAGTGTGGGATCCTTACCAGGTAGGACTGACGGAGGACATCGAAAAAGTTCAGAGGAAGGCAGCACGTTTTTTATTATCATGAAATATGGTAGAGAGTGTCACAGAAATGATACAGGATTTGGGCTTGAAATCATTAATAGAAAGGCGTTTTTCGTTGCGACGGAATCTTCTCACGAAATTCCAATCACGAACTTTCTCCTCAGAATGCGAAAATATTTTGTTGACACAGACCTACGAGGGCGGAACCATCACCACGATAAAATAAGGGAAATCAGAGCTCGTACGGAAAGATATAGGTGTTCATTCTTTCCGCGCGCTACACGAGATTGGAATAATAGAGAATTGTGAAGGTGGTTCGATGAACTCTCTGCCAGGCACTTAAATGTGATTCGCAGAGTATCCATGTAGATGTAGAATGATGAAAATCAGATGGCTAGTTCGGGTAATGAATGGTATGACTTAAGAGAAAGGAACGCTTGATAGGAAATAGTCTGGTAATGGAGGGTAATGTTGGGGCGTGATCATTATAGAAAGAAACTAAGTTTTGAACTCAGTAAGCAGGTACAGATAGGTGCCGGTTGCAGCTGTTACGAGGAGATGAAGAGCCTTACTCAGATAAACAGAGGTGGAGGAATAGTTTACAACGGGATACAATGTAGTTTCGGCATTGTATACGTGGCCACAAATTTTCCTTAAAATCCTCCTCTCAAACGCACGAATGCGCTCTTTCATTGTCCGTGTACTTGCCCATGTCTCACAACCATACTATACAACATGTCGCCCTAGTGGCACGTATAGCTGTATCTTGCTTTTCTGGAATACGATGCGTGACATGTGTTTGGTGGTTAGAACTGTGGTACACGTGGTTCGCACTTACTGTCCAATTTCCTTCTGTATCTCACTTTTATTCGGCAATATTGACCCCAGATACTTGAATTTTGCAACTCTTTCAAAATTGTGAGCTTCTATAGCGATGGCGTCAGTATCGTTTTGTCGACGAGAAACTACCGTACTTCGCTTTCTCAACTTGACAGGTAACCTTAGTTTCCTCACTTCTAGCGTAAATTGAGAGGTACTCGTATCTTCTGTCACCTCATTCAGAGTTTCGGGCACAATCACCACATCATCTGCAAACACAAGTCTCATTCCATTTTTCAACATTCAGGTCTTGATAAGCGCTGCTATGTCAAGGAGCAAGTCCGTTAATATTCGTTTCCACTCGTTTGCGTATGTAATTTTCAGTGTCACCGATTCCCAACTTTTATAGTACCATCTTCGGACGCAAACCGCTATGACACTGTACATCGCCATCGACGGCAAACAATTCGTCATTTTATCGGAGAAGACGGAAACACGCTGTATAACCCAAAAATCAACCACTGAAGAACTTCAACACAAATATGGGAGACGAGGATGGACCTTAACGGCTCAGAACTCAAAATAAGCAGTACAATAGCCTCAGTGGTAATATTTCGCATGCTCGAACGGCACTCGCCCGCAACGTTTCTTAAAATTACTATTCAAAGAAGGATGAAATTAATGCGCTTACGATTCGTTTTGTAGACAGAACACGGAAGTTAAACTACGTAGGACTCTCAATGAATGGCGCGTACAAGTGCTTCTAAGGACCTGCTCTCAAATCTTAATTCTTGGATGTATTTCTTTCATCGTTTAGAGACTTCACAGGAACTCTTTTGTACCCTTTGTTGCATTGGTGGATGCGGAACGAAAGGTATCTCTGAGAAACGACCTAGCCGCATTGTAGAAATTGTTTTCAAACTGAGTCTTTCACCACATAACCTAGTAACCGCTGTTGTGGAAAGTTTTGACAAATTAAAACTGTTGTCCGGACCGAGACTCGCGCACATAAAATTACCTTGCTCGTGCTAGTCCAGCATTCCATCGAGAAGAGCTTCTATGAAGTCTGCAGAGGAGAAAATTACCTTGCTCGTGCTAGATTAGCATTCCATCGAGAAGAGCTTCTATGAAGTATGCAGAGGTACTGGTAGAATTGAAGCTTGAACCTAGAAAGTAGTTGAGCACTGTCTGGTTGTCTGACGATTGCGGATTCGAATCTTGGTCCAACAAACTGTTTGCATCTGCGAGCAAGTTTAGAGACAGTGGACACTCCGCAGCGATATGTTTCATTTTGGAAACAATCCTCAGTCTGCGGATATCTATTTCTCAGCGATTCCGTACCTCTACGACTATTGACCCAGAGACTGTAATGTATGAGGGAAACAAATTTGACTAAGAGGAGGAAAGGTTTTGAGTACGGCCACTTTTTATGTTACTGATTCGATGAGACAGAAACTGTAAACTCTAAAACAGTGTAGCACTGGAGCGCCTTGATCTACCTACCCGATATCTGACTGTGTTTTCGTGACACCTGCATTACAAAATACAATGTGTTTCTCTTCTATTGAGTTAGACTGCCCTTTCTGAAACCGAGCGAGGTGGCGCAGTGGTTAGCACACTGGACTCGCATTCCGGAGGACGACGGTTCAAACCAGCGTCTGGCCATCCTGATTTAGCTTTCCCGTGATTTCCCTAAATCACTTTAGGCAAATGCCTGGATGGTTCCTTTGAAAGGGCACGGCTGATTTCCTACTCCGATGGGACCGATGAATTCGCTGTTTGGTCCCCTCCCCCAAACCAACCAACCAACCAACCCTTTTTGAAGAGGACTTGTTTTAGATGTTAAAATTTCACGATCATTTTTTTTCTTCATTTACGGCATTTAGATCCACAGACAAAACATAGATCACTACGCTTACAGCAGAACGCGACCGTTTTGCTTCAACTCGTTCAAATGGCTCTGAGCACTATGCGACTTAACTTCTGAGGTCATCAGTCGCCTAGAACGTAGAACTAATTAAACCTAACTAACCTAAGGACATCACACACATCCATGCCCGAGGCAGGATTCGAATCTGCGACCGTAGCGGACGCTCGGCTCCAGACTGTAGCACCTAGAACCGCACGGCCACTCCGGCCGGCCCGACCGTTTTGTTCAGGGTCTATTACAATCAATCTGCCATTTAAAGTGATTGTATTCTAAGCTATTAGAGATTTTGTTTGTCAATAAGAAGAAAACAAACTAATCTTGTGGTTTTAAGTTGCGCAGCGAGGGGGAGTGTCATTGTTGGGACTGGATATGGATGCCAGCCAGGCATTTAATACAACCACGTTTATATAGGTTCATTCAGCTGCCCCTATCACTGGGCTTTATGCAACTCACGACACTTTAAAAACCCACATACGAAATTTTCATATGCTCTCACTTGCTATAAGCAAACTATGAGTGGTACAGAAAAAATGAATAGGAAACTTAATGCAGTTAAAGTTTGTACTGGGATACGTTTTCTCTGGAGGCCATAGTTCTCTAGTTATTCAAGAAAAACGCGTTTGAAGGTCCCTCTGTACGTTTTTCGTGAATCAATTCGAAGACTACGGCCGATAGCGAAAACGTATCCTAGTACAAAACTTAACTACATTAAATTTCCTAAAAAAAGGTTTTGTTCATTTTTTCTGTAGGGCTGTAGGGCTGACTTTGTGCGTAGCGAGCGAGAGAATGGAAAAATCATGTGTTTCGCATTTGAAGGTATTGCAGGTTGCATATAACCCAGCGGTGGGCGCAGCTGAATCATCCTGTTTACCGAATAAATTAAGTGAAGTGGTCGTATGGCATTGCTGGCCGGGAGGCCCCATCCAGGGAGTTCGGCCGCCGAGTGCGACTCTTATTTCAGTCGAGGCCACGTCGGGCGACTCGAGTGCCGGTGATGAGGATGAAATGATGCGGACAACACAACACCCAGTCGGCGAGCGGAGAAAATCCCAACCCTGTTGGGAATCGAACCCGGGCCCGCTACATGGGAGGAAAACACTTAACCACTCAGCTAAGCAGGCGGACGTCTTGTGTGCTGCTGGCGAGAGAGGCAACTGGGCTCAGATCCTTCACTAAGTCAAACCATTTCGTTTCTGAAGCTTGTTGATGGGATGTACAAATAAGTGGCAGTTTAGGATTCTGCTTTGGTAATGTTCTTTAGTGTTTCACATCTGTCTTGACGTCAAGATAGCACCGAAACCATCGCTGTGATAACGAAAAACAAGTGATCTAGCTATTGCTAAAGTCATAATATTTTTATGGTCGTTTTCAGAAATGCTAAATCTGCAGTTTTGTGGAATAAATTGCTAGAAATGCGTCAGACGTATGAATTCTGGAATGAATTAAAAGTTTATTTTTCGGATTCCAGTAGGGGACAACCGTGCGCGCACCTCGCCACAACCTCCCTTCAGGACGTTTGTGGAGGAAGAGACACGACCACGAGTCATTAGCAACACGTCAGCTGTGCCGTGTGGAGTCGGCTGTGGCTGCTGGAGACAGCCTAGTCGCAGGCGCATGGAATCTGGCGCAAGCTGCAGTGTTCACGGGCGACTGCATCCGTGGGGCGGTGTAGCACGGACACGGGAAACCTGTTAGGCGGCGTTATCAATATCCATCAGGCGGCACTCCTCCGCAGTCTTAATTAGCGCCTACACGCGCCGATTACTCCCCAGGTAGGCAGCCAAGCCTCGCAGGTATGCCGGCTCCCCTCCATCTCGCCCTCAGCTAAGCACGGCAAATTCTCTTTACGGACCACACATCTGGAGCGTCTGCTTGTCTGAGAAATCTGCACAACACTGCTATATAAACAACCACTTATGCCAAATTAAAGCATGAAATGAGACACTGGCAATAATTAACGCGAAAATAGTTGCATTCGCATCCTCTCTTATCCCACTGGTCCGCATGCAGGGTGCACTACGTAGATTGTGGTGTGCGTACTGTGAGACCTTCAGTACACACACCATCAGATTATTTGACTTGTCGCTCTAACGAAGTAGGCGTGTGTCAGCAATGTGTCTCGTGGTCTCATCGTGGCGTGTTTATCTTCTGCCGTTAGGTCAGACGATAGAAATGCCACTTGCACGCTTAGAGTAGCAGATTGACGGTGACCAACTTTAAACAGAACTTGATTAATTTTCACACACATTTATTAAAATAATAACAAGCATAAAAATTACTTAACTTGTTTCTGGATGCTATTTTACAATTGACAATCTGAAGTTCCTTTGGTATTGGTACGTTAATCTTATTCTCATATATATCTCTGATACTTGACAAAAGTGTCTATACATTTATCTTAATGGCTACGTACAGGAATATGGTAATCTTATTAAGCGCAGACTGAAACTTGACTATAGACTGTTACACACAAATGTAGAACTCGTACAGACTGGTACAGGCTAATGCAGACTGATACAGACTGGTGCAGACAAATGCAGACTGACTAATCGGAGGTCTGTACACTCGTTATAATACCTCGCGCGTTCATGTATCACTGCGCGAGTGTGATCCGCGAGGAGGAAAGGTTCTACGTTAGCAGCAATCTCATTGGCTGCGTTACGTATTAATACGTGGATCAGCGAAAGCAGAATTAGGTCCGTCTCTATGGCAGCGCCATCTCGTAGTGCGGAGACGGACGAGCGCTGCGCCTGCGCTGTTGTGCTTAGTGGGGCGCGCTCTAGTGGGAAAGTTGTGTACGCGCTGACTACGCGGAACTATGTACACAAGAGAGATATTATGACTATTTACAGTCAGCTTCAACAATCAGTTCTCTAGCTCTACTTGGTGGTGTTTTTGTATAGAATAACGCTGTCGTCCCTACATACATGGAAATGTTTCTCATAGACTGAAGTGACGAAAGTAATGAGATAGAGATATTCTGGTATGTAGATGGCGGTGCGTTCACGTACACAAGATATGAAAGGGCAGTCCATTGTACTCTGGTGATTTATGAAAAGAAGGTTTCCGAAGTGATTATTGCTGCACGATGTGAATTAACAGATTTTGAACGCCAAATGGTAGTTGCTGCTAGGCTTATGGGCCATTCCAATTCGAAAATTTTTAAAGAATTCAAAATTCCGAAATCCCCAATGTCAAAAGTGTGGCAAGAATACAACATTTCAGGCATTACCTCGCACCACGGACAACGCAGTTGCCGACGGCCTTCACTTAGCGAAGGAGAGCAGCGCCGTTTGTGTAAAATTGTCAGTGCTAACAGACAAGCAACACTGCGTGGAATAACCGCAGAAATCAATATGGAACGTACAACGGACCTATCCGTTAGGAGAGCGTGGTGAAGGTTGGCGTCAATGGGTTAAGGTAGCAGACGACCAACGCAGTACTGCTTTGTTTACGCAAGTTATTTGCGTTTGCCTTTAGAAGTCGTGTGTCTTACACTGGAATTCATGGTATACTCTTTATACGGAACGTGCCCATTATTTAAGTAGTGGCAGATGTTGTAACCTAAACTGTTTTATGCCTAATCCGTGAAGATGGTATGTGACTGAAACCAGCCGATAGTTGGGTTTTAAATAAAAAAGCAGTCAAACACGCATTTTATAAAAGAACCTGTTATAGAAGAATAATAATTACAAAATCCATTAGTGCAGGTGTTAACATAAACACTACATTCAGTAACAGCAGGTAGTTGTAACAATTAAATGAGCTACTAGTGGTAGGACGTTTTTCACAAATGGTACATTCTCGTCAGAGCAGGTGCTCGTGTAGATCTCTCTGCATATCACAAACATTCAGCTTCTCTGACCTGTTCGCAGCAGAGCTACATCCGCAGTTGCGAGAGCAGCATGAAAGCGTGCTCAAACTAGAATAAAAGTAACGGAGTTTGGTAATTACCTATAAAAGGTTTCTTAACCTATTGGTGATGCAATGACGTAAAGAAATATAATGATCATGAAAGTGGTAGGCATGACACACTGCTCTGCCGGCCGCGGTGGCCGAGCGGTTCTAGGCGCTTCTTTCCGAAACCGCGCGACTCCTACGGTCGAAGGTTCGAATCCTGCCTCGGGCATGGATGTGTGTGATGTCCTGAGGTTAGTTAGGGATAAGTAGTTCTAAGTTCTAGGGGACTGATGACCTCAGACGTTAAGTCCCATAGTGCTCAGAGCCATTTGAACCATCATACACTGTCGGAAAAATCAAACGATGTTCCACTATGTGATTATGCTAGTATTTTTTCTGACAAATATCACAGCACTTGCCACAATATGCCTCATGAGCTCTCACGTTGATCTCGTATACTTGCTTCAAGTTTCTGACTAGTCCCTCTCGCTCTTAATTCGTAGTGCCTCAATACATCTGATTCCAGTCGACACATATATGCGCTTCAGTAGCCTCAATCGCTGTACTTTGAGCATGACGAAGTGAGTCACTAGCAAAGCGATAGATATGCTCTTTGGTTGTTTCATTTGAACTTGCTTGAACACGTCATTCTCGTCATTGGCAAGTAGAGTGAAAGGTGCCTCCACTGACTCAATAAATCGTCCTTGAGGCATTCGTTACTTGGAATTTTCATGTTTGACACTGAGTTGCTTTTCGGAAACTTCTTGAGCCCACTTACGCCCTCTGGCTAAACTTGCAGACTTACTTGCTTCCGATTCCTGTCGAAGTTTCTGATGTACTTTTTGCTTCTCCTTCTATAGGCGTCGCTTGTGTTGGCTTGCTACCTTTTTGACCATCGAAGAAACTGTTGCTAAAGCGCTATTCACTATTAATACTGTTATTTTATTGTTGCATATGTTGTGACAAGGATTCGGGACGACACAAAGAAGCAGCAGATTGGCCGACCGGCCAGGGTCTGTCAACAGCTGTGAGCTGAAGGGGAACAGGAGAACAACAATAAGAGGAAACCGGACAACGGAAACGAGACGGCAGAATAACAACGTTCAAACGAGTAAGCCGAGAGCGAAACCCTGAGCTGTGCGAACGCCTGGAAAGCATACCCATGCTACCCGCACAACACGCCGGTCGTGCAGGGCAGCGTTATCAACACTAGTCGCCGCTACCCTTGCACTTAACGGATCAGATACACATGAGAGAGCGTTAATATTGCCTTGTCATCTGGTTCTATTCTATGTTTATAATTTCGAGTCTCTAGGTGATAGCGAAGTTAATTCAAAGTAAACTGCAAAACTGGTACCACACAGAAAGACAAATAAGAAAGCGATATTATGTAAATTATTAGGAAAGATCCACAGAGAGCAAAGATAGGTACTTGGAAACTCTGTAGATTTGAGTGATCGCACATAATATTAATAATTATTTAAATATAAAATAATTATTTAAATATAACATATATTCTCCGCAAAATCTTAAAATATACTGAGAAAGTTCACAAACACAAGACTAAAAGGCAGAAAATAATAATAATAATAATAATAATAATAATAATAATAATAATAATATACACGTTACAGGCCTTTTTTCACAGCACGCGAAACGTTCATGACTACTTGTTCTTCCCGTTCTTCCAGTACTCCATTCGTTCACTAAAGCCTCTCTCCTTTTATTCAGTCCACTTTGGCCTTTGGGCTTTAGGTGCCGTTTTCTTTGAGCCCACTCTCCACTTGTACACCGTGTGTTTACAGATGCCTTTTTCCATGTGAGGTCTTTCCAGATCAATTTAGACTTATGTCATCCAGGGTGTAGTGGTCTTGAGTCCCTGGATGTATCTGAGGATTCTGTTGGTGTATCTGGTCTGTGGGGGTCTGCTGATGTGTCCATAAAGTTTTAGTCGCCTCTTCCTAATGTCCGCTGCGATGTTGGAGAACTTCTCTGTTGTGTTCCGGGAGTGAAGTCTATATCCTTCATCCGTGAGTTTTGGTCCAATAATTTTCCTAATGATTTTTCTTTCCTATGTGAGAATGTTCTCAAGGTCGGCCTTTGTGTGTGACCAGTGTCTCACTGGCGTATAGTACCTCAGGATTGATTACAGTGTTGTAGTGGCGAATTTTGGTGCTGGTGGACAGACATTTCTTGTTGTAAATACCCTGTGTCTTGTCTAAGGCTCTCTTCATTTTCAATAACCATGTGTTCTGGGCAATTTTCTCCTTTCCTGTCGGTTCTAGCACTTCACCTAGGTACTTAAACTGTGTGACCCTGTTGATCTTGCCATACTTTGTATTCAAATTTGGTATGTTTAATTTCGTGCAGAAGAACTCAGTTTTATGAAAGGAGATCTGTAACCCTACTTTTTCTGAACACTCTTTGAGTTCTTCTTCCTGTCTTATTGCTGTGGTTTCGTTATATCTTGAGTAGTGCGAGATCGTCTGCAAAGGCTAGACAGCCGACCTCCAACTTGTTCTTGGGTCGTTCAAGTCGCACTGGCTTCCAGGGGCCTTGTATTTGCATCTCTTTCTCACATTCCTCGATGACCTTATCCAGCACTAGGCTGAAGAAGAGCGGTGAGAGTCCGTCACCTTGGCGAACGCCTGTCTGGGTCTCAAATGGTTCCGGAGATTTTCCCCTTGAACTTCACCTTAGATGTCGTGTCTGTCAGTGTCGTCAGGCAACTTTACTAACGTACATATATCTGTGATGATCTGTGTGAGTTCTTCGAGTGAGTTTGGTCCGAGGTTTTTCAGTAGTTCGGCCACTATGCCGTCTTGACCAGATATCTTGTTGCTTTTGAGGCTGAGGATGTACCTGTGGACTTCCTCTTGTGTCGGGGATAGTGAGTCTGTGTGTCTGTCTATAGGTTCTTCGCCTGGGAATCTCTCTGTGGGTTCTGGGCATTTGTGAAGTTATGAGAAGTACTGTGCCAGCACCTTGCAGTTTTCCTTATCCGTCAGTGCCAATTTTCCGTCACTATTTGTAAAGCAGAGGATCGGTGGTGTGTATCATCGGATGTACCCTGCAAAAGTCCTGTAGAAGTCCCTTGTGTTGTAGTTGCGGAAGTTGTCCTCTATAGTCTAGCTGCTCCTTCAGGTATTTCCTCTTGAATTGTGTAATTTTTTCTATTGCCTTTCTTGTTTTGTTGAACACCTGTAAATTTTCTGGGGCTTGTTACTGTTGTATTTCTGGTATGTCAATTTCATGGTGACGAGTGCATTCTCACAGTGTCCCACCAAGGGTGCTTGGTGTTCTTCTTCAGAGAAACGAGGGCTTGTGCTTTTTCTGTGATTTTTTGGCGGAAATTTTGTCAGTCATTAGTATGTTGTTTTTTTTCCCCAAGCCTCGTTCACTCCAGAGTCAGTGATCTTTTTCGTGTCAGATTTCAGTAGGGGAGTTTTCTTACAGAAAATTCTCTTGGGGGTGAACTTTGATGCTTCCTAGGTAGTGGTCAGAATCAATGATGGCTCCCCGCGTACCTTTATGTCTCGCATCTCTTACTGAGCTGGTTATGAGATTGTCACGTGGTCAATTTGGAACTCGCCTAACTGCTGGCCTGGTGAACGCCAGGTTTTCTGTTTTCTGGGGTGTTTTCTGAGGGATGTCGACAAGAGCTTGAGACTGTGCAGCTGGCAAAGTTTTATGAGCTGTGTGCCCTTTTTGTTGGTGAATTAGTGTGCGGGATAATTTCCCTTTTCCTGTGCATTTTTTCTCAGCCGATCTTTGCACTGAAATCGTCCATAAGAAGTTTGATGTCATCCTTGTGGACTTTATATAATTCTTTCTCAAGGTTTGACCAGAATTTATTTGCGGACTGTGGGTCTCTTTTGTTGCTATGGTTAGTAGGGGCGTATGCATTGATTATTGTGTATTTTTTGTTGGCGCACTGAACGCGCATGGTTATCAGTCGGTTGTTCACTGGTGTGACTTCTCTGATGGATTCGAGTATGGTATTATGGACCATGAAGGCCATCCCCAAAAGTGGAGCTCTTAAATAATTATTTAAATAGAAATAATGTTTTAATCTAACACATTTTGAAATTCGGCTAAAAAGTGTAAAATAATTTCTCATAGACCCATACAGATTCCTAATCCCAAGCAGATGGTCCTGAATGTTGGTGCTAGTGAGTTTTTAATTGCTATGACGATATACGAAGGAATTGAAGACATTGAAACTTCCTGGCAGATTAAAACTGTGTGCCGTACCGAGACGCGAACTCGGGATCTTTCCCTTTCGCGGGAAAGTGCTTTACCATCTGAGCTAACTAAGCACGACTCACGCCCCGTCCTCACAGCTTTACTTCCGCTAATACCTCATCTTCTAAGTTTCAGTCTGCCAGGAAGTTTCATGTCAGCGCACACTCCGCTGCAGAGTGAAAATCTCATTCTTTCAAACTAAAGACATTAGCTGCCACAAGCCACTGATTTATATCAATGGGGTAAGCTGAAAATTTGTGCCGGACTGGAATTCGAACCCAAGTCTCCTGCTTACTAGGCAGCTGCGCTGACCACTACGCCATCCGGAGGTAGTGGTAACCACAACCACGTGGACTGCTCTAGCACGCTACCGGTGAGGCACTAGTTCGACCTCTTATGGGAATCAGCGAGATGCCCCGAGCAGTGAGGCTAAAGGGCAGGGTCATTACATCAGAAGTGTGTGGTAAAAGTTGAAAATTTGTGTCTGGAAGGAATGTGCTAGGGTAGTCCACTCAGTTACAGTATCATTTAGTAATCGCGAAAGCGTTACAGAGATGATATATAAACTATAGTGGAAGACTCTGCAAGAGAGACGCTCAGTAGCTCGGTACGGGCTTTTGTTGAAGTTTCGAGAACATACTTTCACCGAGGAGTCAAGCAGTATATTGCTCCCTCCTACGTATATCTCACGAAGAGACCATGAGGATAAAATCAGATATTTTAGAACCCGCATACCGACAATCTTTCTTTCCCCGAACGAGACTGGAATAGAAGGGAGAACCGATAGAGGTACTTGTGATCACTGCGACTGGATGGTGTAGTGGTCAGTGCATCAGCCTAGTGGGCAGGAGTCCCTAGTTCGAATTCGGGTCTGGCACAAATTATCAATTGGCCTCATTGATGTAAATCAATGCCCACTGGCAGCTAATATCATTAACTATTTCGCATCAGCCTAGTGGGCAGGAGACCCTAGTTCGAATTCGGGTCTGGCACAAATTATCAATTGGCCTCATTGATGTAAATCAATGCCCACTGGCAGTTATTATCATTAACTATTTCGTTTTTTGATTCATAATAGGTGCAGGGTCAAAACGATGTCTGTTTTTTTCGGATATGTCGGAAAGAAGAGACAACATTTATAACAAAAAACGTGAGGCACATTCAGCAGATAGTAGTTAGGCGCTGAACTATCCGTGCATCAGGTATCTATTGCATGTGCCTTACTTTCTGCTATATAATTGCTATGAGAATTGTCATAGCTATTAAAAATTCACATCCACAAATGTTCAGGACTATTTGCTTGAGGTTATGAATCTTTACGGGGTTAGCCGAAATTATTTGATACATTCAGCCCGATTTAAAACCGCGTTGTATTAAAAATTTACGAAGGTTGGAACTTAAATAGTGGCAACTATTTATTCACAACCGATGCAAAAGAGTTGTTGGCACCTGCTCCTGTCCTTCAAAGTAGTCACCACCGTTGTGTAGAAGCCGTTGCCAGGCCAGCTATGTGGAAAGCGTAGTTAACAGAGGGACACGATCCCTAAGGATAGATGCATACTTATGTTAATCCATTGTGCCTTCCAGAGTGACGAGATCACCCAGAGAAAGTTACAAAAACATTCTCCAGACCAAAACGCTCCCTCCTCAGCCTGAACGCTTACAAAGGTTGTTGCAGGGCCGTACACACCAATGGCCGTCTGGCCGATGGAGTGTCAAACGTGATTCATCTGAAAAAGACACCTGTCCCCACTTACTGGATGTCCAGCTGCGGAACTGTCATGTCAGTTCCAGCCTTAGTTGCCGGTGATAAGCAGCCAGCATGGGTTCATGGCCGGCCGGTGTGGCCGTGCGGTTCTAGGCGCTTCAGTCTGGAACCGCGTGACCGCTACGGTCGCAGGTTCGAATCCTGTCTCGGGCATGGATGTGTGTGATGTCATTAGGTTAGTTAGGGTTAAGTAGTTCTAAATTCTAGGGGACTGATGACCTTAGATGTTAAGTCCCAAAGTGCTCAGAGCCATTTGAACCATTTGGTCCATGGTTGAATGATCCAGTCGCCTGCTGTGGAAGCCCACATGCAGCAACGTGCGCTTAACGGTCATTGCGGAGATAGTATTGATAGCCCCTTCATTTATCTGGCTGGTAAGTTGCTTAACAGTTGCGCAACTGTTGGCCCGTACACACCTCTGCAGCCGTCGTTCACCCCTGTCCGCTACCACAGTTTCCATAGTGCCACTTTTGACTAGTGTCATTTCGCAATGCGCGGTATAATTTAACCACGGGAACACACGAACAGTTTACACACTTAGTCGTCTCGGAAATGCTTTGTCACGAAAACCAATGACCGTGACCGTTTAGTCGTCAGATAAATCGCTCAGTTTCCGCATTACGTCAACGGCTGCACTGTCATCCTCGTCCCCCACCCCCACCCTCCTGACACGCTTTGCGTACCTTCTACTGCTGGTGCAACCACCTGCGTGTGTACGTTATTGTACGTTGACGTCGAACATTGGTCGTGGTCACATTAATGCGACTAGATCTGTACATCGATGTTAGAGTCAGATTTACGGGTGACTACCATATTGTGATGGCAACCACTTCAGATATATCTCCACAATCACAACTGCCCCCGCTGCGCAATCACTTTGGTTCAAATAGCTCTGAGCACTATGGGACTTAACATCTGAGGTCATCAGTCCTCTAGACTTAGAACTACTTAAACCTAACTAACCTAAGGGCCGAGGCAGGATTGGAACCTGCGACCGTAGCAGCAGCGCGGTGCCGGACTGAAGCGTCTAGAACCGCTTGGTCACAGCGGCCGGCTCGCAGTCATTTTAGTGCGACAAGCATTCAAAAATGGTTCAAATGGCTCTGAGTACTACCCCGCCGGGAATCGAACCCGGGAACCCGGGCGTGGGAAGCGAGAACGCTACCGCACGACCACGAGATGCGGGCGACAAGCATTCAGCTTATTAAGTTATAGAAGTGTTATTTTTTGTTTAACAGAATATTCTTTTGCTTTCACCAACTCTAAGCCATATCGAGGAGCGCCTTCGTGCCGAGTGGGAAAATCTCCCGTGCAGATGACGGAGCTAATTTTTTGCACTTCAGAGGGACCATGTTCTGTGAAGGAGAAACTTTATTTTACTTCAAATTAAAAACGTGAGCAGATATACAGGTTTAGTGCTAGCTTAAGACTTGGAGCCGGCCAGTGTGGCCGTGCGGTTCTAGGCGCTTCAGTCTGGAACCGCGTGACCGCTACGGTCGCAGGTTCGAATCCTGCCTCGGGCATGGATGTGTGTGATGTCCTTAGGTTAGTTAGGTTCAAGTAGTTCTAAGTTCTAGGGGACTAATGACCACAGATGTTAAGTCCCATAGTGCTCAGAGCCATTTGAACCATTTTAAAAGTTGGAGGAAGCGGTGGATGAAGAAGAAAATAATGCGGAGTAAAAAATCTTAGTAAGAACATGGTTCTCGAACGGAAGGTTATGGGTTCGAGTCCCAGTTTAGTACACATTTTAATTGCCTGAAAGTTTCGAAACGGTGCACACTACGCTACAGAGTAATAGGTCCATTCTTGGTACAGATTTCGTATTTCATTAAACCGTCCAGTATAGTCTGTGACTGTTGTAAAGCAATGTAACAAATAAGAGTCTCTACAGAATTACCTCTTCTGGTAACTCGCGTAATCCTTTGTGTGAAGTCTCAGCGCTTAGCGACGACAGCCCATCGGAAAGCTACTTCCGGCAATCAATTACGAGTAACTTCACTGAGTACAGAATACCGCGGCAAAGCATTATTGCTCGAAGTTACTTGACAGCCACTGGCATCCAGTGTGACACTGAAAGACTACTTAACACAGACGTAACCACTTTGTAAGCCTGCGGTGGTAGAGGCCAAGTCCCGAGTATACGCACACACGCACGCACAAACACACACGGATGCTACTGGCCTCGCACTGCCCTCGCCCGCAACCAGTCACATAAATGTCGGCGGATTGCGCGCCGCTGCGCTGCCCCTGTAACTGGAGCGACGGCTTATACGGGCATTACTGTGCGGTCTGCCCGCGTGACGTAAGCAGCTATTATGTCGGACGCATTGGAAATCTGTGGTCGCTATGGCAGCCCACTTCACCGCTAAGCCCCCAGGAAATTAACACAGATACCAGCTGCGCGGCTGCGGTGAAGATGCAGTTAGTGAAATATGGATATGCTTGCTGCGAAATCCTACGCCGGATAAATTGACAGGGGCATCGAAACGCACGCTTCCACTGATTGCTTTCAAGCTTGTTCATCGCGTGTTATCCCAGCAGTTACGGGGTAATGCAGATGTAATGTTCAATTTTGCTGTGGGGAAAAATGAAACTTTCAGTTTCAACAAAGCATAAATTCTGATTATGGTAGTTCGCTGTAAGAACCTATATCCTCATCATCGCTGTAGTGGAAAATTAAAAAAAGAAATAAGTTGAGTAACGAGACCATCTCCGAAACTACTTTCAGTAGCCCTGCAGAAGGTTTTAAGGTCCATAGTGTGATCCGGATCCAGAAGAGAATGAAAACTTCATTTTGGAGTTATTTGTTTATTAATATTTATATGTCTTAAAATGACATATTTTTACAAAACTAGACGTAATTATCTTGATGGAGTTACCGCGATCGCTACTTATAAAAAGTGTTCAAATTAAGTTGTCCTTTATCTCCATATGTCCGGTTTCGGGTCAGCTGCGCAACTGTCATGACGGTGAACTCTCAGTTCTAAATTCTACAGGTCTCTCAGTAACAGATTATCTGAAGATGGCCAACTGGCCCGAAACCAGTTATGTGGAAATAAATCAATGCGATCTGGAAACTGAATGGTTCAAATGGCTCTGAGCACTATGGGACTTAACATCTGAGGTCATTAGTCCCCCAGAACTTAGAACTACTTAAACCGAACTAGCCTAAGGACATCACACACATCCATGCCCGAGGCAGGATTCGGACCTGCGATAGTAGCAGTCACGCGGTTCCCAACTGAAGCGCCTAGAACCGCTCGGCCACCTCGGCCGGCTGGAGACTGAATTTGGACGCGTTTGTGAGTATTTTATATTTAGTTTAACTCTAACAGACTTTAATTTATTTTTTAAAAATATACTGACATAGGTTTGTAGCTACATGCTCTGTGAAAAGAATGTTGTGTTGTTGTTGTTGTGGTCTTCAGTCCTGAGACTGGTTTGGTGCAGTTCTCCATGCTACTCTATCCTGTGCAAGCTTCTTCATCTCTCAGTACTTACTGCAACCTACACCCTTCTGAATTTGCTTAGTGTATTCATCTCTTGGTCTCCCTCTACGATTTTTACCCTCCATACTTCCCTCCAATACCAAATTTGTGATCCCTTGATGCCTCAGGACATGTCCTACCAACCGGTCCCTTCTTCTTGTCAAGTTGTGCCACAAACTCCTCTTCTCCCCAATTCTGTTCAATACCTCCTCATTAGCTATGTCTGTCAAATATTTGACTGTGCACACTCCTATAAATCTGCTGTGGTCCAGTAAAATTCCGAGGTGGTGGTTTTTTTCATGGAGTTGGATTGCACCACTGAAAAGAATAAGACATGCAAACTTTTCAGTAATTCCTGAACAATACTCAGCGGCACAGATCCCTGTAGTTGGCTAATATGGTAATTGTTTCCGTTTCACACGACGAGTCCCAAGAACAACGTAATATCTTTCTTGCTGATTTATGAATTGTTTTGTTAGGTCTGTACTAACATGCCGCATCGAGTTTTGAAACAGAAGGAACGTCCAAGAAGCTACGTAAGTAACAGATGATGCGGACACCGCTGCTAGCGGTCGTGAGATATTGTTTGAGGAGGCATCGACTACGACACCCATTGTACTGAAGCTTCGTGGCTCTGAGAAACAGAATTCTTTCCAAATCACATTAATCACATTATAATTCTGACACTTTATATGACCACGAACACATTTCTCCTATTGCGGACAGTGCTGCTGGCGGTAGTCAGATATAGTTTAGGAGGGATTCACGCCGACATCCACTTTATTGAAGTTTCATGGACTTGAGAAACCAAAATTCTTTTCCAAAACACATTAATCACTCTGATTCTTCATACGACCGCAATTACATTTTTCCTGTAATTCTGTATCGGACAGATCTCTGGAAACCAGCTTTGTAATGTCTGTCAAATATTTGGCTGTGCTTACTCCTATAAATTTGCTGTGGTCCATGGTGTCTACTGTAGTTGCACCAAGTGTCTGGGCTCTTAGGACGCACCATTGCTTCACGTAAGGTGCAGTAACTGCTGACAGAGTGCGTTACACTTTGGAGTATATGATGTTGTTCCCACGAATTACAAAGGAAATGTCATCTGCTTGGGTAAACAAACTATAAGCGCTATGCTATTCGTAGACAATTAGAGGCAGAGGAATTCTGAGAGGCAAGCTGCACAGTAGATGAAAGCTGCTAAAGTCACATAAGAGAAGAGTTTGCAGTTATTCCAAAAATCCGCCGTCGACTCAGGAACTACATGTTACGGTTGTTGGAACTTAAAATATAGCTTCCGCGAAAGTGTATTTTTATCATATAACGAAGATTTTCAAATGAAGTATTTAAATAAAGATATAACATTATGAACGTTTGTAAACGATGTAAATATACACATTCCATCACAGCCTTTTCGTAATATATCAAAAAATACAACGTCGTTGCCAGCAGAAATTGGTGAAACACTTGTTTTAACTTTTTCAGCTATAAAAGAAATCTGAACAATAATTACGGATGTTTTTAAATGCCTTTATCACACGGTGCCCTACATGGCCACGACGATACTCCAAAAACTTATCCTTGTAGTGCATCCGTCGTATGAGAAAACGTTCCCAAAATTTAACATGGCAGGTGTACAGTATGTTCTCAAAAGTATCCGCACCCCCCCAAAAACATACATTTCTCATACTGCTGCCACCTACTGCCAGGTACTCCATATCAGCGATCTCAGTAGTCATTTGACATCGTGAGAGAGCAGAATGGGGTGCTGCGCGGAACTCACAGACTTCGAACGTGGTCATGTGATTGGGTGTCACTTGTGTCAGACCTCTGTACACGAGATTTCCACAATCCTAACCATCCCTAGGTCCACTGTTTCCGATGTGATAGTGAAGTGAAAAACGTGAAGGGGACACGTACAGCACAAAAGCGCACAGGCCGACCTCGTCGGTTGACTGACAGAGACCGCCGACAGTTGAAGAGGGTCGTATTGTGTAATAGGCAGACTTCGAGCCAGACCATCACACAGGAATTCCAAACTGCATCAGGATCCACTGTTATGTACTACGAATGCCAAACGACGCGTCGCTTGGTGTAAGGAGCGTAAACATTGGACGATTGAACAGTGGAAGAACGTTGTGTGGAGTGACGAATCACGGCAAACAATGTGGCGATCCGATGGCAGGGTGTGGGTATGGTGAATGCCCCGTGACCGTCATCTGCCAGCGTGTGTAGTACCAACAGGAAAATTCCGAGGCGGTGGTTTTTTCATGGAGTTGGCTTGCACCTCACCACAAGCCTACACTGATGTTTTAAGCGCCTTCTTGCTTCCCACTGTTGATGAGCAATTCGGGGATGGCGATTCCATGTTTCAACATGATCGAACACCTGTTCATAATGCACGGCCCGTGGCGGAGTGGTTACACGACAATAACATCCCTGTAATGGCCTGGCCTGCACAGAGTCCTGACCTGAATCCTACATAACACCTTTGTGATATTTTGGAACGGTGACTTCGTGCCAGGCCTCACCGACCGACATCGGTACCTCTCATCAGTGCAGTGGAGAATGGGCTGCCATTCCCCAAGAAACCTTCCAGCAGCTGATTGAACGTATGCCTGCGATAGTTGAAGTTTCATCAAGGCTAAGCGTGGACCAACCCATATTGAATTCCAGCATTACCGATGGAGGG
Organism: Schistocerca piceifrons; assembly: GCF_021461385.2. Taxonomy (NCBI): domain Eukaryota; kingdom Metazoa; phylum Arthropoda; class Insecta; order Orthoptera; family Acrididae; genus Schistocerca; species Schistocerca piceifrons. The sequence continues at coordinate 141,189,763 of NC_060138.1, read as the reverse complement.
CGCCACGAACTTGTAAGTCATTTTCAGCCGGGTGTCCGGATACTTTTGATCACATAGTGTAAGACGGCTTGGATCCGCTTGAACTAAGTAGAAGGAGAAGGCACACTCGTTAATGAAAGATATATGAACGACCTTAGTTTTGCTAGTGAGATAATACCGTTTGATTCTAGTGTAGATGGACCTTAAACAATAATGAAGAACGTAATAGCGCAGAACAGATATGAAGTCAAAAATCATATGGCCAACATAATGTAGAATGATCAACTGAAAAGGAGAAAACAATGATGGAACAACTCAATGTCCCGCCAACGTTGACATCGAGGTCATCAGAGACAGAACAGAAGCTCCGACTGGGTAAGGAAGGTTGGGTAAAGAGGCTGTGCTCTTTCCAAGGCAGTTACTCTGTTTTTGCCATAAGCTATATACGTAAACTTGGAAACTTGTACATGGAGCACAGTATGATGATTTGAACCGCCGGTACCTCGAATTCGACTCTCACGTCGCAATCACACCATCATCTTGGTGTGAACACATCGAAAAAGAAACCGCGCTCTGAGGGTTGCGTGTAAACTTAGTTATGTGTACATATAATAATAATTATTTCACGTGGCTCAGTGGACGTCACTTCGTCAATGTGAGTGTCCCGAATCTACACCAATCGTGCAATTGGGGGAAATGGGACCTACAGTTTTACGTGGAATCCGAACCATTAGTCGTTTCTGGCGACGCTCCACATCGTGAAAAGGTGGAGGCTGAGTTAAAACGAAGCCTGAAATATCCGAAGCCCAACCGAGATTCGATCCCACAACGTCTCGGTTTCCAGGCACGCACTTTCCCACTAGACAACCAGACCCGACACACGCTAGTATCGACATACGTGACATAAATGGCCGTATCTTTCGATTTCATTGAGTTGGGAGCTGAAATGTTTCCCATGGCCAAGAGGTTGCAGATCTTAATACGTGGCATAAATTTGAGCGTGATGCCTTTACGCTTTCCTTAGAAAATGGAGCCTTAACAGTCGGATAGACAGACAACAAAGTCATCCCGCAAAGGTTCCGTTTTTACCAACTGAGATGCGGAGCGATAAAGGAAGGAAAATTAATGACGTGGAACCAGACGATGATTTTTTTTTATTTAACGTAGTGTAACTACAAGGTGGATAACGTAATAAACAAACAGTAGAGAATTTAAAGTTCACCGATGCATTTTCCTGTATATATGGGAAGGTTCATCTCAGGAGCTACTGAAGGATTTTTATATGGTTTTCACTAACAGATACACTGATTCACGAGGAAAGCTTGCGTATATAATTCATTACCGATAAGCAGATACGTCCTCCAGTAGTAGTCATTCTCTGACATAGTCCGAAATTTCTCATGGTGAAAGAAGGTTGAAATTGAAGGGACATCCACTATGGCTTAGATGCGGACACTCAATAGTGCCCGAGAAAATAACGGTCAAATTTTGGACGTCATTTCTTCAGTTCTCTCGCAGGGCGTAAAACAAAGTGCGTAGGAAGCGCAGTGGCTTAGAGCAGTTTTGATATTTTCACAACGTGTTCTCATTCAATCTCTCTTGGCTTTTAAGTTTTGCGACCTTGCATAAAAATGGAGCATTTTCTGCACATTACTGACTCGTAGCGTGGGCGAAACAATTCCTCCTCATATGGTGGTCAGTTTGTCAATGAAATTGGAATACCGATAGAGTCATTAAAAGTAATTCCATCAGTGTGTATGCCGTTGTAGCAACCCAGAATCAGCTGTAGGTGATGACTTTCGAGATAATGTTTCGATATGTGTGGTTTGCCTCGAAATTATCGCTGGATCGTGAGGTATTTAGCAAAGTTAATGAAGTTTTTATTCCTAATTATATTCACACTAATAATAAGGTACTCGTGGTGCTCCTAGTTTTCATGTTTTGAATGATTTTTACGATATATATCGGCCTGGGAAATGTCCTGCTTCTGTTGTCGTGCGAAAGTAAAAATCAAAGGAAAAACTGAAATACTATAATTTACATGTTTTTCATTTCCGGTTGCTATTAATTGTATAAGATTATACAAGTTTTGTTATGATAAAATCATTTCCGAATAAGACTGGAGATGCTTATTTCTTCTGTCAGTAGTTATGTTGCCTTTAAGTCACAAAAAAGTATTGGCGAACAGCTACTTCCGCGACAAAAAAGAGAAAGAAACAAGGAGCGCAGAAATTCGAACCAGTGCTCTTAGCCACTGCACTGCTGAGTATCTAGATTTTGTTCGATTCGTGAGCGGACTGGTGATGAGACATCGAAACATTGACAGCCATTTTCTCGGAAACTATTGAGAGTCGGTGCCTAATTCAAAATAGGCATCCCTTTACTTGCACTCTTCTTTCACCCTGATAGGTTTCGACTGTGTCAGAAAGTGACCTCTGGTGGATTCCCCTTGTTAATGTTACCCATTCGAAGCCGAGGCGGGACGTAAGTAACAAATAAAGAAAGGAGTAAGAATGGCACACGGTGTTTCTGGTAAAAAAGTATTCCATTGTGTCCGAAACAGCAAAACCTACAGCAACGTAGATCTCTAATTTTAACTTGTGATAGTGGAATATACACTTTGACTGCCAAAATGATGGTTCTCAGAGAGCAGTGATGTGATGCATGATGGGAAGTGCTTGAAGAGACAGATAAACAAAGCAGTGGATCAGGAAACAGGTTGGCATAAGGTGGAGATATTTACAGCACAAACGAAAATGAGATGGAAGCGGGCCGTACATGTCGCTCTGCAACCAAAGAAGTTTCCTGGCGCCTTCCAAGAGGTGAGAAAAGACGTAGATGAAGAACTCTCGAAAACTGTGTAGATAGCATTAGAAAACACGCAGCAGCAGCGTAGATGCATAGAGATCAAGACTACCACGTGTGGAGACATGTGGGGGAGTCCTCTTACCAGCAATGTTTGTCCAATAATTGGTGATTATGCGGTATCGGTTGCTTCATTTAATCTGAAACCGATATAAGATATATTTGCGTAATAAGTTACGATCCTAGCGTACTTCATTCGTTCTGAAATGGATAAGCATATATTGAAAAGGTGTATATGTCCGCGTCTTCCGTATGTATAGCATCTTTGAGTGGCGTCCTCTGTCCCGTGACCGTAAATTTTGGCTGAACATCGTTAGCAATGGAGGCCAAAGATTCGTGGTATAAAGAGCCACCCTCGTTCCACCAACGGCCTTGTGAATGAAGGCGGAGAAACGGATAGTTTTAAGCCAACTTTTTGTTCTTGCGGTGGCGAACTCCCCCTAAAAGGTGAAAGAATCAACAACGATCAACGGCGTAAGGACGCAGAAGGCAACGGAAACTACTGCATTAAAACACTTTATGTATACCCAGAAGATATCTAGCCCATAATTGAAAAATTTATGTCCTTTGGCAAAAGATTTCGAATTAGTCCCCCATTTGTACCTGCGGGAAGTGTGTGCCAAGGGGAATGTAACCATGAGAAATTGATTGACTGACCAACAAAAGGGTGACATAGAACCGGAACGTGATAGGGAAGCTATAAAAATCCTAAAAAGGAAATGCAAATATAGTGGATTCAATGTAGCGAAATGGAAATGTGATAAGGATTTCCGATCAGACAAATATAGGGTAATATCAACATCAGCAGAAGATGGTACAACGGGAGTAGCATGTTACGAAAATGAAAGTGGGGCGAAGAGTTACTGTAAAGTGTTCAGTGATGAGGTTAGTGTCATCAGACTCGACAGCAAACCAATGCCACCAACAATAGTTCAGGTACACATGCCGACGTCAAAAGGAGGAGATGAAGAGATTGAGAAAGTGCATGCGGATACTGAACGAGTAATTTGGTATTTAAAAGGAGACGATAATCTAATAGTAATGAGAGATTGGACGCGTTAATAGGGGAAGAACTAGAACACTGAGTTAAGTAGTAGGAATGAAAGACGAGAAAAGGCAGTTGACTTTCGTCATAAATTTCAGCTGATAATGGCGAATACACTGTTAAAAAATCACCACAAAGGGAGTACATTTAGAAAAGGTGTGGAGATACCGGAAGACTGCAGCTGGATTACGAGTACATCATCGTCAGATAAAGATTCCGAAATCAGATACTGTATTGTAAAAAATGGTTCAAATAGCCGTGAGCACTATGGGACTTAACATCTGAGGTCATCAGTCCCCTAGACTTAGAACTATTTAAACCTAACTAGCTTAAGGACATCACTCACATCCATGCCCAAGGCAGGATTCGAAGCTGCGACCGTAGTAGCAGCACGGTTCCGGACTGAAGCGCCTAGAAAGTCTCGGCCACAGCGGCTAACTGCTGGATTGTAAGGCGTACCCATGAGCACATGTTGAAATGGATCACAAATTAGTAATGATATAGTGACAAATAAAACAATAGGTAATTATGGCGATCCTATATACAGTTAACAACGTAATTCATTGCTATAATTGTTCGTTTTACAAACATTCCATGCACGCTCCCAGTGTGCGCACATACCTGATATCAGATAGCAGAAATGTTTAAACGTCAAGATGTGTAGACTTATAAAAATATTTATTCCGCGAAATGAAGTTTCCGTTCAGCTGAAGACTGTTAATATTGTTACACAGTTTCTTCGAACTGTATGTCTCAACCTGTACCGCGCCTCTAATCCGTCGTTCCTTCAAAGAGCAGAGGTTGTATTTGTTTCGCAACGTCGTAGAAAGCATATTCCCGTATTCCTCTTGTTGATTGTGGTACTATTACCTTTGCTGTGTCAGTAAACGTTTCTCTCTGGTTTCAGATTCTCCTCACACAAACAGAGGTTGCCGACGGCTTATCGTACGCGAAGCCTCTGAAAATACGTGGGTGAATTGTCTGTTCGTTGTAAAAACGACCGCTTGATATATTTCTCCGTCTGGCGATGAAAGCGATAACACCGAATGTATATTTAAATTGCAATACACGCTAGCTTCAAGTTTACTCAGCCTCTTTCTTGCCTCTGTTCCGTGCTGTATCCACTGAGAATTGAAGTTTTCTTTAATTTTACTTTTGCATACCCCAGTGACACATCTGTGGTGTGCTGAAAGGCTCTCTGAAACAATATGTTTCAGACCACATCCTATCCACTCTTCTGAATACAAAACATATCATTTACTAAAATAATACTCATCACCCCACTGGTTTTCCACCGTTGCGAATGCCCCTGAGGTTTAGTAAGTTTTAGCCAGCCCTTTTTACAAGAAATCGATTCTCTGTGCAGTTTTATCTAATCTCGCAAAAAACATACACTACTGGCCATTAAAATTGCTACACCAAGAAGAAATGCAGATGATAAATGGGTGTTCATTGGACAACTATATTATACTAGAACTGACATGTGATTACATTTTCACGCAATTTGGGTGCATAGATCCTGAGAAATCAGTGCCCAGAACAACTACCTCTGGCCGTAATAACGACCTTGATACGCCGGGGCATAGAGTCAAACGGAGCTTGGATGGCGTGTACAGGTACACTGCCCATGCAGCTTCAACACGTTATCACAGTTCATCAAGAGTAGTGACTGGCGTATTGTGACGAGCGTATTGATAGGACGTTTTCAGTTGGTGAGATATCCGGAGAATGTGCTGACCAGGCCAGCAGTCGAACATGTTCTGTATCCAGAATGGCCCCGTATAGGACTTACAACATGCGGTCGTGTATTATCCTGTTGAAATGTAGGTTTTCGCAGGGATCGAATGAAGAGTAGAGCCACGGGTCGCAACACATCTGAAATCTAACGTCCACTGTTCAAAGTGCCGTCAATGCGAACAAGAGGTTATCGAGACATGTAACCAATGGCACGCCATACCATCACGCCGGGTGATACACCAGTATGGCGATGACGAATACACGCTTGCAACGTGCGTTCACCGCGATGTCGCCAAACACGGATGCGACCATCATGATGCTGTAAACAGAACATGGTTCAAATGGCTCTGAGCACTATGGGACTTAACATCTGTTAAGCCGGCCGAAGTGGCCGTGCGGTTAAAGGGGCTGCAGTCTGGAACCGCAAGACCGCTACGGTCGCAGGTTCGAATCCTGCCTCGGGCATGGATGTTTGTGATGTCCTTAGGTTAGTTAGGTTTAACTAGTTCTAAGTTCTAGGGGACTAATGACCTCAGCAGTTGAGTCCCATAGTGCTCAGAGCCATTTGAACCATTTTGAACATCTGTCAAACAGAACATGGATTAATCCGAAAAAATGACGTTTTCCATTCGTGCACTCAGGTTCGTCGTTGAGTACACCATCGCAGGCGCTCCTGTCTCTGATGCAGCGTCAAGGGTAACCGCAGCCATGGTGTCCGAGCTGATAGTCCATGCTGCAGCAAACGTCGTCGAACTGTTCGTGCAGATGGTTGTTGTCTTGCAAACGTCCCCATCTGTTGACTCAGGGTTCGAGACGTGGCTGCACGATCCGTTACAGCCATGCTGATAAGATGCCTGTCATCTCGACTGCTAGTGATATGAGGCCGTTGGGATCCAACACGGCGTTCCGTATTACCCTCCTGAAGCCACCGATTCCATATTCTGCTAACAGTCATTGGATCTCGACCAACGCGAGCAGCAATGTCACGATACGATAAACCGCAATCGCTATAGGCTACAATCCGACTTTTATCAAAGTCAGAAACGTGATGGTACGCATTTTTCCTCCTTACACGAGGCATTACAACAACGCTTCATCAGGCAACGCCGGTCAACTGCTGTTTGTGTATGAGAAATCGGTTGGAAACTTTCCTCATGTCAGCACGTTGTAGGTGCGCCACCGGCGCCAACCTTGTGTGAATGCTCTGGAAAGCTAATCATTTGCATATCATATGGTTAAATTTAGCTTCTGTAGCACGTCATTTTAGTGGTGTAGCAATTTTAATGGCCGGTAGTGTACGTTACCGAGGATTTTAAAGTTGCCCTCGTTATTGCCGCTCATAGGAAATGCAGCATAGAGATTTGAGAGGGCACCAATAACCCAGTCCGGAAAGTTTGAGGACTGCATTAATACTCCATAGAGAAACTATAAGCCGGTGGTTTTAATGCTTCAGACATTCTACCAAGTCTACAAAGTTGTCTTTCGTACAACGCAGAGAAATTGTTGAAAAAGCTCTAGTTTGAGTTGTTCAACTTGCTTCTCACGTTGGCTTGAACTTCGGTTATGTCGTCAAAGCGTTGACATTTCGTGTGAATTTCTGGGCTTTGACATTTTGTGATAGTTTTGTATTGATCGCACCAAGTCAAACCACCCATGAAAGAATTTCCCACGACTTGCACTTCAATAATATGGCGTCAGGCGGCGACGTGTCGTTGTTCTTTATTCGGTAGTCAAGGCGCGCAGGGCAGATTTTGCACACAATTTTCGTCTTCTTCTTCAGAACATTCTAGAGCAGTGGTCTTCTACATCTACATCTACATCTATACTCCGCGAGCCACCTTACGGTGTGTGGCGGAGGGTACTTATTGTACCACTATCTGATCCCCCCTTCCCTGTTCCATTCACGAATTGTGCGTGGAAAGAACGACTGCTTGTAAGTCTCCGTATTTGCTCTAATTTCTCGGATCTTTTCGTTGTGATCATTACGCGAGATATATGTGGGCGGTAGTAATATGTTGCCCATCTCTTCCCGGAATGTGCTCTCTCGTAATTTCGATAATAAACCTCTCCGTATTGCGTAACGCCTTTCTTGAAGTGTCCGCCACTGGAGCTTGTTCAGCATCTCCGTAACGCTCTCGCGCTGACTAAATGTCCCCATGACGAATCGCGCTGCTTTTCGCTGGATCATGTCTATCTCTTCTATTAATCCAACCTGGTAAGGGTCCCATACTGATGAGCAATACTCAAGAATCGGACGAACAAGCGTTTTGTAAGCTACTTCTTTCGTCGATGAGTCACATTTTCTTAGAATTCTTCCTATGAATCTCAACCTGACGCCTGCTTTTCCCACTATTTGTTTGTTTTATGTGATCATTCCACTTCAGATCGCTCCGGATAGTAACTCCTAAGTATTTTACGGTCGTTACCGCTTCCAATGATTTACCACCTATGGCATAATAGTACTGGAATGGATTTCTGCCCCTATGTATGCGCATTATATTACATTTATCTACGTTTAGGGAAAGCTGCCAGCTGTCGCACCATGCATTAATCCTCTGCAGGTCCTCCTGGAGTACGTACGAGTCTTCTGATGTTGCTACTTTCTTGTAGACAACCGTGTCATCTGCAAATAGCCTCACGGAGCTATCGATGTTGTCAACTAAGTCATTTATGTATATTGTAAACAATAAAGGTCCTATCACGCTTCCCTGCGGTACTCCCGAAATTACCTCTACATCTGCAGATTTTGAACCGTTAAGAATGACATGTTGTGTTCTTTCTTCTAGGAAATCCTGAATCCAATCACAAACCTGGTCCGATATTCCGTAAGCTCGTATTTTTTTCACTAAACGTAAGTGCGGAACCGTATCAAATGCCTTCCTGAAGTCCAGGAATACGGCATCAATCTGCTCGCCAGTGTCTACGGCACTGTGAATTTCTTGGGCAAATAGGGCGAGCTGAGTTTCACATGATCTCTGTTTGCGGAATCCATGTTGGTTATGATGAAGGAGATTTGTATTATCTAAGAACGTCATAATACGAGAACACAAAACATGTTCCATTATTCTACAACAGATTGACGTAAGCGAAATAGGCCTATAATTATTCGCATCTGATTTATGACCCTTCTTGAAAATGGGAACGACCTGCGCTTTCTTCCAGTCGCTAGGTACTTTACGTTCTTCCAGCGATCTACGATAAATTGCCGATAGAAAGGGGGCAAGTTCTTTAGCATAATCACTGTAGAATCTTAAGGGTATCTCGTCTGGTCCGGATGCTTTTCCACTACTAAGTGATAGCAGTTGTTTTTCAATTCCGATATCGTTTATTTCAATATTTTCCATTTTGGCGTCCGTGCGACGGCTGAAGTCAGGGACCGTGTTACGATTTTCCGCAGTGAAACAGTTTCGGAACACTGAATTCAGTATTTCTGCCTTTCTTCGGTCGTCCTCTGTTTCGGTTCCATCGTGGTCAACGAGTGACTGAATAGGGGATTTAGATCCGCTTACCGATTTTACGTATGACCAAAACTTTTTAGGGTTCTTGTTTAGATTGTTTGCCAATGTTTTATGTTCGAATTCGTTGAATGCTTCTCTCATTGCTCTCTTTACGCTCTTTTTCGCTTCGTTCAGCTTTTCCTTATCAGCTATGATTCGACTACTCTTAAACCTATGATGAAGCTTTCTTTGTTTCCGTAGTACCTTTCGTACATGATTGTTATACCACGGTGGATCTTTCCCCTCGCTTTGGACCTTAGTCGGTACGAACTTATCTAAGGCGTACTGGACGATGTTTCTGAATTTTTTCCATTTTTGTTCCACATCCTCTTCCTCAGAAATGAACGTTTGATGGTGGTCACTCAGATATTCTGCGATTTGTGCCCTATCACTCTTGTTAAGCAAATATATTTTCCTTCCTTTCTTGGCATTTCTTATTACACTTGTAGTCATTGATGCAACCACTGACTTATGATCACTGATACCCTCTTCTACATTCACGGAGTCGAAACTTATTTATTCAGTGCCAATCTGACATTGTGCGGCGGCACCTGGGGCCTCATACGTAGCGATATTATCATTAATTTGTAATTTCATTTGTTGCGAGCTCCCAGCACATTAGCTGTATATAGTGCGCTATAATTTGACCGTCGATCACCCCCCCCCCCTCCCCCCCCCAACGAAGCACTAATCTTTAAAATACCGCACTAGAAGGAACACTTCGTGTTGACATTTCCCTGTTTCAGATTGCTGACACCTTCTGCGAACCCAAAACTGTGAACTGCAAGTGCTTGACGAAGCGTTGTTATGTTGTCTGTGCGATCGGATGATTCATTGATTACTGACAGTACTTGTACATATATTTAAATGCGACAGCCTTAATTTCATTTCATATTCTCCGCTACAATTACGTACCACGTTTGAAGGTGGCAGTCTCCGTAATGTACACTCGAGAATCGGTATTGTTTGCATTTGAAATGTATGCTATAGCAGATTATCGGTATGAGGCACACACGTCCATGAGTTTTCAGCACTGGAAAACAACCAAAAAACATTCCCCTCTCACATCCACTAATCCCACAGTGGCCGCACTACTTACCCCCCGTGCTGCTGTGAGCAGGCGGCAATTTTACTCAGCTCACGGCCGAATTCACGTCAAAATAGAGCATATCTTAAATGTATCACTGTTTGTGTAATTAATTTTGTTTGTTACTAAGCAGGAAAACTACGCTCTTCAGAAGCTCTTAAAGTTAGTTGAATTTTTTTCGATTCGGCTGTTAATTGCGAAAGCATGTTGAAACAAAACACTAGTGGGGACCGGAGGTCGCACGAGCACATTATTCGGGACGAATCTTCCCTAACTTCTTCATTCAACGTGATTGATAGTTTTTTGTCTAAGATAGTTGAAGATCTGCTTGGTGAGCGTATTGTCATTCATTCTGTAAATTTATCCAAAAGTAGTAATCGCCTCTTCGTTATTGTTTATGACATATTCTCTATGTTCTGATACATCTTGTCGTCATTTCGTAATTCCCAAAACGCTGCTTGTTTCTGAACGCCTAATATATACCATATAGTTGTCTTTTCAAATATTTCTAATTTATCAGGCTTATAATTTAATACTTGACGTTCGCTATGTAGAGGCACTCTGGCTTCACTACTGATTTGCTGTGCTTTATATTAAGTTTCTTGCACTTTTTGCTATCAGTTATACTATATGCTTTTTCTACTTGGTTTATCCTTTCCACTATATGGATTTTTCTAAACCGTTTCCTCGAACAATGTCCCCAAAATATTTGATTTTTTTTTTACTTTTTCCTCTTGCCCTTTATACGTTGTTAAATATTTAGGAGCAGTTTTTATGTTTGTTACATTTTTTTTTCTCTGCAGAGTTTCTTTAGCGCCGCTCTGACTGTCTTCCAGATAATTGATTTTCGCAGCTGCATCTGTCGGGCCTGCAAAAATTATTCGTAACTGCAATGCAAAACTTATTCTCCTTAGCACAAGTGGCGACATGTCGGATTCGTTAGATTTATCATTCTAAATTCTTGCAGTTTTCTCCACTACACAGCTGGAAATAAATAGAGGTGAACCACCGCGGTGTCTGACACCTGCACATACATCGATTATCTTGCAAAAGGCAAAACAATGACTGCAGAATACGACAAAAATTTCGTGATCAACTAGGTGAGAAAGTACGATAGAAGAGGATTCAACTGAAGAAAAGTGCGCACTGTGTTCCGGTGACAGAGGAACTGTCGGATTTTAAGTATGAATTATAGGGACATCCACTTAGTTCATGAGGCTGGAATCCTCCGACTTCCACATGTTCACACGTATAAGGATATTTGCGGGTAGAAACTTTCAGTCCTTTGTCTAGGTTACAATGGTTGTGAATGGGTATTTTAAAGATCGTCCAGAATTTCACTTAAAAGATGGAATCCCCGAACTGGAAAGATGTTATACTGTATTATCCCGTGTCGTTGCATCTCCATTGATTTAGTTCCGTTTATTTGACTTCAGTGCATGTTGTTAATTTAATATTTATACTTGTTAGCGTTGTTTGGTGTAAATTACAGCAATGTGATAATAAAAAAAAATTAAATTTTAAAATTCGCCATTTTCGGTATTCTCAGGTAACATTCGTTACGTGTTCAGTCATCAAACGTTGACCTTCTATGAGGCAGAAACAGCTTATGCGTTGAAATAGGTACATGTAATGAAAATTTTAAGTTTTAACCTATTATCCGGGAGCATAAGCGATGTATCGATTACAAAGATGTACGTGTCGAAGAAGACTGCGAGGCAGCTGTCGCTCAGGCAGAGTAAATAAGATTTGAAGTAAAATTATGTAAGAGAATGCTACTAATATTATTACGAAATTGTGATGAATCTTTGTACATATTGTCACTTCGATCTACAATAAGGTAATCAATATTCAAGTATTTGTGCTCTTTTGCTGTAGAACGAATTTTAATGAGACCAGCTTTGTTTTTTATTGTATTTTTAAAGATAATTTGTTTACGTAAATGTAATTTTCATGATATGGCTTAACAACTGTAAATCAGTTTCGCATTATGGTAACATTTTACAGTCATGCTCCTCAGTCATGTTCCACCTCCCAGTTCCAAGTCGTTTTTCTTTAATCAAATTCTAAATGTGTTTCACTCAAATATCTTGTATCTTGGCTTTTGCAACTGTATTTAGTTTATTAGTCCTGAGAGCAGGACAACGCGTTATCCAGGGCGACACGGTTTATGGATTTTCGTACCGGGACCACTTTTGTACTTACTCGGATTTACAGGACCGTAGTAAGGTCGAGTACATCTACATCTACATGTATTCTCGGCAAATCACATTTAAGTGCCTGGCAGAGGGTTCATCGAACCACCTTCACAATTCTCTATTACTCCAATCTCGTATAGCGCGCGGAAAGAATGAACACCTACGTCTTTCCGTACGAGCTCTAATTTCCCTTATTTTATCGTGGCGATCGTTCCTCCCTATGTAGGTCGGTGTCAACAAAATATTTTCGCATTCGGAGGAGAAAGTTGGTGACTGGAATTTCGTGAGACGATTCCATCGCAACGAAAAACGCCTTTCTTTTAATGAATCGCATCCCAAATCCCGTATCAGTTCTGTGACACTCTCTCCCATATTTCGCGATAGTACAAAACGTGCTGCCTGAATGTGCTTACCTCTAATTTGCCATTATCGCGCACGAGCTTTAATCAGTTTTGGTTTACTAGTATTGTTCTCTTGCTAGTGGACAGTTTGTTTAAAACAGTATCAGGTAAAAATAGACACACACGTAATCAGATACGCAGTCAGCATACCACTTCATATAACTGTTCCTTGTTAGACATAAACATCACACCTTACTGTGTACTTAATCGTTACATTGTTTAAAATAAAAGACACAACAGCTAGAGCAGCTGTTATGGGTACACATTTCCTACAGTTGTAAAACTCTCCACTCTTCTCATGGAGATCTCAATCTTAAGCCAGCTTCGTTATTGTACGACAGTTTGTGGCATCTATCTGTGTACGCACTGAAACGTGTGAGATAGCCAAGAGGTTTGCTACTTGGTTTGTATTTTGGAGGAGCTGTGTTCAGCTCACATCTGGTCATCGAAATTTGTGTTTAACGTTGTATTAATAAATCGCTTTAGGTTATCGATGAAATGGTCCCTACCACGGTTTTTCTGTCACATTCTTATCCAGTTCGAACTTCTCTCTGTCTCTAATGACGTAGACGTTGACGTGACCCAAGTTCTCGTCTTCCTTCTTATGGTATCACAATAGTGAATTACATCAATAAATCGTAAACTGTGTCGTTCCAGGTTATTGCAATACGTCTTGCTATGTTCCGCGTAATATGTAGCTAACTAACCGATCCACTAATTGCTGATGAATTCCAACTTCTCGTCGTATAGACCAACGAACATGACGGGTCGTCAACGTGATGGGGTGACAGTCACAAAACTGCCGGTCTTTGTATCTACAGTCGGTTTTTTGTTTCGTCGAGAGACAGTGCGTTATTGCATTATTAGGAAATGACTGTCAGCTAACGATTCTAAGGCTTTTCGGGTCACAGGCTAATAACAATCACGCAGGATTTTCAAGTTTCAATTTATTATTATGATTAACTTCAGACTGGTAGTGACAGGATATCACTTATTTTAATTGATTACCTATTGTAATGAAAATTACATAAAACGAATTACGTTCACAGTATCAACGGATAAGTTGTTGGAGTAATGTAGCTATTGTTGTGCGCGGCGGTCGAAGTACGTGATTAATTGCGAATGCAAACGAGGCGTTCACTTGTGCAGCGTGACCTTGCCTACCTTGATTGATGTTACGCCTCGAGGCTTGTCGCCCTTGATCCATCGGGAGTTTCTGCTTACCTCCTACGGAGCAAATAATTATACATGCACTTCAGCTTTAATTGGCAGCCTGCTCCACTATAGGATAAAAAATAACTTTCACGAAGAGCACTGATAAAAAATAACTTTCACGAGTAGCACCAGCACTCTGTTTGCTCTTTTTATTCCCAGTCTGACTTCGTATTATCTGGTCGTCTAGAATGGAATGTAGGAGAGACGTCATCGCGGAGTGAGGCTTTGAGCAGGGAGGTGATCAAAGCCAATGGTTACACTTGAGAGCCACACGGTTCGGTCCATAATACTCGTATTTTATGTAGATAGCCTCAGTGTGAAAAACAGCAAAAGCCGCTGTGCCTCTCTTTGGTATAACTCTACGTAGCAGTGTGTGGCTTCACGTGGTATGGCTCTTGACGACCTATTGCCAAGAAGCTCTGTCTTGGACATGGTGACTTGCTTGCTCTGGGCCAACCCCGGTCAGGATATGGATCTTGTCTATTCAACGCAATGTTGTGCGTCCTTTAGGTCCTCGGCTGTCTGCTTTTCGTTCTGTGATCGTTCTTTCCATTGACACTTGCCTTCTGGTAAAGTTACCAAAATATTGCAACTGATTTTTGTTGACAAGATGTTCTGATGCCGAACTGCCTCAGGATCGATTCATTAATTCGCCGTGCTACGATATTCGAAGTGATCTTCTATATAACCACATTTCCAGCAATCCTGCAACGATCCGCCGTCTTCATTTTCAAAATTTCTAATGCGTAGGTCTCGATAGGGAAGATTAGTGCTCGGACAAGGGTAGGCCTCTTGGCAGTGATGCAGATATTGTTCCAAATACAAGCGAGTTTTGCTGTAGAAATTTCTCGCAATCTAAATGCGCCTACGGATCGCAGGCTTGCAGTCTCTAGTGTTGGTGACAAGCGACTGACGACCTTGTAGCCAGCAATTCTTATTATGACAGTTCTGTTGTCATTAGGGCGATCTACAACCATTATTACTTCGATCTTTGTTTTTAAGACTACATTCTCCGCTTTGTTGGGCCAGTCTTTGTATGATGATTTCCAATTGATGTCCTTCTGTTGCAGTTACCCAAGTGTCTTCTTCGCTCCTGATACTGTTAGTTTTTATGCCACCTACAACGGTGCCGTCATACTAGTATTCACGAAACGCTCTCATGATGTCCTCACTATACGCAATGAACAATAGTGGTGAATGACCGCAACTTGGTCTCATGCCGGCATTAGCAGAAAAGATGTGTGTGGTGTTATTGATTTTATACATATAGACTGAACCGACGAGTGAGAATTTGTACTGAGGCCTGGTATCGAAGCAGGGTCTTCCGCTTTCTATGCAGGTGCGTTAATCTCTAAGCCACCTTGGCAAAGCGGTTCATACAACTGCGTGGATTACCCTGGCAAGCCTCTCTCGTCGATCTAAATTCTCATTGCCACTCCAGTCCATTTTAAATTCCCACTTTCAGTCTATATACATAAAATCATATCTGTATGAGACCAGTAAAATCTCTGAAATTGCTTTATTTCAAGGTGCTATTGACTGTTACTCTCGCTTTGTTTGAGAACTACAGTTTCCGGGTCAGGTATATCAGGCGTCTCGTCGTGCTCGTATCGATGAGATAGTCCATAGCTTTCAGAATGTCACGTTGTCGAAAGCTTTCTTGTAATCCACGAAGTATATGAACAACTTGATATTATGTTCCCTTGCCGTCTCTACGACATGCCGGATGTTTAGGATCTGCTATATCGTGTATCTATTCACAGACAGTTTCAATCAAGTGACCATATTCAAATAACGGATTAACTTTATCACGTTTAAGGAAGCGTTCTCGACCTCCGATACAAGGTTGTTCTTAGTTGCAGAATCTCTCACATGAAAGTAAACACGTAGTTACTTTTAACACGTGTTTATTAGGCGCTTTCATGCCTGTCTGCTTGGAAAAATTTTGCAGTTGGTTTTAAATTGGTTCCTGATGAGCTAGAGACCTGATACTTTCAACACAACACAGCACGGGACAGAATGACATTGCAGTGTTAACTTCCTTTCTTGTCTGGTGTGGGGGGGTAAGGTACTTCATGTGCCACTGTCATTTATGGATGAGCTATAGACGCGCAACTTTCAACATTGATAATTCAGTATTAACTTGCTTTCTTGTTTGGTGTGTGCCGCAGGGTTCTTTGCGTGCTACAGTCATTTCCACGTTTTCCTATACCAGTCGCGAATGGTTCGTCGGGCGAACGATTGCTGGTAAGCCTCAGTATGGGCTCTAATCTCTCTAATTTTTACTATCACGGTCTTTTCGTGAGATGTACGTAGAAGAAAGCATTATAATGGTTGACTCAGTTGAAAAGGAACTGAAAAAAACGTAAAAATTACCAAATGTCTCTGTTGTAATCTCACCAAAATGTTCGAAATCGACTGATATATGTCCCACAGACAAGACTAAAATTCAGAAAACAAATATTTAAATAAAATAAGTTTTTAATAAGGTTACAAACTAGACTCAAAAATATAAAATTATTTCTCGTAGCTGTGACCCCAACCTCTTACAGACAGTCCTGAAAATTTGTGCTTGGGAATTTTGATTAGCTATGAAACTACTTATATGTAACGGAGAATGTGGGGCACTTGTAATACATAACTGATGGCTGAATAGTCCACATCCGATTATCTGATGCATGCATTCCACGTTTGTCGTTACAAATCTTGCAAGTATTTTCGCAGCTATTAAAAATTCACTGTCACAAATTCCCGGGGATATCCATAAGCCATTAGGAATTTGTATGGGTCGATGAGAAATTATTTTACACTTTTTAGCCCAATTTAAAAAGATGTTATATTAAAAATTTGTTTTTATTTAAACGAAGAGCGGCGCGTTTCGTCACTGGTTCGTTTAGTTGTGGGCGCGAGAGCGATATAGAGATTCTTAGCAAACTGCAATGGCAGACGTTACAAGAGAGGTGTTGGACATCACGAAGACGTTTCCTATTAAAATATCGGGTGAGCACTTTCCGGGAAGATTCGGACAATATATTACTTTCTGCCACATACATCTCACGAAATGAACACGACGAGAAAATTCGAGAAATTAGAGCTGATACAGTGGTTTACCGACAACCACTCTTCTCACGCTCCATTCGCATGTGGAACAGGGAAGGTCGGACCAGAAGTACTCTGCGCCACAGAGTTGTGGACTATGTTGAAGATGTAGATGTAGATTTGCGCTCTCTTTTTTTGGAAAACGTAGTTTTTTGCGCTTCTCAATGTTTATTACGTCACATCTCCTGAACCGTGTGTCGTAAAATGATATAATTTGGCATGTACGTTCATCAGCATCTTATCTGAAAAATGTGCTGCGAATGGAGTGTGGTGTAAAGAAGAAACAAATTAAAACGCCATGCGTGATTCTGAAGTTTTGCTGCATGATCATCGAAAACGTAGCATTACGTAAGGAGCAGTCAAATGAAAACGAGACAGATGGAATAAATATAAGCAAGCTGTTCATTATTTGGAAAGTAATAACTGTAAAGATATTGCGACAAGAGGGCCAGTGCCTTCCTGGAAGAATGTACGCGGTTGTCTACGGAACCATGATTGTATCTAGGGGTGCACCTATTCGTTGGAAGGGAACTGACGTCCACGAATGTCATTCTTTAGGGCTGAAAAATACGGATATCGCTTGGGGAGAGATCAGGACACTACGGAGGATGTGTAAGATCTCCCAGCGAAACTTCTGCAGCGGGGTCTAAACGACGTTGTCAAAACATGAGCGGACATTGTCCTGCAACAGAATGAAGCCGTGTTGACATTTTGGATTTGATTATGCGCTCCAGTTTTTGCAAAGTGTGCTCATACGGCTGTGCGTTAACTGTGGCGCCGTGTTCCAATAGGTCAATGAGCAGCGGGTCCGTGCAGTCAAAGAACAAGGTCATCATGACTTTCCCGGAGCTGCCATGTCTGTCCTGTCGACTACAGTGCAAAAGTTTCGCCGGGAAGACATTACATATCCCATAGCAATCCCGATTTCTCCCCGTGTGATTTCCACGTTGTCGGAGCCCTGAAATAGACATTCGTGGCCATCGTCTTGCTTCGGACAAAGAGGTGAAAGCCTAAAATAATCATAGATACGTAGGCAACCACAAATATTTTTTCATGCTGGCGCTGATCGTCTTGTCTCACCAAGAAATAAATATGTTAGTAGTTATGACGATTTCTTTTGAAATAATAATGTTTCCTTACTTCTTTCCATCTACACTACTGGCCATTAAAATTGCTACACCACGAAGATGACGCACTACAGACGCGAACGTTAACCGACAGATGCTGTGATATGCAAATGATTATGTTTTCAGAGGATTCACACAGGGTTGGCGCCGGTGGCGACACCAACAACGTGCTGACGTGAGGAAAGTTTTCAACCGATTTCTCATACACAAGCAGCAGTTGACCGGCGTTGCCTGGTGAAACGTTGTTCTGATGCCTCGTATAAGGAGGAGAAATGCGTACCATCACGTTTCCGACTTGCAGCCTATCGTGATTGCGGTTTATCGTATCGCGACACTGCTGCACACGTTGGTCAAGATCCAATGACTGTTAGCAGAATATGGAATACGGAACGCCGTGCTGGATCCCAACGCCCTCTTCTCACTAGCAGTCGAGATGACAGGCGTCTTATCCGCATGGCTGTAACGGATCGTGCAGCCACGTCTCCATCCCTGAGTCAACAGACGGGGACGTTTGCAAGACAACAACCATCTGCACGAACGGATCGACGACGTTTGCAGCAGCATGGACTATCAGCTCGGAGACCATGGCTGCCGTTACCCTGGACACTGCATCACAGACAGGAGCGCCTGCGATGGTGTACTCAACGACGAACCTGGGTGCACGAATGGCAAAACGTCATTTTTTCGGATGAATCCAGGTTCTGTTTACAGCATCATGATGGTCGCATCCGTGTTTTGGCGACATCGCGGTGAACGCACATTGGAAGCGTGTATCCGTCATCGCCATACTGGCGTATCACCCGGCGTGATGGTATGGGGTGCCATTGGTTACACGTCTCGGTTACCTCTTGTTCGCATTGACGGCACTTTGAACAGTGGACGTTACATTTCAGATGTGTTACGACCCGTGCCTCTACCTTTCATTCAATCCGGCACTTTGAACAGTGGACGTTACATTTCAGATGTGTTACGACCCGTGGCTCTACCCTTCATTCGATCCCTGCGAAACCCTACATTTCAGCAGGATAATGCACGACCGCATGTTGCAGGTCCTGTACGGGCCATTCTGGATACAGAAAATGTTCGACTGCTGCCCTGGCCAGCACATTCTCCAAATCTCTCGCCAATTGAAAACGTCTGGTCAATGGTGGCCGAGCAACTGGTTCGTCACAATACGCCAGTCACTACTCTTGATGTACCTGTACACGCCATCCAAGCTCTGTTTGACTCAATGCCCAGGCGTACCAAGGCCGTTATTACGGCCAGAGGTGGTTGTTCTGGGTACTGATTTCTCAGGATCTATGCACCCAAATTGCGTGAAAATGTGATCACATGTCAGTTCTAGATTAATATATTTGTCCAGTGAGTACCCGTTTGTCATCTGCATTTCTTCTTGGTGTGGCAATTTTAATGGCCAGTAGTGTATCTCGTTTTCATTTGACTACAGCCTGTGTAATTTCTCATGATTTACTCGATGATACCTGCTCACTACAATGGTGTTTAGCACCGCCTACGCGCTGCACCCACTCAACGGCTCTTTATATCACATGACGTCTTGTTTGTCGCCAGCAGGACGGTACGGCAGCGGCCGTGGGCGTCCCGACCGGTGCCACGTCTGCCGCTGGGAGCAGCAGCGAGGGCAGCGGCTGCGCGTCGCCCACCGCCGCCCACGCGCACCGCCGCAAGGGGGGCGGCGTGCCCGGCCTGGGGCTCGGCCTGGGCGGCTACGTCAACGAGGCTGCCAAGGCGCTGCCGCCGCCCGCGCTCCGCGTCTTCCACCTCGCCGGCAGCAGGTAAGTCGTCGAAGCAGTAGCGCACACCGTGAGCGTTCAAGTATGTGACACACAAAACTGAGGTCAAAATAGTCATGGCACACCTCCTAATTTTGTGTCGGACGTAGGTTTGCTGGGTGTAGCGTAGCAACTCGACGTGGCATGGACTCATCAAGTCGTTGCAAGTCCTCTGCACGAAACCACGCTGCTTCTATATTCGTCCACAATTGAGGAAGTGTTGCCAGTGCATGATTTTGTGCACAAACTGACCTCTCGATTATGCCCGAAAGGTGATCGACAGGTTTCATCTAAAGGCCAACCGGTGTGGCCGAGCGGTTCTAGGCGCTTCAGTCCGGAACCGCGAGACCGCTACGGTCGCAGGTTCGAATCCTGCCTCGGGTATGGATGTGTATGATGTCCTTAGGTTAGTTAGGTTTAAGTAGATCTAAGTGCTATGGGACTGATGACCTCAGATGTTAAGTCCCATAGTGCTCAGAGCCATTTGAACCAATTTCATCTAAAGCAGTATGGGTGTTTAAGTCATTCGCTCGAATTGTCAGTGTTCTTCAGACGAATCGTGGACAATTGTCACACATTGTCACCAATAAAACTCCATAGTGGTTTGGGAATAGGAAGTCAAAGAATACTGCAGATGGCTTCCAAGTACCCCAACATAACCGTTTCCAGTCAATTATCGATTCAGTTGGACTAGAGGACCCAGGCCATTCCATGTAAACACATCCCACATCAAAATTTTTAAAAAACACAGCCCTCAGATGCGAACACAATTAATCTGTGACCTAGGTTTCGGTGCCGGCCGGGGTGGACGAGCGGTTCTAGGCGCTTCAGTCTGCAACCGCGCGACCGCTACGGTCTCAGGTTCGAATCCTGCCTCGGGCATGGATGTTTGTGATGTCCTTACGTTAGTCAGGTTTAAGTAGTTCTAAGTTCTAGGCGACTGATGACCTCGCATGTTAAGTCCCATAGTGCTCAGAGCCATTTTTAGGTTTCGGTGTCACAGTGGACTCCTTCTTCGGACAAAATTAAAACTAAATGTTACAGCATAACGTACCAAAAAATACGAAAGCTGCGGTCATACCTGACAGCGTCAGATAGTCAGAAATAAATTAAAATGCAACAGAGGTGCAAGCCACTAGGGGCTGCCATGTGTCCTCTGCTACAGTCAGTACAAAACTGAAACGTCATGTGACTTGAGCGCCACGGCAACTTCAAGACAATACCGCCATCTGGTGGCTAATTGGTAAGACAAACTATTTTGTAGATATCTCTCGTAACTGCAGAGAGGGAAATAAAGAAACAAGTGAACGGTGTACAAGAAGTAATTACAATATCGGGATACTGCATAATATAAAATACAACTAATGAATGGCTGCTGTGCAGAAATTCCAGAATAAATGCATACAGAAGACATTTACGAAATAATCCATTAAATGACATTACTGCTTGGTATAATAGATACGTTATAAAAACAAAAAAAGCTTTTGATGTACGTATGTGAGCCGTAAAAAGTAGTAGGTCACATATTAATTGTGTTCGCGACTGAGAGCTGTGTTTTTCAAAATTTTGTATTATACAACAGTCGCTGATTGACAGCCATGTTAAAAACCTTAACATCCTTCATCATTATGGAGACAGCAACATCTTGCACAGTGTCTTGCTGACAACTGCACCTCATGGCTTTGTGGGGTTTGCACCATACTCGAATCCTGGGCTTATCTGATCAGGCAACGGTTTTCCAGTGGCGAAGGGTCCAACCAAAACGGTCATGAGCCGAGGAGGGGAGATTTAGGCAATGTCGTGCTGTTAGCAAAGGCACTACTGTCGGTCGTCTTCTGCCACAGCTCAAAACGCTTTATTTCATAGCATTGTCCTAACAGAGTCTTTCGTCGTACGTTCCACATTGATTTCTGCGTTTATTTCACGCCGTGTTGCTTTTTTGCTAGCACTGACAACTCTATGCAATCGCCGCTGCACTCGGTCGTTAAGTGAAGGCCATCGGTCACTGCTTTGTCCATGGTGAGAGGTAATGTCTGAAATGTTCTATTCTCAGCACACTCTTGACATTGGGGATCTCGGAATACTGAATATCCAAAAGATTACCGAAATTCGATGTTCCATGCGTCTAGCCCCAACTGCCATTCCAATTTCGCTATCATAGTCTGTTAATTGCCGTCGTGAGGCCATAATAATATTATTAACCTTTTCGCATGAAGCGCCTCAGCACAAATGATAGCTCCGCCAATTCACTGCTCTTTTATATCTTGCGTACGCGATAATACCTCCATCTGTATGTGTGCGTATCGCTATCTCATGACTTTTGTCATCTCCGTGTATCTGTCTCTGTTTTTCTGTCATAGTAAATGACCAGAACATCAGCCACTTGCTGAGGTTCTATAAAGTATTGCTCAGGACTTAGGTTCTTGCAGCTTCATTGAACTGCGGGTGTTGTAACCAGGCGAAACTACTTTCATCTGACCACAACTGTGCGTTCTTCGATTGCTCTTGGAGAAGGCTCATCAAACTAGAACTCATGAAATATTAGTTCACTTTACTGGATTAATGAATGATAGATTTACTGTACTTTGACACGCTTTCTTGCCACAGTAGTAGTGGATAATTTGGGTCTGTTATAGACTAGCAAAGCATCACCTGATGCACTTATTAAGAAACATTTATCGTGAGGTACAATGTCCAGCATTAACAACACTACAAGTTTTGGATAAACATTAGCTACTCGTTGGTCCTAGACAATGGTGTCAACTGCTGTAGCTGAGATTTCGGACTGGGATGAGCTCTTGCGTGGGCAACACTGTATAGGCCTCAGTGCGAAGGCACTGCTGTGGCTAAGAGGGAGAAGTGGTGTTCTGGAGCGCCTCCCATACGTAGTTGGATGTGTGTGAAATCTTATGAGACTTAACTGCTAAGGTCATCTGTCCCTAAGCTTGCACACTACTTAACCGAAATTATCCTAAGGACAAACACACACACCCATGCCCGAGGGAGAACTCGAATTTCCGCCGGGATCAGCCGCACAGTCCATGACTGCAGCGCCCGAGACCGCTCGGCGAATCCCGCGCGGCACGTAGTTGGATATTGCAACAAGTCCACGATAATGTCGATGGTACTGATTCGCGCTGCCGACTTTGCTGTGGCCCCGAAGTCTCTGGACAAAAGTCCAGGGGAAAGGAAATTATGGACACCATTGTAAAGTGCTTATGAGAGGGTACTTACCCTTGTTCTGTGTTATGGTTTCTTTTAATCCCATTAGTGTACTGAAAGCAGAAACAATGAAAATTTAAACGCCCTGGGCGTGTTATAATTAATCTCGTCTTTTCGGTTCATACAAGGGCGGTACACAGGCGCTCAGGACATTCCTGCCTTCCTCACTGGAACTTTGTACGCATGCTTTCGCGGAGTCTTTGACGTTTGTCCTTAGGTATCTCCTCGTAAAGGTTTTGGTCATTCATGCTGCCCATCTTTGTATACGTATAATATACACCTACTGAGGTGAACATTGGTTGTGGAATATGGGAAACTATGAACCATTGTTTGTATTGTATAGTAAACTCATTTGTTATGTAGTTGCTGTTAATGCTTAGGCTAGGCAGGCCTACCCAAAATTTAGAAGCCCATCACGAGGAATGGGGACAGCAAATACTACTACTTCTACTACAACTACTGTGCAGAAAATGGTTCAAATGGCTCTGAGCACTATGGGACTTAACATCTATGGTCATCAGTCCCCTAGAACTTAGAACTACTTAAACCTAACTAACCTAAGGACAACACACAACACCCAGCCATCACGAGGCAGAGAAAATCCCTGACCCCGCCGGGAATCGAACTCGGGAACCCGCGCGTGGGAAGCGAGAACGCTACCGCACGACCACGAGATGCGGGCTGCTACTGTGCAGATGGAGTGCTGTTTTCACTGACGTGGTGTCGACGCAAAAGTCTTACGACTGCAAACTGTGTTAAGAAGCGGATGTGTACAGTCGATCAGTCCAAGTCCAATAGCGTTGTTTCTGGTTGCGGTAATAGCAGACTTATTTTACGTTTTCGGATAAGCAAATGCAAACATTATGGAACCCGACAGACTACATAGTGCCATATACACTCGCTGCAGGCATGTCTGCTAATGTTCCAACAGTCAAGGAAAACAGGGCAAGTGGGAGCACAGAATAATTTCACCTGTCTCGCTCAGAATACTGTGTCTCAAGTAATATGGGAAGAGCAGCTAAACGTATCATCCGTGGTTTGTTGATAAGGGTCAGAATATTTTGTGATGACCTGTTCAGAAGTTAATGACGTCATTGTGAACAGCTGTTGGCATAACAGGACTTTGTTCAGTTTGAGCAGGTTTATAAAATTCTTACAAGAATGTGTCTACATGGATTTTAATCGTCGTCAGCAGACCAATAATTAATTTACAGTGCTCTCATTTTCACGTATAACATCCGTCTCAGAAGTTTCCTGGTCAGGGACCGGTATCTTCCGGTTTTCCGCCAACTTGAAACTTCGTCTTATCATCACGAGAATAATCTGTATTGTAACAACTGTAGCGAACACTGAAATACGTTTAGATATGCCATTGTCTAGTTTATAACGAAATGAGGTCACGGAGGTATGCACAGTAACTAACAATCAGCTATCGTGGAGAGTACTTCATCTATTGTCTCAGCGCACCTAAAACACAGATGTACCGTCCCATCGTAACACTGTAAAAGGAAAGTTCAAATTATGTTCCGAAATCAGATGCATTTACCACGACACAGACTATCTTGACATGATGTTTGATGCAACACATTTGAAGGAGTACTTCTCCAAAACAGCTTGCAACTCCAGAAATTGAAACAATATTGTGCGCAAGTTGGTGGCACTCCTGTGGTTCTCTTCCTTCTATGCGCTTTACTCTGTTGAACATTGCACTGTAGAGTATTGCTCTACTGTGTGGCTAAACAGTACGGTATGGGTAGGCAATGTGTACTACTACTCTGTTTCTACAACTATAAAAGCAGTCCCGACGTAATTTCTACCTGTCTTGAGACATACAATCCCACCTAAGCAACGGTAAGCAAATACGCTTTTGCAATGATATCCCAATACACCTAGACGTCCAAGATCTCCATGATAATTGACTTAGGGCAACATATAAATCTGTTATTAAATCATAACATGTACTGAGAGAGAATTTAAGTTTTAAAGACAGTTTAAAGACAGTTGGTCCCTCGCTCTGCCATCTCTCCCACACCGTGTCATTTATCACTGATTTCTTCCGATTTTGCTTACCGTCCAGAGTGCAATCTCAGCGCAATAGAGCAAAAACTGGAAACGGTAGGTATTTGGATACGCTGCATAAGTAGGGAACCGACAACACCGGAATGCTACACTAGTATAACTAAGCAGACAATGAATCATACTTAGTTTTATTTAAGTACTGGCGAAAAATGTGTACATACTCGTATTATAAAGTCCCCATCAGCGATTTTCTGTTTCTGCATTCAGGCTAAAGGCTGATTTACGAGGAAGCTTTGTGTATCTAAGTTATGGTTTGTAGTAATGGTGTTTCATATATGGACTGTTACCTGTTCGGTATTCAACTGGCGTTTGGTGTGACATCTTATGGCAATGAAGGCAGCTACGAGCTACAAAGGAGGAAGGACACGAAGAATTGATTTTCGAAAGGCGGAACACCGTGGATACACTGTGTGGTAAAGATGCAAAGACATCGTATTATTTTGAATTGCGGGAACCTCACCCAAATGTCCACATTTTTATAAGACAGGAAATAATACCACTTTGGCTGTGGAAAGATTTTTTTCATGAAAATCACGACTGGTTTTACGCCAGTTTAGGCGCATCCTCAGCTGATCTAAACAGGGATTAAAAAGGAGGTATTTTACATTTTTTTAGCTCTGGCTTAGTAAATATTGATATATGGAATAGAATAGGCCTGTACATTAGGTACTTCTATAAATTGTGTCCACAACAATATTTTACGCCGTCCTGAAGTCTTTCGCCGTCCTTCACGTCACTGATAAATTAAAACCTTCTGGAAGCGTTTGTCAATTTGATAAAAACGGTGTGTCCCTAATACAAAATAAGACGAGTATTTGCTGTGGGGAGAATAAAATAACCTGTGCAAAGCGTGCGAAAATATATTTAAACACCAATAAAAATGTACCATATTATTAGCTGGAGACAATGCGGGCACAACCATGAGGAACACTGAACTTGCCAGAGCCCTATGCAAGCAACCATGAGGAAAACTGCATTGACAGTGGTTTCTGAAAACCCAGCGAGATTGCTCTAGCGAAAGTGGGGTAGTACACTGAATGGCAAAGTGAAAGAGGGAAAATGCCGTACATAAAGATAAATTATAATTTAAATCACCAGTGATATAAAACATACAAAATATGTGGATAGAAAACTTATACGGTAAATCCCGTGTGATGCGGCTACTAACAACGGAGATTATACCACGCAATTTGAATATCAGTGCAGAATTTCAAATAAAGCAAAACTCGTTGTCGAAAAATAAGAACACTGGTCTGTCTAGTTAGGAAGTCAAAATTTCCCAAATACATCTGTGTCTTAGTTGTATCTGGGTGTTTAAGGTGACCTCAGGAGATTTTTATAAGGTTCGGAAAATTGCTCTCTGTTATAAAATATTGATTTGCATACACTAGTGTATGTCCGTGAGCTCATGTTCTCCGTCGCTTAAATACGCACTTAGTACTGATCCTGATTTCACGCAAACGGTATTCGCTTTAAACCCACTTGAAAAACTTATGCCGGTTTGACGTATACATTTGCCATCACATTGTTGACAAGAGATGCAGTAGACACCTGATAATGTAAACCTACCACAAAGCATTTATTCCTTGCATCAAAATTTTTGGCCATTGCTCTGAGGAGTATCAAAAGCCAGGGTTGTGTTTTTTCGGAACGAGACATTTGCCTATTATATCAGAAATATCTCCGAAGAAAGGAAACCTATAGTATTTTTTTAGTAGTGGAGGCTGTATTGTATATTGTGATAAGAGAACCGACGGCCTTTGGTTGGAGAAAAAATGCATTGAATAATATTAGATGTGTATTACACTACTGGCCATTAAAATTGCTACACCACGAAGATGACGTGCTACAGACGCGAAATTTAACCGACAGGAAGAAGATCCTGTGATATGAAAATGATTAGCTTTTCAGAGCATTCACACAAGGTTGGCGCCGGTGGCGACACCTACAACGTGCTGACATGAGGAAAGTTTCCAACCGATTTCTCATACACAAACAGCAGTTGACCGGCGTTGCCTGGTGAAACGTTGTTGTGATGCCTCGTGTAAGGAGGAGGAATGCATACCATCACGTTTCCGACTTTGGTAAAGATCGGACCGTAGCCTATCGCGACTGCGATCTCTCACCAATTGAAAACGTCTGGGCAATGGTGGCCGAGCAACTGGCCCGTCACAATACGCCAGTCACTACTCTTGATGAACTGTGGTATCGTGTTGAAGATGCATTGGCAGCTGTACCTGTACACGCCATCCAAGCTCTGTTTGACTCAATGCCCAGGCGTATCAAGGCCGTTATTACGGCCAGAGGTGGTTGTTCTGGGTACTGATTTCTCAGGATCTATGCACCCAAATTGCCTGAAAATGTAATCACATGTCAGTTATAGTATAATATATTTGTCCAATGAATACCCGTTTATCATCTGCATTTCTTGTTGGTGTAGAAATTTTAATGGCCAGTAATGTAATAATGCTTTATTTTCACGTCTGTAGAACAAACAAGAGGCGTAAGGTAGATACGATGTTATTTAACGAATTCCAGTGAGATATAAAATATAACCAGCTGTGGTAGCCAGCTTAACTCAGGAAGTTAGTAATAATTCATGCAACGGAATCCTAACGTTTGTATACTGAATTTTTTTGCGTTTGAGAATTATCAGATGTTATCAGTTTTTCCGATTACGATACATTTATGTTTGTTGTATTCTTTCGTCGAGTCGAAGTGGAGGGCTTCACTTATTAGGTTGAGCTATTTACTTGTCCGCGCTTCTCATGATATCTTTATGGCTGGCTTGAGTTCACAGTCTTTCGTTATAAGATTGTGTCGCAGTTCTTCATTCTTCAGTCCGTTTATTTCGTTGTTCTTCGGTTTCTTTGCCTCTCACGGTGCTCATTGTCGTTCTTGAGAACTTAAACGTGCTCCGCACTCTTCATCTGTCTCGTTTATTCACTGTTCTTTTTGTTTTTGCCGTTTTGTTTCAGAACTGGTAAGACCTCCTCCTCTTTAACTTCTGGGCATTGTCTAAAATGTTACCCGAATTAAGTTTTTGTTAACAAATACAATAAGTGCACTTTACACACTTTTCACACATTATTTTCGATTTAGATTCAGTCACTATATCACTTTGACTTCTCACACTTCACTGTTTGTTTTCATTCACTCACTGCACTACTTTTTCGGTTCGTCATTGACAGGAAACTGACGTTCGAGCCCACGACGCGTCTTGCTTTATAAACCCCTACCAATGGGTAGCCCCACCAATGGCGAATCCCAGAACATACCAAAAAAGCCTTCGAATGGTCCACAATGTTCCAGAACATCCCACAACACTCTAGAGTGTCCCGAAATGTTCCACAATGATCTTGGATGTTCCGGGATGTTCTCGAACATTCTGGAATCTTCCCGAATGCTGCAGATTATTTCCGAACATTCCAGAACATCCCGGGTCATTGTGCAACATTCCTAAGCATTCTGGAATGTTGTGCAGTGCTCTCGAATACTCTAGAATGTTCTGGAATGCTCTCGAATGTTCTGGAATATTTAAGAAATTTATAGAGGGAAAAACTTCACAGCTCTTGTATCTTCAAAAGCACGCCCTGCGGGTAAAGACGGGATTCTTCTTCATGGCTGGAAAGAAGACGGCTGTCGCGCCATGTAATTCCCTTGATCGTACCGCGACTCGTTTCTGAGTTGTAGTGGCACGCTCATTGCACACTTGCTTTTATAATATATATTGATTAAACGAAAGAATTGTTTGTGGGACAATGGAACAGTGATCTATAAGAGTCTCGATATTCGTCTGGTATGTAGTTCATCGTTTTAGACAAGTGCTTAATTTCGTTGTGATTGATAGGCAGTTTTTCATCATCACATGCTCTTTTAGTTGCCATTACACGTGAGACGTTGATATGAAACCACACACAACACAATTTCTGTTTGGCGTGCGCACAAATGTTACTATTTGTCACAGTAACATGTGTGTGCAATTACTGATAGTCGCAGTAATATTTGTGTGCACGCCAAACGGGCAGTGTGCTGTGTGCGGATGGTTCATACCGCGTTTATTTTGCAAGCATGGCCCTTCTTTATTCTGCTATGGTGGAATCAGCTGCTGTGCTCAAGGTCAACCTTGCACTTTACATGTTCTTATGACGGATGGATTACGTATCCCACTAGTTTTGCGTACATTTTCCATTTTATATAGCTTATGATAGGTGGGTTACATATCCAGCTTCTTTCACATAGTGTGATGATGCCTCAAAAGGGTGAAACTCGTCATTGATATTAAATAATTTCGCAATAAAGTCTGTTTTTATCCTGAAATAATTCGAAATTAGTTGCTGTAGCACCGTGCCACAGTGGAATGGAATAATTTTTACAACTTAGCTTCAGACTTCATCATAAATCTAAAAACGAAAAAGATTCCATTTTCACTTCGTTCCATAGTTAACTGAATATTGTATTTAGGTTTATTTGTACATAAAATCGTCACATTCCTGAAAAGAACCTCTATATAATATAATAATGTCATCAATGTACCTTTCCCGAATCACTACATTTTTTGGAAAGTAACTTAGGTTCTAGATCGTATTATGTTCGACCGTAGTGACGAATACGTTAACAAGGCAGCAGGATAAGGAAAAACCCATTGCGAGACCCTGTTTCCGCGTGTATTTGGTACCTCCGAACTTGAAATAACAGACATTAACTTTTTTGCAAGATAGAAATCAGCTAGTTCGAATGGCCAGTGACTTACAATAAAGACAAGGTAACCTAAATAATTACATTGCTTCCACTGGTGGCCGTGGTTTTATACTTCTGTGCTTTTGTGTTTTAAGTGCCTCTTCTTTAGAGGCACCAACGATCTCTTCAAAAGAAGAGATAGTAGGGGTGTCAGCTCATGTGAGTAACATTGATTACTTTACATGGTTATGGGAAAATAGAAAAAACGCCCTTTATAGTAGCTTTTGCAAATTTGGTGCAACTTCAGAGAATTGCAGAACACGGTGTTGCGAGCGACGATGTAAGGCAATTACGATCTGCGATATTTCACGCTGTGAAGAACCGACGGCCCCCTTGCCGTTCGTGCAGCTCAGACATTCTGCAGTTGGTTGCATCGCCCGACCTTTGCTTCTCTATTTGATTTGATCGCTCGACTCCAGTGGTCTTGGAGCAGTTAATAGAGTTTCTTTAGGCTCAAGTTACTGGAGTACCACTTAAGTTCCAACTGAAGCGGAATTTATTCAATATGCAGCTGTGCCTCTACGTTTCAAGTTCCGTGCCAGACTTCACTAATTAAGTTCGCTAATTATGTTTCCTCCCTGCTTTCCGCTGCTGACTTTACGAGCACGAATTAACGCGACAGCCACGAGTAAGAAGCAAACTCAGCGAACGGCCTCACTTGTTTGGTTACTGATTAGCCTATCAAAATTCGCAAAGGGTCGGTGTTTGCAGCAGTCGAGCATGGTGTAACTTTTTGTAATCTCTTTTTCCTAGTTTGGTCTCTCGTGTCTTGTGGAGCAAATACCATCGAAATGTATTTTCAGAGTACAGAGCATAGTGAGTGTGATGATTTCGCACAGCTTGATCTCATATGCAATGGACAAGAATAGCAATTTTGGTACTGAAATGTTTCGTTTATGAGCACAGGTGATCAATCGACTGGCTCTTGTCATGTGTAATTTGCGTTTGTGCGGCTCTCAAATTTCATCTCGTTCGTAATGTAGGTTTGCCCGAGCAAGCAATTTGGTCTGCCTAAAATAACAACACGTCCTGCACGTCCATATTCATTCCCAGAAAGCGTTAGCATTTCAGAGAACATTACCACGAAGCTCTGTTAATTCGAGTATTCGGGAACGCGTTCTGTTTCCCTCGAAACGAACGTAGTTTTATGTCGGCTTTTGCAGTGGACATACAGTGGCGGAATTTCGTACATCAAGTGCCCAGCAGGATAACGACCAGTTTAATAAATCAAGGAACGTAACACATTTGTCAAATGTAATAAATTATTAATTTTTTAAACGCCAAGGGAAGCATGCGGGTTCAAAAATTACAAATATGACGTCAAAAGTAGCGTGATTACAAAGCGATAGCGGGTGCGTGGGTTAAACAGCAACATGGATACGTTGCGTGTGAAACGTTTGCTAAGAGATCATTATATCGCGACGGTTTAAAACAAACGACCTTTAAATACGTACTGGAGCTCGAATATTGGCCATGAGTATGATTTATCGTGTAATGAAACTGCTATCAGTATGGCTTGGAACGACGTATTTTAGGAAATGTGGGTTGAAAATAACAAGAACAGTTGCAAACAATGATATCTTCGTAGCCATGACGAGTGGGAGCGCTTCACCCCTAGTATTGGGTGTACACTGCATCAGTCCAGCAAATGTTCTTTGGCTGTCCTCAAAATTCCTCTGTGTCTAGTGCGTTCAGGACGGCTTGCATATTCTGAGGATATTACCGATGCCAAAACAGATACCTATAGCTGTAGTGGGATTGACAATAGAGGCAATTCTGTTGATTGTCAAGAAGTTGTTCATTTTGTTGTCACGACTCAGTCTGGCCGGCCGGAGTGGCCGAGCGGTTCTAGGCGCTACAGTCCGGGACCGCGCGACCGCTACGGTCGCAGGTTCGAATCCTGCGTCGGGCATGGATGTGTGTGATGTCCTTAGGTTAGTTAGGTTTAAGTAGTTCCAAGTTATCGGGGACTGATGACCACAGCAGTTAAGTCCCATAGTGCTCAGAGCCATTTGAACCATTTTTTGACTCAGTCTGGAGCCCATTGGTGCCGACGCATGTTTCGAATACTACAGAGGTGAAATCCGAGGCTCTTTGATTTCCGTTAATTTCAATAGCTAGGGCATGGAAGTCATAGATACCAGAGCATTACGCTTTCTTCACTACATTTCTATATCGGCATTGCCATATGAAAATGCCCACCAGCATATTTCAAACACTGTTTCGTTTGTGCACAAGATACTTGTTCATTGACTAGTCCTTTCAAATTTGAAGAATTTCGCCAATCGCTGATTGCTTGTGATGACAGTGTAGCAGCGAATGTTGATGAAGTTGTACATGGCAAGAAGTCGAAGCCACAAGGACACACTGATTAGTTGCACCATTCGTTGCTACGTAAGCCAACACCAATAAACTAAATTATAGAAGAATACTGCAGATTCGTTGTGTAGACCGGCTAACCAACGAAATGGAGGAGGAAAGGTTGTTTTACTTTCATGAAGACCTATTGAAACGCAATCCTCTGTTAATCACAATAATGCTACCTAAATGGTTCAAATGGCTCTGAGCACTATGGGACTTAACTTCTTAGGTCATCAGTCCCCTAGAACTTAGAACTACTTAAACCTAACTAACCTAAGGACATCACACACATCCATGCCCGAGGCAGGATTCGAACTTGCGACCGTAGCGGTCGCGCGGTCGCAGACTGTAGCGCCTAGAACCGCTCATCCACACAGGCCGGCTAATGCTACCCACTTTATGATTAATTGACAATGAGAACACCGAAGTTAAGCGCTGTCGGTTTGAGCTAGCACTTGGATGGGTGACCATTCGGTCTGACGAGCGCTCTTGGCAAGCGGGGTGCACTCAGCCCTTGTGAGGCAAACTGGGAGCTACTTGATCGAGAAGTAGCGGCTCCGATCTTGTAAACCGACATACGGCCGGGAGAGCGGTGTGCTGACCGCATGTCGCTCCATATCCGCATCCAGTGACACCTGTGGGCTGTGGATGACACGGCGGCCGGTCGGTACAGTAGGGCCTTCCAATGCCTGTTCGGACGGAGTTAAGTTTTAGACAATGAGAACATATAGTACGTATGAGATTTATACATAGTAAGTTGCTTTGAGATAGGTAACCTTTAGATAACTGTGATTACTTTCTAAATACTGTAACTAGTTTCCAACATCGGCTGGTAACTCGAGAAAAAACCCCAAGAACTGCAGTGACAGTGCTCCAGAAAATTTATAAAATCCAGAGCTATGAGGAATTTTCAGTTGCAAGGAGAATAGCGCCCAACAATTCTGACAGGTTTTATAGGGAACTCAAGTCACCAGGAAGAAGAACACGAGGTCTGTCTAAAAAGTATCCGTCATTTGATTTTCGAGACGATAGCGCTGTGCCACTGTACACAGTAAAGGAAGAGACCTTTATGCGCATGCTTGAATTTTGTCCCCGCCTTTCAGGGCGTCAGTCGCTGCCTGTCGGTCGCTGAGTGAGGTACTACACAACGTGTTCGTCGAATTACCAATTCTCTCAAGATGACTGAACGTGTTGAGCAAAGACTCTGTATCAAATTTTCTCAAAAGCTTGGTGATTCCCAAAGCGAAGCAATTCGTAAGATTCAGCAGGTGTTTGGAGAAGATGCGATGGGTGTAACGCAAATTGAGTGATTCAACTGACTGAAAAATGGCCGCACATCAGCAGAGAGTGACCAACGTTCTGACAGGTCCGAAACTGCTCGGAGTGCAGCTGATGTTGAGAGGGTGCAAAATTTGGTGATGGCGTATCGTCGTTTGACCGTGCGGGAGATTTCCCAAGAGGATGGAGTTAGTAAAGTTTCTGCACATGCAATTTTGGTTGATGATTTGAACATGCACCGAGTGGCTGCGAAATTCGCGCCCAAGTGGTTGTCTCCAGAACAAAAAGACGTTGCACAGGACCTTCTAGACACCTCCAACACTGATCCTAGGTTTCTGAACATCGTGATAACTGGAGATGAGTCATGGGTGTACGGGTACGACCCAGAAACAGAAAGGTAGTCTTCGCTATGGAAGCGCCGGCCGGTGTGGCCGAGCGGTTCTAGGCGCTACAGTCCGGAACCGCGCGACCGCTACGGTCGCAGGTTCGAATCCTGCCTCGGGCATAGATGAGTGTGATGTCGTTAGGTTAGTTAGGTTTAAGTAGTTCTAAGTTCTAGGGGACTGATGACCTCAGAAGTTAAGTCCCATAGTGCTCAGAGCCTTCCCTTCGTAATGGAAGCATCCCGAGTCTCCAAGGCCGAAGAAACTGCGGCAAGTGCGAAGCGAAATCAAGGTGATTCTAACTGTCTTCTTTGATGTCCGTGGAATTGTGCATCACGAATACGCACCGGAAGGACAAACAGTGACAAAGGAGTACTATCAAGGTGCTCTCCGGCGACTCAGTGACGCAGTTCGGCGCAAAAGACCAGACATGTGGACGCCGAAAAACTGGCAACTGCATCACGACAACGCCCCCGCACATTCGTGCACTTGATCCAAAATTTCTTGGCCAGACATGGAATTACAGTCGTTCGACAACCTCCCTACTCTCCAGACATAGCTCCTTGCAACTTCTGGTTGTTTCCAAAATTGAAGACGCCACTGAAAGGATCCCGTTTTGAGAGTAGCGAAGAGATAATGCGGAACACGACGACGGAGATGAACACCATTCCAAAAGAAGACTTCCAGAGGTGTTTCCAGCAGTGGAAGAATCGGTGGGCACAAGGGCCTACTTTGAAGGGGATTGGGGTCCCAACCCTGTCAGGCATTTGAAATATTTTTTTGACCAAAGGTAGGATATTTTTGGACAGGCCTCGTATGACATACCACTTTTCTGCTTCGGCTCGAATAGGCGATACAGTGGTTACAGCACTGGACTTGAGCTCATACCATCATCTGGCTATGCAAATATGAGCGTTCACTGACTTCTCAAAATAAACGCAAGGATAGTTACTTAAAGAAGGATGCGGCTGATTTTATTTCCCCGAAATAACTCCCGTATGTAAGCATGCTACCATGTGCCTCACTCCAAAACTAATTCCTTCTGCAACCGAAACTTGTACTCCGTCTCTAACGAAATTGTTGTTAAACTCCAAACGCTATACTTTTCCCCTCCTGTAATGTCTCGGTTCAAACCTTTTCCCATGTTACTGTTTTCCATTATGTGAACGTTTTAAGGCGTTTCTCGGTGTATCGCCAAAACTGATGTCAACAATCACCTATTGCACTGAAATGGTTTTATTTTAAAGCTGAATTTATACTATTTAAAAACAGCCGTAGTTTACAGAATTTTATTTATTAACTTAAGAGCGACACGTTGCCCACGGACAGGGCATCATCAGGTTATCTGAAAATATAAGGGAGTGACGATATTACAATAAATCCGCCGTGGTCCTATTCTCGACTTCTATAAAAACAAAATAAGCTTCAAAAACCGATCGGATAATTCAAGTCTTCTATAAGCGACTCAGCTATACACGATATGTCGTGTCATCCCTATAACACGAACTACTTCAGTTCAATGATACAACGTGTCACTAAAATTCCACATACCACTCAACCTATAAGAAAGGAACTGGAAAACTTGTAAAATGTCGCTTTCTATAATGGCTACAGCTCCTCCATCATTTACAAATCATACATGTCAAAAACATTGCCTCGTGATCGAGAAATCTCCTTCGATTCTGCTCCTCAAAATTACTGGTTTACTAAGCTTCTATTTTTAGGTAATGTGTCCTGTGTCACAGCTAATCTCTTTCGTGGTGAAATACAAGAATGGTGTTTACTATCTCCAATAAAAACCAGTATCAATGCATTGACAATTAGCCTCACTAGGAAGGTAAACACGCTGTCTCTGGCGTATATGCGGTGAATGTGAAGCCGATTATATTGGCTAGACGGGGAGGGCTTTTAAAATTAGGTTTCAGGAGCGTTAACTTACTAAGAAGGGACAGGTTAAGAATAATTATCCAGCGGCCACCAGCCACTTACGATCGGAAACTGAAGGGTTTTTCACCACACACAAAAGGGTAAGAGGCTCAAACTGCTTCAAGAGATCGAAATTGTTAAAAATCCACACTCCATGAAGGATACATTACTCAATGATCAGTTATCAAGCAAGAATCAGGTTTTCTACGATTCCATGCTTCTCATTTTTTTAAACAATTTATTAGTTTGTAGCTTTTTATTACCAGGACCTCGGTCACTTATCACGTGTATGCAGTTGTATTTTGTCTTTTCTTCATTGTTGCCTTTTAGCCATAGATTCGTAGTCTAATCTATATTTAATTGCTCTACACATTCTATTTTATTATTCTCTAACACCGCATTTGAATATAAGGGTTTTCTATGTCTCTGTGCATAGTTTTCGGTCCGGCCTGTTCTGCATTGTGTATATTTCCATATGATCTATTACGTTTTATTTATTTCTTTATTTACCCATTACTATTTGCATTTTACGCCGTCATCACATTAAACCCGAGGCAGCGCCGCGTGGTGACTGTCATTACTACTAGCCCAATATTTTGCATGAGCTCCTATCTTCCATAAGTATACTCTATGTGAACGCGGACGGGCCTCGGGGACCGTTGTAGTGTTCGGCTGTTTTCGGGTTGCACGCGAGGTTCTGTTCTGCTCTGCTATGCCTGTCGTTGCCTCCATGAGGTAAACGCATTTTCGGTTTGTCCTACGCTCTCTACTAATGACTGATTCAGGTGAGTTTATTTTAATTTTTAAAATTTTTCCATGTAGGTTGCCTTTTATATTTTATGGTGTGTCATTACGGTCTCGGAAACTGACATACGGCCGGGAGAGCGGTGTGTTGACCACATGACCCTCCATATCTGCATCCAGTGACGTCTATGAGCTGAGGATTACACGGCGATACCGTTGGGCCTTCATGACCTGTTCGGGAGGAGTTTTAGTTCTTTATGGGGTGTCATGCCTTTTGGCAGCGGCCGGCACTAGGGCATGCTTTTTGGCAGACGATTTCTTATCTTTTGCGCGAGTTATATTACGTTCCTCAATATAATTTTAGTTTATTAAAAATCCATTACTATAATATTTTGAAAAATCATAATGAATTGGTATTTTGTTTTGGATATTAAATATTATTCAAAAATGGCTCTGAGCACTATGGGACTTAACATCTGAGGTCATCAGTCCCCTAGACTTAGAACTACTTAAACCTAAGGACATCACACACATCCATGCGCGAGGCAGGATTCGAACCTGCGACCTTAGCAGCAGCGCGGTTCGGGAATGAAGCGCCTAGAACCGCTCGGCCACAGCGGCCGGCCCTAGGGTAGTTTCTGTGTATTTTCTTTAGCCATAGCTGGTCTGGCATAGTAGAAAGAGAGAGGAGAGCAAAGAAATGGGACCCCACATGTATGACAGCAATAATTCTAGATTTAATCTTCAGAAACGTACGACGAGGCACACCGTTTCAAAGTTTCTTGAAGGACGATTAGCTTACTCCCTATGAGGAAATTATTTATAAAATAATACGAAACCTTTGCAGGACAGTTTTGTAGTCTTTAGCAGAATTGCTCATCAGTAAAGTAAAACACTTCATGTGTGAATGTTCCCCTTGTAAACCCTGTCCTACAGGTAGCCCCACAACCAGAAATCACAAGGAGATCAGTTGATCGTGCCAGCCAAGCATTTGGAAATGATCGGCTGATAATTCGATCGCGTTTCGGAGAAGCAGGTGAACTTCACAAGCGATATGCGGTGGTGCCCCATCTTACATAAAAGCTCTTGAGTTCAATGTGTCTCTCTCCTGTAGGGCGGCTATGACATCCTGGCGAAACATATCGCAGTAACGCTGGACAGTCACACTCATGTCTGTGGTCCTTTAGCGCCAACCTGTTCAAGAAAGGATGGGCCAATGATGAATGTAGCCGTGAAGCCACACTACACAGTGACACACGTTCATCCTGTAGAGGAACTTAATACACACTCGGCAGTTCTGTGTTTTCATCTAACCTATCAGACAAAAATGAGCTTTGTCGGTCCATAGGATGGTCCAGGGCGTGACCCCGTCAACTTTAATCCTTGCGAGAAAGTGGAGTGCGAAGTCAACATATCGCTGTGCATCCTGTGGTGCAAACTGCTGTACGATATGGATCTTGTACCGAAACCATTCGAGAACGGTTGGATGCACCTTCCGTACAGTAGATCACGCACGGGATGTCCAACTGTCGTGACAGTACGCGTGCTGCCTGACGATAGGGAATTGCGCGCAGCGTTGTCTGCCATAGAAACAGCGATATTATCAACCACCTGTGGTGCAACCGGTCGTCGGCCTCTTCCCGGAGAGACGCTCAATTCTCCAGTTGATTCGAACTTCTTCATCATGCTCCACACAGCATGTGGAGAAAGTGGACCCTTCCGTAATCCTTCCAGCAGGCGGTATTCTCGATGTGCAGCTGCAGCGTTCTGTTGTTTTGATAATAGAGTTTCTTCAGTAATGCCCTGTTTGTCCAAGCTCATGTTGACACGTCAACAAGTGCACTGCGTGTGGTCAGGTGTGTGAGACTACGGATCACGATGACTCCTGTTGGCTATAGTTGGATCTGGACGTGGCGCTGTGACGCATGGAAATCAGGCATGCCATACACTGGGTTATTAATGATACTAAGTTTGGTACTCTTACGGTAATTAGTTTCCGTGTTATAACGTGTTAAATAGGGAGGTTTAATTATAACCCCCCGGTATATTTGCTTGTCACATGTGTAGGCGACTTGCAGAATAAAAATTCATGTGATAAATCAGCGCTGATAGCACTGTTACTTGTACCACTGGCACAAAGCGACAAGTTTTTTGCAGACACATGACTGCAGCAGAATGATGGAACTAACCTTGCAGCTCCCCGATTGCGGTCTGGGTTGCGATGTGTTCGGTCTCTTACCGAACTGATCGTCACTCTAGCCTCGTGTGCGATGACCGGTACCGAATAATGAGTGGTACGGTATTTTTAGAATACGTTTTTAAACAATGGCACACCTAACATAAAGAATTATCCCAAATATAATGGCGATTCCATGCAGCAATGCCCATGTTGAAAGAATCTTCAGTCAAATGAATCTTTTAAGATGTAATTCTAGAAACAAATTGACTGTTGGTATTGTAAAACCAGAATTATGCATTCGTTGTAATTCGAAGTTTACAACGTGCAACGACTTTAGCAAATAATTTAAGGTAATAAAAATTTGTCGAAAGACATAACTAGCAATATTAAATGTAATTTTTAACATTTACTAAGTGTTTTATTGTGTCCACCCACAGGCCTCAGACCAGGAAATCCTGTCCTGAGGCAATGTTTGGTAATTTCGTCAATTTTAACTTTGCTTGATGACTGGGGTCTTTTTAGACCCCAGGGCTCTTTTAACTATGATGGTACCGTTTTAACGTAGACGTAACCTTCTCATTCTCCAGAGGAATTTTGATGGTCCATTTATTATAACAGGACAAAATATTTATGGTTATGTCACGGTACGTTGTACAATAATTTGAAGTTTTATGAATCGGCTCAGAAAAAAACGTCACGTATACAAATATGTTTTTCACTGTTTTCTTTCAACCTTAATACATAAAT
Source organism: Schistocerca piceifrons (assembly GCF_021461385.2). Lineage (NCBI taxonomy): Eukaryota > Metazoa > Arthropoda > Insecta > Orthoptera > Acrididae > Schistocerca > Schistocerca piceifrons. The sequence goes on along the minus strand of NC_060138.1, from coordinate 141,150,064 downwards.
AAAAGTTTGGCAACAATTAACCTTCTGAACCAACAGTATTGTAATGAATTCCTAGAAAATACATACACTGCATTATTGGAAGAAATTCACAGGAATTGCGCTTTGTTGGAGTACGACGTGGTATTATATTTTATTTACAATGAGTAATTCCACAGGCTTTGAAAGGGGCTACAGGCTGGAACAGGCTTTAGCAGATGCACATTAGAGTCATAGTGATAATGTATCAGTTGTTGGAAATGCAGATAAGAGAGGTGATAGAGTTGTGTATACGATGAGAATGATGTGAATAAATGTGAAGATGATAATGATATTCAGGCAACTAGTGCGCCTGATTTTGTATCTAGTTGTGGACGGATAAAATATGACAGTACCATCTGGAAGCAGGCTCCAGGAATACGTGACTTGCGTATTTTTCTAGCCATAAAGAGGTTTCCAAGATTTCGTGGTATCCTCAGATGGCTCTGGTTTGGTAATAAACTTCCGAGAGAAAAAAGAAATGGTGTTACTGGATGAAAAGCTGAATATATACAGCATGTGTTCTGTGTTTGAAATGTGCATTGATGCATGCATTTCGTCTTATTCGTTTGGGCCTTATCTTACAGTTGATGAGCACCTGTGTGGTTACAGGGGACGGTGTCCATCCAAGGTGTGCATTCTTTCAAAACCTGGAAAGTACAGGATGACAATGTGGCCTGCTGTAGATTGTGAGACAAAATTATCGCGTAAATACGCAACTGTATACAGGGAAATCTGCTGAAGAAAGGGAAACGAGTGGTGCGTGATTTAGTTCATCACCTCAGGGGAAGTGTGGGAACATTACCACGAAGATTTTTTTACTAGTTTGCAACTTCATTATAGCATGAAAGAATGGTTTTGTAATTGCAACAATAGGAATGGGTCTCACGGTAAGCCATTATTATTTATGTGGTAGTATTTTACACTGTATCGCAATATAGTTGCTAGAATCACTTGGTGGCTAACAAAAGACCGCATACATGTAATATAACAATTTTTTCATGATGTGGGGCCACAGTCATGATATATTTCTTTAAAGTTAGTCCCGACATTAGACTGTTTTTTATTTGCAGTGTTACATTTACACGATCATGATTTCGGCTTTAAATTCCCATTATCAAGTGTTTTAATGTTTTACAATGCCTAAGATGGCATACTGTCGTATTTAAAATACACTGTTAGACACATTGTCTGAGGGTCAATATTTCTGGTAAAAGCCTGCTGTGTTTTTCCAAAGCTGATACCGTGTGAAGGTTAATCTTGCAAGCCTGTTTGTGGTATGGTGATGTCGTGCAAGTGGAGTGGAGCTAAACTCTATGTTGTGACGACTGTGTAGGTCGTCACAGAGCTCGGAAGAGGAGCCGCGCCGGTGCGTCTCCGTGGGCTCCGAGCTGCCGCTGCTGGAAGGCGTCGCGCCCGCCCCCGCCTCCACGCCGCCCCCGCCGCCACCCGAGCGCAGCGACAGCCTCGGCACGCGATCCGAGGCCCACCACCTCCGAGCAGCGCCCTGGTTTCAGGCTGGCATCCCTAGGTAAGCAGCATTCTAATTCTCTAATCCGTTTTTAGGCTGACTTCCGTATGTAAGCCACATGTTCGTGTGTTGGCACGTATGGTGCACGAATCGTGTGGCACGCCGTGATTTTGGGCTGGCACCCCTGGGCAAGCAACCTCCCACGTTTTTCTATTCTGGCAACCGCAAGACCCTGATTTTAGGCTGCCATCCGTATGCAAGCTGTTTTCAAAACAGCTGGTTGTGCTTCTTTTCAGTCAAATATTGCACCAAGCTGAGTCTCTCCTTATTGTGTTTTAGCACGCTCACCAGTCAACCACTTGGGCTCCCGACCCTAAGATAGCTACTTACTTGCGTTTCATACTTTGCAAATATGCTGAGATACACCACGCCGCTGCCTAGTCCCAGGCAGCCGTTTCTAGATTACTAGCGTCTCTCCTCTTTACACTCAGGTGACAAAAGTCGCGGGATACCTCCTAATCTTGTGTCGGGCCTCCTTTTCCCCGAAGTAGTGCAGAAACTCGACGTGGCGTGGACTCAACAAGTTACTGGAAGAGACTGAAATTTTCACTCTGCAGCGGAGTGTGCGCTGACATGAATCTTCCTGGCAGATTAAAACTGTGTGTCGGAACGAGGCTCGAGCTCGGGACCTTTGCCTTTCGCGGGAAAGTTCTCTACCATCTGAGCTACCCAAGCACGACTCACGCCCCGTACTCAGAGCTCAGAAGGTAGAGCACTTGACCGCGAACGCCAAAGATGCCGAGTTCTAGTCTCGGTCCGACACACAGTTTTAACCTTCCAGGAAGTTTCATATCATCGCACAATCCGCTGTAGAGTGAAAATTTCATTCTGGAAACATCCTTCAGGCTGTAGCAAGCTATGTCTCCGCAATATCCTTTCTTCCAGGAATGCTTGTTCTGCAGCATCGCAGGGGAGCTTGTGCGAAGTTTGGAAAGTAGGAGACGAGGTACTGGCGGAAGTAAAGCTATGGGGACTGGGCGTGAGTCGTGCTTGGGTAGCTCAGATGGTAGAGCACTTGCCCGTGGAAGGCAAAGTTCCTGAGTTCGAGTCTCGGTCCGACACACAGTTTTAATCTGCAGGAAGTTTCAAGTTGTTGGAAGTCACCTGCAGAAATATTGAGCCATGGCCATCCACAACTGCGAAAGGGTTGACGGGGCAGGGTTTTCTCCACAAACTGACCTCTCCATTATGTGCCATAAATGTTCAGTGGGATTAATGTCGTAAAATCTAGGTGACCATCTGAATCGCTCTATTTGTCCAGAATATTCTTCAAACGAAACGCGAACAGTGTTGGCCTGGTACATGCCACATTGTCATTCATAAAAGTTCCATCGTTGTTTGGGAACAAGAGATCCATGAGCGGTTGCAGATGGTCCCCAAGTGACCGAACGTAACAATTTCCAGTCACTAAGAGGTTCAGTTGCACCAGAGGATTCAGTCCATTCCATGTAAACACAGCCCCCACCAATGTGGAGCTATCACCAGCTTGCACAGTGCCTTGTTGACAGCTTGGGTCCATGTCTTCGTGGGGTCTGCGCCATACTCGAACACCGGTATTAGCTCTCACTAACAGAAATCAGAGCTCATCTGACGATGGTCCAACCGATATGGCAGGAGAGGCACTGTAGCCCATTAACGCCAAATTTGGCCGCACTGTTCGTCGTTCGTCTCACATTGATTTCTGCGGTTATTTCAGACAGCGTTCCTTGCATATCTGTACTGGCAACTCTAAGCAAACGCCGCTACCCTCGATCGTTAAGTGAAGGCCATCGGCCACTGCATGGTCCGTGGTGAGAGGTAATGTCTGACTTTTGGTATTCTCTGCACTTTCTTGACACTGTGGATCTTGGAATATTGAATGCCCTAACAATTTCCGAAATGAAATGTGCCGTGCGTCTAACTGCTACTAGCATTCCGCGTTCAGTCTGTTAATTTCCGTCGTGCGACCATAGTCACTTAGTGTATTTCTGCAAGCGCAAGGTCTTACTGTTAGGCTGCCATCCGTATTCAAGCTATTTTCTTGAGAGCTTGTCGGGCTACTGCAGAACGGCGTTGTTTTTCGGCCAAAAATCGCAGTAAGCTGAGTCCCACTTTATTGTCCTTAGCACGCTGCGCGAAGTCGACTACTTGGGTGCAGGCTAGCGACCATGACATAGCCATTTTCTTCGTTTTTATACAGGATGTTTATAAATGAATGGTGTAGTTTAAGTTTGGTCACACGATACATATCTACAGGGTACTTATATTCTTCCCATACTCGGTTTAGCATGTCCTCCGTGGTGAATTGCAGTAAACTTTCTCGAGGGGCACGGGCATTGGCTTTATATGTCCTCCGTCTTTCACAAACCCACACAGAAAGGAATCGCAGTGTGTTAACTCCAGCGAACGGGGTGGCCAGGGGAGAAGGTTGTTGTCTGCTGTACCAGGAAGTCCAATCCAGCCTTGACGAAGAATACGATTACGAGGCTCCCGTACATCCCTGTGAAAATGTTGCAGCTACAAAATGTAATTGTCATTACCGGTGTTCAGCCGAGGTAACAACAAGGTTTCCAACATGCCTGCAAATGAGTTACCCGTCACTGTTTGTTGTTTGAGCAAAAATTGACAGTGCACTTTCTCACACGACAACACAGAGAAAACGTTCACGTCTGGAGAGCCACTCTGTTGTTCAACAAAGGTTCAAATGGCTCCGAGCACTATGGGACTTAACTGCTGAGGTCATCAGTCCCCTAGAACTTAAAACTACTTAAAGCGAACTAAAGAACCGCTCGGTCACAGCGGCCGGCTGTTTTCAACAAGCGTATATTGTTTCTCGCTTCCTCAGATACGGACTTAGTGCGTGCTCACGTTGTCAGTCACATGGAAAATGGCTGCATCCCACAAGATTGTTCTTACTAAAAACCAACGTACTCCATTTTTAACTGCAGCTTTTCACAAAAGACACCCCTTTTCACTTTGTCTGCTGGTGTAAGGGTCTATAATAATCCTACTTTTTACGGTTAAAAACGCAGCGGCTTACTCAACTCTTCCCACACTATAATCTCTGGCATGAAAAATGCCTTTCTTGCTTCACTAAGTGACTTGCGAGGACTTCGGTGAAACACCTCGCTCATTCTTTCGACGTTTGCATAAAGCACGTGAAGCCGACCACGATTCTTTCCCTGACAAATGCACCCTGTTTCCATGAACTGTCGGTACCACCTACCTGTATTATTCTTGTGTGGTGGATCTTTCCTAAACCGTGTTCAGAACTCATACTGTACTGTAATGGCAGACCTGCACACCTGAAAACGGAGCACACAGAAAGCATTCTCCTATTGCAAACAGACGCTACTCCTGTGTAGTAAGCGTGACAAGCGAACAGCCGGTAGAGCATAAAATATTAGGACAATTGTCGCTGCTTTAGCTGTACGGCTCGCCTATACAAGTAATAAACTGATTTATTATTATTTATTATTAAAACCGCACCAGTGATTCATAAACACCGTCTGCTTTCAGAATGAAATTTTCACTCTGCATCGGAGTGTACGCTGATATGAAACTTCCAGGCAGGTAAAAACTTTGTCCCGGAGGTTCGACCTCGGGATCTTTGTCTTTCGCGGGCGAGGAAACTACCTCCACGCGGTGCCCTAGTCCCAGTCAGGCGTTTGTTCTTAGATTAAGAACCTGTTGCCCTTTTGTATTTTGACACTTTTACCATTTACTTTTTAACTTACTCCTTATGATTACGTTGAATTAATCCACCTCTTCAACTGTTTTTAATCGTGATAGTTATTCATGTTACTTATTTTTCGTTAGTACTTTTACCTTTTATTTAATCCAAGTGGTCATCGTCCGCTTCACCTTCAATTTCTTTACCTCTTCTTCTAAACATTATGCTAAGCAACAGTGCAGCAGCGTGAGACTCTTTGTCCAGATACTTTTCGTATTCATCCATCTGATCCTTTCTGGGTACTTGAAGATAACACTTTCCTATACATAAAACACGAGCTTTTTAAAAGAAAAATTTTTGCAGGATAGCAGAATCTTATAAAATACAGCTATTGCGCAAGTCATAATTTTTCAGAAATATTTAGAAGTTGTAAAGCATCGTCTCCTTACGAAAACGATACTTATCAGCTGATTCATGAACATTATTTACTCCAGATCAAAAGTGTTATTATACCTATGTTTCCCACTACTTTCTAATATCTTTGACAGCATAACCTCAACACTTGTTGACTTATTTGATGTGATACTATTCATTGCCCTCTCAAACTCTTATCTAATTACCAGTTCCTTGAGATAAGCCTTCTTCTCAGCGAGCTATGGTGCTGTGAATCCTGTGTTTACAGGGAGACCGTATTAGAGACACCGGCCCGCGAACCATATCACGCATTATTAGTGTGTGAAGGCAACACTACGCATGCCATTTTTATGTTTTTGCTAATCGTCTCCATTGTGATCTTGTTTACAGGATAAACAAGGTGAGCTTTCCAGTGTGACTCTTCAAAAATGTTCAAATATGTGAGAAATCTTATGGGACTTAACTGCTAATGTCATCAGTCCCTAAGCTTACACACTGCTTAACCTAAATTATCCTAAGAACAAACACACACACACACCCATGCCCAAGGGAGGACTCGAACCTCCGCCGGGACCAGCCGCACAGTCCATGACTGCAGCGCCTCTAAGGCTCGGCTAATCCCGTGCGGCGTGTGTGTGTGACTCTTCGCAGGGAGACCGTGCTGGAGGTTTTGGTCTTTGAGATTTGCGTTCATAGACTCCGCGAGCACCAGCGAAGGCTGAAGGCTGTAGGTGGCGCCTACCAAGTTTTCCGGTGCGAAATTCGTTGCAGGGACATTGTGCTAAGGGTGATGGTCTGTGTACCAAAGCACACATGCATGGTATGTAAGATAACCAGACGCACGGCTACGACGCACTTTCGCTACGTTTCGCAGACGTTACCAATGTGATCTTGTTTGCTGAGAGATTGTGTTGGACGTGTTGGCCGCGAACCAAGGGCCCTGTCGTGCAACGACAGAACTATAAATGAGCCGAGTTACTACACTCTGTTGCTATCTGTCCTTAAAGCTGCTGCTGGAAGTGCTTGACCGTAAACTGTAGCGAACATTTATGGTGAAGTAGAGCTCCAGTATGCCCAGCGCCAATATTTAGTTTTTGCATATTATGGAATTACCAAAAGTTAACATCTTTACAACAGTTGCTATTCGATGTAGCCTGTGTCAGCGAGTCTACAACTATGTCCTTGTCTGTAAGCAGTTCGAGCTGGAAATGGCTCAAGAATTGATCGAGATGTTTCGGGAGCGTCAGAGCACCAGTAAACTCTCTTGAAGTAGTTAGCGTCGACTAAGTTTTATCAGTGTGGCGCTGTAGAGATGGTGAGCTGCAAACTCGAGCTCTCTTTTATGGTTCACAAAAGTACCAGTCAGCACGCACTGTTACTTGTTATCCCAGGAGATTATCAGCGTGCTCTTCTTTGCAGAGACAACGTCTTGGAAGTTGAGGCCCGCGTATGCATGTGCTCATACTTGTAATGAGAGGACTCCAGTGAGCACTACTGCTACACACCGTAATTAAGTGTCTGGGGAGAGTTTAACGGTGTGACCCTTTCGGGAGTGAGATCTAATGTTTTGAATTTTCCGGCATGGGCATTACGCAATATGTATGTTGGAGGAAGTAACGTTGTCCAACTCTTCTCAGAAAATGCTCTTTAGAAATTTTAGGAGTAAATCTCTCCGTAACCCACAACGCCTCTCTTTCAACATCTACCACAGAAATTTGTTGAGCGTGTCGGTAACGCTTGTTTCATGTGGTCATCCCACTTACGGCCGTTTTGAAATAGTTTACTCCTCGATATGTTACGGTAGATACTGTTTGCAACAGATTGTCATCAATAACGTAGTTGTGGAGTAGTGGCTTTCTCTTCCTACGTACGGTCAATATATTATATTTATTTACGTTCAATGTCGACTACCGGAGCCTGCACCATTATTCAATCCTCTGCAGGTCATTCTACAAATCTGTACTGTCTTCCGGCGTTGCTATTTTCCTTTAGACACCTGCGTCATATGTGACCAGTCTTGAAGTGCTACCGACGCTTTCTACTATATCATTTATACAAATTTGTATACAATAACGTTCCTATCACACTGCCTTGGGGTACTCCGGAAATAACTATTACATTTGTGGATTTTATTCCGTTAAGGGCGACGTGTTGAGTTCCGTCCGCAAGGAAATTTTTAACCCAATCGCAAATCTGTTCCGATACTCGAAAAGCTCGTGTTTTCTCACTAACTGGCAGTACTGGACGGTTTAGAATACCTTCCTGAATTCAAGGAACACGACTTCAACGTGAGAGCCGTTGTCTAAAGTGACGTGGAGGAACAGAGCGGGCTGACTTTCGCAAGATCTCTGTTAGCGGAATCCGTGATTATTTTGTAGAGGAGATTTTCGTTTTCTAAAAACGTCATAATTCTTGAGTATAAAACGTATGCCATAATTGTACAACAGACTGACGTCAACGATATAGATCTATAATTGTGTGCATCTGTCCTTCGGCCCTTCTTGAAATATGAGAACACCTTATCTTCCGTTGCAGCTTACACTTTCTCCAGCGATCTACGATAAACTTCTACTTGAACGGCCATATTATGTCATGCTCAACGCGTTCCGAGTTTACATGTATGACAGTGTTTGCAGTGACGCACTGGAGGCACTGGACGCCAGTCCTGAGGTCTGGTTCATGGAGCGACAGATCTCCATTGAGCCAGTGTCAGATGCCTTCCCGATGTCAAGGAACACATCATCCCCAGAGTTTACATGTGTGACCTTTAACGAACACTACGATGGAGGTTCTGAGGCGTGGTGTGAAGAATGGTACGCAAGAGCAGAAGTAAGCCTGACTGCTATGTCACTGTCTCTATGCTCTTACGTGTACGTGTGAGTTTGTTTGCAGAGAGCTTACTTTGGTGTTGCTGCGTTGTGACGTGGAGGGCGTATTCACGGTACACGAGATCTCTAGGGAGGCTAACTGCCGCTTGTTGTAAGGTTCTCCGAGTCGACCTTTGCGTCTCTGTTCGCAGGGAGATCGCGCTGGAGGTGCTGGGCCGTGAACCGGAGGGCGCGTTCATGGTGCGCGAGAGCACCAGCAAGCCCGGCTGCTACGCGCTGTCGCTGCGCGTCCCCAGGGACTTCCAGCCGTCCGGCATCGCGCACTACCTCATCCTGCGCACCGCCAAGGGATACAAGATCAAGGTGGGTTCGCCACGTCAGTGACAAATATCCGGAAAATATATGTCATGTTGTTATCATGTTCACCCACCATCGACTGATATTGCAGGATGTAGAACTTCGCTGGACTACTATAATTGTGTGCATCTGTCCTTCGGCCCTTCTTGAAATATGAGAAGACCTTATCTTCCGTTGCAGCTTACACTTTCTCCAGCGATCTACGAAAAACTTCTACTTGAACGGCCATATTAAGTCATGCTCAACGCGTTCCGAGTTTACATGTATGACAGTGTTTGCAGTGACGCACTGGAGGCACTGGACGCCAGTCCTGACACCTTTCTAACAGCATGGCCGCCTGTTACTTAATGGACCAATGCCGGAACGATACGAAAATGCTCCTGCCGCCGAAAAAAGCACGTGACGTACGTCCTGTTCACAAGGAGAACAGACACGGGTGGGGGGTCACCTTAGCAGGGAAATCCATTGAGATAAGCGACTTTAACAAAGGTCGGAGTATTATTTCGCATAGCCTGTGAACGAGTAGATTCAAAACGGCGAAGCTGGTCGAATGTACAGTTACTACTGTCGTGAGCATCCGCAGCAAGAGGTAGAAGGACAGTGAAACTTCCAGTAGACGCTAAATAGTTAGACGTCCACGACTCTTCACAGAACGTGGGACTCCAAGGGTTGTCTGCTGTGTAAAGTAGGACAGATGGTGATCTGTGGCATCTCTGCCGAAAGAGCACAATGCTGATGCGCGCCCAAGTGTTTCGAAACACAACGTTCATAGTGAACTGTTCATCATGGAACGCCGCAGCACAACATCCCTACATGTTCACATGGTGACCCAACGATATCAATTACAATTGCAGTGGGCACGGGACCATCGGTATTCGACCGTCGATCAATGGAAACGTGTCGGCTCTTCGGGTGAATCACATTTTTCCTACACTAGGTCGCTGGTCGTCTCCACAAACGCTGTCATAGAGGTGAACGGCGGCTCCGCACGTGCAGCGCGCCACGGAGCAGTGATAGGCCATGAAAGACTTTCTCCTGCGCTTGCACCTGTGGTAATAATCTAAGACGCGCTAACAGCTGCGAACCACCTGCATACCTTCATGCTTGATGTCTCCCCGACGGCGATGTCATCTTTCAGCTGTATACTTCTCAGTATCACGCAGCCAGAACCGTGCTACAGTCGTTCGAGGTGCATTACAGTGAACGGACGTTGACGTCTCGGCTACCAAGTTCGTCTGATGTAAATCCTGTGGAACTCATGTGGGTCGCTATCGGGCGTCATCACCACATTCGCAAAATCAGCGGCCCGTTATATACTCGAATTACATGCCATGTGCGTAGAAATATATGCCACATGCCTCCGCAAATCTAACAAAAGCAGAAGCAATGATGTATTTCGTTCCAAAGACGGACAAACAATATATTAATCAGGTGGTCATAGTGTTTTTGCTCATCAGTGTATACTGAATAGAGTACAAATGCAGAGAAATTCGACATTTCTGGAAGGTGACTATCAACAGCCGTCAAGCAATGTATAAAATGCACGTTTGACCACCAGTCGCTTTTATTTTAAACCTAAATGGGTTTGAGTCGTGGACTATCTCCACGGATTAGGATTAAGATATTTAATCCACAATATTACATTTTTAATTACTTAAATAATATGTAGAACATGTCAGGAATATCAGTATACGACATAGAACTTTTAAAAGCTAACATACTAATAACAATTGACCCAGAGCAGTGAACAGTGTACACTTGTTGTTAGTGTGTTTGCTTCTAAAACTCCTGTCATATATTGATAATCATGACATATTCTATACATGATTTAAGTAACGGAAAAGTAATGTTGTGGCTTAAACCATTTTAACCCTTACCCGTGAAGATGGTCCATGAGCGGCTCATGGTCAATAATTTTGTAGCGCGGTTTTGGCTACTGGGTTGCGGAATTATAGGCGGCCTTCTAGTTGCTATCCACCTGGCAAAAAAAATGGCTCTGAGCACTATGGGACTTAACATCAGTCCCCTAGAACTTAGAACTACTTAAACGTAACCAACCTAAGGATATCACACACATCCATGCCCGAGACAAGATTCGAAACTGCGACCGTAGCGGTCGCCTGGTTCCAGACTGTAGTGTCTAGATCTGCTCGGCCATCCCGGCCGGCTCCGCCTGGCAGCTATAAACTGTGTCCCGGATGCTGGCGGATTTATGATGATAGTATTTATACTGAAAAGTGATAAATCTTCGAGCAACAGGCACTTAAAACGTATGGTGCTATGTTCGGTAACTACAATGCCGCCCATACTACCAGCAAGGCACTATCAATATCACCCTACGAAAGGATAGTTGTGACTGCCGGCCCAGGTGGCCGAGCGATTCTCAGCACTTGAGTCCGGAACCGCGCTGCTGCTACGGTCGCAGGTTCGAATCCTGTCTCGGGCATGGATTTGTGTGATGTCCTTAGGTTAGTTAGGTTTAAGTAGTTCTAAGTCTAGGGGACTGATGACCTCAGATGTTAAGTCCCGTAGTGCTCAGAGCCATTTGAACCACAGTTGTGACTTCTATATGCTCCGTTTGAAGATGGGCCTGAAAAGACATGAAAACTATTCCATGGGACTAAACGAATACTTCGAAAGTGAATTCGTCGTTTTAACCCTTTATATTCAATTAATACACAGTCACGTAATCTAGAATTTTCGTATCGGATAAGCATAGTTTACAACTCCTCTGTTGGCCGCCACTAGAATGCAGTAGTAAATAAGGTTTAATTGTTGTTTCATTAGCTGCTAGTTCTCAATAGACTTGGAATATAGCAATGTACCTTAAACACCAACCAATACAGCTGTTGTTTCTGTTAGCCAGAGATGCATTTACTTCCTGAGACAGTCACATTCAAATTGGTTGCCAAGTGAACCTTAGCAATAATCTGTGGTTACACAAATTTAGAGACATTTAAAATGTGTGTACAACGGTCATTTAGGTTTAATCTGGCCTGCAGTTGCGGACCGTAACGATTATATACCGCACAATAGTTTACTTTAACTCAGTCATATTCATTTTTCAGATCATTTTTACAACATTAATTATTTGTGAGACCCGACATAGATGTAGTTATACACATCTGTTATATCACGACCGATTTCGATCTTTCATAACATCATCAGATTGCCAAGTTGCGCTAGAGTCGAGATATGGGACGTATAATTGTCACATGCAACGTTAGAGAGACAAAATCTGGAAACGACAATTACGTAAACATTCTGCCGATTGTCACCTGGCGGAAGGATGGAGAGCAGTAAGTACATGCGATGTGGCATGCATGACAGCCGTTTCTAGATTTTGTCACTAACGCTACGCAGAGAGGTTAGAAAAAAATTGGAAAGACGGCGAGAAATGCATGGTAGCCAAGCCTGCAGGTTGCTGCAGTGCCCTCAATACGTTGCAAGTGTTGGTCTTCATCAGAACAGTGTCCCATGTAGTTGTGAGTGCACTATTTCAGAGCCAAGTAAATTCGAACGTCGCAAATATTTGGTGCCCGTATGGCGAGTGCTGCCATAAACGAAGTAGCCGATGTGTTTCAAGTGGCACCGTATATACTAACCCGCCTGGCTGACGCGCGGTCTAACGCGCTGCCTCCCGAGCGGGAAGACGTGCTGGTCCCCAGCACGAATCCGCCCGACGGATTTGTGTCGAGGTCCGGTGAGCCGGCCGGCCTGTGGATGATTTTTAAGGCGGTTTTCCATCTACCTTCGGCTCGGTCGTCCCCGGTTAAATACACAATACACAAAGATTTATTCTGCATACAGTGTAAATGCAAAAACATCTGCTATGTCACTACGCGGTCGAAAGTGTGTAATGGGTGATCGCGGAAGTCGGTCATTGGAGAAGATTGTGACGAGAAATAAGAGCCAGACAGGTGCAAAAGTCACTGCAGGAAATGAATGTTCCACTTGCGAACCCTGTCAGGGCCAAAGCAACACGGAGAAAGCTTCATATGCAGCGTATGCAGGACAAACTACACTGAAGCGCCAAAGAAACCGGTGTAGGCATGCATACTCAAATACAAAGATGCGTAGAAAGGGAGAATACGGCGCTGCGACCGGCAACGTCTATATAAGAAATCAAGTGTCTGACGCAGTTGTTAGATCGGTTACTGCTGCTACAATGACAGGTTATCAAGATTTAAGTGAGTCTCAGAGTGGTGTTATGGTCGGCGCACGAGCGATGGGACACAGCAAAAAATGGCTCTGAGCACTATGGGACTCAACTGCTGAGGTCATAAGTCCCATAGAACTGAGAACTACTTAAACCTAACTAACCTAAGGACGTCACACACACCAATGCCCGAGGGAGGATTCGAACCTGCGACCGTAGCGGTCGCGGTTCCAGACTATAGCGCCTAGAACCGCTCGGCCACCGCGGCTGGCTTGAGACACAGCATATCCGAGGTAGCGGTGAAGTGAGGATTTTCCCGTACGACCATTTCACGAGTGTACCGCGAATGCCAGCAATCCGGTAATCTCCGACATCGCTGCGGCCGGGAAAAGATACTGCAAGAACGGGACGAACAGCAAGTGAAGAGAGTCGTTCAACGTGACAGAACGGCAACCCTTCCGCAAATTGCTGCAGATTTCAATGCTTGGCCATAAAAAATTGTGAGCGTGCGAACCATTCAACGAAACATCATCGATATGGCCTTTCGGAGCCGAAGGCCCACTCGTGTACCCTTCATGACTGCATGACACACGGCTTTACACCTCGCCTGGGCCAGTCAGCACCGACATTGGACTGTTGGTGACTGGAAAAAAGTTGCCTGGTCGGACGAGTATCGTTTCAAATTGTATCAAGCGGATGGAGGTGTACGGATATGGAGACAAACTCATGGACCCATGTAGTCTGGTTGTCAGCAGTGGACTGTTCAAGGTGGTGGAGGCTCTGTAATGGTGTGGGGCGTGTGCAGTTGGAGTGATACGGGATCCCTGATATCTCTAGATACGACTCTGTCAGGTGACACGTACGTAAGCATCCTCTCTGATCATCTGCATCCATTCATGTCCATTATGCATTCCGACGAACTTGGGCAATTCCAGCGGGACAATGCTGCGCCCCACACGTCCACAACTGCTATCCAGTGGCTCCAGAAATACTATTCTGGGCTTAGACACTTTCGCTGGCCACCAAACTCCCCAGAGAAACATTATTGACCATATCTGGATTGCATTGCAACGTTTTGTTCAGAAGAGATCTCCACCCCCTCGTACACTTACAGATTTATAGACAGCCCTGCAGGATTCATGTTGTCATTTCCGTCCAGCACTACTTCAGACATTAGTCGAGTCCATGCCACGTTGTGTTTCGGCACTTCTGGGTGCTGCCGGGGGCCCTACACGATATTAGGCAGTTGTACCAGTTTCTTTGGCTCTTCAATGCAGAATTCCAAAACGACTCATGATTGATACAAACGCATACAACAGGAAAACGTGCGCGAAGCCACAAGATATGGCCTAAGGATCAATGGAAGAAAGTAATTTCGTCGGATGAACGTCGTTTCACACTGTTTTCTGCTTGACGCTAAGTTTTCGTCGTAAGAGTAAAACATAGTGGGGGTTCGGCAATGATTTGAGCAACCATATCGTAGTATTCCTTGGGATGTGTACTCTGCAAGATCGCATTACTGCCAAGGAGTAAGTGATTATTTAGGCTGATCCGTTTCGTCCCAAGGTATAGTTTTGTCCCGCAGTCGTGACGACAGGGCCCCTTATTCTCACAGCTAGCACCGTTCAGGCCTGGTTTTGTGAGCACGAGGATTAATTGACGCATGTCTCCTGCCATCACAGTCTCCAGATCTCAATGTTATTGAGCCTTTGTTGTTTAATTTTCAGAGAAGGGTGCATGATCGCTATCCACCACCATCATCGTTTCTTGAATATGAAACAATTTTTCTGGAGGATTGGTGTAAACGTTCCTTGAAAACCATACATGACCTATATTTATCCAGTCCGAGACGCCTGGAAGCTATTTTGAGGTCATTTTCCAGCACTGTATTTGGCATAGTGATGTGTTGCGTTTTTGGTATTTCCACATTCTTGTCCATCCTCTACACAAGTATATCGGGACATTGGCGCTAGTCGGTAACCTGATGATGCTCAAAAATGGCGAAACCAGTCATGACACTATAAATATGTCGTCATTAATCATTAGTATTAATGTCTAAGCTGTGGAAGTCAACGTGATCAACACTATTCTTCTCAACCTCTCAAACGAAACTAACAGGGTTCTACTGTCATTTGTAGTTGCCTGATGTCACTTGCTCGAGATAGCATAAACAGTATAGTTTTGATTCACCTAGCTGCATAAAACCAGAAAGAGACACTATTTATGAAAGTTTTTGTATGTCCATCCTTTTGACTGGAGGGCTTGGGGACCTTGGCCATCCACCATTGAAGAAAAAGAAACGCCTACAGCCGTCTTTATGATTTTGTTTATTGTGTGGCTATCGAATTCGCCGTTCATTGCGCCATCTTCAGGCCTTAGTTGATGCTGATAGGGTTATCACGTTTCAAATACACTCTGCATCAGTGGCTCTTCAACAGTGGGAAACAAGAAGGTGCTTAAAGCATCAGTGTACGCCTGTGCCGTAACAGTGCCACGCAAAACAACAAGGGGTGCAAGCCCCCTCCATCTACATGAAAAACACGACCACACCATAACACCACCGCCTCCGAATTTCACTGTTGGCACTACACACGCTGGCAGATGAGGTTCGTCGGGCATTCGCCATACCCACACCCTGCCATCGGATCGCCACCGTGATTCGTGACTCCACACAACGTTTTTCCACTGTTCAATCGTCCAATGTTTACGCTCCTTGCACCAAGCGAGGCGTCGTTTGGCATTTGCCACCGTGGTGTGTGGCTTATGAGCAGCCTCTTGACCATGAAATCCGAGTTGTCTCACCTCTCGCCTAACTGTCATAGTACTTGCAGTGGATCCTGATGCAGTTTGGAATTCCTGTGTAATGGTTTGGATAGATGTCTGCCTATTACACATTACGACTCTCTTCAACTGTCGGCGGTCTCTGACAGTCAACAGACGAGGTCAGCCTAAACGCTTTTGTGCTGTACGTGTCCCTTCACGTTTCCACTTCACTATCGCATCAGAAACAGTGGACCTAGGGATGTTTAGAAGTGTGGAAATCTCGAGTACAGACGTATGACATAAGTGACACCCAATCACCTGACGACGTTCGAAGTCCTTGAGCTCTGCAGAGCACGCCATTCTGCTCTCTCACGACGTCTAATGACTACTGAAGTCACTGATATGGAGTACCTGGCAGTAGGTGGCAGCTCAATGCACCTAATATGAAAAACGTATACTTTTGATCACATAGTGTATCTGTAACTGCGATGTCTGCACTCTAACCATCAACTACCAACTAAGATAAACCCTTCAGCATCATCCAAGATCTGAAGATGATTAGATTAGATTAATACTAGTTCCATGGACCATGAATACGATATTTCGTAATGATGTGGAACGAGTCGAATTTTCCAATACATGACATAATTAGGTTAATTTAACAACATACTTAAGTTAATATAACAACTTTATTTTTTTGTGTTTTTTTTGTTTTTCTTTATTTTTTATTTTTTTAAATATTTTTGTTTTAGTTTTTTTTCTTTTTTTTTCTTAATTTATATCTAAAAATTCCTCTATGGAGTAGAAGGAGTTGTCATTCAGAAATTCTTTTAATTTCTTCTTAAATACTTGTTGGTTATCTGTCAGACTTTTGATACTATTTGGTAAGTGACCAAAGACCTTAGTGCCAGTATAATTCACCCCTTTCTGTGCCAAAGTTAGATTTAATCTTGAATAGTGAAGATCGTCCTTTCTCCTAGTATTGTAGTTATGCACACTGCTATTACTTTTGAATTGGGTTTGGTTGTTAATAACAAATTTCATAAGAGAGTATATATACTGAGAAGCTACTGTGAATATCCCTAGATCCTTAAATAAATGTCTGCAGGATGATCTTGGGTGGACTCCAGCTATTATTCTGATTACACGCTTTTGTGCAATAAATACTTTATTCCTCAGTGATGAATTACCCCAAAATATGATGCCATATGAAAGCAATGAGTGAAAATAGGCGTAGTAAGCTAATTTACTAAGATGTTTATCACCAAAATGTGCAATGACCCTTATTGCATAAGTAGCTGAACTCAAACGTTTCAGCAGATCATCAATGTGTTTCTTCCAATTTAATCTCTCATCAGTGGACATACCTAAAAATCTGGAATATTCTACCTTAGCTATATGCTTCTGATTAAGGTCTATATTTATTAATGGCGTCATACCATTCACTGTCCGGAACTGTATGTACTGTGTCTTATCAAAATTCAGTGAGAGTCCGTTTACAAGGAACCA
Source organism: Schistocerca piceifrons (assembly GCF_021461385.2). Lineage (NCBI taxonomy): Eukaryota > Metazoa > Arthropoda > Insecta > Orthoptera > Acrididae > Schistocerca > Schistocerca piceifrons. Next base: position 141,132,836 of record NC_060138.1, on the reverse strand, counting down.
CTTAGTAATTTTCTGAAAGACAGTATTGACAATTTCATCAGTTAATTCTTGTTTCTCAGGTGTGATTACTATACTTGTATCATCAGCAAAGAGAACTAACTTTGCCTCTTCATGAATATAGAATGGCAACTCATTAATATATAATAAGAACAACAAAGGACCCAAGACTGACCCTTGTGGAACCCCATTCTTGATAGTTCCCCAGTTTGAGGAATGTGCTGATCTTTGCATGTTACGAGAACTACTTATTTCAACTTTCTGCACTCTTCCAGTTAGGTACGAATTAAACCATTTGTGCACTATCCCACTCATGCCACAATACTTGAGCTTGTCTAGCAGAATTTCATGATTTACACAATCAAAAGCCTTTGAGAGATCACAAAAAATCCCAATGGGTGGTGTTCAGTTATTCAGATCATTCAAAATTTGACTGGTGAAAGCATATATGGCATTTTCTGTTGAAAAACCTTTCTGGAAACCAAACTGCCATTTTGTTAGTACTTCATTTTTACAGATATGTGAAGCTACTCTTGAATACATTACTTTCTCAAAAATTTTGGATAAAGCTGTTAGAAGGGAGATTGGACGGTAATTGTTGACATCAGATCTATCCCCCTTTTTATGCAAAGGTATAACAATAGCATATTTCAGTCTATCAGGGAAAATGCCCTGTTCCAGAGAGCTATTACACAGGTGGCTGAGAATCTTACTTATCTGTTGAGAAGAAGCTTTTAGTATTTTGCTGGAAATGCCACCAATTCCATGTGAGTTTTTGCTTTTAAGCAAGTTTATTATTTTCCTAATTTCAGAGGGAGAAGTGGGTGAGATTTCAATTGTATCAAATTGCATAGGTATGGCCTCTTCCATTAACAGCCTAGCATCTTCTAATGAACACCTGGATCCTACTATATCCACAACATTTAGAAAATGATTATTAAAAATATTTTCAACTTCTGACTTTTTGTTCGTAAAATTTTCATTCAATTTGATGGAAATACTGTCTTCCTCTGCTCTTGGTTGACCTGTTTTTCTTTTAATAATATTCCAAATTGTTTTAATTTTATTATCAGAGTTGCTGATTTCAGACATGATACACATACTCCTGGATTTTTTAATAACTTTTCTTAATATAACACAGTAGTTTTTATAATTTTTGATAGTTTCTGGGTCACTACTCTTTCTTGCTGTCAGATACATTTCCCTTTTCCGGTTACACTGAAGCGCCGAAACAGAAAAATAAAATCGTTTCATGGTCTTACACTGTTTATACGTGTTAAGTGAATTTCGTAGTGTTAGAAACTGCAACCGTATGTTTTCTTTCATTTGCAGGGCTTCACGAAGGAGTTCTCGAGCCTGACCGCGCTGATCACGCACCACTCTGTGATGCCGGAGCTTCTGCCCGTTCCGCTGTCGCTCAGCCGCTACAACCCCAGCTTCCCCAAGTCTGACTCCAAGGACAGCGATTCGGACCCTGACTACAACACGCTCGCCGATTTCCGCAAGATGATGGCCGACCTGAACGTCTGAAAGGGTAGTCAATTGGCAGATGTCGCTTCTTCCGAGCGATGGAGAGTGGTGCTGAGTGTCAAAAACTCTGATGTCTGCGGGGACACACTGCAGCGGATGGTCAAATAACAAAAACGTCTGCTCTCCACTCTTACACACATCTTTATTCTCGTGGAAAGGAAGCCTTTGTACCAATTTTCAATTATACTGAAGCAAGATGGTAATATATATTTTGATAAATACTTATCTTGATCACCATACAGTAATAAATAAGGTAATAACATGTTGCCTGGAAATTAATTGTGCCTAACTACAGAAATTTGGGACAGATATGTTTTCCACAAACATGAAAAATTATTTCAGCTTAAAAGTTTTTTGCATGCTCCTAACAGGAAGACAAAATAATGTGAAGCTTTCTCCAAGAGCGGTATGTTTCCTTCATCAGTAACAGGTAGTTATATCTGTGCTTTCCATATATCAGATATGAGTGGTGCACTGAATGTGTGACTCGTCGAATTTTTTGCTTGAATTCTAATTTTTGTCAAGGGGAAGCGATTTTTTTCACTCATCTGATCCCTTAGTTGTTTTGGTAACTAAAATGTGGAATTATCATCAGTGAATATGAACATCTTTAGTCTGATGGTCACTCTCACAGCCTGTAAAACTCACTGCTGCATAACCTCTGTCCATTATTCCTTGTATATAAGGCAACCAATGCACCATATGATGCAGTTAACTCTGTGTTTTTTGCAAAGAAAATTATTGTCCCCATTATCTGTATGGAGTTTAAGATGATCAGATGATGAGGAATTCTGCTTGCTCATTACAATTCTTTGAACATATTTGTCACCTCATGAAAGTTTTGTATCAAAGCTTTTTGTTATGAGTACCAAATGCCACTATTCACCAGTGCCTGCTGGCAGTACCTTAAGAACTCATGCTGCACCTAAAAGGCACTACTAAGGACAATGCTACTTATATCCATTTGAGTGGACTGTAGGACATGTTTATGGAATATGTCTGTGGCAGTTTTTCGCAATCTAATCCATTTGACTTTGTGGAATGTACCTTAGTATGTCAATCTCTGCTGCTTTGAGACAGTGTGATGATGAACTAGTCTATCTATAGTCGTGTGCAGAATGCTATGTCAAACATGGTGTTTGATAGTGATTTTTATGGTGTGTAAAAGAGTACATGTCCAAACATGTACTGCCATGTATACTAAGTGCGCCTCAATAAAAGTGTGCATTTATTTAGAGTTCTCCTGAAGAAAAATGCATATGGAATAATATTTGGAACTGGAACAGTTTCCAAGATCATGGCTGAAGATTATAATCTTATAGTAAACATGTTACACTTAATTAAACATGCATCTTGCTCACAGTTTCAACACGTGTATAAGATACACTTCACAGTGTGCTGTGTCAACATCTGAACAGTTGTATCTTGTAGAAAAATCAAACAATCATTTTGGCTTAGTCTTATCAAGACCATAAGTTTCACAAATGCTATTTGAAGAAAGAAAAACTACTTTCTTGTGTTAAATGAATGTTGCTTTTTTTCCATGTACATCACATGAACTAGTCCATGCCTGATTTTTGTTTCTTCTTACTGAAAAAAATTGCTAATTGAAGAGCAAGCTTCATGTTCTCCATTTCCTGAACAGGTTTTGTACCTTGGTTAGTTTCCAGGCTACAAAAAAGTTCTTCAGTAAACATTGGAGTCAACTTTGGATAGTTGATAAGAAGATGAGAACCAAAGAAAACATGAAGCTAACCATACACAACTGATAAAAATACTTACAAAATTCCTATATATTTTTGGAATTAGTATTTTCATGATCATGTTATATATGGTGGGAGAAACAAAAGTTAATGGCAACATAGATGTTAAATCTGTGATGTAAAGTGATATTATGTATTCATGAGTGAACTAATGTACTGTATTTTATTTATATTTCAGAGCTTATAATTCATCAAAAGTGTTGACACTAATGTTCAGGGTTGTGTAAAAATAAACAGATTTAACATTAAACTAAATCTGTAGTTAAAGCAATTATTACCATATTCCAGAATTTTTCTATTTAAGTACTGACTGAGGAGGAATGCCACAAAATGTTCTTTCTCTGTTAACACTGGTTCATAGAGTCATAATAAACTGTTATAAATTAAACTAGTACTGGATGGAAAAAATTGAAATACTGATTTCCAAATACAGAATCTTGACTTTATCACTGAATAGATATATGAAACCCAGGTTATTAAAGCTTCCTATGTCGACAGAATATAATAGATGCATATGGAACTTACAAATTAAACAAGGAATTTCACGTAAGTCAGGAATTACTACAGAGCTACAGCACAAAGATCAACGATTTATGTAATTTATTGAAACTATACATGTTATCAATAATGGAGTGTTGAGTGTAACTAAAACATCAAGAAAAACACATTATCTACACAGAAATTCTATGTAAGAGTTTGGATTACAGCACAGTATGCTGACATTAAAATTTTGTTTCATAGCATCAATAATAGTATTACTATAATGGTACATTACTTGCAATTTCAAGGCAGGAGTATACAATTGTAAAACAAATGAATCCAGTGAATCCTGTGATATGGTGGCCATATTTAAAGACCTTTTTGCCATTAAAACAAACATTTTATCACATCACACTCATCTGATTGTTCATTTTTTTATATTCCTGTGGCTAAGTGTGTTTCATGCATAGGGAAAGAGCATGGTTTGGAAAATATTGTAGTCCATCAATTAAAAAATTCATATGTAGCTGTTTCGTAAGTATCTTATCAGGTGGGTGACAATTTTTATGTTGTTTGGTTGCAGAGAGGACGTAATTACCAAATTCATGAATTTCTTGTCCTATATAATGTCAGGCATTCAAATTTCACATACAGCAGGGAAGGAAATTTGTTTCCTTATAATTATGGAATGTGAAAATTTGTAAATGTGAGAGTGCTATTTACAGCATATAATGCACAGATAATTAGATATATTTAAAAATATTAAAAATGGAATACCATCTGTAATAAACAAAGTCGAACTGAATCATTAAAATAACATGGTCTATAAACTGTGCAAGAATTAATGTCAGTCAACCACATCAATAATCACAATAAAGAATAATATCATTTATTTCCATTTATAAGTTAATTATAGGGGCACAACACTAAAATAAAAAGAAAATAAGAAACAAATCATGCAGGAAATGGAACAGTTTTCACATTTTGTGCGAGCCATAATATTTTGAACAGAAATAAAATAAGACTGAAAACAAAGCAATATGTTTCTGTTCTATAAAACATTAATGAGTCATTTTTGAAAAATCATTGTCAAAAGAAACGTCATGTTGGAGTAAGTACTGGTGATACATTACTGAAATTATTCTGTTGCATTTTACAGATTCAGTTACCTCGTTCACCAGATATCCTGTGGCTTTGCTATTCACTCCATCCAGGAGTTGCTAGTAATTAGTATTTTGATAAAGGTAGAAGATCGTCAACAACAAATTCTCTGCGTGCTGTGAGATGTTGTAATTTCAGTTCAGCACATTATTGGAGCCTATACCACAAGCCAACAGCATTGAGAAAACTTTTTGTAATTGGTGGTGTGCAGTTAGTCTTGGGTTATTCAGCCATCTGCTAAAATACTGACCTCATTAGTAAATCCATAGAAGGACTCACTGCTCAATGGCTGTTGGGATTTTTCATGCACTTATAATGTTCTGAGACTAGTGAGTGGATAAATGCTAGTTTTTATTGATCGCATAGCCAAATTTTTGCCATGTGGGTGCCACTCTTCCTTGTGATGGTGCTTTAAGAAAGCAAAGCAGGTGGTTATTTTTTCCTTTCAGTTCTGTTGTTGCTCAGTTACATGTGCATTTAGTGTGCTATGGGTGGCTCAGTTTATTGTTTCCATCACACTAACATCCCACCTTTACAACCAAATCATTGACTGAACTGATTATGTGTGGATAATTATTAATCTGTATTATTTGTATTTGTATGGCCAAATGATATTAACAGTAGTACATTTTGTATAATATCTTATTGTTATGATTCAGTTCATCTTGGAACTTATAAGCTGTATACAAATATTTATATTCAACTACTCTCATGTCTTTTATAAAGCTGGGAACTCTCGTACTAATTCTTGTTTCCCACTTGTATACAAATGATGTCTGAATCCTGTTGACTTTTTATGTTAAACAATTTACAAAACTTCTGCAGGTTGCATCCATAAGACTTTTCATTATCTACAGCATATTACAACGGATATTTTTCTAGAAATCTCTTAAGATTAAACAACACCAAAATACTGAACACAGGTTATGTATCAGAAATGGTAATCACAGGATACAGAAACAAACTGATGTAAACGAAAAAGAAAACCCTTCACTTGAATAATGAATTACCTGTTATAAACTTTGTTACACTTAACCTCTCAAATGTAACACAATGAAATTATTAAGAACATCAAAGATCATCTTAGAAATTTTAATTTCACAAGAGATTAAATAATTTGACATGAAGGTTTTGGCAATAAATACTGTGCATTAAGCACTCCAAATCAAAATAGAAACACTGTACACATCCAACATATTTCAGTTACCTGGGACGGAGTGGTTATTTACTGATATATGGTTACACATTGTCATAAATTACAGGGTCTTTCACGTACGGAGGATCACCTTTCAAAATTCACTATCTATGGAAATGTAGTACAACACCTTTCCCTTCTCTCTAGTACAGCTACATCTACGTTGATACTCTCCAAATCACCATGCTTGGCAGAGAGTAACTTTTACAGAACTCCATCTCATAAAGCAACAAGGTTATCTTGTTGAGGTAGCAACCATTAACTTAAAGATGTTTCCTAAAGGCCTACAATCTGTTTGCAGCTTTTATTGCATATTGTTTTCTATTCCAACTACTGGATTATTCTTAGCTTTGCAATTTTGATGCCTAGACTGGTTCATGGCAGCACAACATCTGCACTTAAAGGTATTAGAATATTCAATTTTATTTTTGTGTATGAAAACTGATTTGTTATTTTTACAATACTTAAATATATTTGAATTTTCGAATGAGGTCTTCCTTTCTCAGACAGCCAGTATTTACTGCATACAGTCTTGGACGAGAAAGCCAATGTGATCTGTCACACCCTTTTTTAAATACCCAGATAACATTATATTTGAACCCCCTATTAACCGTTAGATAAGAGCTTCCCATTTCATTAGAGGACTGTGCAGAGAGGGTTAAGGAAATGTGAGGTGTGCATACGTTTAACTAGACCAAGGAATGTGGAAGGTATTGTTAGACAATTTGGGATGTGCAAGGTATTCTTTGATCACTGACATAGGGTGGACCATTAACATTATTTTGAATTTGGAAAGGTGTGTAATTACTGTGAGATTTTGAGAAAGATTCTTAAAAAGCCTCTGTGACACAGAAAATAATTTCGAGAAGGTGGCTCTGTTACGTAGTGCTACAAAGAGGACTATGTTGAGGGTATGTATTTCTGCCATGGTGTTCAGGTAAACTGTTAGATGTGAAGACGAAAAAAGAGTACAGAGATGAGTAGACACAGGAAATGGAGAATATGTCAGTCTCTATACAAATCTGCAAACAGTAATGATAGATATTTACAAACAGAAAAAAAAACAAAGAACACAAACATATCACAGAAAAATTTTCGTCGTGAGTTTCATCCAGCATTAGCTCTTGCGTGATAATCCTTGAACAATAGAATCAACATAATCAGGAATTTTGAACACTAGTGACTCTATGAGTTTGTCTTTAAGTCCAAGATGATATAGATTTTCATGTTTTAACTACTGAAACAGTGCTAATACAGGCACTGAAGTCACAGATTTTGTAGTGATTGGTTTTTTAAATATCATATTTCAGTATAACCATCATTAGATAATCACAGTGTATTTAAATACCTCATTAAACAAATGAGTCATCACAGTATCTGTAACTCCTGTACATTTCTTGCAATGTCCATATTAGCACTTGTCTAATGTAGGGTGCCTAGGAAGCTGTTTTCTCGAATAGCTAGGCAACAATTCTAGGAAATCTTATTAATGGAGTTTATTACAGTAAATCAAACTGACAGTACTTGCAGTATTTACAAAGATGGGTCGCAAAAAATGATGACATGCAAATAATCAATATCCTTTGATTTATATGATTTCCATGCAAGCAAATAGTATAATTCACAAGTTGCGACTAAAAAGTTAGTATGACGGCTCATCTTCTCATGAGGCCACGGCTAGCTTACATTCTCTTTGTGTAGGGGCCACTCCTCTCATGGTGCAGTCCTAGCCAGCGTACTATTGTCTGATGTCCTCTCTCCTCCTTCTCGGCTGTTACATTCCAGACCGATGTGCTGGCACTTGATGTTACACTGGGACAGTTTCCATGATTAAAATATTCAGAATGAGGACATACCTCTTACATAACTTTATATCACAGTTAACTTTTTCATATACCTGTGGTGCATTGAGTGGTACTAACATCTTTTTGACTACAGTTGTATGTTCAGTCCCATCTAAGTGATACTCCAGTATTTTCTTCAAGTCTACTGGTTAAGAATAAAATTTTATCTATGTACCATTTATAGTTAGGAGAGAAAATGGCTCTGTGAACTGATTGGTGAGACCTATTTTGTAAACAACTAAAATGTTTTTCATTCTTAGTTAATCAAGCTACAAACCCATATTATATGCCCTCTGACATAAGGCATTTTATTCACTACGAAGTTCCATAAAGTTACAAATTTAAGTAGAGGACTTCTGTATTGACTATACATATTATTTCTTTAAAAGGAAACACTGTATTCATTACATTCTCTTGTTTTATTATTTTATGAAAAAAACTACTTCTTTCTGAGATGACTTAACAGTCCTTTATTAACTTCATAATATCTTAAACTCATTATTTCTGTTTTAGGTTAAGTGCTTACTGCTATGACTTCTCCTACTACAGTAGTCTGTATTTTGCCAACTTCACACTGTTGATACCAACATAGTATGTTTCACTTTCATAAATACACAATTCTTTTGCAGTATTCACACAATTAATCCTTCTTTCTCTTCACTAACCAGAATGAGTTCTGATATTAAATTATATATGAAATTATCAGGTATATGATTTTCTTCAGCCCTGTATGTACAATATTTCTGAACTGGGGCAACAATTTGATATTGCCCTCCCCCCCACCCCTCCCACTCCTGCATTTCAAATAGGATGCAAAAAAATTAAAAATTCTATTTTTCAAAAATATGTTCATTTTGCACTTCTGAAGAGTGTGATGTATTCACATATATGTTCAAAGAAATGTAAGAGATGTTATTTGTGTGTAAACATGGCAAAGTACAGTGCCACACCTCTACTCACAACATTCTTCTGTCACATTTTGCTCTGTGGAATTCAAACTTGTATATGTTATAATGGAAGCTGTCAAACCTATAGTCAAGGACAGTGGAAATTAAAATGTCCTGTGGTGCCTCAGCTTGACATCCTACCCCACTAAAAAGAGCACACAATTAATAGTGGGTGGAATTATTTGTGACCAGGAGAATGAGAACTGTTCAGAAAATCTGCACTCTTTATTGCCTATTAGCTAACAGCTTTCTCTTTTTATGATATTAAATTAAATAAAGGAAACGTGAAACCAGTAAAGGCAAAAACAATCAAGGCAGTGCTCATTTAATCAATCTTTAGATCTCAGCTTTTTTCTCTCTAATCTTGCTACAGCTTTATGTGGCATGCTTTCCTTTCTGAGAAAGATTCTATTATCTCATCAAAGTACATCAAACATTTTGCTACATAAAAAATCTAAATATCATTGTCCAATGCTGAAACAGCTGTTAATATGTATAGTACCTAAGGGTGATGTGATTTTTCGATTTGATTACAGCTATTTTGTCACTTTCTGCTAGATAGTATGAAATAGGCCTTTCTAATATTGCAGCAAGACTATTTTGGCCTAAATGGCAAGTTTTTATCTAGCCCATGTACATAAATAACATAACAGAATATATTCATGAAGTACCAATATCAATCTGGCCTCTGTACAAGCAAGAAGTGTTATGCTAGGAAATTGTTCCTCATTTGTTATTTAAATATGGAATCATCTTATTTTTCCATATACTTTGTGTTATGTCCCCATTTTTTCTCCTTGCTCATTCTAACAAATAATCTTGTCATCACTAATTCTTTAACTATTCCTGCCATTGTCAAAACTTATTAACCAGTTAAATTCATTAATCCAGCCAGAATCACCATTTTACTTATCCCACTTTTATTTTCTGGCTAGGCATTATTATGTGTTCATACAACATGTTTTCTGTGTTATTCCGAGAACAGAACTTAGGTAGCTGCTACCTGGGGACTGTTCAACTGGCCCTTACTAGTGTAGTGTCATGGCACAAATTTTCTGTCAAAATTTCATCTGTTATTCTTGTTAGTCTTTTATTTCCACTCTCGTAGTCTGAATGTATGATTTTTGCTAATAATTATGACAACTCTTATGATTTACATACCCAATCAACCACATAAAAAACCTATTGGTATTCACCCATTCAGATTTATTCAGCTTAGCTCGTATAGCTCCATCCCCGTTTGTCTGTGGGAAAGTTCTTTATTTCTTGATGCGAAAGGGGATTCTCCTGGTAGAAACACCACATACACTATGCACACTTTAAAAATCAGATTATGATTCATTTTGAAATCAATGTAAAATGTATTCAAAAATGTTGAAAATCCAACAGGGATGTGTTTGAAAATCATATGAATAATAGATAGACCAATGTGCACCTGATCCTAGGCACTTTGTGAAACAAACCTTTTCTTCAAGAATAAGAATTTGGTGCTCCCTGATATTGCCACCCAGGGCAGACACCTCTGTTAGGTCCCCCTCCACTCCAGATCCCTTCTACATCTGTCTCTGCCACTGTTCTTATGATCTGCCTCAGTGCCCCACGTTTAAAGTATCTCTTCTTAACAGTAACCTTCAGTTATTGCTGATGCTGAATAAGAAACAGTATACAAGAAACAACTGGTGCCAGTTATATCCCTAAAGCTACATGGTTTTGTAGTGCTTCTTGTAACAGATACTGAATTCTAAAGATTTCAGTTATGGTAGTTGTACCTCTCCAGAATCATATACTGCTTACCTTTAGGTTTTTAATCCTTTTTTTGATTAACTGCAGCACATCAGTTAGAAATTGGTACCCTGGCATCTATGTGCAAGCTCATAATCATCAAACTTTAATTTATTGGAGCAGTACCAAAGCTTTTATAATGGGATCACACTACAGAAAGATGCTTGTAATATCCAGTTTGAATATCAGTTACCCTGCAAACTGCTTGTCAACCCCATAATATTTACAACTGTGGAACTGTACACATTTAAACAGATGTAAAATAATGTACAGTGTACAATAATTTACAATACAGAGTAAAATTAAATGGCCATCATCAAAGCCAACCAATATACAATCAGAGTATGTGGAAAGAATATAGCAATAGTCAGCAAATCTGCAAATGTTCTGTAAATTTTGTAGTAGGAACTACAGTCAAATCATTCTGAGGTTTATAAGTAGTAATATATTCTTTCTATATCCCTTCCACTAATACAGGACAAAACCTAAGTGTGGGCTTCAGCAGAAAAAAAACTATATTTAATGGTACACTTTTCAGAATACAAAGACATACTATAGGTTTTTGGTGTCTCATTTGATACACTAAAAGTTTTACATTTATAGTAAAAATGAGTAACTTTGTGACACTTTTAAGCAGTTTTAATGTAAACTTATAAAAATATGAACTGCAACATTTAATTTCCATGTTTACAGAATTCTGTAAACTGTATCCCTGAATTTTGACAGCAATAAAGTTTTTATGTGGAAGGAAATGTTTGTGATTTGGAATTAACTGTGAGAAAGCTGCCTCCAGCTGAGGACAACATTGTATGAAAAGTAGAGTTTAATGTGCTGACTTACTGTTTCCTAGTGACACACAGTTCTAACTTTGTTAGAAATCTACCTTTTTCTATAAATTTTGTTTTATCCATAAGCCAAAAAATATCTTTTGCTATTTTTCCTAATTTTGTAAATTTATTTTTAAAATTTTCTTAAAAATCACACCATTTTAGGCCAACCTATGTGGAAAGAAAATAAGAATGAAAAAAAAAACCAAGTAGGATTAAGCAGTCTGATTAAACAACATTGTGACACATATTTACATATCTGTTCAGTGGAACTGTGTGAAAGAAAACATTTAGCACACTATTATTTAAATAAAGTAATTATATCAAATTCGTACATGCTTGGTTACAAGTTCAATGGTATCAGAAAAAACAAAGTCATGATATTAGTACAATATTCTGAGCAGATGTTCTCAAAATTTGGAAAAAAATTCTGTTGTGGAAGAAACTTGGTCTATTTATTAAACCATTCACAAATTCCTGTATTTTCATTATGAAGACTTCATATGCTGCCACAAAGTTATTGCTATCAGCTATGGATATAACCCTTTTCACTTTTCAGTAGCTCAAGAAAATTTCACTAAAATTTAAATTTCATGTAGAGTGGTCTGCACATATAACTTATTTATATCAATTTACCTTCAGCTCTTCAAGGTCAACAGCAATAAAAGTAAGTTTCCAGGAAATTCGCAAACATTTTTTGCACCTATAAACAAACCAACCTTCTCTGCAACCAATTCAAGGATAATGCACATACTTACAGCATCCAATACTAATGGTAGTACAATCTGAAAAACACTGCTGCAGAACAATCTTTGCAATGTTGATTACAGTATTTAAGAATAAAAAGCTAGAACATGCTTTTCTCACAAAGTAGTACCCCAGAGGCAAAGATGCCCATTTATATGGTATTTGCTACTAATGAATGGACTAATTAATAATTTTGGTTATCAGCAAGGTGATAGATCAGTAGGATCAATATTATTGCATGAGTTTGAATTATTCTCTGGCAAAAGAAATTATCTGCTATGCTCCTAATAGCGTCTTAATGAATGTGAAATGTAATTGAATGTAGTGAAAATTCTACTCCTTTCAAAGTGTTATGAGGAAACAAGTATCTTAAATTTTTGGTGAGCTCTTTTTTTTTCATTCCCATGAGTCACCTCCCAGATTTTAGCACATGTTAATTCATGCAGTTCACCTGGTCACTGTAGTCCCAGCAGAAAAAATTATCAGTATGCTAATGGAATGCAGCACTGGAGGAGTACTCAGTATTAGCATACTCATCACTGAAGCACTCTAAATTATTGGCTACAATTATTTCTGAGGTCTGGGTCAAGATAGTGAAAGTTACAATTACATCTGGTTTTTACTGTTCTGTATGAAGATTTGTTTCCTTCAGTGGTTTGATCTAGTATGAAATGTACAAGGGAAGAATTTGACTTCAAGTTATAATTCCCTTTCAAAGAAACACAGAGAATCCAATGGGTACATTTGTCCTCATTGTAAGTAAGAATGTTTGTTTCTATCTGGAGTGGGTTTTCACTTTCTGTTGTCTAGTCTAGCTGGATTTGTCTTTCCTGCAGGGGTCCTCTTTTGTGCTTATAAGTTATAACTCCTTGGATGCCAAATGTAAATAATTATGTTCAATGTTCTGTACATTCTGATGCCTTTGTGGATTATATGTTCAGTTGGTTTATGGTTCTTTGAATTGCACCTACTTTGGTAAACAGTTTTTTGGTATGGCTTATCATTTTTATTTGTCAAATACATTTTTTCATATTCTGGCACAAAGGCCTTTGGTTCTGGTCCACCTCATCTCATGGCCACAGAGTTACTTTGAAGTGACTGGAGCCTCTTGGTGTGAGTGGAACACATTTTTCCCCAGAAGTTACTCCATATATAGCCATGTGCTTTTCAGAGCTTAATTTTTGTTCAGAGCTTACATACTTGCTCGTGAATGTGGTATCGAATTTTTTATGGTGATTTTAATCTTAGAAAGGTGCTGAGAATGTTGCTAGTTCATTTAAATTGCATATGAAGGTATTAGAGTCTACAGATCCATATCACATATTGTCTTGGTATTGGAAGCTGTGTGTGAACTACCCTTTATTTTCTTGGGAATAGTGTGGCTACTGGTTAGGTTGGATTTAGTGTCATTTTATTTTATTCTATTTTTCCTAGTGTTTTATTGCAAATTAGAGCACGTAATTTTGTGTCTTGTTGAAAGCTGTCTAAGACCAACTGAGAAGGGCAACTTTACATTTTTGAATATTTGTTGTGGGAGCTACGTGAACTAGAAACATTACATTGTAGTATATAACATTGATCGAGTCTACCTGTGGGTTCAGTGACCAAATTAGTTGTGAAGGCTAAGAAAGCAGTGTAACAGCTATGTGTAGCATACCATAGTTATTTTTGACTGTGAGTGCTAATATTTACACTGTGCAACACTAGTTAATATTTGCTGCTGTGTGATTTGGGATAGTGAGATGTGGTGGAGTTGAGTAGATTATGTGATATGGTAGAGATAACTGCAAAAACCATTGTTGTAGCTCATCCATCTTCAGTTTCTGTGAATTTATGAAATGGAGTTGTAATTAATAGCCAGAAGGAGAAGCAGATGTAAAGAGAAATATACACCAAACACTGTAGTGCAGGAAAATATATTCACAATGAGTTCAAACTATAGGATATGTTTTGTAAACATGATACTGAATAACACGTAAAGCTTATATGTTCAGAGTTCTGATTTTTTCTATACGAGTATAGAAGTGAATTGGGTACAAGAATACAAACCTGCAAACCTTACATGGTCAAACTTTTTTTAAATTATCGTTCAATGAAAAGAAAGTAATATACACTTTACTTTGAGAAATCTGGTCCTATGTATCCAGTCAACATGGGAAAACTAATATTGTACTGAAATATTCACTGCATAATTAATGAATGACTGAATACTTCAGGTTTTAGCTGAAGAGACTCTGATGCTGTGGGCGAGAATTGCTGTGCAGAATATGCGGACGAGTGTACAGATCTCTGACAATTTAAAGCAAGAACGTTTTTCTCTACAGATTTATTACTTATTTTCATTGGAAAAGTATCAGATAAAAAATCAACAATATTTACAGAAAGTACTTTAACCATTTTATCATAAGATGTTGAAAGCCTAATATAGGCAGTTTTCAGAGGTTCTTTCTCTTCTGCAACAACTGGCAAATGACAGCTAAACTCAAATGCAAAGTTTAAACTCAGTCACGGATTCATTTGTGCTTTTCTCACATTATTTTCCCCATTTGGTGCAGGTATTTAAAGCACAACATATTAAGAGCAAAAGACAATTAAATGCCTTTATTAACTTTTCTCATTTCATATTACCAAAAATATAATAAAAGGTATGTAGAGACAGTACTATTTTCATGCTATGTAACTGATGAGTCTGCTGCTAGCTTTACTAATTGGAGTGTATAATTGGTACAAAAATGCTGATGAAAAGACAGGAAGGCAGCAGTGCAAGTCGCTTAGGAATGAAGCACATATGATGTGCGGGTGTGCTAAGAAGGAATGACTGCAGGAAAAAATGTGAATAATGAGAAGTTATGGTCATCATAAGGACAGTTTCAGATTTTAGAAAAGTCAGTACAACCGTTAGTGAAATTAAAAGGAGGAGTATGAACATTAATAATGCGGGAGTAATTGTGCTGTTAAGCTTAAGAGAGAGGGCAGATAGATGGCAAGACTACATCGCAGGTCTGTATGAGAAGGAGGCATCGCACACTGAGCTGATTAAAGGAGAAATTGAATTCGGTATGGAAGAGATCCACTATTAGTCATTAGTCAGTGTCTGAAAGAGCTTTAGAAGACTTGTCAACAAATAAGCTGGAAGGCATAGGTAACTATGGGGCACTGCCCACCCGTCTATTATAGGCTGCCTAAATGATGCTGCGTTCTCGGATAGCTTTTCAACAATTCAAGCAAATTTCAATAAAGAAAATTGACAATACTTAACTTTGGATTTATAATGAATTGTCACAAATGATGGGAGACATGTAAATAAGTCAGTGTCCTTCACTATATACAATGTCCATGTAAGCAATGGATATGGATCACTAATAACTGATCTGCTCGTGTCGATCTACTACTGTGCAGCCGAGGCTGGCAGGAGCAGTTTTTATATTCTCTTCTTGCAGAGGCCGGTCCTGTCGAGGTGCGGTCCCAGTCAGTGAGCTATTGGCTGACGTCGTCTCACAGCCATCTCTGCTCTCGCGTTCTTCATCTTCGTGGCGGCTCCTGTGGTCACGCTGAACAATAAAATTCCTGTGGAGTTTCTAATATCATTGCGGGAAAGTACCAAACAATGGAGTATTCGTTCTGGTGTGTGGCTTCCATGACACTGGAGACATTGCACTAGACTTTCGGAAAAAAAGCATCCAAACAAAGGCAGGATCGTAGATAAATGCGAGAGTTATTACAGAAACAGCCTAACACCTCATGCATCGAAGTTACTGACAAGAATCGTGTACAGAAGAACGGAAAACAAAATCGAAGAAAACAAAATCGAAGAACTCCTAGGTGACTGTCAGTTTCGATTTAGGATAGATAAAAGCACCAAAGAGGAACTTCCGAAGTTGCGGTTGATCTGGATGCAAAGTTTGAGGAAAATAAAGATATATTCATAGGATTTGTCGAGCTAAAACAAGCGCTGGACACTGCAAAGTGGTGCAAAATGTGCGGAATTCTGACAGAAGTAGGAGTGATTTAAAGGGAATATTGTTACTATACTATACGAATAAAAATGAAGTAGGCACAATGAGAATGAAAAATTAGGAAAGAAAAATCTCCGATCAAAAATCGTGCAAGGCATTTGTGCTGTCGTTCTCCCCTAGTGTTTGTTCAAACTGTACATCGAAGGAGCAATGACATAAATAAGACACATGTTCTAGAATGGGATTAAAATTAAGTGTTAAAGAATATTGATGAGAAGATTCGCTGATGACTTTGCTATCCCTAGTGGAAGCTCGGAACAAATACAGGACATAGTCAATGGAAAGAAGAGTCTACTAAATACAGTGTATGGATTAAGAGTAAACCGAGGAAAGACAAATGTAATGAAGAGTAGCAGAAATGAGATTATCAAAAAAATTAACATCGAAATTGTAGACCGCGAGGTGATCGATGATGGAATTCTGCTAGCGTTTAAGCAAAATAGCACATGACAAACTAAGCAAGGAGTACACAAAGAACAGACTCGATCAGGCAAAGAGGGTATTCCTGGCTTCAAGAAATTTATTAGTATCAAACACTGGTCTTAATTTGAAGAAGAAATTTCTGAGAAGTTATGTCTGAAGCACAGAATTTTACGGAAATGCGTTTGGGGCGGTGTGAATATCCGAAAAGAAAAGAATCGAAACGTATGAGGTATGGTGATGTAGATGTTGACAGTTACATGGACTGATAAAACAGAAACTGAGGAGGTTCTCCGTACAATAAGCGAGTAAAGGAACATATGTAAAACACTGTCTTTCAAGTGTACTAGAGGAAGCTGTAGAGACTAAAACTGTAAGGGAAGAGAGAAACTGGAATGTATTCAAGAGATGATTCGGGTGTTGCGTGTAGCTGCTACTGTGAAGAATTTGGCTCGGGAGAAGAAGTCAGACAACGGATCACGCAAAAGAAAAAACGAAAAAGCTGGTTGGTCACTTTCGTAAAGCGATTGATACTCGGTTGTTCTACTATTGTTGAGTGGGTGGTAAAGTTAAGTACGTCATTTAACTAGTTGTTCGAGCACTGACGTTCTAAGGGACTCTCGTAGTGTATGTAATGTTTCCAGTGGCGTCATATAGAAGACACTTTTATTTATTGCTGACGCAAAAACGCCATTGATGTTTGCGGGCCAGTACGAGTGGGGGTCGCCACAACACTCCTGTGACACTCTCCTCTTCACATGGTACAGTACCACACACACAGTCCCCGGCAAACTGACGCTTTAGGCGCTAGCAGCGTGGGAAAAAAAACTTCAGAGACGCTCTTATTCACGGCACAGAATCTGGCTCTAAAGCAACCCGCTTGATGATTTACATTCAGAACAGTACTCTAACTCACGACAAATAAATAGATAAAAATCTAACTGTGATCGTACCAGTTAAACATGAAGAGATGATTCATTGCTATACACCTCCAAATAAAAAAAAAAGTTTGGCATCCAAAAGGCGAGGAGTGTCGGTGGTGAATCTCCGTGAATTGTGCCTGGTATGTAACGATATTTCAGTAAGAAAGTGGTGGGGTACTGCGACCACCAAATAAAATACACTAGAACAGAAATTTATTATCAGAACAATTAAACTCTTTACAGTGAGAGAATACACAAATAAATGCAATCCTTTAAACGCATTTGAATTATATCTTACGATATTTTCTGCCACTGTGACTATGAATGAGTTTATATGTTGTTAAGTTTTAAAATTTAATTGATGATTTGTTTCTGAAGTCTGAACAGAAGATCCAGTCGAGGTATAAAAGTTAGTCGGCGATCGGAGGGCCGCCGGTATATGCTGCGCAGGCCCAAACAGTGAAGCTGAAAGCCCTCGTAGCAGAGATGTGACATAATGTTGACCTTGCATCAAGCTCAGTTGCAGCATCCAACACTTCTATTTTGAAACCTTGATTACTAATTACTAAAACATGAAGCCTATATAATTTGGTTTAAGCCTCACTTGCGGTGTTTTATTTGACTTCTTCCTTTTGACAATGCCTTTTCCATCCAGTTACATGTATTTCAGCTGATTTTACGTCCTGTTAACAACGTTCTGCACAACTTTTCCGTAATGAACAGATACAAAGCCAAAAACGCACAATTACACAAATGGGTATGTCACAATACTCTCTACCAAAGAATAATAATTGCAGAGTGCATGACGTTTGCAATGTAATACATATATAATTGTTGGTCAACCATTGTTGTACTGCCAATACACATATCTACTATTGTTAATGGTTTGACGCAGACACACCTGAACTGTCAGATCAGGCAAGAAAAGGTGATATACTGGGTGACTCATATTGACGTTTAAAAACCTCTGAAGATACGTAGATGACCTTTAGACAGGTAGTTTAATGTAAGACACATGGGGTCGCAAAGGCACGAAATACCACAAATGTGGGTGACAAACGCCGAACATGTGTTCCTAGCTGTACGTGCAGCGATTGAGTATATCGTTCTGTCGCACCTGATCACCCCAACCCCAATCCGATATTCACGTCGTTCTGGTTCCAGTTCTACTGAGGGCTTAGGGTTCAAGACTTGCGCCTGGCACGCAGTGTTTTCTTATTTGTGTTAGACTATTGTGTGCTCACATTGAGGTAAGACTTTTTTTACCGGTCTCGCGGTACCCGCAGGTTTATTGCAGCCTAACGTAAAGCGTCACAAGTAAATTAATGTAAGACCCCGAATTGCGTCGTTACCAGCAAATGAACTATGTTTTCTTTACTAAATTGTGTCTCTAAGGAAAAAAATGAGGGGACAAAAAATAAACAAAATAAGAACAGCTTTTGCTTAGTTGCAGTGAGTAAAACAACCTTTTAATCACTACGTTTACAACAGATCACATTTACAAAAGGATGTTCGAATATAGCACCGTTTGCTTGAAAGCAGGTACGAGATGTGTACCACTGCCCTCTATCAGCGAGGGTTGGATCGACATTTCCAACCACTGCACTTGCAGCAAAGTACCTCACCTGGTGACGTCACATGTTACCATGCGCCGTCCATTTTGGACTATTTTCCTACATTTTCGGTTCCATATGTCTTACATTAAATTACTTTTCTCAGTGTCATCTATGTCCCTTCGGAGGTTTCTAAACATTAATAATAATCATCCTGTACGTAGTGGCAAGACGTTGATTTTAAAAAAAAGTAAAAAAACAGTCAAGATCACTTCATGTTGCCAGACCGAAATAAAATTATTAAAATAATTCAAACTACTATGCAGATGAAACCAAATGATTAACTGCCATATGGCATTGCTTGTTAACAGACAATTACAGGTCAAGAACAGCAATAGATAACGCAAATAACTGTACTTGGCAACTGCAGAAAAAGCTTAAGGCCCAATGATAAATGTCTATCACGGCGAAGCCAAAAGAATTTAAAGTATGAAGCAGTTGCAGCATAGTTATTAGTAGTCAATGACAGATCAAGAACTTCTACTGATTAGGCAAATAATTATACTTAGAAACTACAGAAATGGCTTACGGCTCAATGATAAATGTCTGCCTCGGCGACGCCATTTCAAGTAATATAGGTTTAAATACAAATTTCATTCAGGTACACTGTGCCTCGGCCATAAAGAACAGTTTATGGTGACACTGAACATTCTTATTTGAACATACTTCCATTACAAGGAACTTTAATAGCCAGAATGAAATTCTGGAAACATCTCGCAGGCTGTGGCAGAGCCATGTATCCGCTATATCCTTCCTTCCAGGAGTGCTAGTTCTGCAAGTTTCTCAGGAGAACTTCTGTGAAGTTTGGAAGGTAGGAGGCGAGGTACTGGTGGAATTGATGCTGTGAGGACGGGCCGTGAGTCGTGCTTGGGTAGCTCAGTTGGTAGAGCACTTGACCGCGAAAGGCAAAGGTCCCGAATCTGAGTCTCAGTCTGGCACACAGTTTCAATCTGCCAGGAAGTTTCAACTTTAATAGCGTTTGAGATAGATACAAAATAACTGAATTAAATGCCTGCGGCAATGCAAACAGCAGTTGGTGAAGGGGCTTCAGGGTTTACATGAAATTTGGTTAAAAGAAAAAGAAATCCGTTTATAACTGTTTTGATGTATCTTAAGTTTACATCCGAACAAGCCTCAGCAGGCAGGCATGTTGTTAGGCTTATAAACACAGTTTGCCAACCAAAACGCTTAGACTGGACTTATATCCTATAAACGTTGTTGCTTAGATTTACTTAAGCGGGATTTAAAAGAAATCAGTTGCATTAAATCGCGGAATTGAAATATAAAACACCAAAGCGAGGAAAACGCATAATCTCGTGGTTGTATCTGACCAACTATACAGACGAAATGAACTAAACTCGGCGGACAGAAACGGTAAATAAACAAATCACAAGTAATTACACAGACGGTTACTTCGGAAAACATGTAATGACAAGTAATGCGGATTTACTAGAATCAGCATGGCCACCTGTCTTACCAAAATAGATATCTTTTCCACAGATACATGAGGAGTGCTGTGCACTCAGTCCTGAGTCCAACTGAGGTACTACTTGACAAAGTAGTGGCTCCGATCACGAAAACTGATAACGGCTGGGAGAGCGGTGTGCTGACCACGTGCCTTTCCTTATCCGCATCAAGTGACGCCTGTAGACATAGGATTGCACGGCGGTTGGTCGGCGCTGTTGGACCTTCCGAGGCCTGTTCGGACAGAGTTTGGTTTTTATTACGAGTTTAAGTTACACAATAATTTCGTCAGCGCCAAAAGACGAACCAAAGCATACAGTAAGGTCCTTTCCGAGTTTTCCCATGGGTTCGACATATAAGGCATAAATAACGGCTAATCTGGCCGCGCGGTTCTGGCGCTGCAGTCTGGAACCGCGAGACCGCTACGGTCCCAGGTTCGAATCCTGCCTCGGGCATGGATGTGTGTGATGTCCTTAGGTTAGTTAGGTTTAACTAGTTCTAAGTTCTAGGGGACTAATGACCTCAGCAGTTGAGTCCCATAGTGCTCAGAGCCATTTGAGCCATTTGAACGGCTAATCCGTCCTGGACTATATATATATATATATATATATATATATATATATATATATATATTCTAATAAAATGAGAAAAAAACAAAACTAAATAAAACAAGTTAGAGAAGAAATGAAAGCGTTAAACTATGTTCTAATGAAAGATAGTTTGGAAAGCAATGAAAGCGTTAAATACTGTTCTAATAAAATACCAGAACACCACCAATGATTTAGAGAATGACAAGTCATCAAAGATCAAACAATACTCTGCAACAAAACGTTGTTCAACACCCTAAGCAAACGCTCAAACGAGGAGGAGAAGCTGTAAGTGAACGCTGTTAGAAGTCGCAAAACAAAACCATACAGTCTCGAGACTTTGTGGTAAAATCCTTAAAACTAGAATAGACAGAGAAATTGAGGAAGCAGAAAAACAGAGTGGCTTTTGGCAGGGAGGTCTTGCGTCGATAATACCTGAAGCATCAGATAGGTGAATACAAACCACACTCAATAGTTGAGAAGCCTCACAAAATTTTTTCCCGTTGTTGGCATTTAATTTTAAACATAAAAACAACTACTTTATCACATTTGGTAGGCAAATAAAATCCAAGTACTGCGGAGGACAAGTAAATTTCAGCAATGGTAAGCGTAAGCGGAAAATATGGCGTAAACGTTGTTGATGAAACAAAAATTCAATTCACGCGCTGCCCTGGTATCCCTGTGTTGCAAATCACTTGTGGCTGATCTGTTGGAAGCCACAAGACACACATAATGGAAAAAACCAGTTCTCGGTTCTGTCTCGAGACTGTATGGTAAAACTAGAATAGACAGAAAAATTGAGGAAGTAGAAGAACAGAGTGGCTTTTGGTAGGGAGGTCTGGTGTCGATAATACCTGAAGCATCAGATAGTTGACTGGTTCTTCTCAGTACTTATGCTGCACATTAAGTGAACACATTTGAACATCAGTCGGAATTTAATGAAGGTCAAATTATTTGTGTGCTGGAAGACACAGTATTCTGAAACCGAATGCTTTCGAAATATCTTGTATATTTGAGCTGTAAAATTGAATACCTGTTAATGGGGTTTCCATTAAATATCAAAAACGTACACAGGCTGGTGTTTGTTACATGCCCTGCCTTACTGTGCTGCACATTCCTCGTCCCTGACTTGCCAGTCGTAACATCTCGGCGGCCACCGCATTCAGAGCCGTTGCACCCACGCCGCATCGCTGCTTCCCGCAGTTCCAGACTTATGACGAAATTACGACGTATATCCGGCGCCACGCTGTTTAACGGCCGCGTTCGCTGAGAGAGGGAGGGTGGGTGGTGGGGGGGGGGGATGGAGGAAGAAGTAGCGGGACAGTAGATGGGGGGGGATGGGGGGGAGGGGACTGCTAACGTCCCGATGAGTCACGTCTGCCCACCCACTGCTGCGCCTCGCGTCTTCCTCCTCCTCCGGAAAGCGACTTCCTTTCTTTGGAAACTGGCAATCAAGTCGCTCCTTTGTCGTCAACCCTGCGCGCCCTGGAGGAGCTGTTTTCTGCCAGTGTCCTATAAGGAGAGACGTTATGTCCCCAAAGCCGCAGCGGCTTCGGGGACGCTGGGTTCTTATTTCCCGACGAGCAAGTCGCGTCTTTGTTTGCTCCAGATGAACGTCTCAGGCTCTCCGCTGCTCTGACCGCTTAATAAGCGCTACTTTGCTCTAAGGCGGACGGCGTACTCGGCTGTGTATTCTCGTGGCAGCGGCGACAGCTGGTTATCCGATATGCAAGTATAAGAGTTTCTCTGGGGCTCTGTAGCAGACGCAGGCGCGGGACAAGGAAAGGGGAGACGCATAAGGAATAAAACTTTCCCTCCGCTATGAAGGGAAATTAGGTCTAGAAGGAGAGAGTGGTACGTTTCCTTGTATCTAGCTGCTTATTAAGATAATATGAATGGCATACAAATATGGATTACTGATGAATTCATCTGTATTGATAATGAACGTTCACAAAGCATGTCAGCGACCACTTCCTACAGCGCCTTGTATATCCACTCGAAGAAGGGTGATTACGATTTACTGTTTCGTCGGCGACTATATCATTAGAGGCAGAGGGCAAATCTGGATAGGGTAATGACCGAGGCAGAAACTGTACAGTTTCCTTTTCTAGGCAAAAAACCATAAGAACCTCAAACAGTTTTGTATTTTTAGTGACATGTGCATCAGAACCAAACTATGTAAATAAAAGAGTTCCTCGAGGTAGCATGTTAGCGCTAATATTGTTCCTGACATACATCCACAACTTTCATAATTGTGCTAGACACTGCAAGAAATTCTCTTTGCGGGTGACAAAAATATTATATTGACTGAAAAATAAGAGAAATCTTCAACAAAATTTTCAGTTTGTCAGTAATTAATAATGTTACACTGAATGTAAAGAAAACAAATTCCATAAGTTTGAAGAAGGAAAAGTGACATGGTTAAATTAAATATAGATTGTAGCTCTATAGACTGTGCAACGGACACTGTACCTCTAGCAACGAATATTGATTCTCAGGTGGAATACACGCAGATATGTGCACACAGAATGTCGTCAGTATGTTACGCCATCAGTGTTCTATGATCAGTAGGAAGAAAATAGACTGCCATGATTTTGCCGTAGTCTGTAAAGAAGACGAAAGAGAGCATTTCTGAGAGAAATAAATCGAGGGAGCTATAACAGAAACACAAGAGATTGTCAGAGTGGCAACAATCGGGAACACATACTCAAAAGAGTTAGAGATAAAGATGTGCAGGAAAATTAGAGGGCTGTTCAGACAGGGATCATCCATGAGCAGTCGAATGTTATGGACCACTTATGCTGTTCCCAGGATATGATGAAATCAGCGGTGGCAAATAAGTTCTTGTCGAAGAGCGAATAAACGAAGTAACATAAGCTTTGCAGCTAACAACTGAGGTCATAAAACAAAACAGGAAAACAGTAGTGATCCTAGTTTTTGGAATCGAGGTTAGAGCCACAGACAATTTAGAAAACATAAAGAAGAAAATATAGATCCCAGAGTTACCTATGCATGGAGCAAAAGTTGTCGACTTCTGGAACCAGGTAAAATTGTGTAAAAAAATACGCTCAAGTTCAGAAAAAAAAAACAGAACACTTTGAACGACAAGAGATAGGGCATTCATATTGACAGGACACGTCAACATGTTCTGCAGAAGTGATTAGCCTTTCAGTCACCTCGGTTCAGCATGTGTTCTGTTTGTTACCTTGTAGGCACAGGCCCCCCATCGACCCTGAAAACTTGTTCTGTGCGTGATGGCATCGACGCATATAAGGCGAGAATGCCTTCCTGTTATATAGCCATCCATGTGAAGTCATCTGGTTCTGAATTTCATGTGTGGTGGTTGACACTGCATCACAGCACTGCATCCATTATTTAAACATATCCCACATACACTCCTGGAAATTGAAATAAGAACACCGTGAATTCATTGTCCCAGGAAGGGGAAACTTTATTGACACATTCCTGGGGTCAGATACATCACATGATCACACTGACAGAACCACAGGCACATAGACACAGGCAACAGAGCGTGCACAATGTCGGCACTAGTACAGTGTATATCCACCTTTCGCAGCAATGCAGGCTGCTATTCTCCCATGGAGACGATCGTAGAGATGCTGGATGTAGTCCTGTGGAACGGCTTGCCATGCCATTTCCACCTGGCGCCTCAGTTGGACCAGCATTCGTGGTGGACGTGCAGACCGCGTGAGACAACGCTTCATCCAGTCCCAAACATGCTCAATGGGGGACAGATCCGGAGATCTTGCTGGCCAGGGTAGTTGACTTACACCTTCTAGAGCACGTTGGGTGGCACGGGATACATGCGGATGTGCATTGTCCTGTTGGAACAGCAAGTTCACTTGCCGGTCTAGGAATGGTAGAACGATGGGTTCGATGACGGTTTGGATGTACCGTGCACTATTCAGTGTCCCCTCGACGATCACCAGTGGTGTACGGCCAGTGTAGGAGATCGCTCCTCACACCATGATGCCGGGTGTTGGCCCTGTGTGCCTCGGTCGTATGCAGTCCTGATTGTGGCACTCACCTGCACGGCGCCAAACACGCATACGACCGTAATTGGCACCAAGGCAGAAGCGACTCTCATCGCTGAAGACGACACGTCTCCATTCGTCCCTCCATTCACGCCTGTCGCGACACCACTGGAGGCGGGCTGCACGATGTTGGGGCGTGAGCGGAAGACGGCCTAACGGTGTGCGGGACCGTAGCCCAACTTCATGGAGACGGTTGCGAATGGTCCTCGCCGATACCCCAGGAGCAACAGTGTCCCTAATTTGCTGGGAAGTGGCGGTGCGGTCCCCTACGGCACTGCGTAGGATGCTACGGTCTTGGCGTGCATCCGTGTGTCGCTGCAGTCCGGTCCCAGGTCGACGGGCACGTGCACCTTCCGCCGACCACTGGCGACAACATCGATGTACTGTGGAGACCTCACGCCCCACGTGTTGAGCAATTCGGCGGTACGTCCACCCGGCCTCCCGCATGCCCACTATACGCCCTCGCTCAAAGTCCGTCAACTGCACATACGGTTCACGTCCACGCTGTCGCGGCATGCTACCAGTGTTAAAGACTGCGATGGAGCTCCGTATGCCACGGCAAACTGGCTGACACTGACGGCGGCGGTGCACAAATGCTGCGCAGCTAGCGCCATTCGGCGGCCAACACCCCGGTTCCTGGTGTGTCCGCTGTGCCGTGCGTGTGATCATTGCTTGTACAGCCCTCTCGCAGTGTCCGGAGCAAGTATGGTGGGTCTGACACACCGGTGTCAATGTGTTCTTTTTTCCATTTCCAGGAGTGTATATTTGATTGGCGATAAGTCTGGTGATCTGGCTGGCCAGGGCAAAAGGCTGTCACCCTGTGACACCGAGAAGGCTCGTGTTCATGCAGCAACGTGTAGTCGTGCATTGTCTTGCTGAAAAATAACGTCTGAGGTATTCTGCAGAAGAGGTCGTAAGAGGTTATTCACGTAGGTCACACTGATTACAATGCCTTGGACACTCACCAACTGTGATTTGTGGCTGTAACTAATAGCACCTCTCGCCATAAGGCTTTGAGTTGACGCTGTTTGTCTTGTGCTAATGCAGTCACTGTGATGCCATTACTCCTGTCTGTGGCGAACGAAAATGCGGCCATCATCTTCAAACAAACAGTAAACGAATTCGTGCAAAAACACTATCTCATGCCATTCCTGTCCCCAGTGACGCGTTCCATACACCAGTGCCGTCTAGCATGTTTCTACATATTCGTCAAAGGTAGGCGGAGAAGTGGACAATGCTCATGAAAGCCATGGGTAGTAAACGGCAACGGACTCTCACCTTTGATAGTGTGCAATGTGTTACACTGCTCCACTGTTGTTCCAGAGCCTAGAAGGACGCAGATCTGTTCTACAATCCCATTCAGCTGAGGTGTCAGGGGGCGGTCTGGGTGGTGCAACCTGACCCATCTCCTCGCGTTGTACAGCCTACTTGAAACATTCTGCACACACCCGCCGCACTGTTCAAACACTTCGTCCCATACGAGTAGTAGTTTCTCGGATGAATACATCAGACTCTCTCATGCCTATAATGTGTCTTCTTTCAAACTCACTGATTTGACGGCACGGTTCGCGCTTATGTCTGCGAGGCATCCTACACATCTGCTGAAATAACACTGATTCATTACGTTCATTTATAGCGAAAACGAGAGCCGTAGGCACATTTTACCAGTAGGTGGTGTTTCGCCGTGATATCAATGTTGACCTTGAACCCGCGATCCGACATGGTTCAAATGTGAATCATTTCTGCGGAACATACTAATGTACATACTAACGTACATGTCTTGTTAATACGAACGTCCTATCTCTCGTTGCACTGGTTTTGTCTGAACATGAGTGTACTTACAGAATTTAGTTCAAATGGCTCTGAGCACTATGGGACTCAACTTCTGAGGTCATCAGTCCCCTAGAACTTAGAATTACTTAAACCTAACTAACCTAAGGACATCACACACATCCATGCCCGAAGCAGGATTCGAACCTGAGACCGTAGCGGTCGCGCGGTTCCAGACTGTAGCACCTACAACCACTCGGTAACCACAGTAGGCTCAGAATTTAGTGTTCAGAATAGATATTTACTGTGAGTGGGGATGGTAGCGTCTGGGTTATGAGCAAAAATTTGATATTAGGAATGGACCGTTAGGTTTTACTGAGTTTGCCATGAAAGTAACAGACAATTGCGGTAAGATGTTCAGCTTCAAAGGAAATTTGAAATATATGAGGCTGACAGAACGATTCTACTGGAACCAGCGTAAATTTCGCGTAAGGAGCACGGAGACAACACTGGAGAAATTAGGGCTCTTAGGCACAAGGACAGTCGTTTTGCCCTCGATCTATTTGAAAGTGGAACAGGAAATGAAATGGCTAGTAGTAGGGTACAGTGGACCCTACTCCAAGCACCATACAGAAGCTTTCGGAGCGTGTATATATATATGTAGATCTAACAATAAAATTGCAGCAATACAGAAAAACTGAAGCAACAAATATACTAGAATCTTGACAGAGAGATGATTTTTGTAGAAATTACTCGCACACATGAGGGAGCTGAGCAAGCTGAAGAAGAAGATGGAATGGATGTAAGGGTTAAAAAGGTTGAGCAAAGATGAGACTTATAAGCTGCTTAAACGTAAAAATCAGATTCCAAGAAACCATGGCGTATGAAGAATTATAAATATTGCTTCCAAGTTAAGCCTCATGACACATTTGAAGGCAAACTATACACCATTCCCGTATTCAAAAAGGATACGGTGCGCAAGGAAACAAATAAGATGCTAAGCGATTATAAATCAACGAAAAATAAACTGATGCATCAGCAGTAGATGTAAGAGCCATTAACGAAATAACAATTCTGCAGCTGGACAGACAGAAAGTGTGAGGAGGGCATCCTCAAAAACTGAAAAATGTAAAAATTTAAACTTGTACACTCTTATTTATCTAGGAAGAAGCTAACAGTTTAGAGTCCTGACATACAGATTAATAATTTGTGTGTTGAATCAGGGCAAAGGAGAAGAGTTTTGAACAAAATTACAGTATAAGTACATGACACAAAAAATTTCTGCCTAACATGGGAAAGAAGAGTAAAATTCGATTTGAAAAGGCCACCTGGATGGCGAGCATATGCTCTACGTACTTTTTCATTTCATCATCTTGACTGGAAGATTTTTTTTGAACAAGATTACCATTTTAGGCTATGCGGCAGCCATCTTCAGAATCTCTCATTTTGCTGCACTGTAGCAAGTCATAAATATGTAAAAAGTAACATTTATTTTGTTGGATACTGTTAAAAATTCTCTGTGATGAAAATAATTATATAAAAGATTAACTGGAAAGAACATAATGAGGTATTGGAACTGGTATTGTCGGGACTTGAAGAAAACAATATCAGCACTAGTCAAGATAAATCAGAATTTTCCGAAAAGGAAATTAAATTTCTGGGGCAGATCCCAGATCTGACAGTGGATGGCATCAATTCACATCTGGACCTGTTAGGAATTAATTTTCCTCAGCCCAAGAACAAGAACCAGACTGAAATTTTATTTCGGATAACTAATTTCTGTCGGAAATTTAAGACCATTCAAGCACTTGATGCAAAGGCCTTGCTAGGATTAAACAACAAAAATGTCACCTGGAGATGGACCAAGAAATGTGAGAAGGAATTCAAGAAAATTAAAGAACTGTTCAAGAAATGTTATTTTGGCACATCCTGAACTCAATTCTCCCTTTTCAGTTTTCTCAGACAGCTCAGAATGCAGCATCAGATTACATCTGTGTCAGTTTGTGAAACCTGGCGCCTCAGCTGAAAGATGAACGATTAGTTTTGCCAGTTGTGTATTAAGTATGTGAAAAATAAGATATTCAGTATTGGTGAAGGAAGGAATAGACTTAGCATTGGCATATGAAAGTTGCGATATTATGTAGTCAGGTGAAAAGTGAGAGTACATACTGACCATAAGGCACAAGAACTCTTACTAGATTAGTGACTGAAATACTATCAGAATTAGTGTTGAACTCTGTAATTTCAATGCTGTGTAAGGTGTCAGGCAAATCCAACACCTTCCATGAAAACCCTGACATGATAAGCAAATCCAGTGGTATGTCACATATCTCCGAATAAATCGTGACATTAAATTAACCAAAGTAATACGAGTAACGAGTAAGCAAACGGAATACCACAGATCAACACAAGAATGCCTAAATGCATGTCATACCTTCCCACCGTGGGACAGACGCAGTTCTGAGGGGAGAAACGAGAACAGAAGCCGAGAGCAGAACCGTGTTAAGCTGGAAGGACCTACGATAAGGGACGGACGGACACCCACGTAGCCAGCTAACCGCTAGGACCACACAACCCGCAAGTTTTAGCATGAGACTTTTTCGCGTCTCTGTTACGTCAAGACCACCCTCCAGCCAATGTTAAAAGCTAGAGCCCTCCAGAAGAACAGTATAGATGTTACGATAACACTAAAGGACCACACCAGCTGCAAGTTTTAGTGTGAGACTTTTTCGCGTCTCTGTTACGTTGCAAACTTTAAAAACATTGTCACACCACGAAAAGTATAACGTTTCTCATTGGATAGATAGAATTTTTGTAGGCGGAGCTTAAGGTTAACACTGAGACCCTGATTGGTCAGATGAAAACACAACCAGATAGTTTTTTTAAACCAACTTCGATAAATTGTAACAAGGAGAGGTTAGGAAAGAGTTCCTTCCGAGACGGCGAGGTGAGCGGAGCTGTGCTGCCCGTCGCCCCCTGACAAACACCGACAAGGTAATGAACGCACGCGATGCCGCATAACAGCGCATAAAGCTTCACTCAGAAGGGCAGAAGTCTCATCTGTTACACCCCTTTTTGCGTAATACTAGTGTCGATCGTCAGTTAAAGCTCATGGTGTTCACATTTGCCACTTGAAGTAAAAATCTGAAACGCGATGATTTTTCTGTTATATAGTTATTGAGAAGCCACATCAGCCACTGTAATTTACGACAAGTTAGATAAGTAATTAAAGATAATTGAGGGTCACTGTAGACCATTTTTATAGCTTTCTCTCTTTTGAAACTTAATTTAAACCTAGATTATAGATGTGATATGGCATAGGTCATCCTTCGATCAATTGTAGAACTTGGAAACCCATTCAGGGAATATTCGTTCACATTTTTGTTGAACGCAGTTGGTTTTTACCATCCCGTATTAAAACATTTCCTTTTATCATTAGTGCAATTTATAAACGATGTTTTGTGAGTAGAATAAAATTTCCAATGGTAAACTTAACTACTTTTTCGACGTTATTTTACCAGCTAACTAAAAATAGGAAAGCCTTGAACCCCTTCCACTAAATTTAGTTAGTATTAAGATTCTTTTACAGGGAGTGCAGTGGAGCTGACGCTGAAATCATTAAGTATTTGGTTATATCATCACTAGTCTCACTGAACTCTTCTGAATTCTACATGTCATGTGTGGTCTGGCGTCTCCTTACCAGCAACAGGTCCCAGGTTAAAACTAGTCAATTCCCTAAAAAACACGCTCAGAGCGTCGTTGCACGAAAGTGGCAGGGAGACACGATATAGAACAAACAGACACCACGCAGAATGTTAGAGCTGAATACCTTCCACAAGAAACTAATGTAATAGGAGATCCATTATCAAGATTGCTGATAGGCGATAATAATACTGGATTCAATTAACCAGCCAAAAATAGGTACCTGCACTATGTTTCACAAAGGAAAGAAAGAGATGTGTTGGAGAACATGAAAAGGGAGGAGAAGTTAGATTCTCTTATAAAAATGGTAAAGGCAGAACGGAAACAGAAACGGATATAAAATTAAGAAAATATTTAATAATACATGAAGGAATAATGTACTGCTAAGGGAATAGCAAAGAAAAGGAATGACTATAACAAACAACTGATGTAAAAAAATGGTTCAAATGGCTCTGAGCACTATGGAACTTAACATCTGAGATCATCAGTCCCCTAGAACTTAGAACTACTTAAACCTAACTAACCTAAGGACATCACACACATCCTTGCCCAAGGCAGGATTCGAACCAGCGACCGTAGCGGTCGCGCTGTTCCCGACTGACGCACCTAGAACCGCTCGGCCACAGCGGTCGGCCAACTGACATACTTTTCTATTATACACATTTCACCTAACACACTTCAGTGGGAAGAAACTCTGCGGAGTAACGCAAAGAGGCCTGTTATTTTAACATTATGGAGAAGAGAGTGGTCAGACTTTGGAAGTTCTGTAACATATGGCACATAACCAAAACATTAAATGCAATCAGAAAAACAAGAAATTAATATTATTCTAGTGTGTGATGCAATGGATCTATACACCCAACTAGCAGATACTCAGAGAGACTTTGGTAGTTTTGAACATTGTATTGAAAAAACTTTTAGCAAGGCTGCAACAGCAACTGTGGAAATGTAACATGTGGAATAAAAACAGCAACCAGTTGCAGAAGCTAGTGGCCAAAAGCTCTTGACCTAGGTTTCAACCCATATAATAAGGCTTTCTTCTCAACTCATACTACCTGTCTTTAAAATTTTAAAAGATAGATTTAAAAGATAATCGTCTGGAGAAGGCCCGTTTATATGACTTGAAATCTAGGTCAGGGGCATTTGACCACTAATTTCCATAACTGGTGGTTGCTTTTGTTTTGTATATTACATTTGTGGAGTTGCTACTGCAGCAGTGCAGGATTTAAAAGTTTGCACCTGCCCAGGTATCCAAGGCTGCTACCAAAAACATAGACGCATCTTTTAAAATTCTAAGACAGATAACAAGATTTTTGAAGAAGATCCATTTATATGGATTGAAATCTAGGTCAAGAGCTTTTGATACTAACTACAGCAACTGATGGTTCTTTTTATTCCATATATTTTATCGAGGCTTGTGAAGATGCATGTGTAAAGGAGAAACACAGGGAAGACGATTTTAGATAAAATTAAGAATGGTTATGTGATCAAGGTCAGCAAACCAGAGATGAGTATTAATGAGGATACACAATAATGGATAAATATGTTATGGGAAACCGACATAAAACCAATCAACATGGCCAAATGTTACCTAAAGTCTAACCCATCAGTATGAACAGGTGTTCAAAACTTACTGCTGATAGAAATAGTAGGTAAGTAAAAGATTTTAAGAGATTATGAATGAATATTTTACTCAGTGTAGGTGCCATCATTGGAAATGACGAACAACTGTTAAGATTCTCAAGTGTAGAAGAAATGTCAGTGGGTGAGAAAAAAAGAGAATTAACATTAAGTAGAATAAAAGAGAAAACTGTATACAGAAGGATTAAATGTAAAAGTGAAGCAAGAAAACAGATTATAAGTTCAATGTGCAAGTTCTAGTACAACCATGACACTAGTCAACGAAGTTCTCTTCAGATCTTAATTTACATTAGAAGATAAAAAAACTAACCCGCCATGTCAGACGAGAGTGCTAATGTGCTGCTTCCTGGACCATGATATGCACACCGGCCCCGGTTCGAATCCACCCGCCAGGTCAATGACAAGGGCCGATATAAAAATGGAAATGTCGTGTGGCTAGGGCCTCCCGCCGGGTAGACCGTTCGCCTGGTGTAGGTCTTTTGATTTGACGCCACTTCGGCGACCTGCGCGTCGATGGGGATGAAATGATGATGATTAGGACAACACAACACCCAGTCCCTGAGCGGAGAAAATTTCCGACCCACCCGGGAATCGAACCCGGGCCCTTAGGATTGACAGTCTGTCACGCTGATCACTCAGCTACCGGGGCGGACACAAGGGCCGGTGTGCCAGCCAGCCTGAATGAGGATTTTAGGCTGTTTTCCACATACCAGGCTGGTCCCCACATTCCGCCTCAGTTACACGACTCACAGACATCTGAAACGCATTTGGACTATTTCTTGATTTACACTGTATGCAGGCAGCTGGGTTACATTAATTCCATCCCAGGGGGTATGGGGTGATGGCAGGAAGGGCACCTGGCCACCCCTTAAAATTAACCGTGCCAAATCTGTATTTAACCACGCTGACCCTGCGTCTGATGCAGAACAAAGGCAGTAGCCAAAGAAGAAGAAAAGAAGAATGTACAAAAACTAACATTAATATTTGTCATTATACCAGCTCTTTTCTACAGCAAAGTGCCATCCTTTTATATTATCACAGTCAGCACATTGACGTTCTTTTACAAAATCAGACACCCAAAATACATTTGAGAGATGTGGAGAGGAATGAGTCTCGTAACTTCTGCAAAGCAACTTGGATATGACATAGAAAGCCAGACAACATCTGGATGTAATCCTGCTCTGTGTAGTGTGATACTGGATAGCGAGACATGAGGCATCCTAACAAACCTGGAGGGGAATCCTCTCTTCGTCTCTCTCTCTCTTTTCTCTCTTCACCATCGTATTCACACATTGCATGTACATATAATTGTGTGAAGCAGAAAAATAGCATCAGGTAATACGTGGATTAAATCACAAAAACATTACAATGCCGCACTGCAGGACAATTTTCAGTCAAAGAGTTCTTTCGTATAAACATTCTTTATTAATTGTGAACAGTGTCTTTCAGTTGTTCTTCGTTTATATCCATGTGTGTAATCTGGTATACTAATGTTTGTGTGTGAACCATGTGTGAGAACTTTGTTCACTGTTATGTTACCGAACTCAGATCTTATAATTACTTTTTACAAAGGGTCATAAATAAAGTTGTGAACTTAATTTTACACAAAAATTCTAACATGAAATCTGTATATAATTTATACTCTTTTAAGAAATACAGCAACCAGCACATTTTAATGTATTTTTATTTTTGTCAATACGCTTTCAATTGACGTAGTACATATTTAAACTTCTGTTAATATATCGTTAAAAACATCCATTTCAATTTGGATGCTGCAACTGCTTTTCTGTTTTGCTCGTTTTTATCTAATTTGTCGCACTTATGATAATGATAGAATCACGTTGTCTATGTATATAGCACAAAAACAGAAAAGCATCCACCAAGTTACTGACTTAGCAACAACAAGTAGAACAGAAAACAACTGCAGCTTGCAAATTATAGTCGATGATTTTAGCAATGTACTAAATGGAGATTAAATTATTTTACGCCAACTGAAGATTCGTGAAAGCCAGAAACGCATATTGACATAAATAAAAATACTCTCAAAAGAAGCTGGTTGCTGTTGTTCTTAAAATTATATATAATCCACAGCCACAGATCTCAACAACCAATGAAATGGATAAGGTAATGCACACAATTTTCTTGTACAATAATATGCGTTACTTAAAACTACAAATACGTATCATTGTGATTCATTGCGCTTGAGGGAAATTTGTTATCAGTTGTTAAAATATCATCTGACTATTTTGCTTGTTTACGAGAATACATAACAAAGAAGTACATTTGTTTTGCTTTAGTGTTACTAGTTGTTTGTTGTCATTTTCCCCAGACAGTAACAAAGTTGTAATTTACTAATTAATTATTATTAATATATATCGGCTTCCCTTAAGTATTTTAATAACAGGATTATATTTTAAGATTAACGTTATTTACTTGTTCCATGAATGTAACGATTTTAACGAATAATTTTGGGAATCACTTAGGGGTAAGAGTTAGCTGTGGTATCATTACTATTGATAGGTCTTGTTTCTTTGCTCCCATTGAAATACACTAAGCGTTACTTAATTCAAAATAGTCTGTTGTCTTCGAAAGTTTTCGAGATCTCTTAAAGGCGAGGATATATAACATTTCTGGGTGTTGTGGTCGTAGCGTTATTGCTAATGTCACATCTCAGGTGAGCGAAGACACAGTAGCAAACAAACGACGTCATGAAGAGGACCGACGTAAGAACGGCAGTTAACAAAATCCGGCTTGGAAACAGCGCCAACTGATTACTGTATCGAAAGTTGGGAATGCCCTCTGGCCTGGGCTCAAAAATTCTTATTTTCTGTTGTTCATTATTGTTAGACTAAAATTCAGAGTATGTTTATGGAAATACATAAGAATATGGGATAATCTCTTAATACTTTATTTTTAACTTCTAGTACTATTTCACTGACCAGAAGAGCCATATATCATCGTCTTCGCACCTAATAACGGACTAGCAAGATGGTTGGCACCAAACAGCCCAGAGTTAAGATAAATGGAGTGCAGTTCAGTTGCAAATCACGGGCCGTACAGTGTTAGTTGGGATGTAGGAGACACATTATTAGTTGGGAAGTCTAACAGGTAAGTTGGGTGGATTACGGTGTGTGTCTAAGGTTTGGAATTTGCGAGCAATGCTGATTATTGTCATGTGTTGGAAAGTGCATCTTAGTTTTTGAGACGTTAATAATATTTGCTGTTCGGTCTGAAAGTGAGAAGGAATTGTATTTTGAACAGTAGGAATGATTAGTAACATATTACTACGCATCTTTGTTGTTCAATTTGGTACTTTACCTGATTAGACATGCAGAGTGGAAAGTAGCTGGCTTCCCCATAAAACACGGTCAAATTATTTTACTAAGACCGTTCCTTAGCCAGTTTCTTGGTAGCTCCATTGAACATCACAGGAAAAGCAGCCGACGTAAGATCTCCGTACTACTTCTATTCTGAGCCAACTACTTCACTGATACACCTGATTGATGGACCATTATAAATTCTTTGTTTTGGTTTGATGTGGTACGTTTTGGTTCTTTACACGTGCTGCAATTACGATTGCAGAGTCATCGTACTATCTTAATTGAAAATGAGGAATAATTACGATGCCTGAAGGTAAACTAAAAGTAAAATATGGTTTGCGAGTAAAACAATGAAAGCCGAAAATATTAATGAGCTGCA
The DNA here is from genome assembly GCF_021461385.2 of Schistocerca piceifrons. NCBI lineage: Eukaryota > Metazoa > Arthropoda > Insecta > Orthoptera > Acrididae > Schistocerca > Schistocerca piceifrons. Next base: position 141,096,673 of record NC_060138.1, on the reverse strand, counting down.
GAAACAAGATTTCTGCCTGGTTTATCACGATTGGTGACCTCATAGTAGACGAAATTAAGGAAGCATTACAGCGTATTATGGTCGAAAAATGGAGGATGTAAGAAGCATACTAACATAGGCAAGGACGGCGCTCCTCTTTAATCGAAGTATATTGGTATCTAATACAGGTTTTAGCTTGAGAGAGAATTTCCTGAGAAGGTACGTCTGGATCACATCTGGAGCGCATCAAGCAATCATGGACTGTAGCAAAACCTGACATGGTAAGAATCGCTGCGTTTTGTACGTTCTGAGGCAAAAGAATGCTGAAAAGTAAATGGAGAGATAAAATACAGTAAATGACGAGATTTACCATCGGAATCGCCGAGAATGGCAATGGACGAAAAATTCCGTCTAGAAAAAGGATATGGACAGAAATGTTGTGGACTACCTTCCATGATATTGAAGCCATAAGCGCGTGGCAGAATTGTGCAGAAGGAAGAAGACTAGGGCCTATTGGTTGAGTTATCAATTGCAAATCCCGTGCGTTTATTTAAATAACAACTTGAAAAAACAGAAAACATACCATTTCAACTCTAACTTCAAAACGCTACATAAGGCTGATAAATATTTAACTGAAACCTCTCGAGAGTACAAAAGGAGCATAACAACATGAAAACATTGTGTAAAAACCGGAATTGTATAACATGCAGCTTAACAGTTGTAAAATCAGTATATATACAGAATACAAAAGTTACAGAAGCTGACAAAACACATAACATCTCGCAATGGATTTCAATGATTCCAGGTTTAGACACCAGTCCATCTCGCTCAAGTTGGCTGCTTTTAAACATCCATCTCATTTCGGTGCACATGCTTCATAATCTTGGCCCTACAATCACAATATATAAAATCGGCCACTGCATTAAACTTTCCCTAAAACAGTTTAGTGTTAGACACAGAGCACAACAATATAGTAACAACGACAATTTTATGTACCCCTACGTGATGCCGCCACATTGATTAAACAAAACAGAAAATTCTTAGAAAGACTTCCATCTTATAATCACATGTAATAAATCAAAATGGCCACTGGGCAATGATTTAAAATCGTAGCACTCTTTAACGTGTAAAAAATGTATTCTCTGGAGCACGAAGGCTGATAAATAACGTCTCGTTCATCTAACATTACCAACAACATATCAGTCACTCCCGGAAGGTGAGGGCAGAATTAGCGGACAGCAGTTTATACAGGGTGGTCCACTGATAGTGACCGGGCCAAATATCTCAGGAAACAACCATCAAACGAAAAAACTACAAAGAACGAAACTCGTCTAGCTTGAAGGGGGAAACCAGATGGCGCTATGGTTGGCCCGCTAGATGGCGCTGCCATAGGTCAAACGGATATCAACTGCGTTTTTTAAAATAGGAACCCCCATTCTTTATTAAATATTCGTGTAGTACGTAAAGAAATAAGAATATTTTAGTTGGACCACTTGTGATAGATGGATCTGTAATAGTCACAAAGGTGTAAGTACGTGGTATCACGTAACGTTCCGCCAATGCAGACGGTATTTGCTTCGTGATACATTACCCGTGTTAAAATAGACCGTTTACCAATTGCGGAAAAGGTCTATATCGTGTTGATGTATGGCTATTATGATCAAAATGCCCAAGGGGCGTGTGCTATGTATGCTGCTCGGTATACTGGACGACATCATCCAAGCGTCTGGACCGTTCGCCGGATAGTTACGTTATTTAAGGAAACAGGAAGTGTTCAGCCACATGTGAAACGTCAACCACGACCTACAACAAATGATGATGCCCAAGTAGGTGTTTTGGCTGCTGTCGCGGATAATCCACAGATTAGTAGCAGACAAATTGCGCGAGAATCGGGAATCTCAAAAGCGTCTGTTGAGAATGTTACATCAATATCGATTGCACCCGTGCCATATTTCTACAGGGTGAAATGAATTTAAACCGACAAACTCTGGGAGGTTGTAGGGGGCATCAAAACAAATATTTTTCCCTAGTGTCATTTTTTCCTATGAGGAGTATTTAAACCGGTAGAGGAAGATCGTTCTGGCGGCAAATTAATTAAACCAACAAACATTTTTCCATTTTTTATGACCAAGAGACAACACATTTACACAACCCAATTTCAGTTACAGTAGATTTTCAAAAATGCCTCCATTGACACTTAAACAAATGTTACAGCGTCGGATCATGTTCTGTCTGACACGGTGAAAAAAACCCAGGAATATCCTGAATTGTTCCTGCTGCTGCTACTATCAGGGCAACCAGATCCTCTTCTGATGCAACAGGAGTTGCGTAAACAAGGTTGCGCATCTCTCACCACACAAAAAAGTCCAGAAGGGACATATCTATGGATCTAGCAGACCATGGTACAGGACCACCTCTGCCAGTCCACGTTTCTGGGAACCGTGCGTCCAGGAATCGACGCACACGACGACTGAAATGTGCCGGCGCCCCGTCATGTTGGAACCACATGCGTCGTCCTGTAGAGAGCGAGACGTCTTCCAGCAATTCTGGCAATGCTCTGGCGAGAAAATTGTAGTAGTGCATTAGTGCTTGCCAGTTAATGGCCTAGGTAGCAGATACGGCCCAATTAAACAGTCCCCAACAACACCGACCCACACATTAACGAAGAACCACACTTGAGCGCTAGTAACTGTGGCATGTGGGTTATCATGACACCAAACATTCGAATTGTGCATGTTGAAGACTCCATCACGCCCGAACGTTGCTTCATCGGTAAACATCACAGAGGAGGGAAATGTAGGATGCATTTCACACTGTTCCAGGTACAACTGCGAAAACTGTGCTCTGGATGGATAATCAACTGGTTCCAGGTTGTGCACACGCTGTAAGTGAAATGGACGTAACAATTGCTCTTGAAGGACTGTTCTTACATTCGTCTGATTCGTCTCCATGTTACGTGCAGTTGTACGAGTGCTGATTGAACGACCCCGCTCCACATGCTGCAAGACAGCTTCCTCAAATTGCAGCGTTCTTACCGTGCGACGGCGTCCCTGTCCAGGTAATCTGCTAAATGACCCAGTCTCACGCAGACGTTGGTACACAGCAGCAAAGGTCGTATGATGCGGGATACGGCGATTAGGATATTATTGTTGATAAACCCGCTATGCAGCTCGTCCTTTGTGGTGCGCTACGTAGTACGCACCAACCGTATCAGTGTACTCACTCCAGATGTATCGCTCCATTAGTAAACAGAGAAAATGCACTACTACACTGGTGGACAGCAGTTGCCTACAACTGAAGAGCGTAATACGCGCTCTAACAACTGAAGATCGTAATACGGCCTCTAACAGTTGAAGAGCCTGCCGGAGTGGCCGTGCGGTTCTAGGCGCTACAGTCTGGAACAGAGGGACCGCTACTGTCGCAGGTTCGAATCCTGCCTCGGGCATAGATGTGTGTGATGTCCTTAGGTTAGTTAGGTTTAATTAGTTCTAAGTTCTAGGCGGCTGATAACCTCAGAAGTTGAGTCGCATAGTGCTCAGAGCCATTTTTGAACAACTGAAGAGCGTAATACGGCCTCCACCGGTGTAAATAATCCTCATAGGAAAAAATGACATTGGGGAAAAAATTTTGTTTTGATGTCCCCTACAACCTCCCTGAGTTTGTCAGTTTACATATATACCAGGAATTGCATGGCGACGACTTTGAACGTCGTGTACAGTTCTGCCACTAGGCACAAGATAAATTACGGGACGATGACAGATTTTTTGCACGCGTTCTAATTAGCGACGAAGCGTCATTCACAAACAACGGTAACGTAAACCGGCATAATATGCACTATTGGGCAACGGAAAATCCACGATGGCTGTGACAGGAGAACATCAGTGACTTTGTCTGGTTAATGTATGATGCGGCATTATGGGAGGAAGGATAATTGGTCCCCATTTTATCGATGGCAATCTAAATGGTGCAATGTATGCTGATTTCCTAAGTGATATTCTACCGATGTTACTACAAGATGTTTCACTGCATGACAGAATGGCGATGTACTTCCAACATGATGGATGTCTGGCACATAGCTCACGTGTGGTTGAAGCGGTATGAATAGCATATTTCATGAGAGGTGGATTGGTCGTCGAAGCACCATACCATGGCCTGAACGTTCACAGGATCTGACGTCATCGGATTTCTTTCTGAGGGGAAAGTTGAAGGATATTTTCTATCGTGATCCACCGACAACGCCTGACAACATGCGTCAGTGCATTGTCAATGCATGTGCAAACTTTACGGAAGGCGAACTACTCGCTGTTGAGAGGAATGTCGTTACACGAACTGCAAAATGCATTGAGATTGACGGACATCATTTTGAGCATTTTTTGCATTAATGTGGTATTTACAGGTAATCACGCTGTAACAGCATGCGTTCTCACAACTGATAAGTTCACAAAGGTACATGTATCACATTGGAACAAGCGAAATAAAATGTTCAAACGTACCCATGTTCTGTACTTTAATTTAAAAAACCTATACGAATATGTAATATAAATGGGGGTTCCTATTTAAAAAGAGCAGTTAATATCCGTTTGACCTATTGCAGCGCCCTCTAGCGGGCCAACCATAGCGCCATCTGGTTTCCCCCTTCAAGCTAGACGAGTTTCGTTCTTTGTAGTTTCTTCGTTTGATGCTTATTTCGTGAGATATTTTGCCCGGCTACTATCATTGCCCACCCTGCATACTGTCTGCCTGCGTAGCTGAGTGGTGACAGTTCGCCTCCAGCAACGGAGCACCGACAGCAGTATACATCTACACTGCGGAGCGTTGCGCGTCTGAGGTTGTTTACATCTTGTGGTCAAAAATGGTTCAAATGGCTCTGAGCACCATGGGACTTAACTTCTGAGGTCATCAGCCCCCTAGAATATAGAAATACTTAAACCTAACTAACCTAAGGACATCACACACATCCATGCCCGAGGCAGGATTCGAACCTGCGACCGTAGCGGTCGTGCAGTTCCAGACTGTAGCGCCTAGACCCGCTCGGCTACCCCGGCCGGCTTACATCTTGTGTCTCTCGGCAGTAACTATGCCATTGGCATAACGTGGCTTATTTATCTAGAAAGTCAGGCAGCAAATTCAGCTTCGTACTGGATTCAAAACTTACAAGTCGTATGATTCATGTGGGAAGAGAACAAACAGACCCACAGAATCTGATACACCTCTCTATTACGAGTAGTGCAGTTTACCTCAGAACTGATCAGTGACATAATATGTGATAAAATTGAACGTGACCACAAGGATGAGCCAAAATTACCGACGGCAATGTGGGGACACTGTCAATCGACCATGTGATACTCAGACTCGTCACTAGTAGAGTTTTTTAATTTCTCTTGGAGTTTCCAGAAGATTTAATGGTCAATGCTTTACAGCCACATGGTCACGTGCTAAGCTCTGTTGGCAAAAGTGGACCACATTTATGACTTATCCTTTTAATAACAGGATGGCATACATTCAGACAGAGCTCACATGATGTGTCCAATCTTAACTCCTTACTGGTGGCTGCAGAGTGATCATTACATACGATGAGCTGCCGAAGGCCTTCTCAGGTTGTGGGAAGGGTTGCCATGTACGCTCAGAATGCGCCCATGGGAGCATTGTCAAGTACTGGCTGACGAAGCAGTACCCACACTCATGACAGCATCCATCCATCTGATGTATGTTTCCGCCTTCTGGAAGAATTCCACATTGCACGTTACCCGATACCAAATGACGGTCAGCCCCATTGTGCAGTCGACACAGGTGGATGACAATGCGTCCAAGACGTCAGGTGAGGAACCTCCGCCCGAGCAGCTGCAACAGAAGTCCGATGTCACAGGTACAGAAACGAATAACGAAACTCAGAGGCTGGTGGTACCAACAGCTGCTTTTCTCCCCGACATTCAAGACGACAACGCTTCTAAACGACATCCAGATATGGATATGGACATACGACAACACAAACAGAAGTCCTTAAAATGACGAAAGAAAAGACGTTGCACATTATCGGACGATTGCTTTTTTTGTGTCAGATGAGATAAACACGAACAAAAAGATGATGACGACGCCAGAGTAAAGAGTGCTGGGATCTCCGACGACGACGGCTGACGTTACACCACCGAATGCGGTGGCCCTTTTACATCTGCGACACATTTAAGGCAGATGACAGGAACTCCTAAAACTGGGCACAGAGAGAAGACGTGGCCATAACAGCTGAGGCTGATAAGTTCCGGCCACAGGATTCGTCTTGGCAGAACTGGGCGGATAATAGTGAGGAAATCATTCCGCCTGCAAATGCAGATATCACGTTTCTACATCTACATCTACATGGATACTCTACAAATCACAATCAAGTGCCTTTCAGAGGGTTCATCGAACCACCTTCACAATTATCTGTTATTCCAATCTTGTATAGCGCATGGAGACAACGAACACCGATATCTTTCGTACGAGCACTGATTTCCCATATTTTATCAAGGTGATCATTTCTCCCCATGTGAGTCGGTGTCAGCAACATTTTCGTATTCGGAGGAGAAAGTTGGTGATTGGAATTTCGTGCGAAGACTCCGCCGCAAAGAAAAACGCCTTTGTTTTAATGTTATCCACCCTAAATCCTGTATCATTTCAGTGACAATCTCTCCCGTATTTCACGATAATGCAAAACGTTCTGCCATTCTTTGAACTTTTTCGAAGTACTCCGTCAATCCAACCTGGTAAGGATCCCACACCGCACAGCAGTATTTTAAAAGAGGACGGACAAGCGTAGTATACGCAGTCTCTTTAGTAGGTCTGTTACATCTTCTAAGTGTCCTGCCAATAAAATGCAGTCTTTGATTAGCCTAGCCCACAACATTTTCTATGTGTTCCTTCCAATCTAAGGTGTTCGTAATTATAATTCCTAGGTATTTAGTTCAATTTACGGCCTTTAGGTTTGACTGATTTATCGTGTAACCGAAGTTTAACGGATTCCTTTTAGCACTCATGTGGATGACTTCACACTTTTCGTTATTTAGGGTGAATTGCCAATCTTCTCACCATACAGATATCCTTTCTAAATCGTTTTGGAAATTGTTTTGACCTTCTGATGACTTTATTAGTCGATTAAGATCTGCAAACAACCTAAGACGGCTGCTCAGATTGTCTGACAAATCGTTTATATAGATAAGGAACGGAAAAGGGCCTATAACGCTATCTTGCGGAACGCCAGAAATCACCTCTGTCGTACTCGATGACTTTCCGCCAATTACTACGAACTGTGACCTCTCTGACAGGCCCCCCACATTATGGGCAATTAAAATTGAGGATGGTAACATTAAGAGTGCAACCTGAATTCCACTGTTAAATGCATAGGAGAGAGAGAGCAGATAGATGGAAAGAGTATAATGAAGGCCTCTATGAGGCGGAAGATTTGTCTGATGTTATAGAAGAAGGTACACGAATCGATTTAGAAGAGATAAACGATCCAGTATTACAGTCAGAATTTATGAGAGTTTTGGAGGACTTACGAGTAAATAAGGCAGAAGCGATGGATAACATTCCATTAGAATTTCTAATATCATTAGGGGAAGCAGCTACAAAACGACTATTCACACTGGTGTGAAGAATGTATGACTTTAAAAAAAAAATATCGTCCACACTATTCCGTAGACTGCAAGACCTGGCAAGTGTGAGAATTATCGCTCAGTCAGCTTAACAGCTGATGCATCCAAGTTCCTGACAAGAATAATATACGGAAGAAAGGAAAAAAAGAAAAGTGAGGATGTGTTAGGTGGCGATCAGATTGGCTTTAGGAAAGATAAATGCATCAGAGAGACAGTTCTGACGCTGGGGTTGATAATACAAGAAAGACTAAAGAAAAATCAAGACACGTTCGTAGGATTTGTTGACCTGGAAGAAGCGTTCGGCAATGTAAAATGGTACAAGATGTTCGAAATTCTGAGAAAAATAGGGGTAAGCTATCTGGGGAGACGCGTAATATACAGTATGTATAAGAGCCAAGAAGGAGTATTAAGAGTGGACGGCAAGAACGAAGTGCCCGGACTATAAATGGAATAAAACAGGGATATAGTCTTAAGCCCCCACTGTTCAATCTGTACATCGAAGAAACAATGATGGAAATAAAAGAAAGGTTTAGGAGTGGAATTAAAATTCAAGATGAAATGATACCACTGATGCGATTCGCTGATGACATTGCTATCCTGAGTGAAATTGAAGAAGAATTACATGATGTGCTGAATGGAATGGACAGTCTAATGAGTACAGAATATCGATTGACAGTAAATCGAAGAAAGAGGAAAGTAATGAGGAGCAGCAGAAATGAGAAATCGGAGAAACTTAACAGGAGGATTGAAGGTCACGAAGTAGATGAAGTTAAGGAATTGTACTATGTAGGCAGAAAAATAACGCATGACGAACGGAACAAGGAGGACATCAAAAGCACACTAGCACTGGCAAAAAGGGCGTTCCTTGCTAGTATACGTCCTAATATGAGGAAGAAATTTCTTTATATCTGGAGCACAGAACTATATGATAGTAAAACATAGACTGTGGGAAAACAAGAAGAGAATCGAAGCATTTGAGATGTGGTGCACAGAAGAATGTTGAAAATCAGATGTAGTGGTAAGGTAAGGAATGAGGAGGTTCCACGCAGAGAGGAAAGGAATAAGTGGAAAACACTGAGGAGGAGAAGAGACAGGATGATGGGACATCTGTGAAGGCATCAGGGAGTGACTTCCATGGTACTAAAGGGAGCTGTAGAGGGCAAAAATTGTAGAGGACGACTGAGATTGGATTACGTGCACCAAATAATTGAGGACGTAGGTTGCAAGTGCTATCTGAGATGAAGAGGTGGGCCGTATGAAATTAGTCACAAGACGCCCCTTACGGCGTCACAGTGAAAGAAGCAATGTGCACCTAACATGGAAGCCCTGCAACACGCAGGATGTCAACAGGAGTGCCACATCACATCTACTAATTCTAATACCGTACAATCACGGGGCAAGACGACATCACTCAAAGATATGCTATTGCATGAGACAAAAATATTACTCTTTTACAGGATTTATACGTCTTCGAATTATCATCCCTCTATGGTTACGACAAACTCAATGTTACCAGCCCCTGAAACTGGTAGCAAAGCGGTAATCCTTAACGAAGGCATCTTACAAGGGAACCTCCCCATCGCACCCCCCCCCCCCCCCTCAGATTTAGTTATAAGTTGGCACAGTGGATAGGCCTTGAAAAACTGAACACAGATCAATCGAGAAAACAGGAAGAAGTTGTGTGGAACTATGAAAAAAATTAGCAAAATATACAAACTGAGTAGTCCATGCGCAAGATATGCAACATTAAGGAGACCGCGAGTCAAGGAGCGCCGTGGTCCCGTGGTTAGCGAGAGCAGCTACGGAACGAGAGATCCTAGTTTCAAGTCTTCCCTCGAGTGAAAAGTTTAATTTTTTATTTTCAGTTTATGTGACAAACTCTTATGTTTTCATCACTTTTTTGGGAGTGATTATCACATCCACAAGAAAACCTAAATCGGGCAAGTTAGAAGGATATTTTTACCCATTCGCTAAGTGTACAAGTTAGGTGGGTCGACAACATATTCCTGTCATGTGACGCACATGCCGTCACCAGTGTCGTATAGAATATATTAGACGTGTTTTCCTGTGGAGGAATCGGTTGACCTATGACCTTGCGATCAACTGTTCTCGGTTCCCATTGGAGAGGCACGTCCTTTCGTTTACTAATCGCACGGTTTTGCGGTGCGGTCGCAAAACACAGACACTAAACTTATGACAGTGAACAGAGACGTCAATGAACGAACGAACAGATCATAATTTTGCGAAAATAAAGAAAGTAAAATTTTCAGTGGAGGGAAGACTTGAACCAAAGACCTCTCGAATCGAAGTTACTCACGCTAATCACACGACCACGACGTACCTAAGCTAATTTACACCTTGATGTTGCTTATCTTGCGCATGGACTACTCAGTTTGTATATTTTACTAATTTTTTTTATAGTTCCACACAACTTCTTCCTGTTTTCTCGATTGATCTGTGTTAAGTTTTTCAAGGTCTATCCACTGTGCCAACATATAACTAAATCTGAGGGGGGTGCGATGGGGAGGTTCCCTTGTTAGTGGAGGACGTCACCTGTCAAGCACCGGCACGCGGAATGGTTGTAACAGTACTTGGATTTGGGAGTATCAACATTATGCGCCGTCAGGCGTGAACAACAGAAGAGAACGATCACGCTTCTTTGCGGAGAAATAGTTCCGCTCTTTCTAGGACGGCACGCTCATTACATCCTCTGCGACGACTCTGATTGCGTGCTGGCGCTGAAGGATTAGTTCCCATGTTCAGAATTGAGAACATTGGTACGAGATCTGCATTTGGCAGATTCGTGGGAACACGTCCATGGAGATGGAACTGGATATACATACGTAACTAGCCACTCCGCCGGGTGCATCGATCGCGTCTGCTTCCCAATGCGCCTTCAACTTGACATCCATGATGCAGAATTGTGGCCAGCGGCCTCCACCGACCACACGGTATATAGCTACACGATCGCCCTCCATAGTCTCCCCCACGGTGCACAGATTGTTCTGATGCATGCTGACATCATTTGGATACTTCTTCCGTGCAGGATTACTCTTCAAGACCCTGCCCATTGGTAGAGGAGGCCTCGGACTTATACTCGTTGACGATCGCATGGTGACCCTTCATCTTAGCGCAATGTTGAAAACGTGCAATAGACAACAGCCGAGTCTGTCGGAACTTTTCACAGACGAACTGGCAACAGCTTCTCGAAATGTGCTGATAATGGTGAAGAACATTTCCTAATGATTTCATCATATAAGAGATTTTTGAATATGGCTACATTCGGACAGATCGACCTGCCAGAAGATTTGACGACAGCGAGCGACATCTATGGAATACTCACGAGCAGGCACTCTACCAGGTTTGCAGAAACGCGTCGCCCAACACTGCACTGGCCGGTCCATTCCATTTAAACACAGCCCAAACCATTATGGAGCTGTCACCAGCTTCCATAGTGCCTTCTTGACAGCTTGGGTGCAAGGCTTCGTGGAGACTATGCCATACTCGAAATCTGCCATCAGTTCTTATCGATTGGAAACGGGACTAATCTTACTAGAACACATTTTCCAGTCGTCTATTATCCAACCAATATGGTCACGAGCTCAGAAGAGGTCCTGAAGGCAATGTCGTCCTATTAGCAAACACACTCGCATCGATTGTCTACTGCCATAGTCCATGCACGCTAAATTTCGCTCCTCTATCCTAATGGATGCGTTGGATACGCTGACAACTCAGCGCAAACGCCGCTGCTTTTGGTTGAAGACCGTCAGCCACTGCAATGTACGCGGTGAGAGGTAAAGCTGGAAATTTAGTATTCTCGGGACACTATTAACACTGTGGATATCGGAATACTGAATTCCCTAACGATTTCCGAAATGGCATGTCCTATGTTCCTAGCTCCAACTACACTCATGCTCATAAATTAATGTGGTGCCACACAACGTGGCACTACACAAAACTGCCTATTGGCTAGGCACATAGGGAACATACACGACACAGATCTGTAAGTCCACGGTGTGGGTATAAGTTGAGAAAACCGTCTCGAAACACGTGTCCTACAAATCGCCACTGTTTCCTGCGCATATACCCCGACATCAATATGGGATATGATCACCATGCACACGTACACAGGCCGCACAACAGGTTGGCATACTCTGGATCAGGTGGTTGAGCAGCTGTGAGGGTATAGCCTCCCTTTCTTGCACCAGTACCTGTCGGAGCTCCTGAAGTGCCGTAGGGGTTTGAAGATGTGCAGAGATACGTTGCCATTTTGCTAAACCTTTCATTTATCAGGTTAACAAGAATAAATTTTCAATTTTCCTTAGAAATTTGTATTTAAAAATTCTGCAAACACACAAAGATAAGGTTCCGTAGCTGCGTGCGCTTGCAGACATTAGGTTTTAACGTGGGTGAATAGTTCGTTACGCTCATGATAGCAACATTTGATTAAACCGTATAATGAGTAGTCAAAATCCCGACACCTGCGTTACAACTATAGTAATTTACTTTGCTCTTATGTGTAACGAAATAAATATATTGTGGAATATTTTTTTTGATATGAAACAGTCTCCCTCTCCACAATACAAACGAAACAAGAAAATAAATGTCGATGGCCCATTTCTCACAAGCTGAAGATCTTTCAAGATTTGAAAGTTTGTGTTGCTATTTAGTGAAGAACGATATAGCCTTAGACACATCTACTTGAAAATCTGAAACACAATTGTCAGGTTTAGTAGACTTTCCTGTTCAAATGGTTCAAATGGTTCTAAGCACTATGGGACTTAACATCTCAGGTCATTAGTCCCCTGGACGTAGAACTACTTAAACCTAACTAACCTAAGGACATCACACACATCCATGCTCGAGGCAGGATGGTATGTTCATTGTGTCAGTGATGGTATTTACAGTTAACTGTAACTAATGTAAATGAAAAAGTGGGCAATAAAGTGATTTTATTCCTATTATCTCCTTAAGCTGTCTTCTTCGACCCCAGGTCCCCTCCCTGAAATTTTTTAATGGAAAATTTCTTCTTCTTCTTCTTTTTTCTTGAGTATTCAGTCTTCTGACTAGTCTGATGTGGCCTGCCACGAATACCACACCTGTGTCAACCTCTTCATCTCAGAGTATCACTTGCAACCTACGGTCGCAACTATTTGCTGGATGTATTCCAATCTCTCTCTTCCTCTGCAGTTTTTGCCCTGTACAGCTCCCTCTAGTGCCATAGAAGTCATTCCCTATGCCTTAGGCAGATGTCTTATCATCCTGTCCCTTCTCCTTGTCAGTGTTTTCCACACATATCTTTCCTCTCCGAGTCCGTGCAGAACCTCCTCATTCCTTACCTTATCAGTCCACATAATTTTCAACAGTCGTCTATAGTGCCACACCTCAAATGGTTCAATGCTCTTCCGTTCCGGTTTTCCCACAGTCCACGTTTCACTACCATACAATGCTGTGCTCCAAACGCATATTCTCAGAAATTTCGTCCTTAAATTAAGGCCTATGTTTGATACTAGTGGACGTCTCTTGGTCAGAAATGTCCTTTTAGCCATTGCTAGTATGTTTTAGACGTTCTCCTAGCTCCGTCCGGGATTGGTTATTTTGTTGCTTAGGTAGCAGAATTCCTTAACTTCATCTGCTTCGCAACCATCAATCCTGACCTTAAGTTTCTAGCTGTTCTCGTTTCTGCTACTTCTCATTACTTTTGCCTTCCTTCGATGTACTTTTATTAGTCCATATTCTATACTTATTAGACTGTTTATTTTATTTAGCATATCACGCAATTCATCAACAAATCGTATGATTGATATCCTGTCACCTTGAGTTGCAAGTCCACTCTTGAACCTTTCTTCATTGCTTCATCACTGTACAGATTGAACAGAAGGGGTGGGAGACTACTTCCTTGTCTTACATCGTTTTTAATCCGAGTACTTACTATTCTCTCTTGGCTCTTGTACATATTGTACATCTGGCTCTCCCTATAGCTTACCCATATTGTTCTCAGAATTTCGAACACCTTGCACCATTTCACATTATCGAACGCTTTTTCCAGGTCGACAAATCTTATCTATGTGTCTTGCTTTTTCTTCAGTCTTGCTTCCATTATCTACCGCAACGTCAGAATTGCCTCTCTGTTGCCTAAAGCCAAACTGATCGTCATCTGACACATCCTCGATTTTATTTTCTATTCTAATGTATATTATTCTTGCCAACAATTTTGATGCTTGAATTGTTAAGCTGATTAAATCTCGCACCTGTCAGCTCTTGCAGTCTTCGGAATTGTATGGATGATATTTTTCCGAAAGTCAGGTGGTATGTCGCCTGACTCATACATCCTATACACCAACTTGAATAGTCGTTTTGTTGCCACTTCCCGCAATGACTTCAGTTATTCTGATACAGCTTTATCTGTCCCTTCCACGTTTTTGTTCCCCTCCTCCAAGGTTCTCTTAAATTCTGTTTTTAATGTGGGAACCCATATCTTCTCTAAACCGACTCAGGCTGCTACTTCTATCACATCAGACAATTCTTCCGCCTTTTTAAATGTACTCTTTCCGTCTACCCGTTCTCTCCTCTGCATTTAACAGTGGAATTCCTGTTGCACTCTTAATGTTACCACCCATGCTTTTAATGTCATCGAAGGTTGTTTTTACTTTCCTATATGCTGGGTCATTCCTTCCGACAATCATTTCTTTTTTGATTTATTAACTTTTTTCATGCAGCCACTTTGTCTTAGCTTCCCTGTACTTCCTATTTATTCCATTCCTCAGCGACTTGTATTTGTATTCCTGCACTTCTCTGAACATTTTCGTACATCCTTCTTTCATTCATCAGCTGAAATATTTCTTCTGTTGGTATGGTTTTCTTTACAACTTCTGTGATGGCCCTTTTTAGGGAAGTCGATTACTCTTCAACTGCACTGCCTACTGGGCTATTCCTTACTGCTGTATCTATAGCCTTAGAGAACTTCAAGCGTATCTCGTCATTGCTTAGTAGATCTGTATCCCACTTCTTTGCGTACTGATTCTTCCTGACTAACGTCTTAAACATCAGCCTATTCTCCATCGCTACTAAATTGTGGTCTTAGTCCATATCTGCTCCTGGGTGCACCTTGCCATCCAATACCTGATTTCGGAGTCTCCGTCTGACCATGATGTAATCAAACTGAAATCTTCCCGTATCACTCAGCTTTTTAAGTATACCTCCTCCTCCTGTGATTCTTGAACAGAGTATTCGCCATTACTAGCTGGAATTTATTACAGTACTCAATGAGTCTTTCTTCTCTTTCATTCCTTCTCCCTTGTCCATATTCTCCCGTAACCACTTCTTTTACTCGTTTCCCTACAACTGCATTCCTGTACCATGACTATTCGATTCTTATCTCCCTTTACGTATTTTATTACCCTTTCGTTATCCTCATATTACGTTCTCTATCACTTCAGCTTGCGACGTCTGTGAACTGTTGCTGTCGATGTTGGTATGCTGTCGATTCTGATACGAACAACCCTACCACTGAATTGTTCACAGTAACACACTCTTTGCCCTACCTTTCTGTTCATAAAGAACCCTACTCCCCTTCTACCATTTTCTGCTGCTGTTGATATTACCATATACTTATCTGACCAGAAACCTTTGTCTTCTTTCCATTTCACTTCACTGACCCACACTATATCTAGATCGAACCTTTGCATTTCCCTTTCCAGATTTTCTAGCTTCCCTACCTTGTTTAAGCTTCTGACATTCCACGCCCAGACTCGTAGAATGTTATCCTTCCGGTGGTTATTCAATCTTTTTGTTATGGTCACTTCCCTCTTGGCAGTTCCCTTCTGGAGATCGGAATGGGAGACCATTCCTGAATATTTTGTCAATGGTGAAATCATCATAACACTTTTTTATTTATACTCCGCATGTTCTGTGAATACACAATATATATCTTTAAAGCAGTGATTTCCATTGCCTTCTGCATCCTCATGCAGTTGCTCATTGCCCATTCTTCCACGTTTAGGGGAAGTTTCCCATCCTCTATGTCCTTTTAAAGTTCTGCACGTTCTTACGGAAACACCCTGTATATGCTAAAACTACAAGAAGAGAGAGAGAGAGAGAAATAGAGAGAGAGAGAGAGAGAGAGAGAGAGAGAGAGAGAGAGAGAGAAGGTGTCGTAACCAGTATGTATTACGCATGGTGACAGGAATGCACATATTATTTTATTTACGGCTACACGAAGAAAATGTATATCATTATGTGCAATGTTAACACCATGCACAAATTTGACGTTATTCAGTAACGAGTTGACACCCACATACGATTTTCACCAATGGAGAGAGAAGCCGCGACGCCTGAAGTGTATGCAATCAGCTTGACACTTTGGATATTATGGCAGCGGTACTGACTGCGGGCAGGCGCCAAAACGACGTCGACGAGCATCCAAACATAAAAATTTTGGAAATTTGTGGTAAGCTCTTATGGGACCAAACTGCTGAGGTCATCGGTCCCTAAGCTTACACACTATTTAATCTAACTTAAAGTAACTTACGCTAGGGTCGACACACACATCCATGGCCAGACGCTTTCGATTGCACGGCTACCCCACGCAGTCATCCAGACTGATGCTGTAGACTTGTATATGCACCAAATAGAAGTAGTCAGACGTGATAACTTCAAAATAGATTCCCTTTGGAATACTCTCGACCGAATTTTCTGCTTCCAATATCCCAAACGTTTCTGTACGTGAATTTCCGCGGTGCTATATATTATCTCCGCCATTTATACCTTCCAGCGCAGATGCGCCACTTCATATGAGGCAGTTGTATTTTAAGGAAAGTGATTTTTTTATTAGTCAAAAGTGATTTTTTACAATATCTATGTGAATTTTTGTTGGTTGCTTGCTTGATTTGGAGAAGGGGACCAAACAGCGAGGTCATCAGTCCCATCGTGTTAGGGAAGGATGGAGAAGGAAGTCGGCCGTGCCCTTGCAAAGTAAGCATCCTGGCATTTGCCTGGAACGAATTAGGGAAATCATGGAAAACCTAAATGAGGATGGTCGGACGAGGCGGGCTTGAAGCGTCGTCCTCTCGCATGCGAATGCAGTATGCTAACCACTGCACCACCTCTCTCGGTGAATTGATGCTGGTATCACGAAACACCTTGTAGAATCATTTTAAAGAGAGTTTTCAGCTTCGGTCCCTTTCTGTTCAAACGACGAAAGCTCCCAATCATTGCATGTGGACTGTTAGAGCAACCAAAATATACTTCTCATCACAGCACTTTAGTTCGAAATGAATGGGACGATAGGCGTGAAGACAATGGAGATGCAATGACGTGAAACAGTTGATATATGATTAACTTTCTATCTAAAGAGTTTGTCGTGGTAACTGAATATTTGTGTCAAACCGAGAATCGAAACCGGATTTCTTGTTTAACGTGAGAAGTCACCTTATAAACTGTGATATCTGAGGACTGTTGGGACGAAGTGAAGGAATTCTGCTACGTTGTAAGAAAATTTATGAACGACGAAGGAAGCAACGAGGACTAAAATGCGAGTAGCACAGCGCAAGACGGCATCCCAGGCCAAAAGAAATCTACTATTATCAAACACTTCTTAAGTACAAATTCCTGAGACTGTACGTCTGGAGTTATGCATAAAAAAAGAAATGAATAACAGACAATGGGGAAAGTGGAAAAGAAATAAATTGAAGCGTTTGATTTATGGTGATTCGGAAAGATGTAGAAAATTAGGTGGAGTTATAAGAAATGGAAAGGTTCCGTGCAGACCCGGTGACGAATGGGGTATGTGGAAAATACAGAAATGAGGAAGGGACAGAATGGTAGCACATAATATACTGAGATTTTAGAGAATAACTTCCATTGTGGTAGTAGGAGCTTTAGGCGGTGAAAACTGCAGGGAAAGTCAGTGAGTGATACAGGGGATAGGCAAAATAATGCGAATAGCTGTACTTACTTGGGAATGGTTTATTAATAAGGGGTTGGATCTCCATTTGACCCTAAATACAGCTGCGGTTCTTCTCGGAGTACTGGCATATAATGACTTCATAGTCTCCAGTGGAATGTTGTACCACTCTTCGATCAGAATGTCTTCTAACTTCTGTACTGATGAGGGAGGCGGATGTCTGCTCCGGAGTCTGCGCTCCAATGCCGCCCACAAGGGTTCGATAATAATCAAGTACGGAACTGCTGTGGCAAGGGAAGACGCTGTATTTCAGTTGCATGCTCCTCTCACCACGACTGTACTGTTCTAGCTGTGTGAATGGGTGTGTGAAATATGTTATCGTTGTTGGGGAACTAAATTTGAATCATGGGGTGCACCTGATCATCCTAAAATGTTCAAATAATCGTTGGCTGTAACACGGCCTTTGAGGGTAATAATGGGAGCAGTAGAATACCTTGACACGGCTGCCCACACCATTACACTTCCAGCTCCATGCTTTTTGATTGGAATCAACCAATCAGGATTGTAGGCTTCTGTTGGCGTTGTCCAGGCGTAATCCCGGCCCGATGTTGGAAATAACGAAAACGTTGACTCGTCGTACAATATGACATGGTTGCACTGACCAGCCGTCCAGGATTTGTGCTCCTGAGAACACGTTTTGCGCTTCTTTGCGTTGGTTGTCATCACTAATGGTTTCGGTATAGGTCGTCCATTAATATTCGCTTTATGGAGTTCTCGGCGGACAGTGTTGATAGATACGGTGTTCCGAAGATGGTTATTAGCCGCTGTAGTTTTGACCCAATTCGCCTTAGTTTTCATTTGCGCCCGCTATTAAGTCTACACGATGATGACTTTACATGTTTTGTGTAGGCTGTCATGACTGTTGAAACATTTGCTCTTGAAATATTCAATCAGTTGGCTGTCTTGGTTACTGACGTAGCAGCTAATCGGGCCCCCACGACCTGCCATCTTTTGATCTCTGTTAGGTCTTTCACTGCACTTCGACCTCGGCCTCTGAATGCAAGTGTGCACTACTCGTAAACAACCTGCACTGATGCCTAGTCCGTACTGAACACGCACAGTCCAGCGCGACGCTCGCCTTACCTGTGTTGTTGACTGTCAAACACAACAATCCTATTACTACCACTGTTCACATGGTGTTGCCTATCCCCTGTATGTATAAAGAAATTGATAAAAATCCTTCTAACTATCGTTGATTCGCTAACATCCTGTCGTTCCAAGAGCTCCTCCGCCTGCCATGTTGGATACGGTCGCGCATTGTCACGTATAAAAATGACGTCAGGGCCGAATGTTCCCCTAGAAAGACGCATGTGGGGATGGAGTACAGTGTTACACTGTCGTTTACTGCTGAGTGTGCTGTGTTCAAGGATTTTCTAAGTTCACTGATACAACAATATGCCTCCAGAAACCATAGCACCTGGACCACCATCCGACTGTGATCGACGTGTTTCCACCCGTGTCCGTGTAAGCATAATGTCCAGAATCACCGCTCATACTGAATCTGCTCTCATCCGAGAGGAACACGCAACTCAACTCCTCGTAGGTCCAATCGCTTTGCTCTTTGCACCGTGGTAAGCGTTGCCGCTGGTATGCGGATGAGAAAGGAACATAACATACTGCTCGTCGTGCAGAGAGACTACCACACATGTCGCCGTGCACTGTGGAATGTGAGAATGCGTCCCTTGTAGTCCTTTTAAATGTGGTCTCAATGGTACCCACTGTCTGACGTGGGCCATTAGCGCCGTGATGCTGTCGGCACACCGATCTCACGCCACGTGACGTCCAGCTCTCTGTGCACGACTGTTAGTCGTCTAGAACCATGCACCAACACTTTCATTCATTTCCGCCAAGTCGTTACTATTTTACGTTACTTTATCTACCACGCCTTTAACTTCTGCAGATCAGTGTATTTTGATATCATGGTATCACTGCGGCATTGTAGTTAACAATGCTACTTTCCCTGAGATAATTACTAACTGCTGTAAGCTACTTCGCTTATAATATAAATTGCAAAAATTTAGTATAGCGCCTACAGTGACTGCATCGCCACGCCTCGGACTCGCACGTTCCTGTGTCCGATCTCAGATTATATATATCTAACATCTGTCACTCCTGTCACTCTAGCAGGCCAACAGGGCCAGTCCTGTCTGGTAATGAACGAAGTGTGCCTACCTACAGCATATTCCTTTACTCTTATTTAAATATATAAAACTTTTTTTCTAGGGAAGGAGGAGATTCATTGCAACGAAAAATTAACTAATTAAAGTAGAAGTTATAGATCTTTCCAGTTTATGGCTCGAGAGTAATAAGATCCCTTCAGTGGTATTTGTAGCTAATGAAGGCGGATGTTGTTGTTCTTGTTGCTGTGGTCTTCAGAGATTGGTTTGATGCAGCTCTCTATGCTACTCTATTCTGCGCAAGCTTCTTCAACTCTCAGTACCTACTGCAACCTACATCCTACTGAATCGGCTTAGGGTATTCATCTCTTGTTCTTTCTCTACGTTTTTTAGCCTCCACGGTGCCCTAAAATACTAAACTGGTGATCACTTGATGCCTCAGAACATGTCCTAGCAACCGATTCCTTCTCCTAGTTAAGTTGTGCCACAAATTACTCTTCTCCCAAATTCTATTCAATACCTCCTCATTAGTTATGTGATCTACCTATCCAGTCTTCAGCATTCTTCTGTAGCACCACATTTCACACAAGGCTACACTCCACACAAATTCATTCAGAAAGTCTTCCTGACACTTAAATCTATACTCGTTGGTAACAAATTTCTCTTCTTCAGAAACGTTTTCCTTGACTTTGCCAGTCTACATCCTCTCTACTTCGACCATTATCAGTTACACTACAGGCCAATAAAATTGATACACCAATAAGAATTACAGATGATAAACGGGTATTCATTGGACAAATATATTATACTAGAACTGACATGTGATTACATTTTCAAGCAATTTGGGTGCATGGATCCTGACATATCAGTACCCAGAACAACCGCCTCTGGCCGTAATAACGGCCTTGATACGCCTGGGCATTGAGTCAAACAGAGCTTGGATGGCTTGTACAGGTACAGCTGCCCATGCAACTTCAACACGATACCACAGTTCATCAAGAGTAGTGACTGGCCTATTGTGACGAGCCAGTTGCTCGACCACCATTGACCAGACGTTTTCATTTGGTAAGAGATCTGGAGAATGTGCTGGCCAGGGCAGCAGTCGAACATTTTCTGTAATCAGAAAGGCCCGTACATGACCTACAACATGCCGTCGTGCATTATCCTGCTGAAATGTAGGGTTTCGCAGGGATCGAATGAAGGGTAGATCCACGGGTCGTAATACATATGAAATGTAACGTCCACTGTTCAAAGTGCCGTCAATGCGAACAAGAGGTGACCGAGACGTGTAACCTATGGCATCCCATACCAGTACGCCGGGTGATACGCCGGTATGGCGATGACGAATACATGCTTCCAATGTGCGTTCACCGCGATGTCGCCAAACACAGATGCGACCACCACGAGGCTGTAAACCGAACCTGAGTTCATCCGAAAGAATGCCGTTTTGCCATTCGTGCACCCAGGTTCGTCGTTGAGTATACCATCGCAGGCGCTCCTGTCTGTGATGCAGCATCGAGGGTAACCGCGGCCATGGTCTCCGAGCTGATAGTCCATGCTGCTGAAAACGTTGTCGAACTGTTCGTGCAGATTGTTGTTGTCTTGCAGACGTCCCCATCTGTTGACTCAGGGATCGAGCCATGCCGATAAGATGCGTGTCATCTCGATTGCTAGTGGTACGAGGCCGTTGGGATGCAGCACGGCGTTCCGTATTACCCTCCTGAACCCAACGCTTCCATATTCTGCTAACAGTGATTGGATCTCGACAACGCGAGCAGCAATGTCGCGATCAGATAAACCGCAATCGCGATAGGCTACAATCCGACCTTTATCAAAGTCGGAAACGTGATGGTCCGCATTTCTCCTCTTAACATGAGGCATCACAACAACGTTTCACCAGGCAACGACGGTCAACTGCTTTTTGTGTATTTGACATCGGTTGGAAACTTTCGTCATGTCAGCACGTTGTAGGTGTCGCCACCGGCGCCAACCTTGTGTGAATGCTCTGAAAAGCTAATCATTTGCATCTCACAGCATCTTCTTCCTGTCGGTTAAATTTCGCGTCTGTAGCACGTCGTCTTCGTGGTGTAGCAATTTTAATGGGCAGAAGTGTATTATATTCCCCTAGTGGCAAATCTCATCTAGTACTGTAAGTGTCTCTTTTCCTAATCTAATTCCCTCATCATCAACCGATTTAATTCGACTACATTCCGTTTCCTAGTTTTGCTTTTGTTGATGTTCATGTTATATCCTCCTTTCAAGACACTGTCCATTCAGCTGCTGTTCCAGGTCCTTTGCTGTCAGTGACCGAATTACGATGTCATCGGCTAGCCTCAAAAATTTTTATTTCTTGTCCATGGATTTTGATTCCGATACCGAAGTTTTGTTTTGTTTCCCTCACTGCTTGCTCAGTATACAGATTGAATAACTTCGGGGATAGGCTACGACCCTGTCTCGCTCCCTTCCCAACCACTGCTTCCCTTTCATGCCCCCAGAATCTTATAACTGCCATCTGGTTTCTGTACAAATTGTAAATGGCCTTTCGCTCCCTGGATTTTACCCCTGCCACCTTCACAATTTGAAACACAATATTCGAGTCAACGTTGTCCAAAGCTTTCTCTAAGTCTACAGATACTAGAAACGTAGGTTTGCCTTTCCTTAATCTATCTTCTGAGATAACTCGTGGAGTCATTATTGCTTCACGTGTTCCAACATTTCTACAGAACGCAAACTGATCTTCCTCGAGCTTGGCTTCCATCAGTTTTTCCACTCGTCTGTAAGGAATTCATGTTAGTCATTTGCAGCCGTGATTTATTAAACTGATAGTTCGGTAATTTTCATACCTGTCAACACCCCCTTTTTTGGGATTCGAATTATTATATTCCTTTTGAAGTCTGAGGGTAATTTGCCTGTCTCACAAATCGTACTCACCAGATGGTAGAGTTTGTCAGGGCTGGCTCTCCCAAGGCTATCAGTTGTTCTAATGGAATGTTGTCTTCTCCTGGGGCCTTGTTTCGACTTAGGTCCTTCAGAGCTCTGTCAAACTCTTCACGCTGTATCATATCTCCCATTTCACCTCCATCCTCTTCCATTTCCTTAATATCGTCTTCAAGTACATCGCCATTATGTAGACCCTCTATATACTCCTTCCACATTTCTGCTTTCCCTTCTTTGCTAAGAACTGGGTTTCCATCTGAGCTCTTGATATTCATACAAGTGGTTCTTTTTTCTCCGAAGGTCTCTTTAATTTTCCTGTAGGCAGTATTTATCTTACCGTTAGTGATATATGCCTCTACATCTTTAGATTTTTCCTCTAGCTATCCCTCCTTACCCAGTTTGCACTTCCTGTCGTTTCATTTTTGAAACGTTTGTATTCCTTTTTGCCTGCTTCATTTACTGAATTTTTATATTTTCTCCTTTCATCAATTAAATTCAATATTTCTTCTGTCACAGAAGGATTTCTACTAGCCCTCGTCTTTTTACCTACTTGATCTTCTGCTGCCTTCCCTATTTCATCTCTCAAAGCTACCCATTCTTCTTCTACTGTATTTCTTTCCCCCGTTCTTGTCAATCGTTCCCTAATGCTCTCTCTGAAACTCTCTACAACCTCTCGGTCTTTCAGTTTATCCATATCCCATCTCCTTAAATTCCCACCCTTTAACAGTTTCTTCAGTTTTAATCTACAGTTCATCACCAATAGATTGTGATCAAAATCCACATATGCCCCTGGAAATGTCTTACAATTTAAAACCTGGTTCCTAAATCTCTTTCCTACCATTATATAATGTATCTGAAATCTTCCACTATCTCTAGGCGTCTGACCTAATACAGCCGTCTTTCATGATTCTTGAACTAAGTGTTAGCTATGATTAAGTTATGCTCTATACAAAATTCTACTAGGTGGCTTCCTCTTTTATTCCTTACGCCCATTCCAAATTCACCTACTACTTTTCCTTCTCCTCTACTTTCGAATTACAGTCCTCCATGAGAATTAAATTGTCGTCCCCCTTCACTATCTGCATTATTTCTTTTATCTTATCATACATTTCTTCAAGGATGTAAGGACAAATAATTCAAGTTACGTGTTTTGTTACCGTTGATGGCAGTGAAAAGGTTTTGTCATAATTTTGCGTTTCATATATTAATGTTCTGAGTATGATGTTAAATGAATGTTCCATACTTCAATTACAATGTCCATGTTCTTTTTCCTGGTGTAATCCAGTGGCAGCCTTATACAGGGTGGGACAAACTGGATCGGAGAACGCAACTCCAGGGTACCAACAAACATAGAAGAAGGAAGGAAATAGAGTACTGTCTGACTATGAAGTGACCACCAAACGTCTCTTGGCACTTTGGGCCCTGGTCATCAAGTTACTTACGGCGTATCGACGCTGAACTGCTGGAGTTGCTGCAGTCTCATCCGAAATGTTATGGTGCAGTTCTTGATGACTACGAGAGCTGTTACCATACATCTTAGACCTGAGAGCTCAACACACAAAGTAATCGCACAATGACAGATCAGGTTGTTGGGCTGGGTGGCCAGCTAGGCCGCGGCCAGACCGACCTCTGCTAACAGCTCTGTGAGACGTGAAGACTGTGTGCTCCAAGGTTCCGCAGGCTATATTGGCAGATGATCCATCCTGGTGGATGTGTTGTGTATTATACATTAAACTGGGGACCTAGAAACGACGGAGAGGCTTTGTCCCGCTGTAGCCCTCAGTGGTTCACATCCCCACAATTAGCCACAGCAGTCCACCCACCCCATCGCCGCCACACCCCGAACCCAGGGTTATTGTGCAGTTCGGCCCCCAGTGGATGCCTTGGAAACGTCTCATACCAGACGAGTGTAACTCCAAATGTTTGCGTGGCAGAGTAATTATGGTGTACACGTATGTGGAGCCAGTGTTTGTGCAACAATCGGCGACATAGTGTAACTGAGGCGGAGTAAGTGGACCCAACCCGCATTCACCGACGTAGACAGCAAACCGCCTTAAAAAGCATCCAAAGGCACACCGGAACTCAATAAAATACGCGGAGCTGATTCGTGTTGGGGACTGCTACTCCTTCCCGCTCGGGAAGCAGCGCGTTAGACCGCTTGGCTAGCCGGGCGGGCCTGATGGAAGTAGCTCTGTTTTTCTCCTCCGTTAATGTTGCCCAAATGGTTTCGAAACGTTGTCAATGGAACGCACCGAAGTCCGGATCCCTTTTATTTGCCCCCGTCCTATATTTGTGCCGTGATTTAGCAGCATACGGCACAGTTCGAGTTCGGCATTGCTCAAGAGGTGGCCCGAGCGTTTTAGCAGTTTCTCTCATTGCTGAGAGGGCGTTGGTATCAAGTGTGGATTCTGCACCAGCACCGCACGAACCAGCAAACAAATGGCCGTCTGACTGGAGGGCAGTGTCACCGGGCTGAAGTTGATATGGGGACTTTCGGCAACACGACGTTACTCTGCCGTCACGCCATTTGGAGCGCTACTAGCTTATCAGTCCATCAATCACTAACAGAAGTTTTTTCAACATATTGTGCTTCTGATCATGACTTTTCGTGTGTACTACACTCTTTGAATTGCGTTGTAAATATGTTTGTTGTTGTTGTGGTCTTCAGTCCTGAGACTGGTTTGATGCAGCTCTCCATGCTACTCTATCCTGTACAAGCTTCTTCATCTCCCAGTAACTACTGCAACCTACATCCTTCTGAATCTGCTTAGTGTATTCATCTCTTGGTCTCCCTCTACGATTTTTACCCTCCACGCTGCCATCCAATACTAAATTGGTGATCCATTGATCCTCAGAACATGTCCTACCAACGGATCCCTTCTTCTAGTCAAGTTGTGCCACAAACTTCTCTTCTCCCCAAACCTCTTCAACACCTCCTCATTAGTTATGTGATCTACCCATCTAATCTTCAGCATTCTTCTGTAGCACCACATTTCAAAAGCTTCTATTCTCTTCTTGTCCCAACTATTTATCGTCCATGATTCACTTCCATACATGGCTACACTCCATACAAATACTTTCAGAAACGACTTCCTGAAACTTAAATCTATACTTGATGTTAACAAATTTCTCTTCTTCAGAAACGCTTTCCTTGCCATTGTTAGTCTACATTTTATATCCTCTCTACTCCGACCATCATCAGTTATTTTGCTCCCCAAATAGCAAAACTCCTTTACTACTTTAAGTGTCTCATTTCCTAATCTAATTCCCTTAGCATCACCCGACTTAATTCGACTACATTCCATGATCCTCCTTTTGCTTTTGTTGATGTTCATGTTATATCCTCCTTTCAAGACACTATTGATTCCATTCAACTGCTCTTTCAAGCTCTTTGCTGTCTCTGACAGAATTACAATGTCATCGGCGAACCTCAAAGTTTTTATTTCTTCTCCATGGATTTTAATACCTACTCCGAATTTTTCTTTTGTTTCCTTCACTGCTCTGTATACAGATTGAATAACATCGGGGAGAGGCTACAACCCTGTCTCACTCCCTTCCCAACCACTGCTTCCCTTTCATGCCCCTCAACTCTTTTAACTGCCATTTGGTTTCTATACAAATTGTTAATAGCCTTTCGCTCCCTATATTTTACCTCTACCACCTCCAGAATTTGTAAGAGAGTATTCCAGTCAACATTGTCAAAAGCTTTCTCTAAGTCTACAAATGCTAGAAACGTAGGTTTGCCTTTCCTTAATCTAGCTTCTAAGATATGTCGTGCTTATTTATATTACGTTCCGTTCGCGTCCATAATACTAAGTGAGGTTGATGATTCCACGTTTGTTTTTCTTTCATGTAAACCAGTAGCTACTTATTTGAATTGTGGTCTATGGACTTACGTGTAGTTCTTACTGCTTACGAATTTGTCTTAATTGCTAAATTCAAATGCATTGTAAGTACGTTGCCTTTATTTTACTTTATTTTTGTTTGCGTAAGTTTTCTGCAGTTTCTCGCATTTAATGGTGAACTATATGTTAGCAAATTTTGACAGTATTAGTTTTCAGCTTTACTACATCTTGTCATTTTGCTTTTTATCGCTGAGTGTCATGTATTTCACAGTGGCTTGCTGAATGTGGATGTAGACGTACATTAATACCCTTTGTAGTTTTGTGACTGGAGCATTTTCTGTCGCGAATCTTAAAAATGCGGGAGTAGTATAGCAAATGTTTTCACAAGTTATTAACAGGTTCCAGAAACAGTAGATTTGAGCAGAAATCAATGAAACTCTCCTTAACTTTCAGTAAATGCGAGAGTGCGAAACACAGATGGGATCAAAAATAACGGTAAATACGGGTAATATACTTAAAATGCATTTAAATCGAGCAGTTCGGATATGGAAGCATAAGCAGTAACAAATAGACATGAATCCACAGAAAACCATGCGACGAAACTAAATTCCAGTGTGGTATCATTAATATCACCCAGTATTACAGGTGAGAGGAAAAATTAAGGAGAATACATGTAACATATTTAGAATACAATTCAAATAACGCAATACACACTAGTAGGTGGTAATTAGGAACATAATTTCCAGTTGGCAAAACCCATATGGTCGAATTTGCAATACAGGGTTTTACAAATAAATACTAACCATAGCCTCCCGAAATTTCTCCACCATGGAGAATTCGAAACAATAACAGCTGCAACATGAGTAACTTCGAAATAGATAACCTTGTGGTCTATGGGGAAGTTGGGAACTGACCCTCTATGGGGTCAGGAGGGCTGTGTGGGACAGTTTGTGAAGTAAATAACAATAATCATTTGTTTACTTTTTGAGCGGTTTTAATTCAGGCAAGAATATTCGAAAAATTGTTTTGGTTACGTGCACAGTGCTAAAAACACAGCAGCAATGGAGACAGCGCCATCGAAAGTAAGTTGTGCAACATCCCCGTGGGGCAAGTTGAGTCAACCAGCTGAAACAGTTTCTTTTGCGGATATTATGTCTGAACAATTAGCGAGGGATTTACTGCTGAAAGAAGAGTAAACCATCTATAACGATACATCATCACAACCTACATCTGCAACGCCAGAACTGATCGCAAATTCTCCTGATTGTGATAGTGATCGCGTGATTGCGCAAATGTTACAAATGCAGTTCGATGAAGAATATGACAAAATGTTAAGAAGAACGTAAAATAAGTTCAACGGTACGTCAAAAGTGTCAGTGTCCTTTTCAAATTATAGAATAATACCTGATAATCTTGCCCAAGATAGTGATTCGGATGATTATGACATCGATGATAAACACAGGGTATGGGACAGTTTTGTGAAATCAGACAAAGCCTTTAAAGAAATGCCTAAGTGCGGCTATAAAAAGCAAGGCACGGAAATGGTTGCAAAGCACGACATAAAAATGTCAAGTCGCAGAAATGCGTCCCGAGTAATGGACTTCCCACCAGAATTTCACACTGGTGACGGCGGAGGGTTTGATATGCAACTTTCAAACAAAGTATTTAACAGTTTAAAAGTCTACTCACGTAATGAACAGGCAAGAAATAATAGACTCACCGATAAGTGTGACCAGGCAACGGCAGAGTTGGGTGTGGACCCGAAAACACGTTTACTTTTGTACAAGTTAGTGAATCAGGAAATTTTGGAGAGAGTGAATGGGACGTTGATCATCGGGAAAGAAGCTGTGGTTTTGCATGCCGATGGAGGATCAAACACTGTGTGTGTGGCTCCGAAGGAGTGTGCTTTTAAAGTATTTAAAACCACTTTGAATGAGTTCAAAACTCGTGACAAGTACATACAGGATGACTTCCGTTTCAAAGATCGCTTTTCAAAACAGAATCCTCGGAAAATTATCCACTTGTGGGCAGAGAAAGAAATGCATAACTTAATTCGCATGCAGAAGGCAGGTATTTTGTGTCCAGAAGTTGTAATTTTGAAGAAGCACATTTTAGTGATGTCGTTCATCGGAGAAAATCATATGCCAGCACCGAAATTGAAAGAAGCAAATTTAAAGTGTGCCGAGTTGAGTCTTGCATACGAGGATTGTTTGTCGACTATGAAAAAGTTATATAATGATGGTCATCTAGTACATGCTGATCTATCAGAGTACAATATCCTGTGGCGCCAAGGGAAATGTTGGTTTATTGACGTCAGCCAGGCTGTGGAAAGAAATCATCCTCGGGCATTAGAATTTCTTCTCAGGGACTGTACCAATATATCAAATTTTTTTACTAAGAAGGGATTGTCTGATGTCGCTTCCCCAGAAGAAATATTCAAGGAAGTTTGTGGAACAGCTGTCTCAGAAGATGGACCAATGTCAATGGATAAAGCCCAAGATTTCGAGAGAAATGAGGAGTTATTAACTTTTGATCAGGCGGAGAAAGTATATTCATTTGATTACTGTTGGGAAAAATCAAAGCCTTAGGAAATGTGAGGTAACTGGGCAGAAGTGCAATATTTATGGAGCTGTTTTTTTAAGATGACTCGGGGAATATATCTCATTGGTCAAAACTATATCTAAAAAGCAGAATTCCACATTATGCATTTTGTAACTTTTCAGTTTATGGAAAGTCTCATGGAAGAACATACACAAATTATGACCATTTCTATTTTTTCCTACATTTATGTTTCTGTTAAGAATATCAGGGAACTTTTAATTTTTCTGTTAATTTCATCCTACTCAATTCTTTATGCCAAACACATTTGCTTGATCATTTAAAGTTCCTTAAATGTTCTATCTCACAAAAGACTTGGAAAAGGATGTTGTGTGTACAAATGTCTAAGTACTTGTAAAATAAATAAAAAGTATTATTTCTTAAAAAAAAGGGGGTAGCGTCTTTGATTCATAGTCAAAAACGTCTTCGGTCCCGGGTTCGATCCCCGCCACTGCCTAAATGTTGATAAATAATCAGCATTGGCGGCCGAAGACTTCCGGCATAAGAAGTCAGCCTCATTCTGCCAACGGCCTTGTCAAAGAGGGCGGAGGAGCGGATAGAGGTTTAGGGCACTCTCTTGTCCTAGGGGTGGGAAATTGCCCCTAAAGGTGGAAGAATCAGCAATGATCAACGACATGAGGATGCAGAAGGCAATGGAAACCACTGCATTAAAGACACGTAACGTGTATCCACAGGACATGTGGCCTGTAATTGAAGAAGTGTCATGATGATCTCTCCATTGGCAAAAGATACCGGAATAGTCCCCCATTCGGATCTCCGAGAGGGGACTGCCAAGGGGGAGGTTACCATGAGAAAAAGATTGAATAATCAACGAAAGGATAACGTTCTACGAGTCGGGGCGTGGAATGTCAGAAGCTTGAACGTGGTAGGGAAACTAGAAAATTTGAAAAGGGAAATGCAAAGGCTCAATCTAGATACAGTAGGGGTCAGTGAATTGAAGTGGAAGGAAGACAAGGATTTCTGGTCAGATGAGTATCGGGTAATATCAACAGCAGCAGAAAATGGTATAACAGGTGTAGGATTCGTTATGAATAGGAAGGTAGGGCAGACGGTGTGTTACTGTGAACAGTTCAGTGACCAGGTTGTTCTAATCAGAATCGACAGCAGACCAACATCGACAACGATAGTTCAGGTATACATGCCGACGTCGCAAGCTGAAGATAAACAGATAGAGAAAGTGTATGAGGATTTTGAAAGGGTAATGCAGTATGTAAAGGGAGACGAAAATCTAATAGTCATGGGCCACTGGGATGCAGTTGTAGGGGAAGGAGTAGAAGTAAAGGTTACAGGAGAATATGGGCTTGGGACAAGGAATGAAAGAGGAGAAAGACTAATTGAGTTCTGTAACAAGTTTCAGCTAGTAATAGCGAATACGCTGTTCAAGAATTACAAGAGGAGGAGGTATTCTTGGAAAAGGCCGGGAGATACGGGAAGATTTCAATTAGATTACATCATGGTCATACAGAGATTCTGAAATCAGATACTGGATTGTAAGGCGTACCCAGGAGCAGATATAGACTCAGATCACAATATAGTAGTGATGAAGAGTAGGCTGAAGTTCAAGACATTAGTCAGGAAGAATCAATACGCAAAGAAGTGGGATAAGGAAGTACTAAGGAATGACGAGATACGTTTGAAGTTCTCTAAAGCTATAGATACAGCAATAAGGAATAGCGCAGTAGGCAGTACAGTTGAAGAGGATTGGACATCTCTAAAAAGGGCCATCACAGAAGTTGGGAAGGAAAACATAGGTACAAAGAAGGTAGCTGCGAAGAAACCATGGGTAACAGAAGAAATACTTCATTTGATTGATGAAAGGAGGAAGTACAAACATGTTCCGGGAAAATCAGGAATACAGAAATACAAGTCGCTTAGGAATGAAATAAATAGGAAGTGCAGGGAAGCTAAGACGAAATGGCTGCAGGAAAAATGTGAAGACATCGAAAAAGATATGATTGTCGGAAGGACAGACTTAGCATACAGGAAAGTCAAAACAACCTTTGGTGACATTAAAAGCAACGGTGGTAACATTAAGAGTGCAACGGGAATTCCACTGTTAAATGCAGAGGAGAGAGCAGATAGGTGGAAAGAATACATTGAAAGCCTCTATGAGGGTGAAGATTTGTCTGATGTGATAGAAGAAGAAACAGGGGTCGATTTAGAAGAGATAGGGGATCCAGTATTAGAATCGGAATTTAAAAGAGCTTTGGAGGACTTACGGTCTAATAAGGCAGAAGGGATAGATAACATTCCATCAGAATTTCTAAAATCATTGGGGGAAGTGGCAACAAAACGACTATTCACGTTGGTGTGTAGAATATATGAGTCTGGCGACATACCATCTGATTTTCGGAAAAGCATCATCCACACAATTCCGAAGACTGCAAGTGCTGACAAGTGCGAGAATTATCGCACAACCAGCTTAACAGCTCATGCATCGAAGCTGCTTACAAGAATAATATACAGAAGAATGGAAAAGAAAATTGAGAATGCGCTAGGTGACGATCAGTTTGGCTTTAGGAAAAGTAAAGGGACGAGAGAGGCAATTCTGACGTTACGGCTAATAATGGAAGCAAGGCTAAAGAAAAATTAAGACACTTTCATAGGATTTGTGGACCTGGAAAAAGCGTTCGGCAATATAAAATGGTGCAAACTGTTCGAGATTCTGAATAATGTAGGGGTAAGCTATATGGAGAGACGGGTCATATACAATATGTACAACAACCAAGCGGGAATAATAAGAGTGGACGATCAAGAACGAAGTCCTCGTATTAAGAAGGGTGTAAGACAAGGCTGTAGCCTTTCGCCCCTACTCTTCAATCTGTACATCGAGGAAGCAATGATGGAAATAAAACAAAGGTTCAGGAGTGGAATTAAAATACAAGGTGAAAGGATATCAATGATACGATTCGCTAATGACATTGCTATCCTGAGTGAAAGTGAAGAAGAATTAAATGATCTGCTGAACGGAATGAACAGTCTAATGAGTACACAGTATGGTTTGAGAGTAAATCGGAGAAAGACGAAGGTAATGAGAAGTAGTAGAAATGAGAACAGCGAGAAACTTAACATCAGGATTGATGGTCACAAAGTCAATGAAGTTAAGGAATTCTGCTACCTGGACAGTAAAATAACCAATGACGGACGGAGCAAGGAGGACATCAAAAGCAGACTCGCTATGGCAAAAAAGGCATTTCTGGCCAAGAGAAGTCTACTAATATCAACTACCGGCCTTAATTTGAGGAAGAAATTTCTAGGATCTACGTCTGGAGTACAGCATTGTATGGTAGTGAAACATGGACTGTGGGAAAACCGGAACAGAAGAGAATCGAAGCATTTGAGATGTGGTGCTATAGATGAATGTTGAAAATTAGGTGGGCTGATAAGGTAAGGAATGAGGAGGTTCTACGCAGATTCGGAGAGGAAAGGAATATGTGGAAAACACTGATAAGGAGAAGGGACAGGATGATAGGACATCTGCTAAGACATGAGGGAATGACTTCCATGGTACTAGAGGGAGCTGTAGAGGGCAAAAACTGTAGAGGAAGACAGAGATTGGAATACGTCAAGCAAATAATTGAGGACGTAGGTTGCAAGTGCTACTCTGAGATGAAGAGGTTAGCACAGGAAAGGAATTCGTGGCGGGCCGCATCAAACCAGTCAGTAGACTGATGACCAAAAACAAAAAAGAAAAAAATTAACTTAGTAAAAGCTAGAGTACCACATGTTTAGTTTGACGTTGATACAACATCAGAATACTTCATGAGCTGAAGATGTCAATAGCCGAAACCGATAACAGTGAAGTGTAAAAGTTTGTGCGATCAAGATGAACCTGTAAAACAAAACAATCCAGTACAGGCCCATATCATTAAAGTCGATATGCAGCAGCATTTAGGAACATACATTGTGTTCCAACATCATGAATTACCTCTAAGAGAACGGTTTATTTGCAATCAGACAACATTCGTTTAAAAAACATCGTTCTCGTTAAACGTGACTACCGGTTTACTCATACCTAGTGTTGAGTGCCGTTGACAAGGGAATTGAAATTGACAAGGGAATTGCGAAATCATCTGGTAGATTGCCTTATGCCTCTATGATTACTCTGCGCATTTTTAATACATTTTCTCTTTTACAATTAGTTCTGGTTTTTATGTTACCAATAAAATTAATCATTTGGTAAGAAATGTATACGCCTCGACAACTTGCAGCCATTAGCGCTACTAAGCTTACGGCGATGCTAAGCCTGGAAGATCATACTCTAATCTTCGCCCAGTTTACAGAGTAACTTTTCTCCGTCCCGACGTGATTGCTGTTAGTAGTAGGCCCACTGCCACGCCCAAGAACAAACACATCCTTCAGTATGTCGTTTCGGTATACAGTTTCTTTCAAGTTACCTGGCACAAAACGTGCTCCAGTTTCTATTGTAGCTATCAATATTGATAGTACGTGCTCCTTTATAATGTCGCCAAAAGCTCAGATTTATTGTTGGAGAGTTTCAAATTGATGCGGCCGTCATCAAAAGACTATATCTCTTAAATGAAAGAAAATAGAGCCTTGGGATGAATTTTAACTTACATATTGGAACACAAATGGTTGGTTTTCAAAAGAATCATATGATTCTACAAGTACATATCTTTTACGTGACTGTACAACCATGGGCTGCATTTCACAATAACGATTAGTATCTAAGTTTACCTAGTACCTATTACCCAAGTATTCCTTTCACACGTTTCATTGTACCTTACTCTGGACGCACGACACACAAGCGGTAGCCATTCTCGTTCCATAGTTTTGCGAACACTCACTGCTATTGTTATGCGTCATCGCAGTTCTCTCGAAGTTGGTGGAAAGTTAGGCACATGGACACAGCCTTTAAGAAGCCTTCCCGAAAAGAAGAACAGAAATCAGCTACATTGAGACCAGGAGACCTTGGACCCCAGTGGTGGAACGCGAGGTCCATGTGCCTCTTACGGTTGAGCCATCGTGAAGGCAGCTCAGTGTTAAGAAATTTAAAATATTAAGAAATACTCTTAAACGCGCATCTCAGCGGGGTTTGTGTTTAGTCCTGTTGGACATACAAATTTTGTGCATACCCCGGGTCACGCTTCCAGTAACGACTTCTCCTGCTAAAAGGAACTGGCCTTAAACCTTCGTCTTCTTCTTCTGGTTCACTGAAGTTGACACAATTTTCTTGAGAGATTCACCATTTGTCTAGATATTTCAAATAATTCCGCTTTATTATTCTGCCTTAGTTTAAATTTTAATTAGATTACATGTTTCTATCACTCTAGATCATCTTCAGATCCGAAACAAAGTAAAACTATGTACCACCTAATATTATATGAGAAGTAGAAAAGAACTGTACATAAATGTGGGATTTACCTAAGTAGTTCGTCTGCAACCCGTCTTGCCGGCCGCGGTGGCCATGCGGTTCTAGGCGCTGTAGTCCGGAACCGCGCGACTGCTACGGTCGCAGGTTCGAATCCTGCCTCGGACATGGATGTGTGTGATGTCCTTAGGTTAGTTAGGTTTAAGTAGTTCTAAGTTCTAGGGGACTGATGACCTCAGATGTTAAGTCCCATAGTGCTCAGAGCCATTTGAATCATTTTTGCAACCCGTCTTATCTACTCAGAATCACATATCAGAGTATTGTGTGTAGCAACTGCAGGGAGGAGATGATGTGATGGGCTTGTCATATAACGTATAATTATGCAAAAATTCTCGTTGAAACACTAATAATGTAGAATAACGGGTAAAATGTAAACGGCTTAAAATACCTTCCCCCAATCTCCGATATATTTGAAAGAGCGTTGGAGGCAGACCTTGTTACAGTTCTTCAGTTGTTTTGACGTCCTCTCTAGAAATTTCTTTCCCCTCTTTAATAATAGATTGGGTTGGTTCTGAGCACTATGGGACTTAACATCTCAGGTCATCAGTCCCCTAGAATTTAGAACTACTTAAACCTAACGAACCTAAGGACATCACAAACACCCATGCCCGAGGCAGGATTCGAACCTGTGACCGTAGAGGTCGCCCGGTTCCAGACTGAAGCGCCTAGAACCGCTAGGCCACACCGGCCGGCAATAATACGTTCTCAATACTTCAGTCCCCATGCCCATCCATTTTTTGCACCAGATAACCATTGCCTTCCGCACATACATTTTAAAGAGTGTCGGAGGCAGACATTGTTTCAGTCCTTTAGTTATTCTGAGATCATCTCTAGAAACTTCCTGGCAGATTAAAACTGTGTGCCCGACCGAGACTCGAACTCGGGACCTTTGCCTTTCGCGGGCAAGTGCTCTACCAACTGAGCAACCGAAGCACGACTCACGCCCGGCACTAACAGCTTTACTTCTGCCAGTACCTCGTCTCCTACCTTCCAAACTTTACAGAAGCTCTCCTGCGAACCTTGCAGAACTAGCACTCCTGAAAGAAAGGATATAGCGGAGACGTGGCTTAGCCACAGCCTGGGGGATGTTTCCAGAATGAGATTTTCACTCTGCAGCGGAGTGTGCGCTGATATGAAACTTCCTGGCAGATTAAAACTGTGTGCCCGACCGAGACTCGAACTCGGGACCTTTGCCTTTCGCGGGCAAGTGCTCAGTTGGTAGAGTTTCGCGGGCAAGTGCTCAGTTGGTAGAGCACTTGCCCGCGAAAGGCAAAGGTCCCGAGTTCGAGACTCGGTCGGGCACACAGTTTTAATCTGCCAAGAAGTTTCATATCAACGCACACTCCGCTGCAGAGTGAAAATCTCATTCTGGAATCATCTCTAGAAGTTTCTTTCCTCACTTTCATGACACATTCTACTGACTACATGCTTCTTGTATAAATTTTTAGCAATTGCCGTTACTACTGTGCCTCGAGTAAACACCGTAAGCCCTATCCTGGAAACGGTGCAAAGTCTTTGAAACTCTGGAGAACACCAACGTTTTTGGAAATTTGTGGTAAGGTCTTATGGGAACAAACCGCTGAGGTCATCCGTTCCTAAGTTTACGCACTACTTCGACTAACTTAAACTAACTTATGCTGTGTACAACACACACACACACATGCCCGAGGGAGGACTCGAACCTCCGACGGGAGGAGCCGCTGCGAACCGTGACAAGACGCCTCAGATCGCGTGGTTATTCCGCACTGCTGCACTGTGGTTCTCAGGTACTGCGTTCTGAGTATTGTCATAGTTCACTTTTTGTCTTATGTGAAACGTAGCTTCATTCCCAATTCTGAACGTGAAAAGAAATTGTTACTTTTCCATCTCTACGCCTGAAATGAATTCGCAAAACTGTACTCGTAATAGTTTGTCACCATTATGAAGGGCTCGTAGCAAATGAATCCTCTATTTGTAGCTGAAATGTAGCGTAAAACACGCCAGTCAGACAAATAAGGAATAGATAACTGTCGGCTAGCACCGCGAAGTCCGTAGCTCGTGGTCGTGCGGTAGCGTTCTCGCTTCCCGCGCCCGGGTTCGATTCCCGGCGGGGTCAGGGATTTTCTCTGCCTCGTGATGACTGGGTGTTGTGTGATGTCCTTAGGTTAGTTAGGTTTCAGTAGTTCTGAGTTCTAGGGGAATGATGACCATAGATGTTAAGTCCCATAGTACTCAGAGCCATTTGAACCATCTGAGCACCGCGAAGAGACCACTGTGGTCTATGTGCAAAAGCGTTGAATACGCTCAACGTCTTGAACGAGCACACGGGGGCGACCTTTGGATTTCCCCTTACATTGAAAGCCAGTGTCCTGACACTGTTGCAATCATCGTCGAATAATGTGACTTGCAGGAGAGCAGTGCCGTACTCTGGACCAAAAGTACACCTAACTGCTGTCACTGAATTACACATGTTGAAAGGTAGAACCTAGACCGCCTTAATAGTTGTTTAATAAACGGAAAAGTTGCAACAAGTAGTTCCGTAACGGCAAGCATACAAGCCAATAACTTATCACTGGCCACGAGGTAGAGTTTGAGCTACGACACGTAAATTAAAACTCGCCTAAGGTTGCCACCATCATTTTTGTAGATGACACAGTCCATTGAAACCGGGTGAAACTTTTTTGAACACCTTATAGTTCGTTGTGGTGATTCACCGTTCAGCGTGTCAGTTAACTTCCCTGTACGGGTAGTCGTGTCCAGAGTGGTACACGTGGCTCTCTCAAGTTAACAGCCGCCGTGTACGACCGGTTGCCGCTGGAGACGGCGGACGCAGACGTAAGCGGCTTACGGCGTATCCCGCGCCGTATTGCTGGCGCGATTGCAGCGGCCCTCGGGGGAAATTCTGCTTTCCGTTGTCCGCCACGGCGCAGACGCCGAGCTCTGCCCAGGATTTATTCCAAAGGCGGGGCGACTTCT
Organism: Schistocerca piceifrons; assembly: GCF_021461385.2. Taxonomy (NCBI): domain Eukaryota; kingdom Metazoa; phylum Arthropoda; class Insecta; order Orthoptera; family Acrididae; genus Schistocerca; species Schistocerca piceifrons. The sequence goes on along the minus strand of NC_060138.1, from coordinate 141,059,237 downwards.
GGCCGTGACACTTCAAAGCTACGTGTAGCAACGTGAAGCGCGTCTCAAAGACGACACTGGAAGCTGACACGATAAGACGCTGCCTTTGCGATGGCCGTTCACTCGACAAGGAGGTTTGCGCGTTACAAACGGCGGTGGAATTGCCATCCTGCCCGTGTCAGTACATAAACTCGACGGACAAAATATTAACCACTACCTTGAGAAAACATACTGCTCGCCTTGGAGCGTTGTAGATAGTGTAAACTGATAGGAGGAGGCTATCCGATCCTCCTGCGCCTTGTCAGTTTATGTGCCAGCCGGCTGTATGAACCGGCGCAGTCAGGTACGTCGATGTGACAGAGTGGCAGAAAGAAGCTAACGTATATGCACGTGGCCATAGCCGAGCCAAGTACCTTTATAGCAAACACTTCACATTGGTTTGCTGAGTACTGTTCCAGATGCAGATGTTTACTGCGATCGTGGTCCCATACACAAGTAAACTTGATGACAGTAACATGAGTCGACGGCGTGCGCTCCGCTTCAAAAAATGTTGAAATGTGTGTGAAATTCGATGGGACTTAACTGCTATGGTTATCAGTTCCTAAGCTTACACACTACTTAACCTAAATTATCCTAGGGACAAACACACACACACACACACACATGCCCGAGGGAGGACTCGAACCTCCGCCGGGACCAACCGCACAGTCCATGACTGTAGCGCCTGAGACCGCTCGGCTAATCCCGCGCGGCGTTCCGCTTCATTGGTGTGAAGATCAGAGCGACAGTTTCTAACGTCGATAAGTTTCCTCCATCACCGCCAGCACCATCTGTCCTCACAAATCAGAGATGGAGTGCGTAAAGCGAGTCAAAATAACACAAGTGGTAGAAGTTCTTTGATAAGGTAGGGAGCAGGGCACAAGACTGCTGGAGTAAAATGCTGAGCCACTAAAAAAGAGATGTAAACATTAGTAACAGTACAGCTATAGAATAATACTAGCATAAGCAGCCAGTGTTATACTCATGGTTACAAAATTAACTAAAACTAACTTTAGACAAGTTACCTCTCATCTAAACCATCAGTTCTCGAAGGGGAGCAAGGTAAACAGCATTAGGGGCCAAAAGTTTAATAAAAACAGTATTACTGTAACATAAACTTAACTTCACAATCAAAATAAAGAAAACTTAACTACTGATGTAAGTTGAATAAACGAATTTCCGCCCATGTAAACGATAGTCCCTTACGAATGTCAATAAGGTAACACAGTTTATAGCAAGCTAGCTTTCAAATTATTCAAACGTAAATTGTCTTGACAGCGTAAGTCTCTATCGCAGTTGAGCAACCTGATTAATAAAGAAAGAATCGTCATCTTACAGAGAGAAGTGCGACCTCTACGGTCGCAGGTTCGAATCCTGACTCGGGCATGGATGTGTGTGATGTCCTTAGGTTCGTTAGGTTTAAGTAGTTCTAAGTTCTAGGGGACTGATGACCTGAGAAGTTAAGTCCCATAGTGCTCAGAGCCATTTGAACCATTTGAACAGAGAAAAGCATAAGAACAAATATCGCTAACACAGCCATATCAAGCAAGCTTTCAAACGATTCAAATGTAGATTAGCTTAAGAGCAAAAGTATACCAAATTGAACAGCCTGATTAATAACTAAAGAATCTTCATCTTGCAGAGAGAAGCAAAACAACAAATATCGGTTACCCATTTTATAGCAAGCAATCTTTCAGGCTATTCAAATGTAAATTGTTTTATTTGTCTTAACATCAGAAGCCTATCACAGCTGAGCAAGCTAATTAATGCCCAAAGAATCTGCAGGTTACAGAGTACAGTATAACAATAACTATCGGTGATCATTGCTTAACGCAGTTGCCTGAAAAGGGTAAACACACATTAGCACACTACTGACGGTTGACGTTCAAAACCGGCCGCGTGCCTGAATGCCGTGAGCGAGATCCGACAGGAGAAAACAGCCAGCATGGGCTGTATACTGACAACAGCCTGTATAACTCACACAAACCAACATTAATATACAATTCATTTAAACCACTACAACAGTAAAATACAGCATCATCAAGGTAGAAAACAAATGGAGATAAGATTCGGCTCAGAGTCTCTTAAATTCGTGATTGCGTAATAAACTGCAACTACAGTTGGTGTTAATTCTGGCGTTAAGAGAGGCTGAATCAAATTAACATTCATAAAAGGTAATCTTCAGAGCCACTCAGGACTTTGACCTTGTAAAGAACGAAAGCCAGCACACAATTTTAACTAAAAAGAGTACCAACCTCTGACGGCAAGCTACAGATGCCCACAGGCAAAACGTTGCATTGCAAAATCCAATTTAAGTCGGAAGTTAACCTTCAGCACAAACCCTGGAAGTAGCAATTCACTCAGTAAGATACACATTTGCCGAATATGGGTCTGAATTGACAGAAATCAAAAACTGATAGCAAAATCAGCCAGGTTGCAAATCAGTTAATTTCACTCGCGATTAATAGTGACGCAAACGCAACACTCAAGCGATTTAGAAGAACAACCTTCCCTTCAAGCAAACATGGCGGACACAAGGAGCAATCACGGACGGTAAACGATAAACGATCAACCAGACAAATAGCTCACCATTTGAACATTAATCAAGGGAGCCGTTGTAGATGTTCAAGCCACATCAAAATCCCGGAATCTCGTCACAGCGCGAAAGCGGAAAGACTCTTGGACAGATCCCATGTTTACTGCTCACTGTAGACACTGTAGCCACACTCCAGTTCTGCTCGCCAACAGTCAGTAGCACCTCAATGACAACACCAGTGGTGCACCACGCGCCAACTGATCCCCTGCGATGCCCCGTGCAGATACGCTCCGTACTCCTTCCTTCTACAGAGCGACGGGCCCAGCACATCACGGTGGCGCTCGCCAACCATCGCGCCGCAAAGCATATCTTTTTAACAGAGGGAACTCCACGAAAGCAAGAGCATCGCAGGACGTCACGCACAATCTTAAACTGCGTATTTTAAGAAACAAGTTGTCGGAAATGAGTGTTTCAGACGGTACGGAATCTTGAATGGGCTATGCGTCTGAGACGCTTCTTTCTGAACTGCTTCTATTTCGTAACGAACAATTGCCGTCGCATCGTGTTGGTGTTGCTACCTTGAGAAACAGTACACAGACCCTTGACCTATGGAAGGCATTCGATACAGTTAGGCACCGCCGCCTAATGAACAAAATACGAGCGTACAGAATATCGGACCAACTGCTTCACTAGACTGAAGAGTTTCTAGCAAACAGAACAACAGCACACAACATGTTATTCTGAACGGGCTCCATGGTAGCGTTAGTGCCTAGTGGCAGGTCCATGTCTTCGTGCGGAGAATTTCTGATTCCACTGTTCCTTGTCTTCTTCCTTCAGTCTGTTGTATCTCCTTCCATCTTTCATGTCGTCCAGATCTTGAATTCTTCTTCTTCCTCGTCCTGCGTTTCCTCTGAGTTTCCCTTCGATGATATCATGTATGAGTCCCTCGTGCCGAAGTACACGTCCAATCCAGTTGGCCTTTCTCTGAAGAATTGTACGCAGAATACTTCTCCCTTACCCTTCGCAGTACATCGTCATTTTTATGCGATCTGTTCACTTGATCTTTTCCATGCTACTCCAGCACCACATTTCAAAGCTGTCTTTTTTTCTCCTTCTTTCTCATGGTCCATGTCTCTGCTACATACAGTGCAATACACCAAATGTAGTTTTTTCCTCAATGCCAAACTCAAGTTGCTGGTCAGCAGAGTCCTCTTCTTGTTGAAAGCAGCTTTGGGCATGGCGATTCTTGCTCGAATTTCGTTGGTGTAGTGGGCATCCTTTGTGACAAAACTACCCAGGTACTTGAACTAATTCACATTTTCCAGTTCCCGATTGTCAACAGTTATCTTCAAGGGTTTCTCATGTTTTGATATGCGCATCACTTTTGATTTCCATGCCGTATTTTCTTCCCGTTTCCACCAAATTGTTCATCATCTGTTGCAGCTGTCTCTGATTTTTGGCGAGCACTACCAGATAGTCTGCATTCTTAATGGTGTTGATGGGACGTCCTCCAACTTTGAAGTTTCCGCATCCTTTCAGCGCTTCTCTCGCCAGTATTTCTCCATACAGGTAGAAGAGACTTGGCGACAGACAACATCCTTGTCTCACTCCCCTTCCTATTTCCACACTGTTCGTTTCTCCATAGTTTACCCTTTGTCCCAGGTACAAGTTCCTTATAAGTCTCCGATCTCTCCAGTTGATTCGTATTTCCTTAAGGATGTTCATCAATATATTCCAATTGACTCTGTCGAAAACCTTGTGCCAGCCTATAATATGACCCACCGTAGTAGATAACGTCCGAAATCCCATGAGGTGTTTCACGGACGGTACCGTTTACACGTAGAAGTTATAGTGAAATGCAGCAAAACCTGCGGAGAATCAGCACTTGATGCAAGGAGTGGCACCTGACATTCAAATTAAACAAATTTAACATATTGCGATTGCATAAACTGAAAGACTTCTTACTGAATTTTTACAAAATTGCAGATCAATAACTGAAAGCAGCCACATTCATGCAGTATCTAAGAGTACGCTTACGGAGGCATTTGAAGCAAACCAACCTCATAAAATTAATCGTGGGTGAGGCAGATGACAGACTGACGTTAATCGGAAGAATCCTCAGAAATGAAGACCATCAACAAAGGAAGTAGCTTACAAAACCCTCGATCGACCAATAGCGCTCTTCAGTCTGGGATCCGTACCAGAGAGGCCTGATAGACGAAATAGAGAAGATCCAAAGAAGAGTACCACGTTTCGTTACGGATCATTCAGCAAGCACAAAAGCGTCACGGAGCTGCTCAGCCAACTCCACCGGCAGACGCTGCAAGAGTGGCGTCCTGCAACACGGTATAGACTATTTTTACAGTTCTGGGAGCGAACGTCTCCAGATGAGTCAACGAATAAATGGCTTCCTCCTAAGGATATGTCGCGAAAAGATTGCGAAGATAAATTTAGAGACATCTGAGCCTACACGGAGGCTTACCAGCAGTCATTCTTCCCGCGGACGATACGCCACTGGAACGAGAAGAGGGGCAAGTGACACTGGAACAAAGTTCTCTCCGCCACACATTGCAACGTGGCTTGCGGAGTATAGATGTAGATGTGGAAGTAGATATGTGATGTCTCTGTTATACAGTTTGCTACTGTTCACTGTTCGTGGCTCGCTATCGAAGATGGGGCTCTGCTCGGTGAAGGTAGTTGTAGCAGTTCATTTAATTAACAAGAATCAGTCTAATTGCAAGAAATTAACTTGCGTGAGTAGATACTAGTGAGAAACTGAACTGTTGAAGGGACAGAGACTGTGATAATACGACGAAGAGAATGACGTGGTAAGTCCCAGGAGGTGCTGCTGTGAGCATCAAATTAATCCTCACGTAACCTAATATTTGTTGTTTTTATCTTGCACAGAAAATGTGCAAAAATTTGTTCAAATGACTCTGAGCACTTTGGGACTCAACTTCCGAGGCCATCAGTTCCCTAGAACGTAGAACTACTTAAACCCAACTAACCTAAGGACATCACACACATCCATGCCCAAGGCAGGATTCGAACCTGCGACCGTAGCGGCGCGCGGTTCCAGACTGTAGCGCCTAGAACCACTCGGCCACTCCGGTCGGCGGAAATGTACATATCTTACCTCATCTGCTGGGGATATTCTTATCCTGCAACTTCGATGACAATAGCTTCCTAGTGACAGTGGCGTATTTGAGTATTTCTCGATAGAAAGACCCTCACCATTCCATATTTTAGAAGAGAGTTAACTAGATCTCAAGAAACGAAAACTTATAAAGCAAAAACAAACACCAACTGATACGAAATTTAAAGATAAATTTATGGGGGAAACCTGAGGACCCTTTGACATTTAAACAGATGTGAGACTGACTCTCTGCTATTCTGTCCAACGTCGCCCTACACGAAGTTACGGAAGCATGGCAGAAAGAACTCAAGGAACCTAGGTTTTAGGGCCAGTCCAACTGCGCATTCCCAAAAAGAACCTCTGCGTACCATACCTCATGCTTGTGGACGACCTGGCGATACTTACAATGGAAGAGATTGACGTATAGCAACTCCAGATGTTTAAATAATGTGCAGAAAAAGTAGGTTTGCAAATCTGATTCGAGAAAACTGAATTCTTACGTTCAGAGACAGAAATCGTGAGGGTGAAAACAAATTACGGCAAAATCAACAGAATACTGTGCTTTGAATTCGTCGAACTGACGGGTCTTGAAGAAATCGCCTTCAAAAGTAAAGAAAAGCACTGGGGTTAGTCAAAAACCTCTGCAACAATAAATCCATGACAGGACAGACAAAAATTCGGCACTACAACACAGCCATAAAACCAACAGTCCTCTACGCAAGCTAAACACTGACCCTTAACAGAAAACACAAATTGCAGAAATCAAGAAAGGAGAAAGATCGTTAGGAAAATTTTAGGAGAAAGACATACCAAAGACGGTTACGGGTCACAATGAATCGAAACAAAAAAAAAAAAAAAAAAAAAAGGATTTCAAACCTCAAAAATAACATAAGAAAAGGCGAATGAAATTATTTGGTCATCTCAACAGACTACCAGACTTGCATTGGGGAGGACCTCGGTTCAAACCCGAGTCCGGCCATCCTGATTAAGTTTTCCGTGAAGTCGCTAAATCACTTCAGGCAAATACCGGGATGGTTCCTTTGAAAGGACGCGGCTGATTTCTTTCCCCAGCCTTTCTCCATCCTCCAGGAGTTTGTGCTCCGTCTCTATTGACATCGTTGTCGAGGGGACGTTAAACACTAATCTGCTCTTCCTACTAGAAAAGCGATTGACTGATATAATAACAGACCATGTATCGTCACTTAAGAACTCAATACCTTGGGTGAACGTAATTCGAAAGGACTTAAAAAACGCAAAAAGACCAACTGACATTATAGAGAGAGACATATTCAGACACATAGTAGACAAAAGTGCAGCTACATCAGAGCAACAAAAAGAAAAACAGTGCAGGCCAAAGTGTTGGGCAGAATGTAAACAAACCTTCTCGGAAAGAGTGAAAGGCTTCTGGAACAGGAAGAAGAACCTAAAGAAACGTTGACTGAGTTATTTGCTTAACGTCTTCCATTTGTTGGTAGAATCCTCCTGTAATAATAGTAATGATTAATAATAATAAAATAATGACATACTTATTTTAAATTTCAGGTAAGGATGAAACGAAATAAAGAAGAGACCGTAGAAAGCAACGCAGACATGGCCCTACAATACAGTCACCAAAATGCCTGGGGTAGTGAGAAAGGCCAAAAATTTGATAACTGGAGCATATTCACCAGTGGTGATATACTACATCTCTGGAAAATACCAACAGGCTCATAGCTAATTTCAAAGGGAAATTTGAACGTTAGAGTTAGTGCAGAGATATAGACATAGTCAAAATAAAAGCTGTTTTGGCTTGTTGTATCTTGTTGGTATATTTTGTAGTGGACGAGAGAATACGCAATTCTGGACAGCAGAATGACTCTTTCATTTCTAATTTCCGATTCCTGATAAGGTGCTTTCGTTTTGATGATGGTACCTCAAGACAAAAACGGCGCAAAACAAGTAAAAAAGCTGCCGTGGGTGAAATGTTCGCAGTGTTTGTAAATAACTGCAAGGCACATAGCTCCCTCTGTCCAAACGTCGCTGTCGATGAACATCTACTAGCATTTCGTGGTCGGCGGGGATTTCGCCAGTTGATGCAATGTAAATACGGCTTAAGAATCTTCTGTCTGTGTGACGCCAAGCTGTATTACACTTACAACATGGATATACAGGGTGGTCCAAATATGTCACTAAATAGGCATCAAACAAAAAAACTACAAAGAACGAAACTTGTCCAGCTTGAAGATGGAAACCAGATGGCGCCGAACAGTTGGTAACAGGCAGGTTTTTTAAATTAAAATACAGAACGTAGGTACATTTGAACATTTTATTTCGATTGTTCCAATGTGATACATGTACCTTTGTGAACTTATCATTTGTGAGAACGCATGCTGTTACAGCGTGATTACCTGTAAATACCACATTAATGCAATAAATGCGCAAAATGATGTCCGTCAACCTCAACGCATCTGGCAATACATGTAATGACATTCCTCTCAACAGCGAGTAGTCCGCCTTCTGCAATGTTCGCACATACATTGACAATGCGCTGACGCATGTTGTCAGGCGTTGTCGGTGGATCACGATAGCAAATATCCTTCAACTTTCTCCACAAAAAGAAATCCGGGGACGTCAGATCCGGTGAACGTGCGGGCCATGGTATGGTGCTTCGACGACCAATCCACCTGTCATGAAATAAGCTATTCAATACCGCTTCAACCGCACGCGAGCTATGTTCCGGACATCCATCATGTTGGAAGTACATCTCCATTCTGTCATGCCGCGAATCATCTTGTAGTAACATCGGTAGAACATTACGTAAGAAATCAGCATACACTGCACCATTCAGATTGCCATCGATAAAATGGAGGCCAATTATTCTTCCTCCCATAATGCCGCACCGTACATTAACCCGCCAAATTCGCTGATGTTCCGCTTATCGCAGCCATCGTGGATTTTCCGTTGCCCAATAATGCATATTATGCCAGTTTACGTTACCGCTGTTGGTGAATGACGCTTCGTCGCTATATAGAACGCGTGCCAAAAATCTGTCATCGTCCGGTAATTTCTCTTGTGCCCAGTAGTAGAACTGTACACGTCGTTCAAAGTCGTCGCCATGCAATTCCCGGTGCATAGAAATATGGTACGGCTGCAATCGATGTTGATGTAGCATTCTCAACACCGGCGTTTTTGAGATTCCCGATTCTCGCGCAATTTGTCTGTCAGTGATGTGCGGATCAGCCGCGACAGCAGCTAAAACACCTACTTGGGCATCATCATTTGTTGCAAGTCGTGGTTGACGTTTCACATGCGCCTGAACACTTCCTGTTTCCTTAAATAACGTAACTATCCGGCGAACGGTCCAGACACTTGGATGATGTCGTCCAGGATACCGAGCAGCATACATAGCACACGGTCGTTGGGCATTTTGATCACAGTAGCCATACATCAACACGATATCGACCTTTACCGCATTTGGTAAACGGTCCATTTTAACACGGGTATTGTATCACAAAGCAAATACCGTCCGCACTGGCGGAATGTTAGGTGATACCACGTACTTATACGTTTGTGACTATTACAGTGCCATCTATTACGAAGTGAAAAAAACGGTCCTTATGTACAACACGAATATATAATAAAAAATGGGGGTTCCTATTTAAAGAAACGAAGTTGATATCCGTTTGATCTATGGCATCGCCATCTACCGGGCCAACCATAGCGCCATCTGGTTTGCCCCTTCAAGCTAGACGAGTTTCGTTTTTTGTAGTTTTTTCGTTTGATGCTTATTTCGTGCGATATCTGGCCCGGTCACTATCAATGGATCACCCTGTATATTCTGGAGTATGGCTAGAAGATCCCTTGCAGAATATCAGTTCTGCCAAAGCTGTAATTTTTGGGACTTACTGAACCAATATACGAGATTAGTAGGAACATTACGGCAGATAATGGGTTCTCTGCGTTGAAATTAGTAAGAGAATTTCAGTAGTAGTGTTTCGCAGGCACATTTAGAAAAAGCATAAAGGAAGTGCCTTCAAATTTCATATCCCCAAAGGTTAGAGAGCAACGTGATCGCGTGTTTAGCTATACCAAAAATGAAAAACTTGTTTCTAATATCCCGAAAAAAGGGGGGGAGGTGATGTGGTCCTCCTTACGGGGATGTATGTATGGGGGGTGTATGTATAATTAAATGAGGCTTCAGAGGAGTTAGAGATAAAGCCAAAAATTATACTTCACTATAATGAACAATAAATACTGGGATAGGCTTGAGTACGTGTATCCCAAAGCGTTGGTTCTGTCTGTACTGCAAGATTAGCTCAAAAGAACAACGCTGATTACAGAACCACCAGATGATATAAAGTCAATCCTGGCAAAATACAAGCCTGAAGGAGCATGGCAAGAAAACGCTGAATTTTCTTTGGTACCAGTGGAGAGGAAAAGAAAACTGGGACAATCATGTTACAAGGAGACGTAAAGGACTTGCCTCTAGTGTGTGTGTGAAAAATAAGGTACATATATATGTTTATTAGAGCACGCAAAAACAGTTTGTGAAAAAATGTATCTGTAAACGGTAATCAAGATTCCGATACATATCTGATTAGTTCAATAATTTTCTTAAATCTATAATTAGGTCTAACTATTTAATACATTTCATGCAAGACATTATGTTAAGTACTAACATTAGTTTCAATGTCTAATGAACCCAATGTTCCGTTCTGTACATGCCAAATCCGTACGAATAAGAACTGCAAGTAAAAGAAATGAAAACAGACGACAGAAATCGCCGCATGTATCCAGGAGATACATCGCGACTAGCGGCATCATGAAAGTTAACACACCTAGAGGAAAAGTCTTTGCAATGCCGCTCCATAACTCCGATTTACTCGCAACGGAGCAATATCACAGCACATCACAGCAGCAAGATAAAAAGAACTCAGAGACATCCACCTTATCTTTCTGTCAGCACCGTCCCACTGTGTATATCTGCTCACAATATTGATACATTAAGTGTAAATAAATAGAACAATGTCATGTACGTAACTGCAACGTAACGACAAAAGTATTGATCTTTATTTCACTATACAAATTGCCAGGTAGAAGGAAACTTACTTCTGTATTTAATTTTAGGCCAGTAACGATGTGAATGGTTGTATGACTAGTTCTTTGGGTGATGAAATACTGAAAAAACAATAGCTTACGAATCCATTCAGATTTTGAAAATGAATGTGTGTATATACACTCCTGGAAATTGAAATAAGAACACCGTGAATTCATTGTCCCAGGAAGGGGAAACTTTATTGACACATTCCTGGGGTCAGATACATCACATGATCACACTGACAGAACCACAGGCACATAGACACAGGCAACAGAGCATGCACAATGTCGGCACTAGTACAGTGTATATCCACCTTTCGCAGCAATGCAGGCTGCTATTCTCCCATGAAGACGATCGTAGAGATGCTGGATGTAGTCCTGTGGAACGGCTTGCCATGCCATTTCCACCTGGCGCCTCAGTTGGACCAGCGTTCGTGCTGGACGTGCAGACCGCGTGAGACGACGCTTCATCCAGTCCCAAACATGCTCAATGGGGGACAGATCCGGAGATCTTGCTGGCCAGGGTAGTTGACTTACACCTTCTAGAGCACGTTGGGTGGCACGGGATACATGCGGACGTGCATTGTCCTGTTGGAACAGCAAGTTCCCTTGCCGGTCTAGGAATGGTAGAACGATGGGTTCGATGACGGTTTGGATGTACCGTGCACTATTCAGTGTCCCCTCGACGATCACCAGTGGTGTACGGCCAGTGTAGGAGATCGCTCCCCACACAATGATGCCGGGTGTTGGCCCTGTGTGCCTCGGTCGTATGCAGTCCTGATTGTGGCGCTCACCTGCACGGCGCCAAACACGCATACGACCATCATTGGCACCAAGGCAGAAGCGACTCTCATCGCTGAAGACGACACGTCTCCATTCGTCCCTCCATTCACGCCTGTCGCGACACCACTGGAGGCGGGCTGCACGATGTTGGGGCGTGAGCGGAAGACGGCCTAACGGTGTGCGGGACCGTAGCCCAGCTTCATGGAGACGGTTGCGAATGGTCCTCGCCGATACCCCAGGAGCAACAGTGTCCCTAATTTGCTGGGAAGTGGCGGTGCGGTCCCCTACGGCACTGCGTAGGATCCTACGGTCTTGGCGTGCATCCGTGCGTCACTGCGGTCCGGTCCCAGGTCGACGGGCACGTGCACCTTCCGCCGACCACTGGCGACAACATCGATGTACTGTGGAGACCTCACGCCCCACGTGTTGAGCAATTCGGCGGTACGTCCACCCGGCCTCCCGCATGCCCACTATACGCCCTCGCTCAAAGTCCGTCAACTGCACATACGGTTCACGTCCACGCTGTCGCGGCATGCTACCAGTGTTAAAGACTGCGATGGAGCTCCGTATGCCACGGCAAACTGGCTGACACTGACGGCGGCGGTGCACAAATGCTGCGCAGCTAGCGCCATTCGACGGCCAACACCGCGGTTCCTGGTGTGTCCGCTGTGCCGTGCGTGTGATCATTGCTTGTACAGCCCTCTCGCAGTGTCCGGAGCAAGTATGGTGGGTCTGACACACCGGTGTCAATGTGTTCTTTTTTCCATTTCCAGGAGTGTATGTATGAATGTCTTTTGCACATCTACTCCTAAACCACTGGACCGATTTCAAACAAACTTGGTACACATATCACATATTGTTGGGGGAGCATCATTGTAGGGTAAGCACCACGAACCTATTAAAGAGGTGGGAGATGGGAGGGGGAGGGGGAAGCTGTGTAGCGCACTACATAAGAATACCCATACTTGAGTCATCTAGTTTTTGAGGATGAAGCGCTAGCAGACTGACAACAAATCTTACATTTAATTTGAAACTTTTACCAAATTTTTTCTCCCTGGCGGCCACCAAAAAGCGATGAAAGAAAAAAATTTATCTCTTACTACATTTTCGTTGTTCATGCAGTGAAACTGCGGCATGTAGCAAGACGTTTTCATTTACCGCTTCTTTAGTGCCATCTGTATTCGTGACACATTATGCAGACAGTATTCGCATGTACAATGAATGTACCAGGAAAATTATATCACTGCAGTGATGCGAGGCGTTGAGTGGGCTAGAATGTTTATATGAAATTTCTCACTGACAAAGTGTTGCTCTTTCTTCTACATTTTCATGATGTGTATGCTGTGGAGACACCCATGTTGCAAGACGGCAACAGCAGTGTTCACAGGTTTGCAAGCATACATGCCTCGATTGACGAACACGAAGGCACTTTACCGCACGTCGACTGACCCAATATATTATCACAATCCCATGGAAAGAATCTATATTTGGAAGATCGGATGAAACGTATGAATCAACGTCTCTACAGTTTGGTTGCTCTACAGCATCTAATCGTCACTGAGAAACTTCGTGTGTATATGATACACCTGACTGCTGCCTGCTTACTGCATTTTAACCAGTTCTTAAAATTTTGATATTTGTTATTACTGTTGATAGTTTCTCCACCTTGACTGAGGTCTGTGTTTTGTAACTGCACAGAATAGTAAGATGTAGGAAATTAGAAATTTTTATTAAAACACGTTAAAATTTTTACAATGAAAGTCAAGTCACGCCAGAGACGCATAAACAGGGAGCGAGGCAGTATGTCTCAAGTGGGTCAGGACCCTTGATACATTATGACACCATCTGCCGAGTGAGACTATGCATTCAGCAGAAAGAAGACTGCGACAGGGGAAGCGAGACAAGCGTATTCGTGAGCTTGTAAGACATGGTGCAGGAAACACTGCCTCCTATATAAGAACACGTAACGAGGAACTGACGCAGCTGTTAACAGCCAGTTAAGTGAATATACAAGTAGCAAAATAAGGAGGCCACGTGCGGTCGTTACGAATCGAGCCTTGCGTACAGGCTCCCTTTAAATACTCCAGCCGTCCAGTTCTCATCATGAGTTGATGTTTGCGATAGATGGCATTCATAACAGTAACAGTCTATTCCATGATTGCGATACTGTAATGAATCTAGGTCCTAGATGCGACAGCACAGTCTACGAACAAGCTGAAGACGTGGTCAGGTTAATGGTCTTCACCTGATGAACTTCTCGAGCTCGCCGCCTACAGTCTACTGATGGAGAAACTGTCTTCTAACAACACCTCATCACAAGGTGCGGTCAGTACTGAACTTCAATGCAGAAGCCAGCAACAGGGCCACTAGGGGTCCACGTTTCTGTTCAACGTCCAGGCGCCTCCAGGACTTAAAACCTACCAGGCCGGTATGAAGGACATCAACTGACCACAGGACAACCGATACCTGTTACACCGCTGACGGATCGTCAAGCGTCATCGTAGAATTTGGAGTGGGAAGAAGAACACCCCAGCAGCCAGAACGAGACCAGTTCACGTTGGGCATCGGCTGCACTTGCTCTACAGCAACCCACCGACGCGCCAAGGTCGCTAACACCTCACCTGGGCGTACAGATGCCGAGATGACTCGACAGACCTCAGCTAGACTCCAACAAGCTGCAAGAAGTATCAGCCGAGGCTAATGCAGAAGAATGACGAATGATAAACATTGTGAATAAATAAACTCTAGTAATGTTTTACGAGTCGTCGAAGGAGCTTCACAGGTTCCTCACAGTTATCCTGCCATCTTGCAGAGGCGTCTCCGATTGGCTCCTTTCATCATATAAGATACAATTTTTGTTTGTTTGGTGACAATCAGTTACTGTTTAAGTGTAAACTGTTTTTTTTCGTGAGCATTATTTGTCATTATTGAGATTGGGTGGTGTATAATAGTGCTAAATTACTGTCTTAAGACATGTTATGATACTGAAACAGAAAATATCAGAGTCCGTGAACTGACACTTGTTCACTGCTTAATTTGTCTGAGAAGTATGTAATTTAGCTCCGAGCCCACACGTTCGTTCTGTATAAAAGGTGTCCGGTACTCAAAAAAAAAAAAAAAAAAAAAAAAACAAAAAAAAAAACAAAAAAAAAATGTTCAAATGTGTGTGAAATCTTATGGGACTTAACTGCTAAGGTCATCAGTCCCTAAGCTTACTCACTACTTAACCTAAATTATCCTAAGGACAAACACACACACCCATGCCCGAGGGAGGACTCGAACCTCCGCATGGTCCATGACTGCAGCCCCTAGACCGCTCGGCTAATCCCGCGCGGCTACACAAAACATTAAAGAAAGATTTGAAGCAACTGTAACACTCATCACACTAAACAAAGGGCTTGACGTAAGTTAATCTGGCTTCACTGACGTCTATGGGTGCCAGCACAAGTACCCATTGCATAACTCAGTGTTTGTAGTCACTAAATTTGAATTTTATTCATATACAGCGCAGACAGCAGGCTGATTAACACACCAACACACTCACACGAAATGTTTCTGAGAGTAAAAACGAAATATTTTGTCTTTGCAAGAAACTGTATTGTATCAACAAAATCAGATTTCAGCACCAAGGGCTTCACTTTCGAGATAGCGATCGTGAATGAACGGTTAATATTCCGAATAGATGACAAAAGGAAGGACGATATTATGAAACTAGCTATACTACCAAAACACAAGTCCCCATTGTCTCACAATGTTTAAAATTACGACGTGGTCATTATTTTATAATTTGATTATCTAATTGTTTTAGGTATTATATTAAGATTCTTGATTTAGTTTAATAATCTTTGTAATAATGATGGAATTAGTATACTTATTTGTTTGTAAAATTTGTTGTTCTTAATAATAATAGATCATAAGTGTACTCGACTGGGTATTTCCAACACCACAAAATAAAATCGAAGTCCATGAGTGTCGTTCAGCATGAACTCTTTCTCACCACGAAAATATTCAAAGTTCACCTGACGAATATCGTGAAAATTTTCACAGTTTCGCCTCACTATCTGAGTACATCCACAGAAACAAGTCAAGTCCACGAATCCATGACGGCACGGAAAATGTTGCAAGTGCGAACAACCTCTAAAACATTCTAAGCCTTGAAGAAAACTCGTCAAATTCCTACAACTTCAGCGTACTGGTGGCGTGCATCGTAGAAAAATTCCAAGTCTGCGACCGCTGGTCGACACGAATATTATTCTAAGTGGAGACCACGAAGCTCTAGGAAAAATTACATGTCCGAAATTCAATACTTAGAAAAATTTCACCATACGCCTCCTACGACTCCCGAACCGCAATCTGACACAGGTTTTGCCTCAACTAGAGTTGAGATCACACTATCCCGATCCAAGATGGCTGCCGCCTGTTTAAACCCTTCGTGTCCTAACAACTTAATGTAGTTGAAATCCAAAAATTACAATTTCAACATTTTATACACGTATTATACATGAATTTATACGAAAATTTTCTTAGCTTTTCATTTATGAGCATGATTTATTACTATCTTTGATAGTTTACTTATAATTCATAGTTGCAGGTAGACGATTACGCGTTTTTTAGCTTTTCCATGTTACATAAATATAAATCCATAAGTTTCAGTCTTATAATGTTCCTTCCTTATCCCTAAATTAGGGTGCTACCGCTATTTCCGTTCATTTGATTTTTATTTAGTGGAAAAGTAAAGGTTTTTAACTGCAAAAACATGGTTTTGCCCATAATTCTAAAACTGGGGGTCAAAACACAATTCTCTTACGGTAACCGATACGACTCGACACCTTTCTACTGATGTGTCATCTGTTTCAATCGCACAATGCATTGCTGAGGTGTAACTTTCCAAAGTTCGTACAATATAGTAATTATTCAAATTTCTGTATTATAAGAAGTGTTTATTATAAGGGTCGCACGTCTCGATAGTCACCATCGCCATAATTTTTCCTATAAAGTGAGCCTACTGGCTCTTCTGTACCTACATTGGTTCTATCTTTATTAATCTTTGCAGTGATGTTCTAAATGGAGGCGTGCGTGCACTGTGTCCGAGAGTCACATACAGTCAGTGGCGGATCCAAGCGCAGGGGGTGGGGGGGGGGGGCCTTGGGGGCAATTTCCCCCCCCCCCCCCCCTGGGGCTTGACCGATCTTTTTTTCCGACTGCTTTGGGGCTGATTACGTCTGCCTATCTAGTATGTTTTACTTGAAGTCGAAGATGTAAACAATGACACACAGTTTGATGTAACAATTCAAAAAGAGACGTTTAAGCCTCTTCCATTTAGCGAATAAACTACAGAAGAAACAACTATGCTTGCGAATAAAATGATAATATTTGCTGAGGCATGAGCGATGTGTGTCCTTTTTTTTAGCACTTTCCCTGCAGTGCGTATGTAAGATTTTGGTTCTAGTGGCAATTTGCAAAGAGATGGTGTTGATAATTAGGCAATGAGCACTGAAGGAATACTTGAAAATATTCTCATTGGTTGCAAATAGTGAGAACCTTACGACAGTCCCTTTTATTCTGCAATTGAGCGTTTCGATCTGGATGAATGCTTCTCCCCCATTTTGGCTTTCTTCTCACTTTTGATGAGGAATGTGAACAAACATTAATTAGCCAAATGTAATAATGTACACGAAAATAACGTCTGTGGATTCATTCACAATCCATTCTCTCATTTTATTTTTTATTTTGTCCAGTAAGAATATAAATGTTACGGTCAGCAGGTTCAAACAGATACTGAAATCTAGAAAACTCAGATTCATTTCTCTTTCTCCAGAGTGCAGAGGACAACTCTGCCAAATATTGAGGAAGATGCGTTTTCCTCATCAATATAATTTATTCTGAGGTACTAGGCGTATGCTTCTGCCTCAATCTGAAGCAAGCATGAATTTCATAACAGTGTTAGAACTTAGAGCTGTGGCTTTGTTCTAAACTGTTTGCTTATTTCGGAAGTCAAATCTTGAAGAAACGAACTGGTGATTGCAAATAGCCAAGGAAACTGCCGGAGTAGAAGGAAGAATCTGCTCTCGAGCTTGCTAAACTGTCATAACTGCATTTAAAGAAAAAATGAGCTCCTGTTGCTAGTTCATGAACTTTTATTGTTTACGTCCTGTTTCTGAATCCTATAACGCCATCATTCCCCACCTGCTTTCCTCCCACATGATTTTATTGGCAATATATATTTCGCCACCAGTTCATAAGTATTTCACAGGACTCTGTAAACCCAATGGTACGCGGTCGCTGTAGCGGAACAGCTTTAGGCGTTGTCATGAGCCTCGCGTACGCGAAGACTGGGTTCGTGTCCCCCCTTGGGTATCGGTGTTAGTGATGTCTGTAGATTAAGCTACAATAAGTTAGCACTAAGCTGTCTCAAATGACCACATTGCCAACAGGACGTAAAACAACAACGTAAAAAAAACGTAGGCTTCGCATTTTTTGCTTCTCAAATTCAGTGAAACACGATAGTGATAGTGTAAGTCACCACTGTAGTAGGCCTAGAAGCGTGATTTGACAGAAAAAAATATCATACATTACAAACTACTGCGAACCGCTGAAGTCAAGAAGGTTGTGTTGAGGTGCGGTTTGACTGTTAAGAAACTGACAGCGTGCAAACACTTTGGGTGGCCACCGGCATCGAACTCAATATCCCTCGCATACCTCGCCACGGTCGACGCCAAGTTTATCGTGACAACCTTGAAACAAATTCGGTAGAAGAATAGTACAGAGTAACAGTCTATGCTCCCCTACTGGACTTCACTATAACTGATTTACGAGAAAGGTTCTCTGCTGAAACTTTGGATGTGTTCAACCTTTCTGTTTCCAGTCCAGAAAGTATTGTGCAGATCTCTGCAGGTGAAACTGAAAAAATTGCAGAGTCCCTCACCAACCGCTTCGGTTCGTTGTTTGACGTGGACAAAGGCTTTGCTTCTCTTTTGTTACAGGATGAAATGATGTGGCGAGAGAAATGGAATCAAGAAAAGAAACGACAAAAAGAGCTTCCAACCATCGCCCTTGATATATTGGCTAGATGTGATAAGGATGCATATCCTATAATACGTAAGCTTTTATTGGCCCTGGCAACGCTTCCAGTGACAACTGCATCTGCTGAAAGATCGTTTTTGTCGTTGCGGCGCCTGAAAACTTATTTAAGAACATCGATGAATCAAAAGCGCCTCCTTGGTCTTGCACTTATGCATATTCATTACCAGATTCCTGTAGACGTAGAAAAACTAATTACAAGATTTTCAAAAAGTGGGCGTAGAAGGAGATTAGAATTTAATATTTAAGAGCAGTATTTTGAATATACATATTTAACATTAAATTTCATTTTATTTATACTTTTGCATTTTTATTTTATTTCTTTTCTTTTTTTTACAAGAAGAGAGATAGAAATTTCTTATTATTAGTATTTACATCCATGAGGAAAACAGCTTATTATGAGCATAAAATGACGTAATTAAGAATATAAGATGATTTCCTGAACACAGACAAATATCCTATTATAACTTTTCGCAGTCGTATCGTCTTTGCTGCGTATAAACACATGCGCGAATTCGACGGCAACATTCCGTCAAATGAAAGAAATTGGTGAACTAATTTCGAAGATTTAAGAATGGAAACAAATGAACATTAGCATTTCTATAGATTATTTTACATTAGCAGACAAACAGAGTTTTTCAAGTGCACGTGTCGTATTTGAAGAATATTTTTTAGGTAATGCAGTAAGTTATTTCATTAAACACACTTAACATATAGCGATATACAATTAAATTAAAAACAAAATTTTATATATATATATATATATATATATATATATATATATATATATATATATATATGTGTGTGTGTGTGTGTGTGTGCGCTTATAGAGTATTAATGGTTTTATTTGGAATTAATTTTTTGGAAGGCAGGTACCAAAAAGTTTGCCCCCCCCCCCCCCCCCCCCCCCCGAGCGAGATCCTGGATCCGCCCCTGCATACAGTACCGAGTTGTAACGGCCAGTATTTCCCCAAGCCTTCAATGACTCTGTCACAGCGTTTCACCGGCCCACGTGATCGCTCTGATCTGGGTCTGTGAAGCACTCGGCAGTCCACTATAGGTTACCCTGTCCGTCACATGTAGTACATGCCTTGATATATCGCTACGGTCGCCGCCAAAAGGCAGGTACAATACCCCACATGTTTCAACAAGCACACAGTAAAAGTGTAACAAGTAACACTAAAAGACAACAATGTCCATGGTGTCTGACAGTAACGCTCTCTCAAAAAATAGCATACAAATTCAACACAAAAAATAATAAATAAATCTGACAAAATCATCTGAGCCATGGTAAAAATTGCTGTTTTGAAGAGCGCGCCGCAGCACGTAGTGTGAAGCAGTCGCCGTCCGTTTCTGGCGGTGGCGCCGCTGTGGCAATCGCGGCTTTGGTGTCTCTCGTCCGCATTGGTGAGGCGGTTCATGTCTGTCTGTCGTCCGGAGTGCTAGTATGTGTTAGGCCGCCAGTCTGCTCGTGTTTGTTCAGGCGATGGTCGTTGGCGGTTGGATCGATTGGTTGGTCGGTCGCGCACTGAGACACAAGATGACTTGTCCGTCTTGAGCGCCGGCGCATGTGAGGTCGCCACGTGAGTCCAGTGGGCCGCGGCGTATAACGAGGGATAGTGACTTCGCGGTCGACACGAGAGCAACAGGAGTGAACCCACGACATCGGTCTGGCCGGCGCGAGCTGCGATGCCGTGAGACGGGAGATCGGCGCGCCTTCCTGCGTCCGTTGAGGCGGCTGGCAGCTGACGGTTCGGAAGAGCGATTTGGGGGTGCTGCGCCAGGTCTTCGCCATACATCGCAGTTTACTAGAAGTTAAGTGATTCGTGACATGTTGTTTCATTCACTTGTTAAGTTCTACATGTTTTCTTGGTCAGTCTCTCGTCCCCAGCATGCTCGTCTGTCTCCCGTCCGCATTTGTTAGGCACTTAGTGTCTGTCTGTCTGTCGGTCTGCCGTACGTTAATAGCTTCCTCTGTCATGTTTGTCAGATTCAGTCTTAACTAATTTATTGCTTGAAGTGTAACGGCCGAATTCCTGAAATATGTTTTTATCTTGCCTATCATCTCGAGAGGCGGTATATGTCTAATGTAGAGCATGTTTGACCAAACTTGTATATTTTGCGTAAGACTGCATTTCATGGGTTTTTATTTAAATGGTCGTTTTAGTATATAAAGGTGCCAGCCTCTCACCGTAAGAGTTTTTTTTAAAAATCAAACTGAACCTTCGGTGGCAAGTTAATCTTTTAATGTTAGAGTTTTGTACCATTTCCATCCCTCATACGAGGTGTATAGTTTATGTCCTTGTGGGAGTTGTTAAAATTTTTAGTTTAAAGTAATCTGGCGTGTTGCAGAGTTGCACCAGTGTAGTCTTTCAGAGGTGGTTGTGAGCGGTCGTGACTACGGCCGTGTCAGAAGGGAGCGGCAAAGTTCTCAGCCCGAAAGCTCATAGTCAAAAATTTGTTCTTTCTGTCTCTGAATAAATTGTAACTTGATATTTAGAGGGTGCTTTCTGATTATAATTTTAAATCTGTTTCTAAAAAAAAAAAAAGGCTTTTAGGAATAAAATTTCCATTTGTTGAAAGAATTTGATTTGTTTCCATCAGTTACCCACTGGCAACTACTTCCACGCTCACATAGTATGATTAAATGTGTTAATGTTCTTAATGAATCGCTAGTAAATAAAGTAAATTCTTAAGAAAAGGTTTTGAAAGTAAATTCACGGTTCACATCCCAAATGAACCAATGCGGCATTGCCTTCTATTTTAATCTAAACATGCTTAATTAACTGTGTACTTTGCATAGCAAAGAGATATTGCATGTAACATGTAATAAATATGTGGCATTATAAAGAACAGAGTATGTAATATATAGTAATGACATATAATGATACATGGAAATCATATATAATAATGTATATTAATATTATATGGTACATAAAATAAAAAGGGTACAATAATTATTTCAAGAAAATCGACACTTTACTTCTGGTTATCCTGTACAGTGCTCTAAAGCAACCAATGTGCTCTTTTAAAGGAGTTACTCATATTGTATCCGCACAGCATGTCACGACGGATAAAGTACACGGAATTTTTCTCTAATGCAGAAAACCTTTCAAACAACGAAAGACAATCCCTGGTGAGGTCATACTAAGGATGGGAAACACCGACCAATTAAAACCGCTACTGGTTTTTTGTAGTTCTGAATAAGCGGATTTTTCAATATTTGTTTGCTCTCGGTTATAAATATGCATCCAGTTTTTTGCTAATATCTGAGTAAGAAACCGAAATATCAGTTAGCCGTAGCAGCAGTACTAAAGTTTTTCGTTTTTAAATAAACATCTAAAACAAAAAGAAATTGCAATGGTTTGAAATATTGTATTTTTATGTAAATTGCGAAAAGCAATCTGTGTTATTTTAATAATACTGCCGACAGAAACGGGCAATAGATACATGGCAGAAGATTTGGTATATCATTTTGGTGTCAGTAATGCCACTGTTGTCGTAGTTCGTGGCTTAAGGTACTCATGTGCGAGCAGTGTGCCAGACTTGCCCCTACCTGGCCTGCAGGGTAGTCTCTCACTGTCGTCGCCAGACATCCGTTGTAGTGCAGAGCGTCACCAGCCCCAGTCTGGGAATGTACAGGGTGTAAATTTTAAGTTGACAAACCAGAATCACTCGCAAAATAATCTTCACACGAAAAAATGTGTAGAATCCATCGTTGATTATTTTCGAGGGGGACATCTGCTGGTGCTAAAATTAGCCTGCCACCCCATCTCCCTGGAGGCCGGGCGGGAGGCAAATTTAAAATTTAAAATGAGAACCCCCAGTTTTTATTGCAGAATCAGATTCTATATAAAAAAACTACGTACATTTTGTCTTAAACGTTTGTTTTGATTCTCGGTAGGTGGCGCTGTAAATCAAGAAAATCCATGTTCATTTTTGCGAGGAAAATGGTTACGAAAAAAATAAAAAATTTTTACTTCGTAAGTTTGATTCGCTAAAACTAAAACTATCTCTCTCTTTCCCCATAGGGTGGGGTTTGGAGGAGAGGAATTAGAGTTTTAGAAATGTTGACCCACATATTAATTTTTTCAGCGGATTCGAAGAAGTTTTGTTTGTTTTGTGGTTATCTCTCTCTCAAATACCACCGTGTGGGGAGAGAGGGAGAGTTATAGTTTCAGTAAATAAATATTTTTTATTTATCCGTAACCATTTTCCACGCAAAAATGAGAAAATGGATTTTCTTGAATTACAGCGCCAATTTGGGGTGTCACCGCCAGACACCACACTTGCTAGGTGGTAGCCTTTAAATCGGCCGTGGTCCGTTAGTATACGTCGGACCCGCGTGTCGCCACTATCAGGGATTGCAGACCGGGCGCCGCCACACAGCAGGTCTAGTCTAGATACTCCCTAGTTCTCGCCCCAGTTGGACGGTCGGCTTTGCTAGCGATGGTTCACTGTCTACATACGCTCAAATTTGCAGAGACGACAGTTTAGCATAGCCTTCAGCTACGTCATTTGCTACGACCTAGCAAGGTGCCATATTCAGTTACTATGTATGTATTCTGAACAAATAATATTTTGAATCATGTACCGTCGAAAGCGACGTTCATCATTAATGGATTAAAGTTAAGTATCAAACTAATTACGTCCGCTTTCTGAATTCCAATTCGTCGTCATGTACCAGACGTCACGTCAGTATAGTCCCATCCTCACGCCAGCCTGCGTGAGCTAAAACGCGTGCCTTTTCGGCCTCCACTAGTAACACGGTGTTGGCTCTTCTGCCAACACAACACACTTACCAAGAATCAAAACAAATATTTAAAACAATATGTACGTAGTTTTTTTATGTAGAATCTGATTCTGAAATAAAAAATGAGGGTTTCCATCTGAAATTTTAAAGTAGCCTCCCACCCCAATCCCAGGGGGCTGGGGTGGCGGGCTAATGTTAGCACCAGCAGATGTCATCCTCGAAACTAATCAGCCTTGGATTCTACACCTTTTTTCGTGTGAAGCTTATTTTGCGAGTTGTTCTGGTTTGTCAACTTAAAATTTACACACTATGTTTAGGATGTGGCGTAGCAGTGAAGCATAATGCTTCATTTGCGTTAAATGATCACAGAGTTATGTGCCATTCTTATGAAATAATAAAAGAAGTAGGAAATAATGGTAACAGTAACAAATTCTAAACTTAACAATTCGTCAATAGTACATTGTATTGTATTTTAACCGGGGATCTAGAAACGACGGAGAGGCTCCGTCCCCACCGCTGTTTGCACAGCAATCGCCGACATAGTGCAACTGAGGCGGAATAAGGGGAACCAGCCTACATTCGCTGAGGCAGATGGAAAACCGCCTAAAAACCATCCACAGACTGGCCGGTTCACCGAACCTCGACACAAATCCGCCGGGCGGATTCGTGCCGGGGACCAGGCGCTCCTTCCCGCACTGAAAGCCGTGCGTTAGACCGCACGGCCAACCGGGCGGGCCATCAACAGTATATAATAAAAACAGAAAGTAGCTGATGTGCTGCCTATGCTTACATAATATGCCTTACCTGCTTGTAGCCCTTGAAAACGGACAGATTAATAAGAACAACAGAGTTTTTCAACCTTTGTTTCATCCTTTTGAACATTTTCAAAAACTAGAATAAATAGTACTCTTGGAATTTTTTGTGGTATTTAACCTCTTATCTCTTTTAGAGAAAAGCAGCGAACAGTGGACGGACTAAGTTTTCTTTTATTTGACTGTTTAATTCAATATTTTGATTCTACGTGTCTCGAATGGTTCAGATGACTGTAAGCACTTTGGGACTTAACATCCGAGGTCATCAGTCCCCTAGACTTAGAACTATGTAAACCTAACCTAAGGACGTTACACACATCCATGCCCGAGGCAGGATTCGAACCTGCGACCTTAGCAACCGCGTAGTTCCGGATTGAAGCGCTTAGAACCTCTCGGCCACAGCTGCCGCCACGTATCTCAAAACTGAGGGAGACAAAATTTTCCAGTTTTCGATCGATTTCTACGTTTATGGCAGGAAATAGTAGGAATAAAATATCGGAAATCGGTTATTTGACAAACCGGTTATTCTGAGGTTTTTTCACAGCAATGTTAAACTGTCGCTGAAGAACGATAAAACCAAAAGCGGTTGTTTCAGCGATAACCGCCATCCCCGGATCATACTAGTCCCACTGTGTTCTCAACGCTTCGTGTGTGGTACCACGCGCGCCGCGACGCTTGACACGTGTCTGCGGGCTGCCTCCTGGTGCGACAGGAGACGCCGAGGCACGCGGAGCCCCTGACGCGGGCCGGCGTCTGTGTACGCGCCTAAGCATAGCTTTGCGCGCCACACTCCACCGCGCGCGAGCAGCCGGCGAGGTCGCTTAAGCCGCTTAGGCTGACGTTACGCAGCCTCTTGTCTCGCCGAGTACCTGCAGCAGACAACCCGCGGCGCAGGCAGCTCACACCGAGTGTGCTTCACTACATCATGGCGGCAGCAGCAGTATCTCGAAGTGAGAGATGCCAGTCAAGTTAGAGTACTCTCAACTGATGATGAATAACACTGGTCCGCAATGGATTTTTTTGCAGAAACCAAAGTAGACGCTCTTTGTAGATTTCGAAGCACTCAATAGGAATATCGCGATTAAAATTGTCACCTATCAAATAGTTTAACTGTCGCAAGTCTGGTAATTATTATTCAGTGCTGTATTGAGTTAGAGCGTAGTGTCGCATATTTTGCGAATTTCGAGATGGCAGGCCCAGAGGAGCAACACGTCTGCATTAAATTTTGCGTGGAAATCAAGAAAACCTTTACAGAGTCACACCAAACGATGCAGGAAGCCTAAGGCGGTAGCATTCATCTCACTTTACGTGAGGAGAGCCCTACGTCATATTTACGTAAATAAACCTAAATCGACTTCATGAGTAGGTATATCGATCTTTGCAGTTGTATCACAGAAGTTACAAGGTAACGTGAAAGCTAAATGTAAATACATGTCTAGAAACGAAGTTACAGTAGTTGTGTGGTATGCTCATCCCAGTTGAATTACTTATTAAGCTGTAATATCAACAATTTTTGATGTTATTGCGTGTTTCTTGGTGTAATGAATGTCTGAACTAAGGAACCATAAGAATAGCGAAAGTCAAAAATAGCATCTAGTCATTTTAAAAAAAATTCGATTAATTGTGCATAAATCATGTGAATAGAAACGTGAAATAGAAAAAAATTAAAATGTTTCGTATTTTTATAAAACCCAATGCATTGTACATAATTCTTCTGGGCAAAAACGTTAAACTGAGAGATTAATGTGGTCCCAAAGATAATTCCCAATGTTGCTGGAATTTTAATTTTGCCTTCATGCTGTAGATCAGCACAGAAACTTTTGCTCTTCAGAAATAAATTATTGCTGATTATTATAATGTACTGACCTATTATAACACGTCATAATTTGTTGCCATTTTTAGCTAATTTTTGTATGACTCTTAGGCAATATGGAAATAGCTATAGTAATTATGCCAAGCACCCCCAAAATTTATACCATGTCTGTTGAGGGACTAAATAAACCCAGTAGTCCACCATCGCATATGAAACATCACTTCATGCTGCTAAAAACTGTGAGCTGTTGAGGTTATTTTGTCAAGTAGCTCACCCATTGTGACAGTCAGTGTTCAACATCATTTGGCAACTACCAGCAAACTTACTTTTTTTATAGTTTACACTGCTTAAATATTAAAATGTGAGTAACAATTATAGACGAAATATCATTGTTTTTTCACAGTATACAGCGTATAAAGACAAATAATGGCGTGTTATAAACAGGTTACAATATACATTATAATCATCAGCAATAATTTATTTCTGAAGAGCAAAATTTTCTGAATTGATCTGCAACATGAAGGCAAAGTTAAAATTCCACCAACGCTTACGGGCGCAGGTTCGAATCCTGCCTCGGGGATGGATGGGTGTGATGTCCTTAGGTTAGTTAGGTTCAAGTAGTTCTAAGTTCTAGGGGACTGATGACATCAGAAGTTAAGACCCATAGTGCTCAGAGCAATTTGAACCACCAACGTTCGGAATTATCTTTGGAACCACATTAATTTCTCGGTTTAACGTTTCTGCCCAGAAAAATTGTGTACAATCCATTGCCTTTAATAAAAATACGAAACACTTTATGTCTCCCTATTTCACGTTTCTGTCCACATGATTTACGGACGATTCATCGGATTTAAAGAAAATGACTGCAATCCTATCTTTTTTTCTTTCCTTATGGTTCCTTCGTTCAGACATTCATTATGTAACAAGTAACACGCAATAACATCCAAAATTGTTGGGATTCCAGCTTAATAACTAATTCAACCGGGCTGAACATACCACACAACTGCTGTAACTTCGTTTCTACACATGTATTTACATTTAGCTTTCACGTTACCGTGCAACCTCTGTGGTACAACTGCAAAGATCGATATACGTACTCATGAAGTCGGTTTAGGTTTATTTATGTCACGATGACGTAGCGTTTCGTCACTATGACGTAGAGCCCTCCTCATCTAACGTGAGATGAATGCCACCCAGCGTATGGTGATGAGTGCTTAAGCCGTGCTCGGTGTTATGAGTGATTCACACGGTTTAAAATGGCCGGACGGAAGTTAAAGAATGACTCTCGTTCATGATGCCCTTCGACGTCTACCAACGACGCTCAGGAAGGTCAACGATATTGTGCGTGCCAATCGAAGACTGACTGCCCGAGGGACTGCAGAAC
Source organism: Schistocerca piceifrons (assembly GCF_021461385.2). NCBI lineage: Eukaryota > Metazoa > Arthropoda > Insecta > Orthoptera > Acrididae > Schistocerca > Schistocerca piceifrons. The sequence continues at coordinate 141,031,846 of NC_060138.1, read as the reverse complement.
AATGTAACATTTCAGTTGGGTCACGTCATGAAATCCTGCCACAGCATCTTGGAATGCATCGCGTTGTCACCACGTTCGTCCCAAGGCTCATGAACCAAGACCAGAAAGACCTCAGGCTCGCAATCTGTGAAGAGCTTTTGGATCGCGGTAATTGGAACGAGATGTTTCGTAAGGGGATCGTAACTGGTGATGAGACGTGAATCTACGGTTATGATCTATATCTACATCTACATTTATACTCCGCAAGCCACCCAACGGTGTGTGGCGAAGGTCACTTTACCCGCCACTGTCATTACCTCCCTTTCCTGTGCCAGTCACGTATGGTTCGCGGGAAGAACGACTGCCGGAAATCCTCCGTGAGCGCTCTAATCTCTCTAATTTTACATTCGTGATCTCCTCGGGAGGTATAAGTAGGGGGAAGCAATATATTCGATACCTCATCCAGAAACGCACCCTCTCGAAACCTGGACAGCAAGCTACATCTTGCAGAGTCCGCCACTTGAGTGTGCTAAACATCTCCGTAACGCTATCACGCTTACCAAATAACCCTGCGACGAAACGCGCCGCTGTTCTTTGGATCTTCTCTATCTCCTTTGTCAACCCGACGTGGTGCGCATCCCACACTGATGAGCAGTACTCAAGTATGGGTCGAACGAGTGTTTTGTAAGCCACTTCCTTTGTTGATGGACTACATTTTCTAAGGATTCTTCCAATGAATCTCAACCTGGCACCCACCTTACCAACAATTAATTTTATATGATCATTCCACTTCAAATCGTTCCGCACGCATACTCCCAGATATTTCACAGAACCTACCAGTGGTTGTTCCGCTATCATATAATCATACAATAAAGGGTCCTTCTTTCTATGTATTCGCAATACATTACGTTTGTCTATGTTAAGGGTCGTTGCCCCTCCCTGCACCAAGTGCCTATCCGTTGCAGATATTCCTGCATTTCGCTGCAATTTTCTAATGCTGCAACTTCTCTGTATACTGCAGCATCATCCACGAAAAGCCGCATGGAACTTCCGACACTATCTACTAGGTAGTTTATGATGTTGAGACTAAGGTTCAGTCTTCACACTGGGTTGGCAAAGGTTCTCCAAAAAAAGCTCGTCAGATCAGGTCAAATGTCAGAACCATGCTGACAGTTTTCTTTGACTTTGAAGGATTACTTCATCATAAATTCGTGCCACAGTAACGAACTGTTAGTCGATGGTACTACCGTTACGTAATGCGACGCCTGATAGAGAGTGTGAAAAGGAAACAGCCTGCAATGTGGGGAGGCAATTCATGGATTTTGCTTCACGATAACGCAACTGCACGTTCATCCCTGTTGGTGCGTGACTACTGCATAAGAAACGAAATCGCAGTGCTGCCGCATCCTCCATACTCTCAAGGCTAGGCCCCTACAGTCCCTTTTTACTTTCAAAGCTGAAAACCCCATTGAAAGGACGAAGATTTGCAACCATAAACGAGCTAAAGGAAAATTCGCAGACGTCGCTTGGCGCGATGCAGCAAGAGGGGCACCAAGACTGTCTCCGGAAGTGGAAACGGCATTGGGAGTTGTGTGTCAACTGTGGAGGAGAGTATTTCGAAGGTAAGCTTAGAAAAGAGTTGTGGACAAGGTCCCGGAGTTTTTTGAGCAGACCTCGTGTTGCTACCGTAATCAATAGGGTATATACATTAACTGAACTTATCTAGTTTCTTCGCACCATTTATTTGCCATCCTCTTGTGCGTGGTGTCTGCAGCATTTCTCTGTAATATCCAGCCGACAATCAGCCGACACAACAGCAGTCCACCGCTGTTCCATGACAGAAATGTGCTGATCGAACCGTTCGCTGTGCTCTCACTGAATGCACCACAGTTCTTCGGGAACACACTAAGATGGGAGTAAAGGAAGTGCATCTTCAGGATCAAGGTGCAGCCAAAACCTTATAAACATGTTCGTCCATGAGGTCCCTGTTCTTTTGGGATGTCCTGGTTCCCAAGAACAACGGTGTCACGGTACGAAAACAATGCCACGCATGCAGCTGATCAGAGGTTAGAGTGGACTCAAAGTGCGTGCCCCCAATAGTTGACGTATCTCTGAACCAATGAATATCCCCTCTGTGATCTTCTTTACGCTGAGTCTTGGAGACTTTTTACACAGATACTGAAACGCCGCTTCATCCCTGTGCACAACATAACAACTTAATGTGGGATTTTGTTCAGATTCTCTCGAGGTTCTTTGGAAATATATATATGAACCAAGGTTGTTCATGGAACCAATTCCTTCTGTGCGTAGAGTTTTTCTCTTGAGCGACTGTCCAACTCACACAGGTAACAGCAATAACTGGTGTAACCGCCTTCAGAATCCAACAGCATCGCAATGACTGAAATCTCCACGTACCGGCCATTCTTGATGACTGTAATTAACATGGTATAACATTCCTAGGATATGGCAGCATATGCAGTAGGGATGGATGACCTTTCATTAATATTGTGCGATAGTATTGTCCTCAGTATTATTTTTGAGCCATCTATAAAGTGGTTCCACTCGACTGGTTTGTTTGCAGTGTTCAGGTCTTCCAACAAACCGTCATTCTCAATGCGGAATGTAGCCTCCTCTCATTGATGAAACGTCACTCATGTTTTTTTTATGCTCCTGAAACGCAGACAAACGTTCTGTATCAGTGAGGAGATTAAACTGCTGCAGCCGGGTGGCCAAGAATTCGGTTTTATGCCGTGGAATATCTAAATCTCCAATCAAATCACTGGGTTCATCCTGTGTGATATTCATGTTCAGTGCATGTAAATCTAAAAAAAAAAAAAAAAAAGCACGGCTACTTTCATTATTGTAAGAAATAAAACGAGAAAAATGGGAATCAATGTAATCTGTTGGATTTTCGTAATAGCTTTGTGCAAGAATAATACAGTGTTAGGTCGCAAACGTGTCCACAGTTTTAATATACAAGGACAAGCTAGCTAATTGTAGTTTTCTGGAGAATTTAAAATCAAGTGCGTGAAGTACAAATTGATTTCCACAATAAACTCATGGCACACAACGGACAGGCAGAAATACTGAAGATCTCTATGAGGTGAAGAAACCATCTCGTGTTGTGATATAAGAAGAAATATTTGTCGATTTGGAAGATATAGAGGCTACGCTGTTAATAACAGTTTAAAGCGTATTTGGAGGACTTACGAGCAAAGAATGTAGGAGGGGAAGACAATATTCCGTCCGAGTTTATAAAATCATTGGAGTTAGTGACAATTATTCAAATTAAGTTGTAGAATCTACGGAGACTGTAGACACGCAGAACATCAGACTTCAGGAAGAATATTATTCAAACTAATGCGAAGATCTGGAAGGATTATATATGTGAGAACTATTCCACAGTTAGCTGAACTGTTCATGCATCCAAGTTCCTAACAAGAGTAATATATAGAAAGGATGGATAAGAAAATTGGAAATCGGCTAAATGACTATTACATCATCTATAGAAAAATTTAAGGCACCATAGAAGCAGTTCTTAAGTTCCGTTTGATAGCAGAAGCAAGACTAGAAACGTCAAGACACTTTCATAGGATTTTGCAACATACAAAAAGGAGATCGACAGTATAAACTGTTGCAAGATGTTTTAGATTCACGTAGAAATAGGAGTCAACTCTTGGGAAAGACAGATAATGTGCAATATGTACACGAATCAACAGGGAACAATAAAAAGAGAGCAACAAGAGAGAAGTGCTCAAATTAAAGAATATATATATTGCTAGGATAGCATCATTCCCCTACTGTTCAACCTGTACATCGAAAAATCAATGGTCAAAATAAACCGAAGGTTTCTGCTTAAAGGGGCGTGTTTAAAATTTAGGGTGAAAGATGCCACTGATATTCGCTGATGACATGGCTGTCCTCAGTGAATGTGAGGAAGTATAAAACTACAGAGCGAGGTGGCGCAGTGGTAGCACACTGGACTCGCATTCGGGAGGACGACGGTTCAATCCCGCGTCCGGCCATCTTGATTTAGGTTTTCTGTGATTTCCCTAAATCGCTCCAGGCAAATGCTGGGATGGGTCCTTGGCACGGCCGACTTTCTTCCCTAATCCGATGAGACCAATGACCTCGCTGTTTGGTCTCTTCCCCCCAAACAACCCAACCCAATCTTTTAACTAGGCAAAGTAAGTGAAATGACAGTGCACCAAAGAAAGATGGAAGCAAAGAGCAGTACCAGAAATAATATCAATGATAAAATTAACATCAAAATTCAGTGCCACGTAATAAGCGAAGTGAAACAACACAAGACGGTTAAAGCAAGGGCGATATAGGAAGCAGAGTATTAGGGCAATGAAGACATCAGTTAATGGTTGGAGTGTTGACACGTTATCTGCGTTTCCAGTAATTCTGGCAACTGATGGGTTCTGCATAGGGGTCATATCGACCTGTAACGCAGCAAAAACAGCCTGAAGCGTTGAAACTGGTAGCGGCAAAATAAAATAAAGTCATAAGAACGGCTGTAGATGTTTCTATTTTTTGTCATGATAAAACAATTAATCTATGAGTACACGACGTGAGTCGTGCTGACGTCGCTGGCGATCGGTGTAAGACTATGCTCGAGGCTGTTGATGGGGACGGAGCGTGTTGTGGCGTGGGGAGCTGGAGAGTGGTAACGGAGCTATGAGGACAGAGTGAGAGGTCCACCCAGCGAGGAAGGCGGGCGCTTGCGCAAAAGTCTTGGGCAAGTAGTCCGGCGAGTGGTTGCTGCTCATGTTTGTATGCCGATTTGAATCCGTAGCTGACTTCGAGTGCCGTCTTCGTGCATAGCCTGGCTAGCCAGCTCTGGAACGTGGCACACCGACGAGAGAGATGAAGCCAGTTTCGCTGGGTTGAATTCTGGGCCCCCTTTGGAACCGGCAAGTTTCAGCTTCGATTCGTGGACTCCAGTTAAATGTTCGTTTTTGAGGTCTTAGCTGTTTTTACTGAAGGCCTGTCTGTTTTCTATTTGGTTTTTACTTAACTGCAGCTGTTATTAAAGAAGGCCTATCTGTTTCCTATTTAGTAATTTTACTTAACTAAAGCTGTTGATATTGAAGGGCTGCCTGTTTTGCATTTGGTAATTTGCTTAACTGATGCTCATATCACTGAAGGCCTGCCTGTTTTCTGTTTGGTAAGTTTTGCTTAACTAGGGTTGTTATTAAAGAACACCTGGCCGTTTTATGTTTGGTAATTTTACTTACGTCAAGCTGTTTTTAAAGAAGGCCGGCATGTTTTGCATATTGTTATTTTGCTTGACTGAAGCTGTCTGATTTTGTTTAATAATTTTGCTTAGCTGATGCTATTATTAAAGAACCCCTGGCCGTTTTCTGTTTGATAGTTTTACTTACCTGAAGCTGTTCTTATTGAAGCCCTGCCTGTTCCCTTTTTAATTAAATTAAAAGCTGTTTCACAATTTGTGTTAGGTGAAACTCTTATTAATCAAGGCCTATATATTTTTATTGCTCTATTACTGAGGTCTGAATTGCTCAATCTGTGTTGTAATTAACTGAAACTGAGATTGCGAAAGACCTACCTGTTTCGGAGGTATTTATGTCGATGAGGTAGTAACAGGAAATGTCATTTGGTGGTACATGGGTGCTAACCTTTCGCGTTACATCCCTTGATCTACAATTGTAGGTTTCACAACATAAATTATTGCAATGTGTAAAACCCACACTGCATACGCCATGTTGAACGGCACTGTCAGCGGATAGGAGAATGGCTGTTGCGGAATAATTGGTGACAAACACATTGATCCATTCTTTATCGATGGCACCTCAAGTTGTGATAAAAATCGAACATTCTTGGAGGACGATCTCCCAATGTTGCATTCGTATCTTCCCTTGGACTTGCGACGAACAGTGTAGTTTCAACATAATGTTTGTCCAACACATTATTCTGTAGCAGCTCGAGGAGTATTAGATCGCGGTACAATAGTCAGTGGATCAGCAGCGTTGGTCCAGTGCCTTAGACTGCAAGATCGCCATGCCTTACTTCGTCTGACGTTTGTTCGTGGGATTACTTGAACAGCGAAGTTTATAATTAATTGCCAACAAGGCGTACTCCGAATGTATGTCAGCAGACTACGTCGGAAATACTTCTCAGTTGTGTGCAAATACATAAGTTCATTGAAGTGGCGATTTTTGAGCACTTATTCTCTTTTTTTGTCGACTGCTTTTTTCTCGAGGTAAAACTGTTTTGGAACTCCACTGTGTTATTTGTCGATTGCAGCATCATCTGTCTCACAACGACAAATGTGTTACTTCCAAAAGTTACGTAATTTTCTTTGTAGAATGCGAATCTACAATGAAAATCGGATGTTCCTGTTTACGATTTATAAGCTGCCCTACCACCCCATGCAGTTGGGCCATGGGAGGCTTAACATTCATATCACCAGACAGCATTCTGAAACATATTCAACAGGTGTTCTTCGTTTTTATAGTCCGATGCATAGTTTTTGAGATTATTTTTGCGTCAAGATAACTCACCCTTAGTAGCAGCTTTGATAGCTACAATTAATTATTACCACTTATTACATACGGCTTCTATCTTTAGAGCATACACAAAGACTTCGCAGCCGTAGTTTAATGTTATTCTGTGTTATCAACATATGAAAAAGTGAAATTGGACGCCATCGTTATTAGGTGGTCATGGCATGATACAAATATTTTTTAACAAGCAGCAGCTGCATTTGAGATATCTAAAGACAGAACTCAACCTCCCGCACAGTCCATGTGTGTTTTAGCATATACAAAGGTTAGCTTCCACAGTTATCATTGTATATTGGTGGAAGTTCTATTTTTCTGGGTTGACAGGCACTTTTCACTGGGTATTCGAATCACTATTGCAGGATAAAGATAAGAAATACATTTACACATTTTTAAGGAAAAATATGGAAAAACATGGAAAAGTTTACGAACTTATGGAAAAACGGGAAAAAATTTAAAGATCTAAAAAAATATGGAAAAATATGGTTGCTGAGCGGAACAGAGCTTTATGTTGGCCACCACACTGCAGTCAAGTTTTCTTAGGTGACTACCCACCTGTGGAGACATTCATTGGATGCATAGGGCCTGTAAATATGTGCGAAAATTGTAGCTCAGCTTGTAAAGTGCTGGGCTATAAAGCAACAAATAGGTTATCTGTTCATCAGTGACAAGGCTTTCGTCGGCAGTACGCTGTGGTTCTCTAGATAGATAAGTGATTTGACGGACAGGGTGGGCAGCAATCTGCGGTTGTTTGCTGATGATGTTGTGGTGTACGGAAAGGTGGCGAATTTGAATGACTACAGGAAGATATAAGACGACTTAGAGAAAATTTGTATCTGGTGTGATGAATGACAAGTAGCTCGAAATGTGGAAAAATGTAAGTTAATGCGGATGAGTAGGGAGAACAAACCTGTAATCTTCCGTTACAGTATTACTAGTCTCGTGATTGACACAGTCAAGTCGTTTAAATATCTGCGCATAACGTTGCAAAGCAATAACAAATGGACCGAGCATGTGAGAATTTTGGTAGAGAAGGCGAATTGTTGACTTCGGTGTATTGAGAGAATTTTAGGAAACAGTGGTTCGCCTGTATAGGAGACCGCATATACAACGCTGGTTCGACATATTCTTGAGTAACGCTCGAGTGTTTTGGATCCGTACCATGTCGGACTGAAGGAAGACATCGAAGCAATTCAAGGGTGGGCTGCTAGATGTGTCACCGGCAGGTTCGAACAACACTTAAGTGTTACGGAGATGCTTCGGGAACTCAAATGAGAATTCCTGCAGGGAAACACTATTGACAAAATTTGGAGGACTGGCATTTGAAGCTGACTGCCGAACGATTTTACTGCCGCTAACATCACAGGATCGCGAAGATAAGATGTGAGAAATCAGAGCTCATTTAAAAGCATATAGCTAGTCCTTTTTCTTTCGCTGTATTTGTTGAGTGCAACAGGAGAGAGAATGACCAGTAGTGGTACAGGGTACCCTCCGCCACGCACTGTACGGTGGCTTGTCAAGTCTCTATGTAAATGTAGACAGTGGCTCAAAATGTATATGACACCGAGTCTGCACACGATTAGACGACTGAAAAGGTAACTTAATTCAGCACTGTGATTGGTGAGATGCACGAACGCTAGTAAACCAGGTTAACGTACTCCAGCCACGAAATATTACTCTCCAAAACATAATATTTTCCCTTTCGTTTGGCGGTCCACTTGCAAAACGTTCCGTTCTCCCTCTGTTTCCTGCAGCTTAGACTCTCTGCAAAACGATTTTGTGTGCGTTTCAGTAGAGCTCCAGGATCTCCCACCCTCTCCGTGCCTACTTGCAGCACTTGCACGAGAGCCTGTCGACGAGAGTGGAAGGGGATTTGAGCAAGTAACAACTATAAGAGGATTAGAACGAAAGATTAAGGAGGAGGGTTTAAAACAAAAGGATATGAGCGCACAAGTGGCGCGGTATAATGGAAATTCTGCCGTAATGAGAATTTAAGCTTCAAAGTCAATAACCCGGCAAGTCATGTCGGAAATACCCCCCTGAGCAAAAGTTTCCTCAATGAGCACGAGTGGCGAGGTACGGACAATCTCAGAGGATGTAAACCTCATACGCAGCGTACACACACAAGCGCGACGCATGAGTGGCTACACGTTGCCTGCGTCCGCCGGCTTGTACGCGAAAGAGCAACGACGCGAAAATGTTGCAGAATTAAAGTGGATGGCTACGCTTTTTCAAAATACCACATTGAATAGCACCCCGTATGTGCTCCTTCAAAGAGCAATTACGCAAGCCATTGTAGGGGAGCCAAATGAAAGAAAATACGTAAACATATACAGAACACGCTTGTTCGCTGCACGCGAATGAAGTGCGGAACGAGGGGAGATCAACAATGACTTCACAATGACGAAGCAGTTGTTTTCCGCAGGACAAAAGCGCAACAAACTCATTGTTCTAAAGTGTAATTTCATGTTAGGCTGAATCTCATCCGCAACCCGTCATTACTCACTGCGACAGCTTTAGGGCTCACGTAGCATTCTGCAAACGCTTTCCATCTGGTGTCGCCATTCTCAGTTACAGTCGGCTGAACTTCTACGAAGTGGAAAAGACTATCCGGAAACTGAGTTTTGAATTCTGACAACCATAAAGTGCATGTCACAGTTTTGGCATATACAGAACCAAAACTGTTACCTATTATACTAGCTAAACGAACACTTGTTCGCCATGTCTCAGAAAACCATATTACTTTTGTACGACCTGGGTTTCGGCATGCAAGATCACTTTCCGTACACAGATTCCAAAGGTGACAACAGAACAAAGACATGAACACCCCACACTCCAAGTGCTCTGAGAGCAGCTCCAGCAATTTATAGAAAAAAATGGTTCAAATGGCTCTGAGCACTATGGGACTTAACATCTTAGGTCATCAGTCCCCTAGAACTTAGAACTACTTAAACCTAACTAACCTAAGGACATCACACAACACCCAGCCATCACGAGGCAGAGAAAATCCCTGACCCCGCCGGGAATCGAACCCGGGAACCCAGGCGTGGGAAGCGAGAACGCTACCGCACGACCACGAGATGCGGGCGCAATTTATAGATCGCTGCGTGTTGTCTTAGATACATTGTAGCGCTTTCCACAAATACTTGATAGTGGCTGTTTAACTTTAATCCTAAATACACACTAAGACAAAAGAACGACGCACCACGAAGGAATTATCCAAATAGGACAGAAATCAGGAGATGTGATGTACAGGTATAGACCAACAAATGTTGACAATTTCAAATAAATTGGAGCATTTATTCAAGAGAAAGGACTTCACGAACTGAGCAAGTATGGCCCCTGTGCACAGCTATTCGGCTTGGCATTGATTGAGAGATTTGTTGCATGTCCTCCTGAGGGATATCGTCCCAGATTCAGTCGAACTGCAAAATCCCGAGCATGTTGTAGGGCCTTGCCCGTAGTGCTCCATACGTTCTCAATTGAGGAGCAATCAGGGGACCTTGCTGGCCCAGGGAGGGTTTGGTAAGCACGGGGACGTGCAGTACAATCTCTAGCCTGGTACGAGCGGTCATTCCCTTGCTGACATGTAAGCCCGTGATGGGTTGCCATGAATGTCAACAAAACGGGGCGTAGAATATCGTCGGCGTACCACCGTGCTGTAAGGTTGATGCAAGTGACAGCCAAAGAGATTCTGCCATGAAAAGAAGTGGCAGCCCAGAGCACCACACATTTCCTGCTTCCATAATTTTGTGGTCGCCGGCCGGTGTGGCCGAGCGGTTCTAGGCGTTTCAGTCTGGAACCGCGCGACCGCTACGGTCGCAGGTTCGAATCCTGCCTCGGGCATGGATGTGTGTGATGTTCTTAGGTTAGTTAGGTTTAAGTGGTTCTAAGTTCTAGGGGACTGATGACCTCAGATGTTAAGTCCCATAGTGCTCAGAGCCATAATTTTGTGGGAGTCATCAGCGAGAAAAAGTTTTGTAAATGTTTGAAATTAAGTGTAATGTTGCAAGTCTCTAATTGCTCTTATTCTCAAACAATGGGTAATTGATGTGTGGGTATCCTCACGTTGTTGGCTGAAGTGCTTTTTCATCCCCATCCCCACTCCTTTGATACGTGGGTGGTTCTTACACGACAGTCAGTGAAATGTATACAGAGTTTGATTGAAATCGGTCCGGTGGGTAGGAGAAGATGTGGAATACATCGAGTTTTGTAATTTGTGTGAATTTACTGCAACCAGTTGCTTTCATAGGCGTTTGTTTTCCCACGATCACATTTCAGGATGCTTGGTACTCCATTTTCAGATGTTTAAATTTATCCAAGTGTTGGTAAAATTATTTCTATACAAATGGGGTTACAGAATTTCGCACTGGTAGTTTTTAAGACTAAAAGTAAAAGTAAACTCCTCCCGAACAGGCCATGAAGACCCAGCGGTACGGACCGGCCGCCGTGTCATCCTCAGCCCATAGGCGTCATTGGACGCGGATATGGAGGGGCATGTGGTCAGCACACCGCTCTCCCGGCCGTATGTCAGTTTCCGAGACCGGAGCTGCTACTTCTCAATCAAGTAGTCGCCTCAGTTGGCTTGCCAACAGCTCTCGGCAGACCGGATGGTCACCCATCCAAGTGCTAGCCCAGCCCGACAGCGCCTAACTTCGGTGATCTGACGGGAACCGGTGATACCATTGCGGGAAGGCCGTTGGCAGTTTTTAAGACAGCTATTCCAAAACGTAGTAAGTATAAAAACAATGTTCACTACACGTAAATAAATGTAAACATGTGAACCTGCGGTGAACATATAATGAGTGTGTTCACCAAAACACATGGTTTGAGGCATAATTTGTTGGTGTAGGCTTTCGGGTTCCATTCATGTCATTCATATCGGTGTGTTACCTCATAAATATTAATGTCACGGTCGCCATCATTTTGACAGCAAGTTACGAGCTCAAGTAAATACACCGATGGAAAAAAATGACAATACCGAACCATAATTAATGCAAGGCAATGAAATTTTGGAAATACATTTGTCTAGGTAACATATAGAAGTGATTAACATTGCAATATCACAGGTCGATGTAAGGGAGAGACAAGCGATAGCTAATGTGAAGTGTTGCTACATTAATGACCGGTGTAACCCCCAGAATGTTGAATGCAAGCATGCTAACGTGCATGCATTGTGTGGTGCAGGTGCCGGATGTCTGTTCGTGCAATGGAGGTACACGCCTCTTGCACTTGGTCAGTCAATACAGGGCGTTTAATGGCGTTTCTAGACGACGCTGGAGTTGTCTGATGATGTCCCAAATGTGCTTAATTGGAGACTGATCTGGTGATCGAGCAGGCCAAGGCAACGAGTCGACACGCTGTGCAGAATGTTTGGCAACAACAGCAGTGTGTGGGCCAGAGTTATCATACTGGAAACCAGTCTCTGGAATGCTGTTGATGAACGGCAACACAACAGATCGAATCATCGTTCAGGATAAGTGGGAGAACCACGAGAGTGCTCCTGCTGTCATACACTATCGTATTACGGACCATAACTCCAGGTATAGGTCCACTGTGTCTAGACTGCGGGCAGGTGTGTCTAGACTCACCTGGCCTCATTCTAACCAACTCAGAGCTATCACTGGCGCCGTGGCAGAATCAGTTTTCATCAAAAAACGCAACAGACCACCACTCTGTCCTCCAATGAGCTATCGCTTGAAGGCACTGAAGTCGCAAATGACGGTGGTTTGGGGTCACTGAAACCCAAACCACAGGACGTCTGGCTGGGCGCTGTCCTTGAAATGATCAATTTATAATTGTTCGTTTTGTCACTGTCACCACTGGAATCACTTCCCAAGACGCCCGTGCGGTGGATCTCTCTGACGAGGCTTCCCTCGTGACAAGACCTGCCGTCAGGCAGAGCACAATGTTTTTTTTTTTTTTGTCGCTGTGGTGGCAACTGCTGCTCAGATTGCTGCTACAGATGCAGTACGATGTGCCAGCGCCATATACCGAACACGGTGGTCTTCCCTCTTGCCGCGCGGAGTGGCCGCGCGGTTAGAGGCGCCATGTCACTGTTTGCGTGTTCCCTCCGGCCGGAGGTTCGAATCCTCCCTCGGGCAAGGGTGTGTGTTTTGTTCGTAACGTAAGTTAGTGTAAGGTAGTTTAAAATGTGTGTAATTCTAGGGATGAATGACCTCAGCAATTTGCTCCCTTCGGAATTCACACACATTTGAACATTTCTTTTCTCTCGGATATTGCCACGCAGCTGTCAGGAGCCTTATCTTCTTGGGACTGTACATTCGCCTGCCAAGTCTTTCTGGAATATCACAGAAGGATCATCCAACTTCCCGTAGCCCTATAACACTTTCTCTTTCAAAGTCAGTGAGTTGATAGTGGTGCCTTTGTCGCCTTAAAAGCAGTACTTACGTACATCAACCCACCATGTCCAATCTCAAAGCTATCTAAGACTCACGACAGTTACAACATGGAGCTACTAGCGCCACTCTGGTGCGACTGTCGCAAAATTGGAATAGATACGATATGTCAGATGTAGAGAGATGTCTACCATCTTTTATTTATGTCGCACAATTCTTTCTTGGTGCTGCTGTTATTTATTTCGTCAGTGTATGTGAACCGGGCCCCTGGGTCCCCAAAGATTGCCCACATGTGTTTTATAGCTGCATCAGACTCGTCCTCTCCCTTGTAGGGACATGAAATGTACTCTTTCGATCCATCCAGTTTCTTCTCTGCGCTTGATAGTAGGATGCCCGTCCTTTTAATTTCACAGAAGATGTTTTCTATATGTCGAATTAATCACCTTGACCATCTTTTCTTTATCCATTTCTTCAAACATTTCTCTATGGCTTCCCAGCACTTCTTATGACTTTCGTTTTTAAGAGTCATATAATGTTGTGTCCTGTTTTTCCATTACATTTTTGTCCTTCCTTCTGTCGTACATCAGTATTTCTTTTATTATTCACGGTTTCTTCGCCGTTACCTTCATTGCACCCATGTTTATAAATCCACCTTCCGTTGTTCCTCTTTTTGGAGCAGTCAATTCAGTGATATTCATCACTGCATCGTTATAGCCTAAGACGACTTTCTTGCATCTGCGCATTTCTGAGTACTTCATTGCGCCACTTATTTCCATATTGATTCCTCCGAACGATTCTCCTGGTTAAAATGGTTCAAATGGCTCTGAGCGCTATGGGACATAACATCTGAGGTCATCAGTCCCCTAGAACTTAGAACTACTTAAACCTAACTAACCTAAGGACATCACACACATCCACGCCCGAGGCAGGATTCGAACCTGCGACCGTAGCAGTCGCGTGGTTCCGGACTGAAGCACCTAGAACCGCTCGGCCACCACGGCCGGCAACGATTCTCCTGAATCTCAGTCTACTCTTCATGATTATTAAATTGTGACCTGAGTTTATAACAGATCCTAGGCACGCCTTATAATCCAATATCTGATTTCGGAATGTCTAACCGTGAGGCCTTTTCCGGGCATATCTCCCTCTCTCGGGTTTTTTGAACGGTGTTCAGGAGAAATTCAAAACTGAAGCCTTTACTCTCCTGCATTACTAATACCAGTGTCATATTCTCTTGTTCTTCTACTCCTTCTCCTCCTACCGCGTTACAAATCCGCATGATAATTAGATTTTCTCCCTTTACATTCCGAATTTCCCCCTCAGTATCCTCACATATATTCTTTACCTCTCCTTGTTACGTCGATGTGTACACTCGAAAATTTGTGTTGTCGTTGTTTTCATGTCTGATGAGAGCAACCCCATCAGTGAACTATTCACAGTAAGTCACTCTATATCCTACCTTCCTATTCATGAGGAATTCTACTGCCGTTATAACATTTCATGGCACTGCTGATCATTTCACTTCACTGATCACGAGTTCTCTAGTTTGAGACTTTTCAGTCCTTTTTCAGATTTTATATTTTCCCTACCACGTTCAGACTCCTGAAATGTCGTGCTCCGACTCGAAAGTTATCCCTTCGTCGCTTACACCATCTTTCACTCATTGTCCCTCCCCCACAGAAGTCTCTTCCCGGAGATCCGGAATCGTTTCCCAATGGAGGAATCATCATGTCATTTTTTCAGCTACAGACCACATGTGCTGTGTATGTATCTTATGTGTCTTGCATTCTTATGTCGTTTATAATTCCTGATTTTTCCACGTTTTGACGGCTGTTAACTATCTCAAACTCTGTCCATTCTTCTGCTCTCTTTGATAAGGCCATTGGCAGAATTAGTACCACTCCATATCTCGGAGATCTTCGGCCAGCATTGCTGATTTAAGTAGTAGCTGGAATGTAACCGGAACCCACCGCGTTTAGGTTCTTACTGAAAGACACTTCCATTTTTTCTATTTGTTTCCAAGCGATTTTTCCACAAAAATTTTTCTTTTTTTTTATGTCAGAGGGTGGCCAATCTCTCTAAAACACTGAGCTACCGTTTAGAAACTTGTAGACCACACCATTACTGCTCCATAAACGGAAGAGCCCATTGCGGATGGTGGTGTCTAATGAAAGAAATGTGCAGGCTGATGATGGGCAGGACGTGGTGACAATTTGAGAAACCTGTTTCTGGAGGGGAATCAGAATGCCGTAACTTGCCTTCCACGTCTCTGATAGTCACATGCAAAACGTTCGTCCCTCTGGGCGCGCCGCAATAAGGCGTGAACCCATCGATAAGGCAGGCGGGGTCTAATTTCCTGCTGCAAGTCAGGAGGCAGAGGGCGCGGTGCAAGAACTCCTGGTAACCTTGGCCACCGGCGCTCGCTCCGTGCCGGAAATGAAGCGAGTCGGGTAGCAGCGGCGATCGGGTGTGTTTACGGCGAGCGCACAGTGCTTCAGATCGGATCCGGCGGAGCTATCTCTGCACGCTATCTGCGGTCTGCGTCTGGAGCGAGCAAACGGATGCTGCCGCTCTAGCAGCCGTGCTCTGGCCCCCACGCTTTAGCCTCTGACGCGTAGACGTTACTGGCATTGCGCAGCTCTGGTAACCAACACATGCACGAGTTTTAAATACATCGTAATAAAGGTTATGTAATATTTGTTTGGTTTGCAGGTGCATTGTTGGTTTGTTGGTTGTTTTGGGGGAGGAACTATACAGACAGGTCATCGTTCTCATTCGATTAGGGAAGGAACCATCCTAGAATTTGCCTGAAGCCATTTAGGGAAATGACTGAAAACCTAACTTAGCATGGCCCGACGCGGGTTTGAATCGTCGTCCTCCCAAATGCGAGTTCAGTATGGTAACCACTCGCCACCTCGCTCGGTGATCTATTAGATGGGAAAGCTATGGTGATGAGAGGTGGGAGCTGAGGTGGGTAGTGGGGAAGACGGTCGTTGGGAAAGACAGAGTGAGGAGCGGTGTGTCTCATGGGTAGCACAGTGGTTGCAGGAGGAATGATATGGGGATGGGTAGAGAAGAAAAGGGGAGACGAGCCCCGACGTGAAGTGTGAGTGGCACATGTCTGGTGTAGTAGCGAACGTAGAAATCCGCACGCCGAAGCATCTTATCAAGACGCAAGTGGAGTGAAAAGCCAATAAATTGTCAAATCAAAACACCTTCAGCCGTATAAACTTCTAGTTTTATTTTACTTTTGCTACGTTTCAGCGTTGCATTACACGATCTTCACATTCACTTACTGATACGTAAGAAGAATTCCACTTCAGATACAACGAAAATAGGTGCCGGCGTTCACTCACTGATATCCGTAGACTTCTTTTAACATTTAGATCGTCACCTACCGACTGGTAGCAAAATTAAAATAAAACTAGAAATATAAACGGCTGATGATGGTTTGATCTGAGATTTTGTAATGCACAGCCAACGTCCCACAACCATCCAGTATGAGAATGGACTTAGATACTAAAACTAAATGACGAACCACTTTGGTAAGGCAGGGTGCCGTGTGGTAATTAGTTTTCTGTATTTAAAGAGGAACAACACTAGACAAAATCTGTGCGGTGTCGTTAGAAGTGTCTGGTAACAATGCACCTTTATATGGCTCACTGATAAGTGGCACACATGCTTCATATTTGGTCAGACATATCTAAATGACGCATGTAGAACTAAGTGGCACACAATCTTCCTGTGAAGAGCCCACAGTCGCAAGAGAAAAGGACGCCATGGTCTGATAGTCCCAATTGGGTGACTACTATAGCCAACTACGACAGCGTGCCTAAAAGTAATGCTTCCGACTTTTTTTCGTGAAACTCTTACAGCTTTTATAATACAAAGAAACTCTGTTAACATTAGAAATAATTATTCTTCCTGTCCATTTATTTATTTCTCAACGTAGCCAGCCTGGCGGCGAACACATTTCTCCTAAAGGTGTTCTTTAAGTTTTGGAAACAGATGAAAATGGGATGGAGGCCAGGTGGGACTCCACGAAGGACGGTCGATGACAGTGAACCCAAGGCGTCGTATTGTTGCAGATGTCGCAGCGCTCGTGTGTAATCAGGTATTGTCATGCTGAAGGAGCAGGTACTCGATGTATCGACGAGCCCTTCGAACTCAGTGAGGGCCTCGCAATGCCGTGCAGAGTTTGTGGTGGTGCCTTTAGGAATGAATTCCAAAAGCCCTACACATCCCAGAAACTGTATGCATGATTTTGGCTGCTGATGGCATGGTCTTGAACTTTTGTAGCGTCGGTGATCTTTTGTGGCGAAACTCCGTGGACGCTTTCTTACATTCCTGGATGAAAATGGTGAACCTAGCATTTATAACCCGTCACATTGCTGATGTCGGTTCGATCATCACCGTAAGCACTTTTCTTTCGTCTGTGAGTTTCAACTGGAGGCACCTTTTCTGAGTTAGAAATTCGAATACTGCACGCCGTTTTTCAAGAACCGGCATATATTACACCCTGTCGCGTTACACGCTACAGTTTGAAGCCTCTAGCGGTAGCGGGTTGCAACTTGCGTCGGTGAAACGAGAAAGTCGACTGAGTAATATGCATGACATGTAACACCTCCAATATTGAGAATAAAATAAAAAATTCGGAGGCACTGCTTTGCAGCACACCCACGTAATCACCAAGAGGGCAGTTTGTGCCTGGATGCTTTGTCAGTAGAGCAAATGCTTTCAGAGATTCCGTTCGAAGACTGGCAATATGACAATCAGTTACGGATGAGTTTCCAACATGTTCCACGACGTTTTCAACGTATCAGATGTTACTGTTCGCTGGATCTCGCCAAGGGAAAGCTGCTAGGAAGTTTCAAATCACCACAGACTCCGCTGAACAGTGAAAATTTATTCGAAATCATGCACTGAAACCACGTGGATTCACCATAGCCGAAATAGGTGAGGTGTTGCTAAATGATTTTTAGGACTGATGTTGTGTACTGATAAAAGGTTATGATCGTAAGGGGCAAAAGCCCACCGGAGCATACTACCGGAATCTGCTGATATGATAATGCAACAGTGTCAAGACGAAGGACATGGCAAGCCACACAAGAGAAATTTTTGCTCCACTACAACGGCCCAGGTCATTCTGCATAGAACACAGTTACACATGCTGATTTATTGAGCTACGTACCCATGTATTCCCCTTAAATGGCACCCAGTGGCTCACTCTGGTGTACTTGGATGAAGAAATATGTGAATCATTTCTAGAATGACTTTGAGGCTATTTTCGAACTGGACAGCTGAAATGCAAACATCTTCAACCACAGTTTCGTCTAAGTCATACTTTATTTCAAAAATGTCTTGCGTTTAAGGTGAGCGTGCAAAGATGGACTAACATCATCACCAAGTTTCAAGATCACAGTTTCTCTGATTGTTTATTTCTTGTCAACGTCATAATTAAAATTTTATGACTACACCTCATAAGTCGCGCATATACGTAAGCATAAGATAATTTGCAGAAATAAACCAAACATTTGGTGTCAACCTTAAAAAGTTTGATTGCCAGGTTACTCCACGATATTCTATTTTTTGTAAGATTTTCTTTAGGTCATTTTCTTGTCTTTCTGTCAGTCCAGTTAACAAACTGTTTTTCACGTGTTATTGTCCTCCATTTCGTACTTTAATAACCGTTGCAGATGGCCACAGGCCAGCTGTCCAATCTCTGCTAGTTCTTGAAGTCGTTCCCATCAATAATAAATATAAAAGTCTTGTAAAAAATCATACTAAATTAATTTTGCTTACTACTTTATTTTATTTTTTACAGAATAACAGTTAACCTGACTGATATAGTATTAGAGAGTACTTATGATCAGGGGAAAAGACACTGTTTAAAATCCATTGAGAAATTTCACACAGACAAGACTAAAGATGCAGGAAATAATCTTTTAAACAAAAATAAATTGTTAATATAATGTGTTCTTAAATTAGACTAAAAACTATAAAATAATGTCTCATAGACCTATACAGAGATTGCTCTGAAGACATCAGCTTGTGTATTTTTAATAGCTGTGTTAATACTTGTAAGATATATAAGTAAAACCACGGACAAGCAATAGATAATAGTTGGGAGGTGAACTAACCATGAGTAAATTATGTATTGATGCACCCAAGCCTTTGGTTATAAATCTTAGAAGTATTTTGCCGCGCGGGGTAGCCGCGCGCGATCTCAGGCGGCTTGCAAGGGTTCTCTCGGCTCCGCACCATCGTCGGAGATTCGAGTCCTCCCTTGGGCATGGGTGTGTGTTTTTCCGTAGCTTAAGTTAGTATAAGTAGTGTGTAAGCCTAGGGAACGATGACCTCAGCGGTTTGGTCCCATAGGAACTTACCACAAACGTCCACAACGGAGGGATATCTGTTGAGACAAACCTGTGGTTTCTGAAGAGGGGCAGCAGCCTTTTCAGTAGTTGCAGGGGCAACAGTCTGGATGATTGACTGATCTGGCCTTGTAACATTAACCAAAACGGCCTTGCTGTGCTGGTACTGCGAACGGCTGAAAGCAAGGGGAAACTACAGCCGTAATTTTTCCCGAGGACACGCAGCTTTACTGTATGATTAAATGATGATGGCGTCCTCTTGGGTAAAATATTCCGGAGGTAAAATAGTCCCCCATTCGGATCTGCGGGCGGGGAATACTCAAGAGGACGTCATTATCAGGAGAAAGAAAACTGGCATTCTACGGATCGGAGCGTGGAATGTCAGATCCCTTAATCGGGCAGGTAGGTTAGAAAATTTAAAAAGGGAAATGGATAGGTTAAAGTTAGATACAGTGGGAATTAGTGAAGTTCGGCGGCAGGAGGAACAAGACTTCTGGTCAGGTGACTACAGGGTTATAATCACAAAATCAAATAGGGGTAATGCAGGAGTAGGTTTAATAATGAATAGGAAAATAGGAATGCGGGTAAGCTACTACAAACAGCATAGTGAACGCATTATTGTGGCCAAGATAGATACGAAGCCCACACCTACTACAGTAGTACAAGTTTATATGCCAACTAGTTCTGCAGATGACGAAGAAATTGAAGAAATGTATGATGAAATAAAAGAAATTATTCAGACAGTGAAGGGAGATGAAAATTTAATAGTCATGGGTGACTGGAATTCGAGTGTAGGAAAAGGGAGAGAAGGAAACGTAGTAGGTGGATATGCATTGGGGCTAAGAAATGAAAGAGGAAGCCGCCTGGTAGAATTTTGCACAAAGCACAACTTAATCATAGCTAACACTTGGTTTAAGAATCATGAAAAGAGGTTGTATACATGGAAGAACCCTGGAGATACTAAAAGGTATCAGATAGATTATATAATGGTAAGACAGAGATTTAGGAGCCAGGTTTTAAATTGTAAGACATTTCCAGGGGCAGATGTGGACTCTGACCACAATCTATTGGTTATGACCTGTAGATTAAAACTGAAGAAACTGCAAAAAGGTGAGAACTTAAGGAGATGGGACCTGGATAAACTGAAAGAACCAGAGGTTGTACAGAGTTTCAGGGAGAGCATAAGGGAACAATTGACAGGAATGGGGGAAAGAAATACAGTAGAAGAAGAATGGGTAGCTTTGAGGGATGTAGTAGTGAAGGCAGCAGAGGATCAAGTAGGTAAAAAGACGAGGGCTAGTAGAACTCCTTGGGTAACAGAAGAAACATTGAATTTAATTGATGAAAGGAAAAAATATAAAAGTGCAATAAATGAAGCAGGCAAAAACGAATACAAACGTCTCAAAAATGAGATCGACAGGAAGTGCAAAATGGCTAAGCAGGGATGGCTAGAGGACAAATGTAAGAATGTTGAGGCTTATCTCACTAGGGGTAAGATAGATACTGCCTACAGGAAAATTGAAGAGACCTTTGGAGTAAAGAGAGCCACTTGTGTGAATATCAAGAGCTCAGATGGAAACCCAGTTCTAAGCAAAGAAGGGAAAGCAGAAAGGTGGAAGGAGTATATAGAGGATCTATACAAGGGCGATGTACTTGAGGACAATATTATGGAAATGGAAGAGGATGTAGATGAAGATGAAATGGGAGATACGATACTGCGTGAAGAGTTTAACAGAGCACTGAAAGATCTGAGTCGAAACAAGGCCCCGGGAGAAGACAACATTCCATTAGAACTACTGATGGCCTTGGGAGAGCCAGTCCTGACAAAACTATACCATCTGGTGGGCAAGATGTATGAAAAAGGCGAAATACCCTCAGACTTCAAGAAGAATATAATAATTCCAATCCCAAAGAAATCAGGTGTTGACAGATGTGAAAATTACCGAACAATCAGTTTAATAAGCCACAGCTGCAAAATACTAACACGAATTCTTTATAGACGAATGGAAAAACTAGTAGAAGCCGACCTCGGGGAAGATCAGTTTGGATTCCGTAGAAATACCGGAACACGTGAGGCAATACTGACCGTACGACTTATCTTAGAAGAAAAATTAAGGAAAGGTAAACCTACGTTTCTAGCATTTGTAGACTTAGAGAAATCTTTTGACAATGTTGACTGGAATACTCTCATTCAAATTCTAAAGGTGGCAGGGGTAAAATACAGGAAGCGAAAGGCTATTTACAATTTGTACAGACACCAAATGGCAGTTATAAGAGTCGAGGGACAGGAAAGGGAAGCAGTGGTTGGGAATGGAGTAAGACAGGGTTGTAGCCTATCCCCGATGTTATTCAATCTGTGTACTGAGCAAGCAGTAACGGAAACAAAAGAAAAATTCGGAGTAGGTATTAAAATCCATGGAGAAGAAATAAATACTTTGAGGTTCGCCGATGACATTGTAATTCTGTCAGAGACAGCAAAGGACTTGGATGAGCAGTTGAATGGAATGGACAGTGTCTTGAGAGGAGTATATAAGATGAACATCAACAAAAGCAAAACGAGGATAAGTCGGGTGATGCTGAGGGAATTAGATTAGGAAATGAGACACTTAAAGGAGTAAAGGAGTTTTGCTATTTGGGGAGCAAAATAGCTGATGATGGTGGAAGTAGAGAGGATATAAAATGCAGACTGGCAATGGCAAGGGAAGCGTTTTTGAAGAAGAGAAATTTGTTAACATCGAGTATAGATTTAAGTGTCAGGAAGTCTTTTCTGAAAGTATTTGTATGGAGTGTAGCCATGTATGGAAGTGAAACATGGACGATAAGTAGTTTAGACAAGAAGAGAATAGAAGCTTTCGAAATGTGGTGCTACAGAAGATTGCTGAAGATTAGATGGGTAGATCACATAACTAATGAGGAAGTATTGAATAGGATTGGGGAGAAGAGAAGTTTGTGGCACAACTTGACCAGAAGAAGGGATCGGTTGGTAGGACATGTTCTGAGGCATCAAGGGATCACCAATTTAGTACTGGAGGGCAGCGTGAAGGCTAAAAATCGTAGAGGGAGACCAAGAAATGAATACAGTAAGCAGATTCAGAAGGATGTAGGTTGCAGTAGGTACGGGAAGATGAAGAAGCTTGCACAGGATAGAGTAGCATGGAGAGCTGCATCAAACCAGTCTCAGGACTGCAGACCTTAACAACAACAACAACATGGTGCAAAAAGTGGCAATTGGCACTAAACAAACAAAAGTGCGAGGTCATGCACATGGGTACTAAAAGAAATACGATAAATTTTGGGTATACGATAAATGACACAAATATAAGGGCTGTCAATTCAACTAAATACCTAGGAATTAGAATTACGAGCAACTTAAATCGGAAAGATCACATAGATAATACTGCGGGGAAGGCGAAACACAGATAGCGCTTTGTTGGCAGAAAGAAGAAGCGACAAACCCACTAATGAGACAGCCTACATTACACTTGTCCGTCCTCTGCTGGATTATTGCTGCGCGGTGTGAGATCCTTACTAGGTGCGGTTGACGGAGGACTTCGAGAAAGTGCAAAGAGGGGCAGCTCGTTTCGTGTTATCACGCAAAAGGGGTGAGAGTGTTACTGATATGATACGCGAGTTGACGTGGCAGTCACTGAAACAAAGGCGGTTTTCTTTGCGGCGGGATCTATTTACGAAATTTAAATCACCAACTTTCTCTTCCGAATGCGAAAATATTTTGTTGGCACCCAGCTACGTAGGGAGAAATGATCATAATAATAAAATAAGAGAAATCAGAGCTCGAACGGAAAGATTTAGGTGTTCCTTTATCCTACGCGCAATTCGAGAGTAGAATGGTAGAGAAGTAGTGTGAAAATGGTTCGATGAACCCTGTGCCAGGCACTTAAGTGTGAATTGCAGATAACCATGTAGATGTAGATGTAACCAGTATATCGGTATAGTGTCAGGAGGTAGTAATGGTCAAAAGTACGGGAAAGGTGCGTAAACACCTGTTCACAAACAAATACTAGTTGCGATATGGTCCAGTCTGAACTCTTACACCCATCTATATGTTGACGCAACAGGAGGTGCTTAATGTATGTGTGATTCGTTCTTATACAAAATGCAGTTCTTCTCTTCAGAAACTCATGGATTCATGAGAGCTCATCGCTCCTCAGTACTGGTCACGTGAGCGGGCCACAGGCTCCCGTAATCTTTCGCTCTCTTAACAGAACGCTGTTCCTCTAAATCCTGACAGCTTCCACTCGACTAAAGCGAATGACTGACCCACATGTGCGCTCGAATCACATACCTCTCATTATCAACGCTGAAATGTCCTACTAATGTTCGCCGGTCTGAAGAAAAATTTAGCACCAATAGATATGCTGTACTTGATACTGCAAATATATAACCTAGTCATTGTAACTTGAACCCCTCTACTGGTTCGTGTCTACGTAAAACAATATGTGTTTTGAGCCGCCTCGAAGCAAAACCCTTTTTGTTTATTTACGTCCGCCACCGATTTAGCGAATTCCGCCATCATCAGTGGAATTTCTTTGTTCTAAAATATGTAAGATTAGAGTCGTTACGATGAATTATGAGAAGAAACGTTATTTCATGATTATTATTTGTTGCAGATACTGAGGGAATAATTTTATAGTACCTTTTTTGCTTTGGTCAATGCGTAATTGCCGTTTTCTTTGGCATACAGCGTGTCATCTACGAAGTATGAGAGGCTGTCACTAATAAATATGAGGACGTAAATTATCAAATGTCAGAGCTATTAGTATTGGAATTTACGGTAGTATTGTGATAGAATTTCTATGGGTGCTAGGTTTTAAAATAATCTATGTATTAACGTTCGTTGGTCCGCTGTCCGAGCGGTCTAGGCGCTGCAGTCAAGGACTGTGCGGCTGGTCCCGGCGGAGGTTCGTGTCCTTCCTCGCGCATGGGTGTGTGTTTGTCCTTAGGATAATTTAGGTTAAGTAGTGTGTAAGCTTAGGGACTGATAACCTTTTAAGTCCCATAAGATTTCATAGACATTTGAACATTTGATTTTGTTGGTCAGCTTTTAGATGGTCTGAAGCCGACCACACCACATCAGGACAAAGAAACATGTGTTATACTCTAACATGTAACAATAAAGTAGTAGATAGGACTGGAAACGTAATGAGGAAACAAGAGATCTCTGCAACATTAAGAACAAACAACATAACACAAAGAAGACTAGGAATAGACAAAAGAACTATAGGCAAATTCAGCTATGCAGGAATATAACGATTCCCCTTTTTCAGAAAACATAATACACCACTTCACAAATATAGAAACTCATCTGCACATCATGAAACACAGAAACTGCTTGTACCGGAAAGTGAAGTTACAAGAAAATGTCACGGATTGCACGGATTCTCCTGCCGGACATTCGAGTCCTCCCTCGGGCATGAGTGTGTGTGTCGTACTTAGCATAAATTAGTTTAAGTAGTGTGTAAGTCTAGGGATCGATGAACTCAGCAGTTTGGTCCCTCAGGAATTCACACATATCTGAACATCTAGAAGAAAATTATTACAAAATATTTGATGAGATGAACATCCGCAGCTGAAGAACGTAATTTATAGAATAAAAATCATCTTTAGTTGCCAGTAATTTTCTTAATTTGTTCCACAACCAGTTTCGAAGCTTCCGTGTCTTGGTGTCCGGGCGGGCGCTGTAGTTGCTGGTCCTCTGCTCCCACACGTATGTTCGGCGTTGGTGTAACCCCCAGTAACTCACTGGGTGGGTTGCCACGCATTTATGTTCATATAATTATTTGCTGTTACATGTAGACGAAGCTTTAAGTTTCGAAACCGGTAGTAGAATAAATGAAGAAAATTGCTGTCAACTGAAGCGGATTTTTATTCTATAAATTAGAAAACTGTTACTTTCAAACGCTATAGTGGAAAGCAAAAACGTAACAAATGAACACACAACACTCTGCAGCAAGATACTCTTTACCGCTGGAGGACAACTAACGCAGGACCAAAAGGGAAAAGCTGGCCGCTGGGGCCGAGCGGTTCTTGGCACCTTAGTCCGGAACCGCGTGACTGCTACGGTTGCAGGTTCGAATCCTGCCTCGAGCATGGATGTGTGTGATGTCCCTAGGATAGATAGGTTTAAGTAGTTCTAAGTTCTAGTGGACTGATGAACTCAGATGTTAAGCCCCATAGCGCTCAGAACCATTTTTGAACCAAAAGGGAAATAATCCTCAACGCTCACACGTGCCACGCACACACACACACACACACACATATAAACGCATAATTACTCCACATCACACACTGAGTAGTTAGGATTCCCGTCACTGCTTTCAAAATTTTCTCGCACTGCGCAGTACATCTCGTGACACACGTCAAGCGATAGATGACGTAATATCTTAATTACTGCGAAGACGAAAAGTAAAGCTGTTCATACGTTTTCAGCGCATCTAAATGCCGACCACGAACGTTTATGTTGTTGTTCACATATTGATATTTGTTAATAACAGTCGCTCAGAAATTTTCAGATGATATGTTGCATGCCAAAAAATAGCAACAAACAAATAAGTCATGGAATGACTTTAAAGTCAGAAGCAGGAACGTACTATGAACTTATTCAAGCAATATCTTTTAAAGCAGTACTCATCTACTGACATTATTTCGTAATACAGGGTGATTCAAAAAGAATACCACAACTTTAGGAATTTAAAACTCTGCAACGACAAAAGGCAGAGCTAAGCACTATCTGTCGGCGAATTAAGGGAGCTATAAAGTTTCATTTAGTTGTACATTTGTTCGCTTGAGGCGCTGTTGACTAGGCGTCAGCGTCAGTTGATGCTAAGATGGCGACCGCTCAACAGAAAGCTTTTTGTGTTATTGAGTACGGCAGAAGTGAATCGACGACAGTTGTTCAGCGCGCATTTCCAACGAAGTATGGTGTTAAACCTCCTGATTGGTGGTGTATTAAACATTGGTATAAACAGTTTACAGAGAATGGGTGTTTGTGCAAAGGGAAAAGTTCTGGACGGCCGAGAACGAGTGATGAAAATGTAGCACGCATCCAGCAAGCATTTGTTCGCAGCCCAGGAAAATCGACTCGCAGAGCTAGCAGAGAGCTGCAAATTCCACAATCAACTGTATGGAGAGTCCTACGAAAAAGGTTAGTTATGAAACCTTATCGTCTGAAATTGGTTCAAGCACTGTCTGCAGCTGATAAGATTAAAAGAATCGATTTCTGTGATTTTATCCTTGCTCAAATGGAAACAGATGAATCTTTCGTTTCAAAGATTGTGTTTAGTGATGAAGCAACTTTCCACACTAACGGGAAAGTCAACCGTCACAATGTCTGTATATGGGGCACTGAGAATTCGCGGGAAACAACTCAGTATGAACGTGACTCACCTAAGGTGAACGTTTTCTGTGCCATTTCAGCCAATAAAGTTTTTGGTCCCTTTTTCTTCGAAGGTGCTACTGTAACTGGACTACAGTATCTGGAGATGTTAGAGAATTGGCTGTTCCCTCAGCTCGAACAAGAAGCACAACAATTCATATTTCAGCAGGATGGAGCGCCACCACATCGGCACTTATCTGTCCGTAACTACCTGAACGTCAACTACCCGAGGCGATGGATCGGCCTCCAGGCAGCCCGTGACAGAGCACTTCATCACTGGCCTCCAAGAAGCCCTGATCTTACCCCCTGCGATTTTTTCTTATGGGGGTATGTTAAGGATATGGTGTTTCGGCCACCTCTCCCAGCCACCATTGATGATTTGAAACGAGAAATAACAGCAGCTATCCAAACTGTTATGCCTGATATGCTACAGAGAGTGTGGAACGAGTTGGAGTATCGGGTTGATATTGCTCGAGCGTCTGGAGGGGGCCATATTGAGCATCTCTGAACTTCTTTTTGAGTGAAAAAGAAAACCTTTTTAAATACTCTTTGTAATGATGTATAACAGAAGGTTATATTATGTTTCTTTCATTAAATACACATTTTTAAAGTTGTGGTATTCTTTTTGAATCACCCTGTATACAGTGAGGTGACGAAAATCATGTGATATCGATATGCTCATAAGCTGATGGAGTCAGTATTGCTTACACGATCTATAAAACGGCAGCTTATTAGCGGAGGTGTCACTTGTTCTCGGGTCATTCCTGTGAAGAATGTTCCGACTTGATTATGGCCGCACGACGGGAATTTTGAACGTTGAATGGTAGTACATTCCATTTCGGAAATCGATAGGGAATTCAGTATTATGAGAACAATAGTGTTAAGAGTGTGTCTAGAATACTAAATTTCGGGTATTAGCTCTTACTACGGACAACGCAGTGGCCGTTGGCATACACTTGACGACCGAGAGCATCAACGTTTGGGTTGAGCTGTCAGTGCTAGCAGACACGCAGACAAGCAACACGGAAATCGATGTGGGACGGTCGACGAACGTACCCGTTTTTGACAGTGTGGAGAAATGTGGCGTTCTATGGCAGCAGATGACCGACGTGAATGCCTCTGCTAATAGCACGACATCGCATGCATTCATTCCCCTTATGGGCTCTCCACCGTGTGAGTTGGAAACTCGACGACTACGAAACCGTGATCTGGTCGGGTGACTCCTTATTTCAGCTGGTAAGAGCAGATGGTAGGACTAGAGTGTGGCGCAGATCCCACGGAGCCATGAACACAAGTTGTCATCAATGCACTCCGGAAGCTTTTGGTGGCTTCGCAGTTTTGTGGGTTGTGTTTGCATGGATTGGACTGGATGCTCTGGTCCAACTGAAGCGATCACTGAATGCAAATGTTTATGCTCCACTAGTTGCAGACCATTTGCAACCACTCATGGACGTAATGTTCGCAAACATCGAGAGAATTCTTATAGGTGACAACGCTCTGCGTCACTGGGCCACAATTTTTCGCGAACAATTTGGTCACCCAGATCTCCCGTCATGAATCCCATCGAACAGGTCAGTTCGTGCACAAAATCCTGCACAGCCAACACTATCGCAATTGTGGACGGCTATAGGGGCAGCGTGGATGTACATTTGTGCAGGGGACTTCCAACGATTTGTGTCCATGCCACGCCGTGCTGCTGCACTACTCCAGGCAAAAGTAAGTCCGACACGATACTAGGAGGAATCCCGTAACTTCTCTGTGTAAAATAGAAAGCAAGCACGAGGAAAGAGCCGTTAATCTATAGTAGATATTTCGCCAAGTGATTTAGACTATTCTCGATGTTATTCAATCTCTATATTCAGCAAGCAGTGAAGGAAACAAAAGAAAAATTCGAAGTAGGAATGAAAATCCATGGAGAAGAAATAAAAACTTTGAGGTTCGCCGATGACATTGTAATTCTGTCAGAGAGAGCAAAGGACCTGGAAGAGCAGTTGAACGGAATGGACTGTCTCTTTAAAGAAGGGTAAAAGATCAACATCAACAAAAGCAAAACGAGGATATTGTAGTCGAATTAAATCGGGTGATGCTTCGGGAATTAGATTAGGAAATGAGACGCTTAAAGTAGTAAATGAGTTTTGCTATTTGGGGAGCAAAATAACTGATGATGGTCCAAGTAGAGACGATATAAAATGTAGACTGGCAACGGCAAGGAAAGCATTTCTGAAGAAGAGAATTTTGTTAACATCGAGTATAGATTTCAGTGTCAGGAAGTCGTTTCTGAAAGAATTTGTATGGAATGCAGCCGTATATGGAAGTGAAACGCGGACGATAAATAGTTTGGACAAGAAGAGAATAGAAGCTTTCGAAATGTGGTGCTACAGAAGAATGCTGAAGATTAGATGGGTAGATCACGTAACTGATGAGGAGGTATTGAACGGAATTGGAGAGAAGAGGAATTTGTGGCACAACTTGACGAGAAGAAGGAATCGGTTGGTAGGGCATATTCTGAGGCATCAAGGGATCACCTATTTGGTATTGGAGGGCAGAGTGGACGGTAGGAATCGTAGGGGGAGACGAAGAGATGAATACACTAAACAGATTCGGAAGGATGTACGTTGCAGTAAGTACTGGGAGATGAAGAAGCTTGCACAGGATAGAGTAGCATGGAGAGCTGCGTCAAACCAGTCTCTGGACTGAAGACCACAACAACAAAATACGTAAGAGAAAGGAAAATCATGTTTAGTTCGAGGGAGTGCTGCGCTCGTTCCCAGAGTGTGTGAAACGATGAATTGCGGCAGCGTCAGCTCGGCTGCAAGTTTACTGTACAAGAAGATCTCCTCCGCGCGCATACTCATTTGACGGGAAAGACGCCCCGCACTGTGCCACACCCTTATTCCTCGCTCAGAGTTTACTTTGATGTTGTCTCCGCGCTACTGGTGGGAGGCACGCTATCTTGCCCACGACAAGCACGCCGGCGTCATGGGACGGCGGACGTGGGGGCCTGGGATCTGCGAGCGTGGTGGGTGCGGGGGCGGTGGGGTTGGAGGCGGCGGAGCAGTCAGTCGGGCGGAACGCCGCCAAGCGCCGAGCGCCCGCCCGTCCGTAAGAGATATGTTTGCGGGGGCGGCCGCGCCACGACCGGGAGGGGTCCTCAAGTTGGCGCGACTCGCGAGCGCCCCCTCCCCCGCTCCCCCCCAATGGCGTCCCGGCGTCGGTGTCGGCGTCGCCAGCGGCCGCGATGATTCGATTAGCCGCCGCGGCGACCGCCGGCGCTGCCAGCTCACCCGAGATTCAAGACGCCGAGCTGCCGCCAAAATTAGCGCAAGGGTTGTCTCCGCTGCCTGCAAACTTAGCTCTGACTGAGCAACAGATACAGTCCACAGGTCACGCTGCAGGCGGATGTCAGACACTCAGATCGGTACCAAACGTTGTGTGTAGATAAAGTATCAACCAAAACAACAGTTTTAAAACTTACACGAGAAGTAAGGAGCACACGAAACGCCCATCTGTGAGTCGTGCCAAACGTCACGCGTTTGTGTAACCGTTTGCGCGTGAAACTGCTATATAGAAGAACATTTTCATCACATGTAAAGGGGCTTTAATAGCAGACATATAGAGTGCATTCATCCAGATAGGTGTGGTGTTCTGTCGAGCATGTGCGACAGAACAGACACCACTCGTGATGAAGCAGCTAGTGCATTTGTAGTTTCACAGAATGAACATAAACTGTCGGAACAGTAGAACAAAGAAACAATTGCATCACACATGCGGGAGTATTGAGGCATGGTGCAGGGAATGGCAATTGAATCTCAGTGTAGACAAGTGTAATGAGCTGCGAATACATAGAAAGAAAGATCCTTTATCATTTAGCTACAATATAGCAAGTCAGCAACTGGAAGCAGTTAATTTCATAAATTATCTGGAAGTAGGCATTAGGAGTGATTTAAAATGAAATGACCATATGAAATTAATGGTTGGTAAAGCAGATGCCAGATTGAGATTCATTGGAAGAATCCTAAGGAAATGCAATCCGAAAACAAAGGAAGTAGGTTACAGTGCACTTGTTCGCCCACTGCTTGAATACCGCTCACCGGTGTGGGATCCGTACCAGATAGGGTTGATAGAAGAGATAGAGAAGATCCAACGGAGAGCATAGCGCTTCGTTACAGGATCATTTAGTAACCGCGAAAGCGTTACGGAGATGATGGAAGACTCTGCAAGAGAGACGCTAAGTAGCTCGGTACGGGCTTTTGTTGAAGTTTCGAGAATATACATTCACCGAGGAGTCAAGCAGTACATTGCTCCCTCCTACGTGTATATCGCGAAGACACCATGAGGATAAAATCAGAGAGATTAGAGCCCACACAGAGGCATACCGACAATCTTTCTTTCCACGAACAATACGAGACTTGGATAGAAGGGAGAACCGATAGAGGTACTCAAAGTACCCTCCGCCACACACCACCAGATGGCTTGCGGAGTATGGATGTAGATGTAGATGTTGATTAATAGTACATATAACCCATGCACGCACAATACTGTAAAAAAAGTTGTCATCATTGGAATATGAATCCACGTCTCTCGAGACGTCTATCTAACGCTCAACCAACTCCCCCACAGAAGCAATACATGTTAGCTACTCACAGTTACGCTTCTGCTGTGGTCCGTAGTTCTGGTGTTATTTGTAATTAACGTTTACGACCGTTCTGCTGGACGACAGCACATAGTACGAAGTAAATCGGAGATTTGGTTGATGCTCTATCGACGTACAGCGTTTCATACCGATCTGAGAGTCGGACATGTGGAGGTTTGGGTGTTAGGGTGTTTCTGTTAATGGTTTGTCTATGCGGGAGAACTGGAGTTCCCATATTCTTTACCTTGATGGAATCGCTTAAGCCTTCAATTCGCCCTGCTTTTACTCTCGTCCTGAATATAATGAAACAAGGGGGCTCTTCGGAAAGTACACAACGACCGGTCGCAAAATGGGAACCACAATGAAAGGCCCATGAAGCTTCGCAAAGATGTCTGGCAGTGTCTCTAGTATTCCTATAGACAGCGTCAAGTCGCTCTTCTCAGATCTGAGCGCACACTGAGCACATAAAGATGCCTAGAAAATAGTGTCTCCCGCCAAGTATGGGTGCCTGCCGTGAGGTTTCGCCTGATTCCATGCATCCTCTCGTACCTGTCATGCATTTCTAGCTTCTTGCCAATGTAGGGGCAATGAGGATGCTCCTGCATCGGTTCCGATGGGAAGTGTTTGTACACACATCAAAGACCTCTGACTCGGCTACCTCTGATTTTCGTCTCTCCTCGAATGAACTGCTGGCTATGAAGA
Organism: Schistocerca piceifrons; assembly: GCF_021461385.2. Taxonomy (NCBI): domain Eukaryota; kingdom Metazoa; phylum Arthropoda; class Insecta; order Orthoptera; family Acrididae; genus Schistocerca; species Schistocerca piceifrons. The sequence goes on along the minus strand of NC_060138.1, from coordinate 140,999,876 downwards.
TAACATTTTGGCAGAGACAGCGAGCTGCAATCTTCCTTAGAAAACTGTCGGAAGGCACAGGAGGGTGCCTTTTACGACGAGGGTATTTGAAACATGGTACAGCGCTGTGACAAGATGTGTAATTCGTAGCGGCGACTATGTAGAGTAGTAGCTGGATGGTGCAGCAAACTACTGCAAAGAAAACAATTTTTATTTTCACTGTGGTTCCCACTTCGCGACCGATAGGCCTTATTTTCCGAATAGTCCTCGTATTTATATAAACCTATATTTGCCTTTTTCGAAATACAGGGCCTATAATACCACCTTAATGTATAACACAGTCAACTGTTTTGTTGTTAGTGGAGAGTATTGTACCTGCAGGGCAGTGTACCAAGGAACACACGATGTACTTAGGTCGTTACACCAATCTAGTGACTAAGAATCACACGAAGGAATGGGCACTAGAGACTGCCATATGCTGTTTCCACCATTTTCTACAGTTTTTATAGATATTCTACATCTAAATTTACGTATTTACACATATTCCGCGAGCTGCCGTAAGGTGCGTGGCGGAGGGTACCTGTACCATTACTAGTCATGTCCTTTTCTTTTCCACTCGTAAACAGGAGGAGAGAAGAACGACTGTCTGTATGCCTCTGTACGAGCCTTAATCTGTCTAATCTTATCTTCATGGTTCTTACGCGAAATATACTATCACGCTCAAAAATATCCGAATGACCTAAATTGCGTTTCTCCTGATTTCTAAGTAACAGACATAACGTAACTGTCTAGCACATCCTCTGCACTCGTTTCGGTACAGTCGTTTGACTATACTATCTGGTTACTTCAAGAGGCCACAAGAAATAAATGCTCTGTATATTTCTCAACCGTGATGCAAATTCAAAAATGGTCAAATGTGTGTGAACTCTTATGGGACTTAACTGCTAAGGTCATCAGTCCGTAAGCTTACACACTACTTAACCTAAATTATCCTAAGGACAAACACACACACACACACACACACACACACACATGCCCGAGGGAGGACTTGAACCTCCGCCGGGACCAGCTGCACAGTCTATGACTGCAGCGCCATAGACCATTCGGCTAATCCCGCGCGGCATGGTGCAAATTAATTGCACGATCATGTAAATATCACAAACACATTATTTTAGAGATTCCACAACCATTACGCTTGTAAACACAAATTATGACAGTAAGTGACATTTCAAAAGACAAGTTTTAACCCGAAATTACATTACGAACATTTTTCACTTGATTAGAACACGCCAGTCCGGTCCAGTAATTATTTTCCCTATTAACTAAATACGAATGATCTTAAATATTGTTTCGATCACAAGTAACGAAGTTTACACAAGTTTAAACCTGAAATGACAAGGCAGTAATCTTTTGCTGGACGGTGATTCGAATCCAGGACACAATAGGATTGTTAACTAAGCGCAGTCAAATATTAGAAATTGTAATTTTTAACCAACAGCGAACTGATAGAAACAGAAAATACGACTCGAAGAGTTATCACCTACCTGTATTCGGAAACAGTGCCTCTCGTCGTTGACTTATAGCCTCGAGTAGACGTTAAAAATCGGTTTATTTTAACAGTAGCGATATGTGCACATCTCTGAACTGGAAATAACATGATTTAATGTGCTGTGCCTAACAGTGAGTCGAAAGCGGTATGAAACGTTATATCGTTGGAAACGCGCGGCGATGTGTCACAAATCATAACCATTCTTCGCCTGTTGTTTTGTGTGAGCTTGCTAAAATTTGAAATGACACGACGGAAACTATTGTACCAGATCGGGATTCGAATCGAGTTACGCACTTCATGGAGATCGTGGGGAGTTCGGAATCTTAGAGAAACATCGAGACGATGGATCTGCATCGTCTCGAAGGCATCAAACCCAACGAAAAGAGATATCTGAGTTCGAAACCCAGTCCAGCATCAATATTTTCAATATCTCAAATTCAAATACAATAAGAAACGAGTGCCTGTTGGCCTTACATGACGATTCGCTTATTAACAAAAAGAAATCGTGTGAGAAAGAAAATTCGTCTCATAGTATCTACCTAGCACAACTACCTCCTCTGCTGTGCCCCACTCCAACCCGACTCTTGTAAAGTAGGCACCGAAGGGATGTCATGTTAAATGTGGATCTGAGAGCACGGTACATAACTTACATAGTTCAACTTACAGTACCGGAGGTGAAAAGGATCTGTTTGTACTTGTTAAAAATGGTTATCTGATGCGTGAACCGAACCAGGATCTTACACACACGTAGATAAAATCATTTCAACAGACCACGAAGCTAAACACAGGACATTTTGTGATTGTGCCTCAAAGAAGGCTGCTCCACAGTTTATGGAGGTTGACTACAACCAGCTCGATACACTCATTTCCGTGTTAGCTTACATCAGTATTCACTAGCTGTCCACATAGTGCATGTTTTTGATTTGATTTTTTAATCACTAAATTAAAGTCACGAGGCAGCCAACTGCACGAACAGGCTACACAGTAGGATGTGGAATTTTCTGCTGGAACTGCGGCTTTCCACTTCTGATTGTGTGCTGATGTATATATTTATGGTCTACTTGTAAATATGGCGCACTGTAAACGCGAAGGCCAGCTAACGAGCAGATTGTCCTCTTTTCATTTTTAACTCGCATTTCGTCTCATATAAATATGTAGGTAAGGACGTAGTGACCTTTTATCATGCAGCATATTATGTGAAGAGTATTAATGTATGTAATCCCGCTGGGCAAAGTTTGCCTGAAAAGCTAGACTACTGCCAGTAGAAGCCGCATTCTGAGAATTCAGTTAAAACTTAATTATATTTATATGTAATAACAGTAATAATAGCCATAACAATATCAATTTCATGAGACATTATGTTTATAATAATAATAATAATAACAATAATAATAACAATGATAATTTCGTCTGGTTGAATGCCCTTGTACAAGTCCTTCTATTAGGCGCCACTTTGTTGTTTTTTCATCACTTTTTTCCTGTTTTTTTTTTTTTTTGACATGCCTCTCTGTTCCATTTGTGGTCTTCCTGGTGCTCGCCGTGATCGCGTTTGTCGGTAATGGCTTCGTCGCCATTATTATTCATCTTTCCATAACAGAATTATCTTCAATAAAGTAAGTAAATGACTTCTTCTTGAAATAAAGGGTAATCTCTTGCTACAAATCCCTGCTACATGAGCAATATATTGCAGGTACTGGTGAAACAAATAACTATCTGTATTGTTTGAAAATGAAAGACGATGTTCTTCATAAAAGGTGAATCTGCTGTTTTACGTGGAATTTTCACATCATTGAGAGGTGAAGGGCAGGTTTAAACCTGCGCCTACTTCGTTATTTCCGACTGAAACAATAGTTACTATCTTTCGTACGTAGTTAACAAGAAAAATAGTTATTGGTTTGTAGTGCAAGATCGCAGTCCAGTATAAAAAGTATAAACTTGCTTTGCAATGCCATTTACTGTAATAAATACGTGTTTACAAGCGTAATGGTTGTGTCACATCTGATTACGTGTTTTTCGATATGTGCATTGTCGTGATATTAATTTGCATCTGGAATGATAGCCATACATTGTAGTTAACTCTTTTGGACTCTTGTAGTTACCATTTTGTTCAGTCAAACGACTGTAGCGTAAAAAGAGCAGAGGACCTGAAGACAGTTACGTTATGTGAGTTGCGTGTCAATCAGTGAAACGCAGCTCAGATCGTCCGGATACTTTTGAGCATGGTAGTACGTTGATAGCAGTAGATTGCTCTGCAGTCAGCGCCAGATGCTTGCTCTCTACATTTTCTCAATAGTTCTCGTCGAAAAGAACGACACCTCCCGAAGCATCTCCACGGGGTGCGTGTTGTTCGAGCCAGCCGGTGATTAATCTAGCAGCCCTCCTCTAACGTGTTTCGATATCTTCCTTTAATCCGATCCGTGCGTGTACCAAACACTATAACAGTATTCCACAGTGGGTCCCCAAGTGTCCTTTATGCGTTCTCCTTATAGATGAACCATATTTTCCTAAAATTCTCCCAATAAACCGAAGTCAACCATTGGCCTTCCCTAATACTGTCCTTACATGCTCATTCCGTTTCGTACTGCTTTACAACGTTACGACCAGATATTTAATCAACAGGACTGTGTCAAGTAACACAGTACTGATACTATATTCGAACATTATGATGTTAGAAACGAGGTGGTGTTTTTCACATCATCTGCAAATATTTTGCCTTCTACACATTTAAAAATGTGTGATATTTAGCATTCTTCAGATACACAACCTTATGGAGCTATCTACATGTGGACATTTTAGCCATACTTCGTCGGTTGTGCATCATGTTGTACCTTCAAACTGAAAAATATCTTTTGACACGTAACGTGTGGTACTTAGCTTTGTTCATGTCTTAACGATTTCACCTGTCGTGAAAATGGAAATTGTGTTCGTTTTCAGTTACTAGTATCTCAAAATGTACTTATAACTGTTTTTCCATAATACTTTTGCTTCATTTGTTTTCCCTTACTGATTATTGTTGCGTAGTAGAGCAGTAATGTAACAGATAGACCAGTAAATACAGGGCTATTACAAATGATTGAAGCGATTTCATAAATTCACTGTAGCTCCAGTCATTGACATATGGTCACGACACACTACAGATACGTAGAAAAACTCATAAAGTTTTGTTCGGCTGAAGCTGCACTTCAGGTTTCTGCCGACAGAGCGCTCGAGAGCGCAGTGAGACAAAATAGCGAGAGGAGCCGAGAAAGCGTATGTCGTGCTTGAAATGCACTCACATCAGTCAGTCATAACAGTGCTACGACACTTCAGGACGAAGTTCAACAAAGATCCACCAACTGCTAACTCCATTCGGCTATGGTATGCGCAGTTTAAGGCTTCTGGATGCCTCTGTATGGGGAAATCAACGGGTCGGCCTCCAGTGAGCGAAGAAACGGTTGAACACGCGCGGGCAAGTTTCACGCGTAGCCCGCGGAAGTCGACGAATAAAGCAAGCAGGGAGCTAAACGTACCACAGCCGACGGTTTGGAAAAACTTACGGAAAAGGCTAAAGCAGAAGCCTTACCGTTTACAATTGCTACAAGCCCTGACACCCGATGACAAAGTCAAACGCTTTCAATTTTCAGCGCGGTTGCAACAGCTCATGGAAGAGGATGCGTTCAGTGCGAAACTTGTTTTCACTGATGAAGCAACGTTTTTTCTTAATGGTGAAGTGAACAGACACAATGCGCGAATCTGGGCGGTAGAGAATCCTCACGCATTCGTGCAGCAAATTCGCAATTCACCAAAAGTTAACGTGTTTTGTGAAATCTCACGGTTTAAAGTTTACGGCCCCTTTTTCTTCTGCGAAAAAAACGTTACAGGACACATGTATCTGGACATACTGGAAAATTGGCTCATGCCACAACCGGAGACCGACAGCGCCTTCATCTTTCAACAAGATGGTGCTCCACCGCAATTCCATCATGATGTTCGGCATTTCTTAAACAGGAGATTGGAAAACCGATGGATCGGTCGTGGTGGAGATCATGATCAGCAATTCATGTCATGGCCTCCACGCTCTGCCGACTTAACCCCATGCGATTTCTTTCTGTGGGGTTATGTGAAAGATTCAGTGTTTAAACCTCCTCTACCAAGAAACGTGCCAGAACTGCGAGCTCGCATCAACGATGCCTTCGAACTCATTGATGGGGACGTGCTGCGCCGAGTGTGGGAGGAATTTGATTATCGGCTTGATGTCTGCCGAATCACTAAAGGGGCACATATCGAACATTAGTGAATGCCTAAAAAGACTTTTTGAGTTTTTGTATGTGTGTGCAAAGCATTGTGAAAATATCTCAAATAATAAAGTTATTGTAGAGCTGTGAAATCGCTTCAATCATTTGTAATAACCCTGTATAATACTGACATGGTTTTCTAGACGGTCACAATTTTAAATTTCAATGGATTATTTGTTCCTAGGTACAAGGCGATGTTGTGCGTTTGGAAAATCCAGAACTTTCCAGTGTGATTATTTTTATTTCAGAAAATCGCTGCAGCATACAAAAAGTGAATGTGGTCATTTAAAAATGGAATAAGAAAATGTACTGAACTTCTATTAGACGGCTGTTGCAGGCGGAAGTCTGGAGAGTGTACCGAGTTATAGTACAGATTTAAAATTATACAAGATCATGATTTGATTTACAATCCGTTTCAATCCTAAGGCCCTTAGACACAGCAATGCAAATGAAAGTAAGCATGAAGCTACACAAAGCCTTCAAAATCAACTGCAGATAAAGTAAAGTATAAATGCAACAGGGTGGAAACATGCTGTGAAAATAGTCTCTGTAAACCGAAGAAAAATGACTTTCCACTGAACTCCTCATAATCCAGCCACGGAGCCAAGAAAATTACCTTGACATGTTTTGTGAAAGCCTGTGTGACAGTTTTTCCTCATTCGGAGTGAAAAAATCATCATCATCATCATCATCATTTAAGACTGATTATGCCTTTCAGCGTTCAGTCTGGAGAATAGCCCCCCTTATACAATTCCTCCATGATCCCCTATTCAGTGCTAACATTGGTGCCTCTTCTGATGTTAAACCTATTACTTCAAAATCATTCTTAACCGAATCCAGGTACCTTCTCCTCGGTCTGCCCCGACTCCTCCTACCCTCTACTGCTGAATCCATGAGTCTCTTGGGTAACCTTACTTCTCCCATGCGTGTAACATGGCCCCACCATCTAAGCCTGTTTGCCCTGACTGCTACATCTATAGAGTTCATTCCCAGTTTTTCTTTGATTTCCTCATTGTGGACACCCTCCTGCCATTGTTCCCATCTACTAGTATCTGCAATCATCCTAGCTACTTTCATATCCGTAACCTCAACCTTGTTGATAAGGTAACCTGAATCCACCCAGCTTTCGCTCCCATACAACAAAGTTGGTCGAAAGATTGAACGGTGCACAGATAACTTAGTCTTCGCACTGACTTCCTTCTTGCAGAAGAGAGTAGATCGTAGCTGAGCGCTCACTGCATTAGCTTTGCTACACCTCGCTTCCAGTTCTTTCACTATGTTGCCATCCTGTGAGAATATGCTTCCTAAGTACTTGAAACCGTCCACCTGTTCTAACTTTGTTCCTCCTATTTGGCACTCAATCCGTTTATATTTCTTTCCCACTGACATTACTTTCGTTTTGGAGATGCTAATCTTCATCAGTCCCTTCATCTTCCTTACATTTCTGATCTAGCTCTGAAATGTTACTTTGCAAACTTTCAATCGAATCTGCCATCACGACTAAGTCATCCGCATATGCAAGACTGCTTATTTTGTGTTCACATGTCTTAATCTCACCCAGCCAGTCTATTGTTTTGAACATATAATCCATAAATAATATGAACAACAGTGGAGACAGGTTGCAGCCTTGTCTTACCCCTGAAACTACTCTGAACCATGAACTCAACTTACCGTCAACTCTAACTGCTGCCTGACTATCCATGTAAAGAACTTTAATTGCTTGCAAAAGTTTGCCTCCTATTCCATAATCTTGTAGAACAGACAATAACTTCCTCCTAGGAACCCGGTCATATGCCTTTTCTAGATCTATAAAGCATAGATACAATTCCCTGTTCCACTCATAACACTTCTCCATTATTTGCCGTAAGCTAAAGATCTGGTCCTGACAACCTCTAAGAGGCCTAAACCCACACTGATTTTCATCCAATTGGTCCTCGACTAATACTCGCACTTTCCTTTCAACAATACCTGAGAAGATTTTACCCACAACGCTGATTAAAGAGATACCTCTGTACTTGTTACAGTCTTTTCTGTTTCCATGTGTAAAGACTGGAGTGATTACCGCTTTTGTCCAGTCTGATAGAACCTGTCCCAACTCCCAGGCCATTTCAATTATCCTGTGTAGCCATTTAAGACCTGACATTCCACTGTATTTGATGAGTTCCGACTTAATTTCATCCACCCCAGCCGCTTTATTGCACTGCAATCTATTGACCATTTTCTCCACTTCCTCAAATGTGAACCTATTTTCATCATCATTCCTATCCCATTCTACCTCGAAATCTGAAACATTACTGATCGCATTTTCACCTACATTGAGCAACTCTTCAAAATATTCCCTCCATCTGCCCAAGGCATCCACAGGATTCACCAGCAGTTTTCCTGACCTGTCCAAAATACTTGTCATTTCCTTCTTACCTCCCTTTCGAAGACTGCTAATTACACTCCAGAATGGTTTTCCAGCAGCTTGACCCATAGTCTCCAACCTGTTTCCAAAGTCTTCCCAAGATTTCTTCTTGGATGCTGCAATTATCTGTTTGGCTTTGTTTCTTTCTTCAACATAACTTTCTCTGTCTACCAGGGTTCTAGTATGTAGCCATTTTTGATGCGCCTTCTTTTTGCTTTTACAGGCTGCCTTTACTGTATCATTCCACCAAGCTGTTTGCTTCATCCTACTTTTACACACTACTGTTCCAAGACATTCTTTAGCCACTTCTAGTACTGTGTCCCTGTACCTTGTCCATTCCTTTTCCAATGACTGTAATTGACTACATTCAACTAACTGGTACCTTTCTGAGATCGCTGTTATGTACTTGTGCCTGATTTGCTTATCCTGAAGTTTCTCCACTCTTATCCTCCTACATATGGACCTAACCTCCTGCACTTTCGGCCTCACAATCCCAATTTCACTGCAGATTAAATAGTGATGAGTGTCATCAAAGAATCCCCTGAATACACGTGTGTCCCTCACAGCCTTCCTGAATTCCTGATCTGTTATTATATAGTCAATGACAGATCTGGTTCCCCTGCCTTCCCAAGTATACCGGTGAATGTTCTTATGTTTAAAAAAGGAGTTTGTGATTACTAAGCCCATACTGGCACAGAAATCCAAGAGTTGTTTCCCGTTACTGTTGGCCTTCATATCCTCTCCAAATTTACCCATAACCTTTTCATACCCTTCTGTTCGATTTCCAATCCTGGCGTTAAAATCACCCATGAGCAGAACACTGTCCTTGTCCTTTAACAATTACATCACTGAGTGCCTCATAAAAACAATCCATCTTATCTTGATCTGTCCCTTCACAATGCGAATATACTGACACAATCCTAATTTTCTTACTAGACACTGTCAAATCTATCCACATCAGTCGTTCGTTTACATACCTTATTGCAACTACGCTGGGTTCCATTTCTTTCCTGATGTAAAGCCCTACACCCCATTGTGCTGTTCCTGCTTTGACTTCTGACAGATAGACCTTGTATTCTCCCACTTCCTCTTCTTTCTCACCCCTTACCCGAACGTCACTAACAGCTAAAACGTCCAGCCCCATCTTACTTGCAGCCTCTGCCAGCTCTACCTTCTTCCCAGAGTAGCCCCCATTGATATTAATAGCTCCCCATCTCATTACCATTTGTTTGCCAAGTCGTATCTTAGGAGTCCCTGGTTTGTCAGTTAGAGGTGGGACTCCGTCACCTCCAAAGGTCCGAGGCATTTTGCTCTGATTGTTGCCAGCATCATATTTAAAGTACCAGGGAAGCAGGTTGCTAGCCTTACTTGCCCCGAGTCCCACTGTGTTTTACCCCTAACGGCTGAGGGACTAACCGGTGGATTTGGTAGTCTTTGCCGTATGAGCACAAAGGTGACCACGACTCAGAATATGTCCGAGATGCCCAACCTTATTCCAAAGTAACTGGTATCCCGACTGTCAGGACCACTTACTTGGCCACTCATACGTTGCCCGTGGTTCATGAACTAGGACATGACTACAGGAACTCACAGCATGAAAAAATAAAAAATAAAAAAAGCAACTTCAAGCAGCCTGCCAAATATATGCCATCTGGTGGGAACGGACCGTACAAGGGACCGCTGCCAACCGTAGTCGATGAAAAACTGAGAGGAAAATGGATTAAGGGACGAACTTCCAGCATGCTGGAGTAACCTAGGGTCAGCAACTTCTGTTAATCAGTAGAACGAAAAACCGCTCCACTCTGCAAATTTTTGCTTTTTATTCATTCTATGACTAGTTTCGGGCCGAGACCCAATTTTCAAATCGTCAGAACATAGCTATCTGTATGAACTGTAAATTTTCATTGCACATTTTTGACATCTTCGGAAATGCTTTTTTCGACTAGGTTCTGATGATTTGAAAATGGGTCTCGACTCCAAAACTAATCTTAGAATGAATAAAAAGTAAAAATTTGCAACTTGATCTCGTTTTTCGTTCTACTGAAATGGCTTAAGGTTTTTTTTTGTTCGCATAATGGCTGTTGGAAATCGGTACTGTCGGTGTTGCTTGACAGCAATGTCGTGAATTAAATGGTTAAATATCTAGGACTAGTATTACACCTGCAGTATGTTTTTTCTTAAACCGGGAAAAGAAAAAATGAAGAGGACTGACTCGTCTTACTTTTTCGTATGACGCAGAGTCTCTAGTGCAGCTATACAAATGGAAGAACTGTGTATCACGTGCAGCTGAACAAATGGTAGAGCTTTATGAAGTTTGAAAGTAGGCCATAAAATCAATTAGATTGACTGAAGTAATTTACCACTAATAAAGAGAGCCGTAAAATTAACAATAAATTAACACTGAACTACTGGACGATTGAAGAAATGAGCTGGCAAAATCGAAAAACGAGTAAAAGGTCCTAGACGACAAGCTACTATAAAGTGGAAAGATGGCACTAGAAAACAAGCAACAGTAACGTGTATGCTCACTGCTGAAGAACGTAAGGCTTTAAAAAATTTAGAGATGGCCTTTGTCCATCAATGGACTTCAACTGTTTCAGGATGATATACTAAGAGTAGTAAGAAGATATCTCAAATTGCACGATCGAATAAAATATATAGTAAGGAAGCTCGCTGAAAAACTTAAAGGAAATGGGAAACAAGCTTCCGGGTAAATCAGCAGTAGAGTACTATATGACCATTAGGAATCCTTATCCATCAAACGTAATAGCTAATATCAAATTGGAGATATAGTTGCAGATGTACGGCCGCTGTCCTAGGATCAGATACGTCAGAGAAGACATAGAAAAATTACCGATCATACAGAGGGTCAGCTTTCAACCTTCTGCCGGCTGCTGTGGCCGAGCGGTTCTAGGTGCTTTAGTCTGGAACTGCGTGATCGCTACCGTCGCAGATTCGAATCCTGCCTCGGGCATGGATGTGTGTGATGTCCTTAGGTTAGTTAGGTTTAAGTAGTTCTAAGTTCTAGGGGACTGATGACCTTAGATGTTAAGTCCCGTAGTACTCAGAGCCATTTGAACCATTTATTTTTTAATCAGCTTACGAAAATCGTCCTTCGAAGCAGACTGTGTGACATTTTTGCTGTCTCAGTCGCACAGCTCGCATGGGGATCGCGAGAGGAAGAGAGGCAAAGAGAATCCCGTAGTACAGGGTGTTTCAAGAAGATTCATCCGCTTTCAGAAGACCATATATATTCTATGTGGATGAAGAGAGAAACTTAGGGTAAAAGGGCAATCGTAAAAGTCGACTGTCGCCGCATAATCTGAGGCGAGTATCAGGGTGTACTAATTTAGTTCTGTTTATGTCGCGACGTTGGAGAAAAATGAGAGTAGCGCCACCGGCGTAGATGCTGTAAAAAGATGGTTGTTAAGAAAGAGAAGCAGGTTACAAACACATTCCTCACGTGAATCGCTGAACAAAACTTGGTACCACACAAACATTCCTTTGCGTTGGTGTCTTCTACTGACTGTGGTGTGGAGCCTACCTAAAGGTTTGCCGTATCACGTATTTGTGGAGTTCTCCCCTTCCACATCCCCTTGTGGTACCTACCAACAAGTAAATTCACGACTCTGCTTTCACACTGATTATTGGTTCCACTTCTCAGCCTCGTACTTTTATCCACGGGCCAAAGACGCTTTTAAATTTCTTTTGGATTATAATTAGTTTTCATTTACCTGTAATCCTATTCCACAAATAACATTACCTTGTATTTCTTTCACGTGTCAGAAAATGACATTTTGATTCAAGTCCAAGTGAAGCTGCAAAGAAAGCTACTTTCTAGACTGAGCACGAACTGAACTATTGCTACTAGCAGAAAATCTGATACGCAACACCCAACCAGGAAAGTGAGAACTAGGAATTAACATTTCAGTCGTGAAAATTAGTGGCTGGTCACCTTCGAGAACCAGTGTACATTATAATAGTAATCCCATTGTACCGACTGATCAGGTGAAACGAATGTCTGATAAGGTGCGTATGTTTCAAGCGAGAAGCCGTTCCTCTGTCATGAAATACTCCAAATTTTTAGTGCTGCTGTACCTAGCTTCTCCAACTTTTTAAAGCAAAGTTTCATTTGCAACGGAAGGTTTCCTGAAAGTGTTCACAACTAATTTCACCTTTGTATATTAAAATTCCGTCGCTTCGGAAATAAAGAGCAATTTAGTTAAATGAGCGATGCGAAAAAAAGTCCTGAGTTCGGATAACGTAATTCGGAAAAAGAGTAGTACTAGATTTCATAGTAGGAGACTAGGATTATGAGAAACTACTTATGTGCTCATAAGAACTTCGGAAATTCACCTGGAAGAAGGGAAAAGAAGGTAATTTAACGACAGAGGCTCTGCAGAGGCCATACCCTCGATATTCTACCCTCGACATTCTAGCTTCGACATTCTTTGGACATCAACTTTTCTAGAGTGAATTATAAAGCCATTGTCCAAATGAAAGTTCTGTACTTCAACTGCTGCGCCACATAATTTGACCGATCCATTCGAACGCTACTGTGACGATGTAACGTCCTCCATCTCATCGATAATAATTCCACAGTCTCGTTCTATACTATATAGCGCCTCTTTTACTGTTTACCAGTTTATCTCCTTTCTCCAGAAACACATAGTAATTATGTTACAGAAGCAGGCATGGCGGCTTTGTTTTGAAGTGCAATTTAGGCTCTTGTTTCTTCATACATGCTTTCACCAATTGCGTTTGTGTCACTAGCTTGGAAGTTGCAGACATAGACAAAAAGGATAGCAGATTTTTTTTGTAAACACAGTTAATTTCCCTACCCAATACTGTAAGTATTGTTTCAGATAAGATACTGAAGATATTCATGTCAGTGGCAAGAGAAAATGTGCGGTTCGTTAAACTTTTTGAAAATCGCAGTAGTTTATATCCCATTTTGTTTTTCGATGGGCCCCTCAAACAGAACCAGTGAACGCCAAGATGACATCATGAGGCTGATAGTAAGTGTCAAATTGATTCTTTCAATCTACGACGAAATATCTTTATCATAAAATTTACCGAAAAATTAAAACATAGCGCTGTATTGGGGCTGACGGTCAGATCCTTTAAATCTGCCATGGAATAAATAACACTGAAAAGAATACTGTGGAGTGAAAGTTTGATACTCGGTATATACCGTAAGCTATTGTGGCTAGCCCATTCATCAGTATTCCCTATCTCCCAAAGATACCGGTCAAGCAATGTATGGAGGGGAACTACCACATAAATTGGGAAGTAGAAGAGAGGTACTGGTAGAGCCTGATCTATGAGATCAATAGTAATGAACAGTTGTATTCCTCCTCGAAGACAACGTCCTGCATCCAAGCGCCAGTTATGAGAAAAATTTTTGTCACAAAATTCCAGGGCAGTAGCTACATGTTAAACTTCTGAACTTCAGAAAACAAGATAGTACGCTGTCAAATATCATGCCAGGGTACATGAGGTGGTTAAAATAGAAGACACCAGAAAAAGATTGATGTAAACGGTGAAAGATTTATTCAGCAAAGATATAAGTCACATGAGAAATTAATATAGATTTCAGCAACAAATTCTTCAAACTATACGTCTGGTATCGTATCAACGAGTAATACAACTTTGGCAGCTTGGTAAAATAGGCACTATGTGGTAGGGAATTCGGTAGAGGGAACTTCAGAAACCAATGGAAAAGTCATACTGGAAAATAATGAGGTTTACTTCACTCTGGAACAATCCGTATGAGGGAAAGTTGTAGGGCAGAGGATAACAGAAACGTGTTTATTAAAAATAACAAGTAACGCACCAAAAGTTGAAAATGTGCAACGAACCACCAGAAACAAGACAGTATACTTATTTTTGCGTGATTCGTCTTCATGGATGGAAGCCTCATCTATATTTCGTTGATATACCGTTATTGAATAATACATTCAGTCGTCTTATTGATGATATTTAGTTCACGTGATCGATTTAGAAATTATTGGTGCTTGCCTCAGTCAAGATGAATCGAAGTATAGAAGTACATACATTGATAGTAAACGTAACAACAGCGAACATTAGTAGCGCTAATATAACCGTAAAACGTGCGAGTTATTATGGGCATACGATATGAAAGGCTAAATATACAGTAACCAAATTTTAACTCCTGCCCAACGAAAATTAGCTACGTAGCTCCGTATGTTTGGTGGTTTATGTTGACTGAACGATTTCATGGCCTGGAGTGGGAAGGTGGATCGAAAGGACGCCAAATGTGTGGAGATGTAACTCTGTGGATGACAGGCTGATGCTATAGGCATGGCAGTAAACTAGGGGTCTCGAAGAAGCGGTGTGTAGTGGTTCAAACGGCTCTGAGCACTATGGGACTTAACTGCTGAGGTCATCAGTTCCCTAGAACTTAGAACTACTTAAAACTAATTAACCTAAGGACATCACACACATCCATGCCCAAGGCAGGATTCGAACCTGCGATCGTAGCGGTCGGGCGGTTCCAGACTGCAGCGCCTAGAACCGCTCGGCCACCCCGGCCGGCGATGTAGTGGTGTGAAAGACTTTCGAAATTGCGAGGAACATGTAAGAGTAGTTTAACTGACACAGATAGCAGTTTTACAAGGATATAGGACATGTCATATACACAAACATTTACATAGCTACAGGCCTGCTTTGACAAGGATGAGACATGTATCCAGAATGAAATTTTTCACTCTGCAGCGGAATGTAGGCTAATATGAAACTTTCTGGAACACTAAAATTATGTGTTGGAGCGAGACTCGAACTCTGAACCTTTGCTTTCCCAGGCAAGTGGTCTGCCTGCTGACCGACGCAAGCACCATTGACTACGCCTCCTCACAGCTTTACTTCTGCCAGTATCTCGCCTCCTACCTTCCATACTTCACAGAAGCTCACCTGCGAACTTTGCAGAACTAGCACTCCTGGAAGAAATGATATTACGGAGACATCGATTAGCCACAGCCTGGATGATGTGTCCAGAATGAAATTTTCATTCTGCAGCGGCAGATTATAACTGTGTGCCGGACCAAGACTCGAACTCGGGACCTTTGTCTTTCGCGGGCAAGTGCTCTGCAGTTTGAATCTGGCAGGAAGTTTTATGAGTCATTCAGTCAACCGTGGTCTTATAGTAAGATTCATCCCGGTATTGGTTGGAAGTAATTTAACGAAAACACGGAAACCCTACATCAGGATACGTTAAATGTATTTGTAATTGCGAATAGAATGACGGCAATGAAAATCTGTGCCGGGCTGGGATTCGAACCCGGATTTCCCGCTTATACGAACGATCGCCTTGCCATTTCGTTATCTGTGCACGACTCTACGGCCAGACGAAATTTCCATATGTCCTAACTACCAGCTGCACTCTTACATCCATTACGTACGTATATTCCCGTACAGATAAGACAGTTTACTTGAATGTCGCTTACCCAGTGTCGGCTGATAACTACGATACTGCGGTGCTTGTGTTGTTCTTAATTACGATGCAAAGTTCCTTTGGGCATGCTTGCATGTTTATCCATGGCACTGGCGGAGCCATTTCAATTGTTCCAGATGCGAAAACTCCATCAGTTGGCACAGTGTACAGAAAATTAAGAATCTGTTACATGACGAACAGTTTGGAAAACGTTAAGGCATCAGGGAGGCAGTTCTGACGTTGCATTTCATATCGGAAGCAAGGCTGATGTAAACCCAAGATACGCTCAAAGGAAGAGCTCGACAATATAAAATGGTGCAAGATATTAGAAATTCTGAGGAAAATTGGAGTAAGCTATACGAAAATATGGGTAATATGTGCGCAAAAAATAAGAGGGAACAATAAGTCTGGAAGACCAAGAAAGAAGTGCATGGATGAAACAGTGTTTCAGATACGGTTGTAGCCTTTCGTCCCAACTGCTGAATTTATACATCAAAGAAGCGATGGCAGAACTAAAGAAAGATTCAGGAGTGGGATTAAAATTCATTTTGAAAGGACATCAATGATAAGATTCGCAGATGGTATTACTATCCTGAATAAAGGCAGAGAAGAATCACAGAACCCGTTGAAATGAATGAACAGTCTAATGAAAAATGGCTCTGAGCACTATGGGACTTAACAGCTGTGGTCATCAGTCCCCTAGAACTTAGAACTACTTAAACCTAACTAACCTAAGGACATCACACACATCCATGCCCGAGGCAGGATTCGAACCTGCGACCGTAGCAGTCGCACGGTTCCGGACTGCGCGCCTAGAACCGCGAGACCACCGCGGCCGGCGAACAGTCTAATGAGTGCAGAATATGGATAGAGAACAAAATAGAAAAGACAAATGTACTGGAAAGTAGCAGAGATGAGAACAGCGAAAACTGATAATGAAAACTGGTAATCATGAAGTTGATGTAGTTAAAAAGTCTTCTAGCTTGGAAGCAAAAAAACCAATGACGGACGAAGGAATGAGAACATGAAAGCAGAATAACACAGGCAAAGGGGATATTGCTGGCCAGGAGAAGCCCGCTGGTATCAAATGTAGGCTTTAATTTGAGTAGGAAGTTTCTGAGGATCTGTATTTGGAGCGCAGCATGGTATAGTGTTTAACAATGGACTGTGGAAATAAAGGAATGGAAGAGAGTCTAAGAATTTGAGATGTGGTGCTACAGAAGAAATTAGGTGGACTGATAAGGTAAGGAATTGGCGAGAAAAGGAACATACAGAAAACTATAGAAACACTAGAGACAGCTGTAGAGGGTGAAAACGATAGGGGAAGGCAGAGATTGCAATACACACAAGAAATAATTGAGACTGAGAACACTCGTTGCATGTACTACTCTGAGAAGATGGAGTTACTATAGGAGATGAATTCGTGGCAGGCCACATGAAACCAGTCAGAAGACTGACATGAAAAAATCAAAAAGGATGTACAAGTGGGGAAGGAGCATGGGAAAAGGTGCTCGCCATGTCGGTAGTGGGTTAATGTTGACTGTGTTCGAATTACGTATTTGTTGTGAGATACATATTCCACTAATGTTCGCGCTCGGTTAGCGAGTGCGTGTAATGTCTTCAACACTGCTGTGAGTCTGTGCGATGCATTGAGATGTTACTGTGATAATAAGAGACATGTATTCGCCTGTGTGTGTAGTAATCGTTCTCCGCGGCTGGGCCGCGTCGCGCTGGGTCGAACTATGAAGAGTCATTTTCATCATTCAGGCCAAGCAGAGTGCAGCTTACATCAGCAGCAACGCCGGCACCAGCTGTCACACCGCCGGCCAGCGAGGACTTGGTCTTCGGTGACGGAGGAGGCGTATGATGTCGGCGACTGCAGAGCCAGCTGACGCGTCAAGGCCGGTCCCCACCAGGGCTGCTGCGCGTCAAAACTGTGCGGCAGCGGCGTGGATCCCATTGAAAAGGCCAGTTCCCACTAGAGCGCGGCAGCGCGGCGTGCGGCAACGGCAGCGGCAAGCGTTTTCCACGTTGACGCGGCGGCTCGCAGAATTGGCGTTCCCACCTGAAAGCGGCAGACGCTAGCGGTAGCCAATGAGGGACAGCCACTGAGGTACGGGCTGGGACCCACCGAATCGACCGGTGTGTTTCAATAACAATATCTTACACCTACATGAAGGAAAGACGAAGTTGGGTGAAGACATACCAATTTTTCATTTTCTGTACAATGTACTGTTTCATATATTTCATTATTCATGTTTTCTCATTTCACCATAAACACATTACATGACTACCGTTCATGATTGTTCACTATCTCCTAACACATTGAAACAATGTACGACAAAAGAGATTATTCAGATGGTTAAGCGAGACAAAAATTTAAAATGTGATACGGTAGCATGTACAGGAAAACAGTAAGAACACAAAGGCTTGGGGGAAGGGATGAAAGTGGAAGCCACCTGATAGAATTTCGCACAGAGCATAATGTAATCATCGCCAGCACCTTGCTTAAGAATCATGAAAGAGTAATATATTTTTGGAACAAAGTTTTCGAACCCAGATTTTCAATTGTAAGACATTTCCTGGTGCAGACGCAAACTTACAATAATTTATTGGTTACGAGCTGCGGTTTACAACTAAAGAGACAGTAAACGATAGCAAATTAAGGAAATGGAACTTGAATAAGTCAAGAACCACAGTTTTTCGATGATCTTAAATTTACGGTAATGCAACGACTGACTGAAACAGAGGAAGGAATCCGCTAGAATACGAATGGATATCTTTGAGAGAAGAAGTGGTGAATGTAGCATAGTACGTGAACGGGATGAAGGTACAGTAGAAATCGTTAGATAAAATGTGATATATTACATTTGACACAAGGGAAAATATAAAAATGTAGCAAATAAAGTAGGCCATCGGAAATAGAAATGTCTAAATATGACGTTAACAGAAAGTCCAAAATTGCAATGCGATTTTGCTCTTGGAAAACATAGGGGAATGAGAAATGAGAAAGAACAAGGAAAACTTTGCTCAAAGGAGAAACAACTGTCAAGAACTCATTTGGCAAAGCCACAACTAAGCAAATGAGAGAAGGCTAGAAAGTGGAAGGTAAATGTAGAGAGGAGAGGGGGAGAGGTTGTACAAACTGACATAAGCACAATGTTAGATTCCTGTGAGATGTCTGAACATGCAAGGTAATACTGATCCTACCACTTAGCTAAGTAGACACACTGAAGAACTGCGAAACTGTGTTTATAGAATTTGCATGTTTAGAGAAAGGTTTTGACAATCTTAATGAAAACATTCTTTGAAACTCTGGAGATGTCATCGATAAAACACAGGGCCACAAGATTATCTACAACTTGTACAGAAACCAAACTGCATTTCTAAGACTTCAATGACTTGAAAGGGAAGTAGTAATTGAGAAGGCAGGAGTAGAGAGGATATAAAATGAAGACTGTGAATAACAACAAAAGCATTCTGAAAAAGAAAATTTGTTCACATCGAATATAAATTCTAATGACTGGGTACTATTTTACAAAGGTATTTGTGTGGATTACGGTATTTGTATGTACGTAAAATGTGGGCGATGAACAGTTCTGTCAAGAAGACAGTGGACACTTTCAAAACGTGGTGATCAATAAGAATGCTGAAGATTAGATACGAGGATCATGTAACTAAAGAAGAGGTACGGAATTAAATAGAAGAGGAAATTATGGCACAACTTTGGCTACGAGAGGGGTAAGTTGACAGGACATATTATGAGGCATCAAAGAGTGAGGACAAAGGGGTTGGGTGATAGTATTCTGATAATAATCATCTGTTGAAATGCTATTCTACTATTTTATCTATTAGTGTAAGCAGTGAATTTACTCTTCCATGCACTCCTCCACAAAACATTTGAACCAAAACTGAAATCAGCTGAACTGGCTAGCCACACACATACAGATATAAGGAGAACAGAAATAAACAAACATTAGTTTTCAGCATATAATTCTTTAGGTTGGCAACATGTACATAAACAAACCAAAAAGGAAGGGACATGAGGTGAACACACTGTAGTTACGACTTCAAATGTGTTTTCTGTAAAATGTCTACAGCTAGTGACAGAAGAAAAAGAAAAGAACATGAAAATGTGCTTATGTTCCATAATCTAAGTTTTAGTTCAACCTCCAGCATGTGACCAGGTGAGGGGAAACGCAGATGTCCGCCAATACCTCGATTCACTGTAAGTAATCAGTTATTCACGTAAAAAAAAGATGTGAACTGTTTTATAATCTGCAAGTATCAGATATCAAAACAAAACTGAATAATTCTAGATTCCACCGAAGATGCCTTAAAGTAAAAGGCGAAACGCGTCTTGAACCAATAAAGTACACTGGATAAAGAAAAAAAAACGTTTGTTACTTCCAAAGGAAATAATCAATAGCTGTAGATACTTAGCAAATTATATCTTATGACATACCAGTAAATTATTCTCGGTTTAACTTCTCATCCCACATGCTATTAAATGCTGTTTAAAAAAATTCATCTATTCCTTCCGAAAAACTGCGGTTACTTTCATATCTCGGTAGATAAACAGATTTAGGATATTTATCATGTGACGAAATACATGACTTTTTACAAGTTATCGTTTGCAAAAAAAACCTTTTCGATTTCTGAACCATTTACGAAATTTGCAGTTGATACAACCACATGGTTTACGACGAGCAGCACGAAGTATCGGTCGCGTCGCGAGCGACCTGCGCGCGGTCACCGCACAGCCCGTCCGCCAACATATCATTCACTATCTCGAGAACGGTGATAGCTATCGTTCTGCTCTCAGCTTTAAAAACAATTTCGATATGTTGACTAAATTTCATACGCAATAATGTATTATCTAAAATGAACTGTACGCAAAGTCCACGCAATGCGTTTTTACCTCTGCACACTCATTAAAATTTCGTATAAAGGTTTACGTAAATGCGATACAGCAAGTAACCACGACGAATAACGAAAACAAATTCGGTCCTTCATCGAGAGAAGATATCAGGCTGTAACATGCCCAAGAATCAAATTTTTCTACCGAATAGTTTCCTTGGAATCGGATGATAAGTATTTCATAGCTGCCGCCGCGTCCGCGCCAGCGCTTCGGCGGAAGATCGTGTGGCCCGGGGTGCAGTACCTGACGTCACGCTCAGCGCATTCTGTGATTGGCGGCGCGCACCTGGAGCGCGGCACGCGGCAGCGGAAGCGGTTCGACATGGTCAAACCGCGACGCGGTTCCATGGCAACCACGCCTTTGACGCGCGGCAGCCCTAGTGGGAACCGGCCTAAACGCCGTCAGCGGCGCGGCGCGGCGGACTCTGCGTCGCGGTTTGACCACGTCGAACCGCTTTCGCGTGCCGCGCTCCAGGTCTGCACCGCCAATCACAGAACGCGCTGAGCGTGACGTCAGGTACGGAACCCCGGGTCACACGAACTTTCGCCGAACGGCTGGCGCGGACACGGCGGCAGCTATGAAATACTTATCATCCGATTCCAAGGAAACTATTCGGTAGTAAAATTTGATTCTTGGGCATGTTACAGTCTGATATCTTCTCTCGATAAAGGACCGAATTTGTTTTCGTTTTCCTTCGTGGTTACTTGCTGTATCGCATTTACGTAAACCTTTACGCGAAATTTTAATGAGTGTGCAGAGGTAAAAACGCATTGCGTGGACTTTGTGTACAGTTCATATTAGGTAATACATTATTGCGTATGAAATTTAGTCAACATATCGAAATTGTTTTTAAAGCTAAGAGCAGATAGATAGCTATCACCGTTCTCGAGATATTGAATGATATGTCGGCGAACGGACTGTGCGGTGACCTCGCGCGGGTCGTTCGCGACGCGACCGATACTTCGTGCTGCTCGTCGTAAACCATGTGGTTGTATCAACTGCAAATTTCGTAAATGGTTCAAGAAATCGAAACGTGTTTGTTTTTTTTTTTTTTTTTTTTGAAAATGATAACTTGTAACAGTCATGTATTTCGTCGCATGATAAATATCCAAACTCTGTTTATCTACCGAGATATGAAAGTAACTACAGTTTTTCAGAAGGGATAGATGAATTTTTTTGAACGGCATTTAATAGCATGTGGAATGAGAAGTTACACTGAGACTAATTTGCTGGTATGTCATAAGATGTAATTTGCTAAGTATCTACAGCTATTGATTATTTCCTTTGGTAAGTAACAAACGTTTTTTTCTTTATCCAGTGTAATTTATTGGTTCAAGATGCGTTTCGCCTTTTACTTTAAGGCATCTTCGGTGGAATCTAGAATGATTCAGTTTTGTTTTGATATGTGATACTTGCAGATTATTAAACAGTTCACATCTTTTTTTACGTAACTAATTACTTACAGTGATTCTAGGTATTGGCGGACATCTGCATTTCCCCTCACCTGGTCACATGCTGCAGGTTGAACTAAAACTTAGATTATGGAACATAAGCACATTTTGATGTTCGCTCTTTTTTCTTCTGTCACACGCTGTAGACATTTTACCAAAAACACTGATTTGAAGTTGTAACTATATTGTGTTCACTTCATGTCCCTTCCTGTTTGGTTTGTTTATGTACATATTGCCAACCTAAAGAGCTATATGCTGAAAACTAATGTTTGTTTATTTCTGTTCCCCTTGTATCTGTATGTGTGTGTGGCTAGCCAGTGATAGTTATAGAAAGTTGAAAGTGAATGCAGTAGTTGTCAGACAGTGGCTGATTTCAGTTTTGATTTAGATGTATTGTGGAGGAGTGCATGAAAGAGTAAATTCACTGCTTACATTAATAGATAAAATAGTAGAATAGCTGTTCAACAGATGATTATTATCAGAATACTATCACCCAACCCCTTTGTCCTCACTCTTTGACGCCTCATAATATGTCCTGTCAACTTACCCCTCTCGTAGTCAAAGTTGTGCCATAATTTCCTCTTCTTTAGTTACATGATTCCCATATCTAATCTTCAGCATTATTATTGATCTCCACATTTTGAAAGTGTCCATTGTCTTCTTGAGAGAACTGTTCATTGCCCACATTTCACTTACATACAAGGCTGCACTCCACACAAATACCACACTCCACACAAATACCTTTGTAAAATAGTATCCAATCATTACAATTTATATTCGATGTGAACAAATTTTCTTTTTCAGAACGCTTTTCTTGCTATTCACAGTCTTCATTTTATATCCTCTGTACTTCTGCCTTCTCAATTACTACTTCGCTTTCAAGTCATTGAAGTCTTAAAAATGCTGTTTGGTTTCTGTACAAGTTGTAGATAATCTTGTGGCCCTGTGTTTTATCGATGACATCTCCAGAGCTTCAAAGAATGTTTTAATTAAGATTGTCAAAACCTTTCTCTAAACATGTAAATGCTATAGACACAGTTTTGCAGTTCATCAGTGTGTCTACTTAGCTAAGTGGTAGGATCAGTATTGCCTTGTGTGTTCAGACATCTCACAGGAATCTAACATTGTGCTTATGTTAGTTTGTACAACCCCTCCCCCTCTCCTCTCTACATATTCCTTCCACTTTCTAGCCTTCTATTATTTGCTTAGTTCTGGCTTGCCAAATGTTTCCTTGACAGTTGCTTCTCCTCTGAGCAAAGTTTTCTTTGTTCTTTCTCATTTTCATTCCTCTATGTTTTCCAAGTGCAAAATCTCGTTGCAATTTTGAACTTTCTGTCAACGTCATGTTTAGACATTTCTATTTCCCGTAGCCTACTTTATTTGTTGCATTTTTATATTTTTCCCTTGTAACCTCCCCACGGAAATATTAAAATGAACCATGAACCACAGTGTAACCTCCCCACAAAAATTTTTAAATAATGTGAACCTAATGTAACCTCCCCACAAAAATTATAAATTAAATGAATTTTTTAAATATTGTAGTCTCTGAAAAAAATTGGCACCCATTTATAATCTCTGTGCAGAAATGCATTCACGTTTAATGTACCCACAAAAATTATTTTCTCATTTAATGTTAAGTTCGAAACATAAAAATCCCTAAACCCAAAAATAATAAAAAAATTCCGTAACCTGGTAAATTTTATGACGACAGCAGCTGTGACAAAAGTGCTGCATTCAACAAGGCATGTTTCAAATAACATTTTCGTGAACAAGATTCTGCGTGTCAAAAGTATTGCTTGCGTTACTGGAAGATGCAACCTGTACTGTATATAGTCAAATTCTATCTGATGTGCTATTATTTGCGGGAGGATGCTGTGGTATTTGGACTATTTGAACTGTTCTGTTATTTCTTCCTGACGTATTCGGGATGATATCTACTGTCTGGTTAATTCATGATAATATGTTGTTGCGGATGATTTTGCTGGTGGTAAGACCGACTGTTATTAAACGTACGCTGAAAATTGTGCTCATTACTTTTACGTCTGTCATGATAGTCAGTTCTATACGGAGCATTGCGATATGAGTTGAAATGGTGTGTTTTCTGTACGTAGTTATTTCCTTGTTGCTGTGCGTTACTATTTGTTGGAGCTGATGCTATACGTGCACGCGGCGAAACATTAAAGCTTGGTTGACCTTGTACATTACATTGTTGGTTAGGTATGCTAACCGGCTGGTTTTGTTTCTGTTGCGGAGAAAAACCTCTATTGTTACCAAAATGCGTTCGCTGTTGCTGATAATTTTACACATACTGATGATTAAATTTTTGTCAGGTATTGAAGTTCTCGTGGTTGTCATTTCTGGAGCGTCTAATGAAAAATTGTCACTTTCGGTAAAAACTTGTCGTATCAGGTTTTCTTTACTCTTTCTTAATTATAGATAGATCGATAGTTGAACAGCTACTCTGATAGATATAAAGGACAGTAGAAGAGAAGGCAGCAGTGCAGAAATCTAAAGATGAAACAGCACTACTACGGCTCGGGGCCCTGTGCACGCTATGGCACGTATTCATTAAACCGTAATGAATCCCCTGAGGTGATTACGCGCTGCAATTAAATTTTAGCTTCTGCGTTACAGGCAATGCCGGTGAAAATTCAAAAGCAAATTGTGGTATCCAGTCAAATTCTAGTTTCTGCATTACAGGCCAAGCTGGTGAAAGTACAAAAATAAATCGACGTATCCAGTTCAAAGCGTGTACCTGTGATCTGTTATTTTTAAATACTTTAGATTTTTTATGGATAAAAATGCTTGTAATCAAAATTATCGTCTCTGTATGTCTGAACAGGTTCAGGATTGTATGATAATCTATTTGTCTGTGACTGTTCGTAATCTAACTCACGTACTCTCTGTAAATTATCTAAATTATACTGGCTGTGAGAGTCTGACAAATGTTCGCAATGTGGCGTCTGCTGTGACGTGTTATTGGCTGAAACATTTTTCATCTCTGTCACTTCTTGCTGTAAAATTGACAATTTTCTATGTAACATATTATTGGACGAATCTATCTCACTGATCGTCTGCTGTAAATTTTGGAATTCAGGTGTTTGATTAAACGAAATCGGTGAAGTATCGTCTAATTTGCTGTCATTATTACTTTTAATAACGTCAATACGACTGGCCAATTCATCATATTTTTCAGTCAGTATTTCTACCTGATCAAGGTTTTTAGTGTCACAAGCATTAATTTGTTTTTCTATTTTACTTGTGGTTTCGTTCAATTTTTTAACGTCTGTTTTGATGACATCGGAATCCTGTATTAGTTCTAATTGTTCAAGTCTGTCGGTCACTGTCTGAAAGTCTACTGTGTGTGTATCTGTCTTTGATTTAAGATCGGCAATTTCATCACGCAATTCGGTGTTCAACTGTTTGATAGTATTAATTTCGTCTGATACTGTAGCAATATTGTTATCTACGTATGTTTTCGCCTTCGTAAACAATTTACGCTTATCTTCCTGTCTCTGTGCAGTAATTGTTTCCATGACTTGTCGCTTTATTCTGTTCCTGTATAAATTTATGGAGACGAGTTTCACTGTTTTGTAGGTGGTGATTAAAGCGTTCGTCAATTTGGCTGTTCTGTTGGTCAAATTTCGCGTCTATCTTTGCATCCAGTGTGCGCGAAAGTTCTGCTGACATTAATTTAAACTCGTCTCGTAACTGTGTTGCGTTTTCAGAGCATTGTTTAGCGACAGCACTAATTTCGTCTCTAAGTGATTCTGTTGTAGCTGTTTGCGTATTCCTTAATTCTTGGGCAACAGATCTAATTTCTTCACTACTTTTCCCAGCACAAGCCTTAATTTCCTCACGTAATTTTTCTTTAGTATCATGTCATTGCGCGGCAACGGCTGTAATTTGTTCACTAAGTTCTTTGTTCTGTTCATTAAGTTGTTTGAAATTTTCACTAAGTTTGTCTTGTTTTTCATTAAGTTGTTTGAAATTTTCATTAAGGTTGTCTTGTTTTTCATTACGTTGTTTGAAATTTTCATTAAGGTTGTCTTGTTTTTCATTAAGTTGTTTATTCTGTTCACTAAGTTGTTTGAAATTTTCACTCTGTTGTAGCAATACTGCCATAATTTGATCCAAGCCTATATTACCTACTCTATTCTCTGTGCTGTTTGATGGCGTACCTGCAATTGTCACGTTTTGTGTAACCATTTGGTCATTCTGTGACTCTTGAAAAGGTTTGCCAATCGGATGTGCACTGTTAGTCACTACCTCGGAATCAAATAAATCTGTCGTATTTTGAGTAAACTGTTCATTTTTGTTAGAAAAATTCGTCTGTTCACAATTCAAATTTTGCAAATCAGGCATGTTGAACTGGGCACCGTTCATTGTAACAGAATGTGCTGCATCATCAATTGTCGTTAAATTGACAGATGACACAATTGAATTTATTTGTTCATCATTAGGATCAAAATCATTACTAGTGGTTGGTAGGCACGGATTGTCAGTAAATGGAGAATTGTCATTAAGACACTGAATTTCACAAGTATTATCAGTCAAATTATTCGAGTTGGCTATTTCACTCATTACACATCGCGATGCACTGTTAACAGTTTTTCGCGGCATTTTCCACAAATCAGAATTATGCACAAATGAAACAAGGACAATGCAAAAATGCAACAAACACAATCACGACAAAGAGCAACAAATTGCCGATGATCTGTGAAAGAAAGAGTGACAAATTAGTAAATGCGTTGGGCCAGATGCAAACTACATTTAAGAAAATAAGAGCAGATATATGACTACTTATCAGAAAATTCACAAAGAAATACGATCCTGGCAGGGTCGCCAAGTGTAACCTCCCCATGGAAATATTAAAATGAACCATGAACACAGTGTAGCCTCCCAACAAAAATACTTAAATAATGTGAACCTAGTGTAACCTCCCCACAAAAATTATAAATTAAATGAATTTTTTAAATATTGTCATCTCTGAACAAAATTGGCTCCCATTTATAATCTCTGTGCAGAAATGCATTCACATTTAATGTACCCACAAAAATTCTTTTCTCATTTAATGTTAAGTTCGAAACATAAAAATTCCTAAACCCAAAAATAATAAAAAAAATTCCGTAACCTGGTAAATTTTATGGCGACAGCAGCACTGCGCCACAGCCCTGTACTCTGAATAAAAAAAGCAAAAAATTCTTACCTCAATAAAAAACTGCGAATATATCTGCTCTTACCTAAAAAATTTTCGGCACAGCTCCGTGCAATGCTGGCCTATGCTTTGTGATTCGTGAAAGGAATAATCATGCATTGCATGCATTGGATAAAATCTTTAAATTGAAATGAATGCTTTTTTTAAAAAAAAAATACTTTATATTAAAAAAGTTATTATTGGGGCATTTTTTAAAAGAAATTGAATGACAGTTAGCATACATTACTAGATATGCGCAAGGCTGCTTCTTTACCTTCTACAATAATACCCATCCTCCAGAGTCCCGACCAGAGCAGACTGCAGACAAGCGCAGACACGCGCCGACTACCTCCGACTACTGCCGACTCACACAGACTACTGTCGACTACTGCCGACTAGCGACAAGCAACAACTAACTACATACTGCTCTCTGGTCAGAGACTCTCCTAAGTCTTGCCTATTGCAGGCAGCGCATATAGCGCATACCTCTTACACCCTCTTGTCAAATTTAATACATCACATTTTATCTAACGATTTCTACTATACCTTCTTCCCGTTCACATACTCTGCTGCATTCACCACTTCTTCTCTCAAAGATATCCATTCGTATTCTAGCGGATTCCTTCCTCTGTTTCAGTCAGTCGTTGCATTACGGTAACTTTAAGATTATCGAAAAACTGTGGGTCTTGACTTATTCAAGCTCCATTTCCTTAATTTGCTCCCGTTTACTGCCTCTTTGGTTGTAAACTGCAGCTTGTACCCAATAAAGTATTGTAGGTTTGGGTCTGAACAGGGAAATGTCTTATAATTTAAAATCTGGTTTCGAAAATTTTGTTCCAAATATGTATTATTCTTTCATGATTCTTAAGCAAAGTGCTGACGATGATTACATTATGCTCTGTGCGAAATTCTGTCAGGTGGCTTCCACTTTCATCCCTTCCCCCAAGCCTTTGTGTTCTTACTGTTTTCCTGTACCTGCTACCATATCACATTTTAAATTTTTGTCTCGCTTAATTATGTGTATAATCTCTTTTTTTGTACATTGTTTCAATGTGTTAGGAGATAATGAACAAGCATGAACGGTAGTCATGAAATCTGTTTATGGTGAATTGAGAAAACACGAATAATGAAATATGTGAAAGAGTACATTGCACAGAAATTGAAAAATTGGTATGTATTCACCCAACTTCGTCTTTCCTTCATGTAAGTGTAAGATGTAGTTAATCAAACGCACCAGGCTTTCAGTGGGGCCCGCCCCGTACCTCAGTGGCTGTCCGTCACCAGTGGGTCCCGCCCTGTACCTCCAGTGGCTGTCCGTCATTGGCTACTGCTAGCGTCTGCCGCTTCCAGATGGGAACGCCAATTCCGCGAGCCGCCGCGTCAAAGCGGAAAACGCTTGCCGCTGACGTTGCCGCACGACGCGCTGCCGCGCTCTAGTGTGAACCGCCCTGCAGTAGCAACAGCGTCTTCACATATACGTGAGTACCAATCCAGCAGCGCCTCGGCATCTCATCCACGCAGTATGAAACATGGATGAGGCAAAAAGCGACATAGCGACCACAACAAAGTCCTCAACAAAAATATACACTACTGAGCATTGAAAAAGAAATAATGTAGAGTCAAGTGAATTTGAGGACGTAACACAATACAGTGGTGAGGGATTCCGCTTAACCACGAAGCTTATTGTCGTAAAAATACTAGAGATGCAATACAAACTTGCTCTTTGGGCAATTTCACACGCAAAACTGGTTTGGTGTTGAGCCGTGGTAAAAATTGCTGTTTTGTAGAGCGCGCCGCAGCGCTTAGTGTGAAGCTGTCGCCCTCCGTTCTGGCGGTGGTGCCGCTGCGGCAATCACAGCTTTGGTGTCTCCCTCTGGTGGGAAAGGGGAAAGGTTGCCTGTTCACGTGCATTTAAGGGGCGCTATCAGCTCGGCAGTCGGTCAGTCTGTCAGTCTCGGCGAGTCTGTTCAGTTGGTCATCCGGGTCAGTGTGGGGCAGTCAGTGTCTGTCTGTCGTCCGGAGTACTAGTATGTGCTAGGCCGCCAGTCTGCTCGACTTTGCTCAGGCAATGGTCATTGGCGGTTGGATCGATCGGTAGGTCGGTCGCGCACTGGGACACAAGATGACTTGTCCGTCTTGAGCGTCGGCGCATGTGAGATCGCCACGTCAGTCCAGTGAGCCGCGCCGTATAGCGAGGGGTAGTGGGTTCGCGGCCGATACGAGAGCAACAGGAGTCAACCCACGACATCGGTCTGGCCAGTGCGATCTGCGACGCCGTGAGACGGGAGATCGGCGCGCCTTCCTGCGTCCGTTGAAGCGGCTGGCAGCTGACGGTTCGAGAGAGCGATTTGGGGGTGCTGCGCTAGGTCTTCGCCAGAAATCGCAGTTTATTAGAAGTTAAGTGACTGGAGATATGTTGTTTCATTTACTGATTAAATTCTACTTGTTTTCTTGGTCAGTCTCTCGTCCGCATTTGTTAGGGAGTTAGTGTCTGTCTGTCTGTCTGTCGGTCTGCCGTACGTTAATAGGTGCCTATGTCATGTTCGTCGGATTCGGTGTTAACGAATTTATTACTTAAAGTGTAAAGGCCAAATTCCTGAAATGTGTTTTTATCTTGCCTATCATCTTGCGAGGTAGTATATGTATAATGTAGAGCATGTTGGTACATTTTATGTAAAACTGCATTTTATAGATTTTATTTAAATGGTCATTTTAGTAAATAAAGTTGCCACCCTTCCACCGTAAGAGTTCTTTAAAAACAAGTTGCACTTTCGGTGGCAAATAATTTTTAATGTGTTTCGTACTGTTTCCATCCCTCTTGCTGGGTTCATAGTTTATGTGTTTGTGTGAGTTGTTAAAATTTTTAGTTTAAAGTAATCTGGTGTGTTGCAGATTTGCACCAGTGTAGTCTTTCAGAGGTTGTTGTGAGCGGTCGTGACTATGGCCGTGTTAAAAAGGAGCGGCAAGGTTCTCAGCCCAAAAGCTCATACTATAAAAAAGAAATTGTTATTTCTGCCTCTGAATAAACTGTAACTTGATATTTACAGGGTGCATTCTGATTATAATTTTAAATATGTTAAAAAAAGGGCTTTTAGGAATAAAATTTCCATTTATTGAAAATTTTTTTTAAATTTGTTTCTTCAGTTACCACTGGCAACTCCTTCCACGCTCACATAGTGTGATTAAATGTGTTAATCTTCTTGGTGAATTACTAGAAAATAAAGTAAATTCTTAAGATAATTGTTTTGAAAGCTAATTCACGGTTCAGGTGTGTAGAGCACTTCGGAGAAGGAAATGCCAGACTTACGAAACGAAAAACAGGACGACCCGTTCGTTCGCTAGTGTAGCTGCGACTGCTCTTTTAACTCAGATGGCTACCACAAAACACAAGCCAGGAAACGTGACACACTATTTATCAGACCCAATGACAAGAAATGTGTATCACAGAGCCGGCCGCTGTGGCCGAGCGGTTCTAGACGGTTCAGTCCGGAACCGCGCTGCTGCTACGGTCGCAGTTTCGAATCCTGCCTCGGGCATGACTATGTGTAATGTCCTTAGGCTATTTAGGTTTAAGTAGTTCTAAGTCTAGGGGACTGGTGACCTCAGACGTTAAGTCCCATAATGCTCAGAGCCATTTGAACGATTTAGAATAGTATTTACAATTGTCTTGAGTCACCTGCCAAGCACGTTCATTTGTTGCACAGATATTCAAGATATAGTTTCCTGGACGAATATTGGCCTTACCTGCTGCGTTTACCATCACGTTGTCTCACAAATATATGAAGCACGCAACAGGCTCTGGCGGAAACGTATCCCGGATAACCACCAGAAAGGTACGGTTCCACCTCCTGCTGCCATGAATCAGATGAAGAAGGCGGCGACTGCTGCGGTGTGGGCGGGTCCAGCTCCATCGGTAGGGTGGAGGAGGCCAGATCAGTGGTTTGGCCAGATCAGTGAACGGGTGCACCTCACACTGAAATCTGCTGAGATTTCGGGGCTCAGATAGGGAAGTGTCCCGCGTTCTGATAATCGGAACGCCCGACCGCATGGTTTGCGGATTTTCGTGGATGAGTCAGCCCGTAACTCCTAGGGCACAGCGCCCCAGAATCAAGATGATAGGGTAAAATACTGCTGCACTGGCATGGGGTTGCTCAATGATGTTCACAACTCCCTGTTCTCGTGTGAACAACAGTTTTAGGTATATTTGGTCGTAGTTGATTCCATTTGAATAGAATTGGACCTCACAGAGGATTCATGTAAACGAAGTCAGATTGTGTTGTAAAAGGGATTAATTCAGGGAACATTTTTATAGCTTCCATCACAATGCATGCTTTACCAATCGAACATCATCCCTTTACTGCTTTGTATTTATCACATTTTTGTGTAAGATTTATCAGCTAGTTGTAATTACAAAAGGATTAATAAAGCTTGTCATTATTTTATTAACTGAATACACAACTGTTCTCATTCGTATGCCCTCAAGAATTCACTGTTTTTATGTTGTTGTTGTGCTGCTACATGGGTACACTGGCATTTTAAGGTTCAATCTTATTGCATTAAATAATCTGATTGTTAGTTTCAATTAAGGAACTGGCCATAGGCATAGGTAACGAAAGTGCCATAAGTAAAGTCACTAATTTACACACACACACACACACACACACACACACACACACACACACACACATATATATATATATATATATATATATATATATATATATATATATATATATATCGAATAACAATTGTAATGAAAAATTTTGCTAAATATATGGCCAGCAGACGTTTAAACATGCACAAGTTTGCCCTTAAGACAATAATTCCAATATCGACTGAATCAGTAAAAGCAACTAACCAGGATTAAATAATAATTCCCTGAACAGCTTGTCGTTATAGTGAATACTAGTTACACAACAGATGGCAGTAGTCGAATGATACTAATTTTGGATTATTGTACCATGATTAACAGGTCAAACTGCAGAAGCCAATTTATGTAAATGCAAATTTCATGGAACGCGATTGCAGTAAAATGCTTTCAGTCTAAGTATCTGGAGGACAAACTGGTCGGTGACCAACATGACTTGCAGACAGTAAATGACACACTTGGTGAAAGCATTCGTAATTAAATAAATAGAATAAGCAACTTTAAACATGTCGACTTTTATCTGAAACACCACTTGACTAACGCCTGGAAAGGACAGGCAATAATTACATATACAGAAATTCTTTTTACGTTTGTGGGTCTTGGCCTAGCAGGAGTCACTAATCTTACAAATATATCTGAGCTTCAGGCACCAACCAGGTACAGACACGAACGCCGTACACAGCGTGGACGACGGCCAGTTGTCCCGCTCGACCACCAATTGCCGGCGCGACCAGCGGTGCGAGCTATACAAGTTTCAAAAAATGGTTCAAATGGCTCTGAGCACTATGGGACTTTGCTTCTGAGGTAACCAGTCCCCTAGAACTTAGAACTACTTAAACCTAACTAACCTAAGGACATCACACAAATCCATGCCTGAGGCAGGATTCGAACCTGCTACCGTAGCGGTCGCGTGGTTCCAGACTGTAGCGGCTAGGACCGCACGGCCACACCGGCCGGCATACAAGTCTCAGACCGACTTTGTATCACATATACTTCCTCAAGAAATATTAACTTCAAAACATGCAACTGTTACTGGATGTGCGTGGAGCACAAATGGAACGTTAGAATATACTAGAAGAGAAAGGCACGCAAGAGCCCGAAGGCATAGTTCAAACCCACAACCTAGGCTATGAGATACAACAAATCGTAAGAAATTACGATTCAATAAAAAGCGCGTCTCAACACGTTAGCAAAAGCGCTGCTGCTTAAACTCCTTAAATAAATAATCCTATCCTAATAAACCCAAGGCAGTGCACTTAGATCAATATTAGATAAAACAACATCAAATTAATACCTAGCGCGTTAAACAAATTGTCACTGCTTCTAAGCAGAAACCAAATCACATTCAGATCCCCAGTATTTTAAAGAAGTAATTCAAATTACACTAACGTAAGATCACCTCAGGAAAGGGATAAAATGATAAATTAGCTTTACAATAGTTACACGTCCCTGATAGATCCAAACATTCAAGACTCCGCAGAATGATCTGGCGGAATGATCATACATTGGTGGATCGGTCTGTTCACTGAGGCAGAGTGCTTTCTGAAACAGACTAAGAACCAAGGTTAAGAAATAACACACAGGAAGCCCCGAGGTTTAAATTGTAAACCTGAATATCGACGCAATCAGACGCCAACGCGAATTACTAGAGTCAAAATGGTACAACAGGTTTCGTAACGGCGAGCCACAAGATAAATTCCAAATCACATTCAGAAACAACCATTAATCTGTCCCAGGTTCATTACGCTTGCAATACGGAGGGCAGAAACTGTATCTCCGTCGAATGACGTAAATACAATGACATCACCTTATTACGCCACTTGAAGTCCATGTCCAACAGCACCGGGAAGGCAGATCACAAGTTAGGATCCCCGACAACATATAATAGGCTAATGGCCAGAAAACTTCTTCGCTACGTTGTCCATACGAAAACGCGCACAATACAGTAGGCGCCGAGCCGAATGGACGTTTTCATAGAGTTGGTCTTCGGCGGCAAGATTGCCTCTCGTGTCCAATACCAAACACACTCTGTTACTCACTTTCTCACCCCTCGCGTTCGTTCCGCCAATCCTCTCTCGTGCGCGCTGCTTCCCGACCGCATCACGAGCGCCGAAAGGGGACGATCTCTGTAGGAAAATCGATAGCAGGAAAGCCGTCACGGCTCAGTTAGCATTTTAAAACTATTTAATGACATTGGGCTTCACCTCAGAACTTTGTCAGCGATACTCTCTCTGAGCAGCACCATAATTGCCTCCGTTCACATGAAACCTTTTTAGTAGCGCACGGTCTCTCTCCTCGGTGGCCATAATGTTCACTCACGTTACTTTTATTTATTTATTATTTTTTTTGAGTCATCTATGTTTAGACTCGTTTGATGCTGCACGCCACAAATCCCTCAGCTGTGCCAACGCTTTCATCTTATACTAGCACTTGCAACCTAAGTCCTAAATTTATTTTCAGAATATATTCCGAGCTCTTCACCGTCTACAGTTTTAACCCCCACTGCTCTCTCTAATACCATGGAAGTTATTCCCTGATGTATTGACAGATGTGCTATCATCTTGTCTCTTCTTTTCAGTGTTTCCCTTGTATTCCTTTCCTCGCCGCTTCTACGGAGAACCACTTCTTCCCTCACCTTATCATTACAACTAATTTTCAACATTCTTCTGTAGCACCATATATCAGATGGTTCTATTACATTCCGTTCCTGCTTTCATCCAGTCTTACTTTCATACAATCCTGCGCTCCAAACGAACATTTTCAGAAATTGTTTTCCCAAGTTAAAGCCTATGTGTGATACTAGTAGACTTCTCTTGGCGAGGAAGGCCCTCTTGAAACGTTCCATTAGAAAAATTATGAATTACTGTGCTGGTAAACCTCTTACGTTATTAGATTTACAAACAGCTGAGCAAAACTCAACGTGCTCAAACAGTTTTCTCTTTACTTATTCTGATCATCACTAAACTGGCACATTACAACTTACATTAAGGAGACTGTTTGGATTTTTATGTTGGTAACGCCACCTAACGCTTTGTATGAAAATCACTGACTGTGCTGTGTGCAGTCTGTGGCTGATGGGCATTGTTGGAATATTCTCCGTTGTAGTGTTGGGCAGTTGGATGTGAACAGCGCGTAGCGTTGCGCAGTTGGAGGTGAGTGGTGGATGTGGAGAGAGAGAGAGAGAGATGCCAGACTTATGAGAGGTTACTATATGCGGATGATTTGGACGTGTGTCCGCCAGAAAAAGGAAATTTGTTGAGATGGATGTCATGAATTGATAGATATATATATATATATGATGACTTTTGAACATTATTAAGGTAAATGCATTGTTTTTTCTCTATCAAAATTTTTCATTTTTGCTAACTATGCCTATCAGTAGTTAGTGCGTTCAGT
Organism: Schistocerca piceifrons; assembly: GCF_021461385.2. Lineage (NCBI taxonomy): Eukaryota > Metazoa > Arthropoda > Insecta > Orthoptera > Acrididae > Schistocerca > Schistocerca piceifrons. Next base: position 140,964,601 of record NC_060138.1, on the reverse strand, counting down.
AGTTATAATCTTTTATTTTGCTGACAGTATTGGCGCTCGCTGTATTGCAGTAGTTCGAGTAACGAAGATTTTTGTGAGGTAAGTGATTTATGAAAGGTATTGGTTATTGTTAGTCAGGGCCATTCTTTTGTAGGGATTATTGAGAGTCAGATTGCGTTGAGCTAAAAATATTGGGTGTCAGTTTAGTGAGGGTCAGAATAAGTAGTAAGAAAACTGTTTGAGTACGTTGAGTTTTGCTGAGTTGTTTGTAAATCAAATAATGTAAGAGATTTACCAGCACAGTAATTTCTTAATTTTTCTAAGGGGACGTTTCATTCTTTACCATCGCTAGTCTGCTATTTATGTCCTTCCTACTCCGTCCGATTTTGCTATCTAGGTAACAAAATTCCTTTACGTCCTACTTCGTGTTCACCAGCTATGATGTGAACTTTCTCATTTATCTACTTGCGTTACTTTCGCCTTTCTTCGATTAACTCTCAGTCTATATTCTGACTCAATAGACAGTTCATTCCAATCAGCAGATCCTGTAATTCTCCTTCACTTTCACCTACGATAGTAATGTCAGTGAATCTTAGCAATGATATCACTCACGTTACGACCTGTCAAATAACAGCGTGGCATCACACAAACGGCGCATAGCGCCAGATTTGCACCTGGTGACCAATACTGGAACTAATTATTTTCCCCAGCCGCGACATAGTCGCTTGTATGAACAGTGATCCAATACTGTCAAATGTTTTTTATTCCGGTCTTTGGACACAATATCAATTCTTTTGACGATGACCGGTTTCAGTCAGTAATGACCATCCGCAGAACTTTTCAACACCATGTCCTAAAGTGATAAGGCCGCAAAAATGCAAAAATGACTGTGTGGACGATGTGGCCTATTCTGCACCTTACTTTAGATCTGGTTCAAATGGCTCTGAGCACCTCAGGTTATCAGTCCCCTACAACTTAGAACGACTTAAACCTAACTAACCTAAGGACATCACACACATCCATGCCTGAGGCAGGATGTAGCGCCTAGAACTGCTCGGCCACTTCGGCCGGCTACTTTAGATCTATGTGACGATGCTGTGCTGAGTATATTTGTATGTTTTGACGATGCCATTACGGCCTTATCAGTTTAGGACATGGTGTAGAAAAGATGTGAGGGTGGTCATTACTGACAGAAACCAGTCAGGCCGGCCGGGGTGGCCGAGCGGTTCTAAGTGCTACAGTCCGGAACCGCGCGAACGCTACGGTCGCAGGTTCGAATCCTGCCTCGGGCATGGACGTGTGTCATGTCCTTAGCTTAGTTAGGTCTAAGTAGTTCTAAGTTCTAGGGGACTGATGACCTCAAAAGTTAAGTCCCATAGTGCTCAGAGCCATTTGAACCATTGAAACCGGTCATCGTCACAAGAATTGATATTGCGATCCAAGACTGGAATAAAGAACATTTAATTTTTTTCCAGTGTAAATCGGTTCCGCATTAACGCATTATCATATCTACCAAGTTCCGAAGCCATACAGTAATTACAACCCACACTGGGCCCTGAGAGTAGCTGCAGTTGAATTATAAGCACCCGGCACTTGGAGGTCTGAACCGATAAGGCCGTGAAGAGTTAACAGCAGCAACAAATGAGGTTTACCGTACTAAGGTCTTCGGCACTTGCAGGTAGGCGGCGGGGTCTGGCGGTTGCCTGGAGCACTGCCAGCGGCGAGGTGGGGGAAGATTGGACGCCGGAGCCAGCGCAGCACCGCCTGCGCCCGAGGGCGGCGCGCCGCACGGCCGCATTTGGTCGTCTTCCAGTGCGGTGTCGGCTGTGGGGCCTGCAATTCCTCACGGCGTGCAGGCCCCACCCAGATTAAAGCCTGACTCCATTACGGCCGCGCCCGATCATTCGCAGTAACGAGTCGCCGGCCTGCGAGCATGCGAATTGTTTTCTGCTCCGCGAGTCGTGTTCCTCTCAGCGTGCGGGCCCATTCATTCAGCCGCAGCATGTTCTCTGCTTGCCAGCCAGTTCCTGAGATCGCCTTCAGCTGAATACAAATTTTCTTTCTTTTATCCATGAGTGAGGTTTCACAATTAATGCGACCTTTTTTCTTCTGAAAGCAGGTTTGCTTTATTCAGGGTTCCCGTGGACCATATTATCCCCCACTTTCGTGGCTACAAAACTCTGTTTTTCAACATAATGTCTGTTCAATGCGATGGCATTACGCTATTTCATTGGCAGTGGCTGTGTGCCCACATGGCACCACTCCACTGGTCGACGTCTGAGACAACGTCTTGCTGTATCAATAACCTACCTATCATGCCGTGGACTGAGTCTGTCATTGGTTTGGCCCAATAGCAGTAAGTCGGAATGTGCAAGATCCAAGCTGTAGGCAGGATGAGGAAGAACAGATCAAGGAAGTGCTGTGAGCTTCTCTCGGGGTGGCGCAGTGGTTAGCACACTGGACTCGCATTCGGGAGGACGACGGTCCAATCCCGCGTCCAGCCGTCATTTTCAACATTCGTCTGTAGCACCACATGTCAAATGCTTCGAGTCTGTTCTGTTTTTCCCGTAGTCCATGGTTCACAGTCATACACTGTTGTGTTCCAAACGTACATTCTCAGAAATTTCATCCCCAAATTCAGGTCTATGTTTGATATTTTGCTGCTTGAGTAGAAAAATTCTTTAACTTCATGTACGTTGCGATCACAAATAATGATGTTAAGTTTCTCGCTGTTCCCAGTTCTGTTACTTCTCATTACTTTCGTCTTTCTTCGATTTCCTCTCGATCCATATTCTGTACTTTTCTTGAAGCGCCTTATCGCGTTAGCTACAGAACTGATTAAACTGGGAAACGTCATTAAATAGCTGCAAATGTAGTGTGACATGTATAAATGGTGTAGTACAGTGCGTGCTTGGAGAAACTTTCTCAAAAAAGTCAATATGGTTCCGCTGTCCGACAATACGATCAACCGTGCCAGTCCTGCTTTTTCGGTTCACCTTGAGGAATCAAGCTGGTTGGGTTTCGGGTTCCGCTGAATAGGTCAGGAGTCCGCTACACGCAGAAGGCAACTGCACGGATAGCAGGGGCTATGTGCCATGGATTGGGCGGTTTTTTAGGTTAGAGAGTCTCGGGAAAATACAAAAAGGTCTTCACTCTCACAGGGTGCAGGCGGAACCTAGGAAGATAGTACATATAGAAACCATGGGTATAACTGTTGTAAATTGTCGTAGCTGTGTTGGGAAAGTACCAGAGCTTCAAGCGTTAATAGAAGGCAGTGATGTCCAAGCCTCTGTAGGCACTGAAAGCTAGCTGAAGCCGGAGATAAGCTCAGCCGAAATTTTTCAGAAGAAACGTGAATTTTAAAATCTGTCATTTCATTTCGGATCTCATTGTTCCCCATGTGGCCATAGATGAATATTTCCATTTCTTCCAGGATGTCCATTTTACAGATCTTTTCTAAATTATGTAGTACTTTGAGATCGTTGTCTATAGTAAAACTGTGTCCTGAATGAAATGACATATTTCAAAAATTCACCTTTCTTTTCCAATTTCAGTACAATACTCTCATAATAAAAGATGCATAACACCACAGTATTTTGACTCTAGTCCCAGCAATAGCTTAGAAATATGTAAAATAAATTGTGCTTATATCACCATTTGTACAACAATATTGTAACAGTTGCTCAATCTGTAATGAATTTCTTTAACCTACATCTATAATACGATAACAAGATGTGCAGGAGACAGGTAAACATCTGACACCACATAGATCGACAGATCGATAGTCAAATTTAAGCCAGCTGTATTTTGACCGCCATCTTGTCCACTGCACTACGGATTAGTGTTTTTGTGATCGTGTTTCCAAGTTACTGGCACTTTTGTGAAAATTAATGAACAGTGATCAAGAAAACCAAGAGATCCATAGAAATGGAAACATCTCAGCTCAGCACAACGAGACTGCCACGCCATGAGAACAAAGTGGTGACTGTTACACAACATTTTCATGCAAACATTAGTGCAGTTTACAAAGTGATATCGTCTCTTACTAGGTTTTCTCTTCTTCCTCAGGATAACGACAGCATTTATGGAAAAGACTATTTAACATCTATATAATCTTATTGTGAAATTGTTTTGGTAATGCCATACAGCCTGATGATGAGGTATTCCCCTGAAACATGTCGCACAATAAATAAATAATACATTAGTTAACAAATTTTGTGACTGGTGGCGGTAGTAAAAAACCTTTACATGAAGTTGTCATAGGTATGCCAGCTGACTAGACACCTAACTATGCTAACTAGACCAACAGCGATATCAAAAACGAAAGAATACCACACAATCCCAAATACCACAAACGAAAGATTAAGACCCATGTATGCAACCACAGTTAACCACTCTTTCGAAAACTTCCAGCTCTAGCTATTCAATCCAAGCTGGGTGTTCAAGATAAAAAAAAGACAAAAAAATGTAGTCGCCATTCTGAAAAACGTTAAAACGGCAATCCTTCCTTCGTGATGATTCCAAGCAGCCAGAAGTTACGAAGGATGGTGCACATTAGCAAGCAATCTTCGCTATCACGTTGAGGGCGCTCTAATTTTACGGTGACATAAAATGTTTTCAAAGTAAATTATACGTAATTTCAAATTATATTCGCAATTTCAAATTAATTTGGTAATAAATCTTGTCTCGCTTTTATATGTTAGTTTAATTTATGAAAATACATGAAAATAATTTTGCTATTTGGATTTTTGATTCCGTTGGCTCGTGTCATAAATTTAATGTGAGTATTGTATATTACGATATGAGCGAGAGACGGGACCATTTCCATTACAACGTGCAGCTTTGGCTACATGTTGCGCTCCTATGGCTGTACTCCTGGTTTACGGTGGTAAGTATTGCGGCGAGCAGAGGTAGGAATGACGTATCTGTGAAAGAGCGTTTGTATCTCAGTCGGGCGCTACCGGTGTCTCCGCAAGGGTGTGAAGAAAAATGACGGCACGGGCCGTTGGCCTTGAATCCCCTTCACGAGGAATTCAGCCAGAAAGTCCGAGATTACTTTTTATGGCCGCGAGATCTGCCTGTTGGCTCGAATTTCTTTCAGAAACGTTTCCTTCACAATCTATCTTTTTTTCCCTCCTTCCGGGAGAATATCAATGAACAGGCACATCTCTGCGGGGAAATGTCATGCTGTTCCACGTGCAACGCCGAAGAAAAGATAAGTTCTCCCTCTGAGAAAGGGAATGTTTAAACGTGAGAACTGCTTGGTTGGTAAGGTATCGCATGCTTTATTTCCTAGCCTCTATGTTCTATTTCCTCCAAAAGGTCTCTTGCGCTCTCGGAATTACTCTAGTTGCGTACGTAGGACGAAATAAAAAAGTAATTTAGATATGAGTGTTAAAAACGTTTTTAAAGTGACAGCTGGATACCGCTGTTCAGATGTGTCATTACTATTGTTTTACCATTATTTTGACAACGACTGCACTGAAGAAACAGTGCTGTAAAAATATGAAAATTTAATATTTCTTTGCATGACTTTTGTACTACTTACTTAAATAACTTCGTTAGACTTTCGGTAAACGATCACTTTCAGAAAAGACTGTTTACAATTGGTTTACATGTTGTCGTCATGCTCTTACTATCGCCAGAGATGGATTTCATGAAGCTCGACGAAAAATGGTTGTTATTCCATAAGTACTCGTACATCTACACTCCGGGTAGTAAGATTTAAGAGGATCGCTGTGCGACTTTCCTCAAGACAGGGGCATTCAAGGGGCGAGCAACTTGCATGAATTCATGAATTTATAGTAGTGGAAAAGGTCTCATCCCGGAGGATACTGCACAATCTGGCCGGAACTCAACTATAAGCTTGCGTCAACCAATGTAAGCAACTACTGAAAAGATACGCCTGAGGAAATATAAAATTCATGTGCAGAGTCGTACTTAATTGTATTTGCACAATCCAGCTGTCCAAAAAAAAAAAAAAAAAAAAAAAAAAATGTCGTATGCTGTCGAACAGCATCTGAAACAATTGGTTATTTGACGCAGAAATCAATGAACTGATGACTCATTGTCCGTATTCATCTGATTCATGGCCGGACGTCTTCTCTTTGTTTTTTTTTTCTACGTTACATAAAATACGTGAGGACGACAGTTTCCATCACCTCGAGGAGCTGTTAAATTATTCGAAACCAACGCTTTTGATGTACCAGCATCAAAGAGAGAAAAAAACCTCTGTCACTGGTTCGAGCCCATACAAACATAAATAAAATTTAAAGGCAAATAAAGTGGCTCTGAGCACTATGGGACTAAACTGCTGAGGTCATCAGTCCCCTAGAACTTGTTGTTGTTGTGGTCTTCAGTCCTGAGACTGGTCTGATGCAGCTCCCCATGCTACTCTATCCTGTGCAAGCTTCTTCATCTCCCAGTACTTACTGCAACCTACATCCATCTGAATCTGCTTAGTGTATTGATCTCTTGGTCTCCCTCTACGATTTTTACCCTCCACGCTGCCCTCCAATGCTAAATTTGTGATCCCTTGATGCCTCAAAACATGTCCTACCAACCGATCCCTTCTTCTAGTCAAGTTGTGCCACAAACTTCTCTTCTCCCCAATCCTATTCAATACCTCCTCATTAGTTACGTGATCTACCCACCTTATCTTCAGCATTCTTCTGTAGCACCACATTTCGAAAGCTTCTATTCTCTTCTTGTCCAAACTGGTTATCGTCCATGTTTCACTTCCATACATGGCTACACTCCATACAAATACTTTCAGAAACGACTTCCTGACACTTAATCTATACTCGATGTTAACAAATTTCTCTTCTTCAGAAACGATTTCCTTGCCATTGCCAGTCTACATTTTATATCCTCTCTACTTCGACCATCATCAGTTATTTTACTCCCTAAATAGCAAAACTCCTTTACTACTTTAAGTGTCTCATTTCCTAATCTAATCCCCTCAGCATCACCCGATTTAATTTGACTACATTCCATTATCCTCGTTTTGATTTTGTTGATGTTCATCTTATATCCTTCTTTCAAGACACTGTCCAATCCGTTCAACTGCTCTTCCAAGTCCTTTGCTGTCTCTGACAGAATTACAATGTCATCGGCAAACCTCAAAGTTTTTACTTCTTCTCCATGAATTTTAATACTTACTCCGAATTTTTCTTTTGTTTTCTTTACTGCTTGCTCAATATACAGATTGAATAACATCGGGGAGAGGCTACAACCCTGTCTCACTCCTTTCCCAACCACTGCTTCCCTTTCATGCCTCTCGACTCTTACAACTGCCATCTGGTTTCTGTACAAATTGTAAATAGCCTTTCGCTCCCTGTACTTTACCCCTGCCACCTTCAGAATTTGAAAGAGAGTATTCCAGTTAACGTTGTCAAAAGCTTTCTCTAAGTCTACAAATGCTAGAAACGTAGGTTTGCCTTTCCTTAATCTTTCTTCTAAGATAAGCCGTAAGGTTAGTATTGCCTCACGTGTTCCAACATTTCTACGGAATCCAAACTGATCCTCCCCGAGGTCTGCTTCTACCAGTTTTTCCATTCGTCTGTAAAGAATTCGCGTTAGTATTTTGCAGCTGTGACTTATTAAACTGATAGTTCTGTAATTTTCACATCTGTCACACATGCTTTCTTTGGGATTGGAATTATTATATTCTTCTTGAAGTCTGTGGGTATTTCGCCTGTGTCATACATCTTGCTCACCAGATGGTAGAGTTTTGTCAGGACTGGCTCTCCCAAGGCCATCAGTAGTTCTAATGGAATGTTGTCTACTCCTGGGGCCTTGTTTCGACTCAGGTCTTTCAGTGCTCTGTCAAACTCTTCACGTAGTATCTTATCTCCCATTTCATCTTCATCTACATCCTCTTCCATTTCCATAATATTGTCCTCAAGTACATCGCCCTTGTATAAACCCTCTATATACTCCTTCCACCTTTCTGCCTTCCTTTCTTTGCTTAGAACTGGGTTGCCATCTGAGCTCTTGATATTCATACAAGTGGTTCTCTTCTCTCCAAAGGCCTCTTTAATTTTCCTGTAGGCAGTATCTATCTTACCCCTAGTGAGGCAAGCCTCTACATCCTTACATTTGTACTCTAGCCATCCCTGCTTAGCCATTTTTCACTTCCTGTCAATCTCATTTTTGAGACGTTTGTATTCCTTTTTGCCTGCTTCATTTACTGCATTTTTATATTTTCTCCTTTCATCAATTAAATACAATATTTCTTCTGTTACCCAAGGATTTCTATTAGCCCTCGTCTTTTTACCTACTTGATCGTCTGCTGCCTTCACTACTTCATCCCTCAGAGCTACCCATTCTTCTTCTACTGTATTTCTTTCCCCCATTCCTGTCAATTGTTCCCTTATGCTCTCCCTGAAACTCTCTACAACCTCTGGTTCTTTCAGTTTATCCAAGTTCCATCTCCTTAAATTCCCGCCTTTTTGCAGTTTCTTCAGTTTCAATCTGCAGTTCATAACCAATAGGTTGTGGTCTGAATCCACATCTGCCCCTGGGAATGTCTTACAATTTAAAACCTGGTTCCTAAATCTCTGTCTTACCATTATATAATCTATCTGATACCTTTTAGTATCTCCAGGATTCTTCCAGGTATACAACCTTCTTTCATGATTCTTGAACCAAGTGTTGGCTATGATTAAGTTATGCTCTGTGCAAAATTCTACAAGGCGGCTTCCTCTTTCATTTCTTCCCCCCAATCCATATTCACCTACTATGTTTCCTTCTCTCCCTTTTCCTACTGACGAATTCCAGTCACCCATGACTATTAAATTTTCGTCTCCCTTCACTACCTGAATAATTTCTTTTATCTGGTCATACATTTCATCAATTTCTTCATCATCTGCAGAGCTAGTTGGCATATAAACTTGTACTACTGTAGTAGGCATGGGCTTTGTGTCTATCTTGGCCACAATAGTGCGTTCACTATGCTGTTTGTAGTAGCTTACCCGCATTCCTATTTTCCTATTCATTATTAAACCTACTCCAGCATTACCCTTAATTGATTTTGTATTTATAACCCTGTAATCACCTGACCAAAAGTCTTGTTCCTCCTGCCGCCGAACTTCACTAATTCCCACTGTATCTAACTTTAACCTATCCATTTCCCTTTTTAAATTTTCTAACCTACCTGCCCGATTAAGGGATCTGACATTCCACGCTCCGATCCGTAGAATGCCAGTTTTCTTTCTCCTGATAATGACGTCCTCTTGAGTATTCCCCGCCCGCAGATCCGAATGGGGGACTATTTTACCTCCGGAATATTTTACCCAAGAGGACGCCATCATCATTTAATCATACAGTAAAGCTGCGTGTCCTCGGGAAAAATTACGGCTGTAGTTTCCCCTTGCTTTCAGCCGTTCGCAGTACCAGCACAGCAAGGCCGTTTTGGTTAATGTTACAAGGCCAGATCAGTCAATCATCCAGACTGTTGCCCCTGCAACTACTGAAAAGGCTGCTGCCCCTCTTCAGGAACCACATGTTTGTCTGGCCTCTCAACAGATACCCCTCCGTTGTGGTTGCACCTACGGTACGGCCATCTGTATCGCTGAGGCACGCAACCCTCCCCACCAACGGCAAGGTCCATGGTTCATGGGGGGCCCTAGAACTTAGTACTACTTAAACCTAACTAACCTAAGGACATCACACACATCCATGCCCGAGGCAGGATTCGAACCTGCGACCGTAACGGTCACGCGGTTCCAAACTGAAGCGCTTAGAACCGCACGGCCACACTTGCCGGCGTTAAAGGCAAATATTTTCGTAAACAGTTAAACAATTTGTCCAAAACAGTTACTTATACAGTAATTATTTATCCACTTGTCTCTGTGTCTAGTTTATTTATTCTAAACAACGACACATTTTCCAGAAAATTTACAAAATTACTTGACTTTGTATTATGAACTATAAACAGTTAGAGTTTCATTACGTTTAGGACGTGTTGAATATTAATATCTCCGAGTATTTTATTCCATTCTCAATACCGGTTGAGGCGTTACGTGTCATGAGTATTACTCAGTTGATTTTCCTGTTTCGCTGCCCTAATTCCAACCCCCTGCCTGTAGAGAACGAAGCGACATCTGCAACCATCGGGCGCCTTGTGTACACTGTCATCTATCATCCCCCGTACAGTCCTGACTTGGCCCCACCCCATTGCCATCTGTTTTCAAAACACCTTTGAAGGCTTCGCCTTCATAGTGATGAAGCAGTGTAAGCAGAGTTGAGACTGTAGCTCTGTCGAGAAAGTCAAACACTGTTCAATGACGTTCTCATCAAACTGATCCCTTATTATGTGAAATGTGTTCAGTTCCAGTGCGATTATGTTGAGAAATAATTATGTAGACATTAAGAAGAAAGACGTAGTATGTTAATGAAGTTTGTTTTATTTAAAAAAAACTTTAAGAGTTTTTACCTAAAGAATTGGGAGGCATTAGTTTTCTGCAGCTCCTTGTAGCTACACATTACGAGATACGACCTTTTATATATCACAATATGAGGCGTCATAAATCAGTTACCAAGAAATTACTACACAAGAATTTTCTCGAGCACGCACAAGCTGTTATCGGACTACTCAAATTATTTTTGTATCGTGCGATTCATTTTCAACTGATTGATTCATTTACAGGTAGTCTAAATATAATGCACTGCTTATTCCTATTGCTTATACCAAACATCAGTTCCTCACCTGTAAAAATTTACTTTCTCTGTCATTTACAGAATATTAGGGGTAGTTATTACATTTTAATGTCAGTAAGGTATTGACAGCATAGACGCGAGAATCTCGGTAAAATTGCGAGGAGTAGTATTGTGTCCACGTTAAGATTGGGCAAACTATATTATACCATCAAATTAACAAAACGGAAATCGTCTAGTCTCTAAACGTAGCCATCTTTAAATTGTAGAGTGGTGTCGCTTTTGCATCCTGAGAATAACAATTGGTGAAAGAGCGATCAAACTCGGCCGCTGCGAATTAATTTATTCACCGCTCTACATGTTTAAGTAAGCGTTTTGAGGTTAATAATGAAATTCTTCCGATCAATGACAATTTTTGGAACGGTAAGACGAATAATTAAACTGGTCGCTGGTGCCGTATCTTGATTATACTTTCATGGAAATAGTTCATTATTTACCTTACGTCTCCCGATGACAGATGTCTGCCTTCTGAAAGATGTAGTGTGTGAATAAATTAATTCACAGCACCCGAGGATGGTCGTTCTTTCATCAATGGTTATTCTCAGGCAGCAAAATCAACACCAATATAGCGTATAAAGCTGTTTAAATATTGTGAGTGGTTGATATCAGTTCAATTATTTTCACGGTGCCATATAATTTGCCTAATTTCAGTGTAGGTAAAGTATTACTTTCCACAACGTAACCGAGGTTGTTATCCGTATGAAATGAATTCGTGACTTACATTAAGATGTAGTAACTACAAGTTGTAAGTGACAGATTAAGTGTATTCCAGGTTTGGAAATGATGGTTGGTGTACACCGTACTTTCTTCCACATGTAGTAAGTGAATGAATTAATTCACAGTGGCAAACGCTAACATTCCCTAGCACAATTGCTAATCCACTCAGCGTTTACACTTCGCAGTGATTTACTGTGGGTGAAATTGATTGAAGCTATCACATGTCTCCAAATAATGATATTCCGTTGTCTTTCGCTAATTTGCATTCTGAACTTGTCTCACACAGTCTGTATTCTCACAAGACTTCAGTGTATTTAGAAGCCGTATCTAACCTATACTGGCAAAACAAATTGTTCTTTGACCTCCCAAAATTCTTTAAATAGATATCAGTTAAGATCTCTGCGAAGTACGTTGCGGCTGTTACAAAACACTGTTACTAAACAAAGTTACTGACAAGGGGTTTGAAATCAGAAACACTTGTAACACCCGCCAGAGTTTCGATTCCTCCCTTTGGCATGGGTGTGTGTGTCATCCCTGGCGTAAGTTAGTTTAATCTAAGTCCATTGACACGGGTTAAACTTGTCCATAGCAGTTGGTAGTCGGATTTATTTTGGTTCTCACTGTCACTAATGCTTCCGCCTATCGCTGTAAATACTCCTCCTCCTAGAGAGTCTACCTTTCCGACGTACGTTTCACTAGTTGTCGAACATTTCTCTACTCTCTACTTCAGGGTTCAATAATCATTCATATCCTTGTACGATGTGGGGGTAGCTACTTTCTTCTAGCGACCTGATCTCTAGAATATTCCGACAGTTAAAAATTAATATATTCAGGTTGTTATAATTGAGCACTGAATCCTGATGTTTCTTTCTAAATTCATAAAAAAAAGGAATCATATTCTAGTTAGTAAGCTTAGGGACCGATGGCCTCAGCAGTTTGGTCCCATAAGGCCTTACCACACATTTCCAATTTCCACTTGTAACACTGTGATGACGTGTGGGTGCTATTCTGTCATTCTGCGCAACGGATTAATCTGAGACGTACCCTTTACCCTGTGGCTCTTGCAAGATGCAATTTCCACCCCCATACTACTACAGAAGTCAGTCAGACGCTCCTAACGTTCTAAAGAGAAATGCCTGAAAAACTTTCAGCAATAAATATCTTCTGGAGTCGTCCGCTGTAAGGAAATGACACAAAAAATTCACAAAATTTCTTACGTAACTAGTGGGATACTTGGGTACTGGAGTAGTGCTAGTTAGTGTAAGAAAAACATGAAACTAACAAAAATTGTTATTTATTTTGAAAAAATTCTGAGAAATCACAATGACACCTTTAGTTATGAACTGAACAAGTTATTTATGGGTTCTTTTCGGAATGCGAAGTTACCTCTCAAGGATAGGATTCGCTAATGAAATTTCTGTACAAAGTTTAAGATTCTTATTGACTTGGCAGAATGCCTGAGAGCCATGCCTACTCAACTTGAATAATTATCCGATAGAAAATTGCTAGGTACGGTCGAGGCTGTCGTGTGTGAAATGCAGTGAAGTGTACTGTTGTGGAGGAAATATGGGGCTCGCAAGAGCTGTAGCGCACAATACCGTAAGCTGTGATGACTGCTGTCTGCGCCGCTCGCTGCTGACAACTAAGATAACTCTCGTTCTACCTGGATTGACCTTCGCCATTCAAACTCCCCCTATGCCTTGATGAAATCAAGGACTCCTATTCGCCCCTAGTATAACTATTGGCGGGATACACCGATCAGATAACCAGTCCACTGCGATACCACTCAAAAATTCGCTTGCAGGTGTTCAACTATAACTCTGTCCGTTCACACCGCACAATAAGTGTGGCGGACAACACAATGAACAACACTTAATCGCAAGGACTCAATATAGAGTCACACTCCGATTCGCTCTCGACAGAGGTGCTCTCCCAGTGAGGTACTGAGGAGAGACTTGTTCCTCACTCTTTGAGTACACGTACAAGCGCACACGCTCTCATTACGTGTTCTCGCTCCGACTATGGAACGGCCCCTCTCCACGCCAGACGTGAAGGGGTATACCTTTTGGTCTCTTCCATTACTCCTTCAGCTCAAGGCGTCAGGAATATTGTCTGCCAATCAGCATTACTCTTCTAAAACGGGAGAATGACGTTTCGTTTAAGGCGAAAATTTCAGAAATATGTAGCATCGGCGTTTGGCGTTTGCTGTCTCCCTGTGAAAACCTCTGAAATGCGTGCTATATTTGTAAAGAATGCGTAGGCTGGGCGCTTCCACACAATATAGCGGAATTTGCTTTTAAGCCAAACACGGGCAAACGCTGTCTGCTCTATGGACGGTCATTGCCCGACATAGATAGGCCGACTCGTCCTCTGAAGTGACCGACCTCCCAGCTTGTGGCCTGCCTCTCTTGAACTAAAAGCTCCTGTGACCGTCGTGTCAGGAATGTGTGTGTTTTTGCCAGCCTCGAGTATTTCATTCTAGGTCAGCATTTGCGATTTATTAGTTATTTGCATATCGCTTACATGAATTCATACAACACTGACTTTACCTTATCGAGTTTGGGTTCCAATGATGCGTCTTAATGTGCGGAATATGATTGCGGGGGCGGAATATGTAAGCAATGAAGGTCAGGAGACCACGATGTCTTACAGCACTTGTAACGAGAACAAGTGCTATTGGTTTCGTTAACTAGAATATGATCCCTTTTTTTATGAATTTAGAAAGAAACATCAGGATTCAGTGCTCAATTATAACAACCTGAATATATTAATTTTTAACTGTCGGAATATTCTAGAGATCAGGTCGCTAGAAGAAAGTAGCTACCCCCACATCGTACAAGGATATGAGTGATTATTGAACCCTGAAGTAGAGAGTAGAGAAATGTTCGACAACTAGTGAAACGTACGTCGGAAAGGTAGACTCTCTAGGAGGAGGAGTATTTACAGCGATAGGCGGAAGCATTAGTGACAGTGAGAATCAAAATAAATGCGACTACCAACTGCTATGGACAAGTTTAACCCGTGTCAATGGACTTAGATTAACAGTGCGGTATTTATATCGTGCACCAGATTCTACTCTGTCTGTCGCAGAGACACCAGCGGATAGCCTAAATTCGGTAGCAAGGATATGCTCCAAGTAGGTGGTGCCTTTACCATGGCCAGTACCAACTGGGAAAACTACGCTTACACTATCGGCGGCAAGGACCATACTCCTGCGTCGTAATGTTGAACTTTTAGTCTGACAACTGCCTCGAAGAACGAGTCCGAGAAGCATGCGTCAGGAAATAAACTACTGGCCATTAGAATTGCTACACCACGAAGATGACGTGCTACAGACGCGAAATTTAATCCACAGGAAGAAGATGCTGTGATATGCAATTGATTAGCTTTTCAGAGATTTCACACAAGATTGGCGCCGGTAGCGACATCTACAACGTGCTGACATGATGAAAGTTTCCAACCGATTTCTCATACACAAACAGCAGTTGACCGGCGTTGCCTGGTGAAAAGTTGTTGTGATACCTCGTGTAAGGAGGAGAAATGCGTACCATCACGGTTCCGACTTTGATAAAGGTCAGATTGTAGCCTATCCCGATTGCGGTTTATCGTATCGCGACATTGCTGCTCGCGTTGGTCGAGATCAAATGACTGTAAGCAGGATATGGATTCGGTGGGTTCAGGAGGACAATACGGAACGCCGTGCTAGATCCCAACGGTCTTGTTAATCACTAGCGGTCGAGATGACAGGTATCTTATCCGCATGGCTGTAACGGATCGTGCAGCCACTTCTCGATCCCTGAGTCAACAGATGGGGACGTTTGCAACACAACAACCATCTGCACGAACAGTTCGACGACGTTTGCAGCAGCATGGACTATCAGCTTTGAGACCATGGCTGCGGTTACCCTTGAAGCTGCATCACAGAGAGGAGCGCCTGCGAAGGAGCACTCAACGACGAACCTGGGTGCACGAACGGCAAAACGTCATTTTTTCGGATGAATCCAGGTTCTGTTTACACCATCATGATGGTCGCATCCGTGTTTGGCGACATCACGGTTAACGCACATTGGAAGCGTGTATTCGTCATCGCCATACTGGCGTATCACCCGGCGTGATGGTATGGGGTGCCATTGGTTACACGTCTCGGTCACCTCTTGTCAGCATTGACGGCACTTTGAACAGTCGACGTTGCATTTCAGGCGTGTTACAACACGTGGCTCTACCCTTCATTCGATCCCTGCGAAACCCTACATTTCAGCAGGATAATGCACGACCGCATGTCGCAGGTCATGTACGGGCCCTTCTGGATACAGAAAATGTTCGACTGCTGCCCTGGCCAGCACATTCTCCAGATCTCTCACCAATTGGAAACGTGCGGTCAATGGTGGCCGAGCAACTGGCTTGTCACAATATGCGTCACTACTCTTGATGAACTGTGGTATTGTGTTGCAGCTGCATGGGCAGCTGTACCTGTTCACGCCATACAGGCTGTGTTTGACTCAATGCCCAGGCGTATCAAGGCCGTTATTATGGCCAGAAGTAGTTGTTCTGGGTACTGATTTATCAGGATCTATGAACCCAAATTGAGTGAAAATGTAATCACATGTCAGGTCTTGTATAATATATTTGTCCAATGAATACCCGTTTAACATCTGCATTTCTTTTTGGTGTAGCAATTTTAATGGCCAGTAGTGTACATTATGCATCTTAGTTACAAACAGACCTGGTATTTTCAGGAGTGTCATCAGTGAGAGCGTTATCAATTACCACGATGGTCTTACAGGAGCAGTTGTCACCAAAGGCAAAAATACATCAAGAAAATGAAGAAAACTAGGAGGGTGTTTGGGTTTGGCCGAACCGATAGTCACTATCAACGTATTTAAAACATTAACTTCACATTTAGCAAACGTGGAGAATTGTGGTTAAATTCTAAAGAAGTTATAAACCAGTGTCTGGAAAATTAGATTCCGATGCAAACAATAAAAGGTAGCGAAGATGCATTCGAATAATGTTACGAAAGTAGAGACTACTACATCCTCGGTAGAAAAAGGACTGCATGGATATGTACAGAGTAAAGTTAATAGTTACTTGTGCGTCTGTAAGAAAGACCATGCATGCATACAATAATTTTCAATTTGATCCTGACGAAAATTCTATCAGAAAATTGGAGGTTCTGGTTATTCGTGAAGTCAATGGACGGACCTAGGCCTACGATTCAGTCTACCGAAAATAAAATCAGCTGACAGACAGCAAATTTTAAATTCTGCATATCAAAATGTGTGTCAGATCAGACGATTCTGCCATATTAATGGTGACCACTGCTCAGCCTCACAAATGAGGCTCGAGTTTACAGCGGACGCAAGCTGGTGAACCAACAAGTTTACACCTCTGTTCCCGGTATTTACCTTAGTTGCGATGATCTGTTGTCAGCATGGCTGCTCGCGTTCTCTGAAACTCCTATAAAATCTAATTAAGCCTCTGCTGATTTTTCCAGCAGAAACTCTCCCTAAGTTTCTTGTTATAAGAGAAAACATGTACTCATCTCTAGTCTTGCAATATGGCGATATGCATGTGCATGGCTGGAGCAGTGTGCATATTAAAATGTCCTCTCCGTCCTCGCAAGAATAATTAACTAACTGGCTGGTTCGCTTCTCCACAATTGGAGCTCAATGACGTAACAGCTAATATCTAGATAAATGTCAGCCACAGTGAACGCAGTGTTCACACAAATTTCTCCTCTGCGTTGCACAGAGTTTTATGCACCCTATTCTGCACTTGATGCCAATTCAGAGAAGAGTCCCCAAATATTTCGCTCTTGTCTTTCTCGCAGCCGAACTGTCTCGCCACTTGGGTTCTTTTGCTCTGCACGTCGTGGCATTTTTTGACCAATATGAGCGTTCCTCTTATTTTTGTGGAAACTCTCTCTGCCAATTGCAAGGGCCCTACCATTAAACTATGTCGAAATCTCAGCAGTTTACTCCTTCCTAGTTCGTTTCCACCAATAGGACGTTTCGTACCAACTCCAGACGCCTAAAAGTTACATGCATACATCACATGTGTACCTCTCACTGTTCACATGATCAACTGTGTCACGGGTTTTGTTCGTATCCATTTGGAATTACAAAACGCAGTTTTGTAAAGCTACTTTCTGTCCTACTTCTGGTGGCGCGTTAGTTGCTCTCCAGTATGCATCACCTTTCTGGTCGCTGACTCCCACCGCGGGATGCCCCCTAAGAGGTTTTTGTGGTGTCTCCCATGGTGCAGCCTCTGCTTCAGCCTGGGCCTCCTTCCACACAAAACTTTTCCTCCCGCTGCTTGTTTCACCTTCTGCTCTTTGACATGCATTATATTGGAGCTGTGTGTTAAAACCGTCGATTGAGTGTCACCCCTTGTGCATTACATACTTATAGGCTAATCTGCTCATTACCAATTAAGTAAATTAGGTGTCATATTCACCTTCCCTTTACAATGTATAAAACTCTTATGTAAGGTGCGAAATTTACCTTCATTTATTCTCGCACCTTGCAGTTGGATATACTGTTTTATATAATGGAGAGTTCTGACACACTCAATACAACATTTTAATTTGGTCATTTTTGAATTGTGATGCAGGGTACAGGTGAAGTACCTGTCGCTAGGGAGAGAAGTGTCTACTCCCAATGTGGCTAGCTCTTTTTTCTGAGAAGGGGTCGTAGGTAGTACTCGCAATGCACTGAGAATTGCTTTATTATTCTACAACCCAAAGAACGTTGTTAGAAATAGCCCGTACCAACTGCCTCATTGTCTCAATAATTCCTGGTTTTAAGAAAACCTACAAAAACTAAATATCATTTATCTTCGTCACTGTAAAATGGAAAGTGTTGAGAGAAATTAATTTTTCAGTTTCTTTAGATACTAATATAGATGACAGAGGGGGGGAGGGGGGGGGGAGTGGTGGGGTTACTAGCTAATATATGTTTGCACTGCAGGGTAATGTCTCAGAATGTTTGGGAAGAACTCTTCTAGAAACTAATACAGTGTCAGCCAATTCTTCATTATTCAAAATACTTTTAAATCCAAAAATGTTAAATGAATAACGATTGACATGTTAATATTTTACCAGACGCATAAATTGAAGCATATATTTTTTCCGAGTGTACTTCATTCGATGTATACATACGCATACTGAGCTGTGGCGCGATCGAACTCACTCCAGTTTTGATCTCACGTTAAATCACAGTGCCAATATCAGAGAAACTCTGGTACAGCTAATCTTAAGAGGGCACTCAAGGTGGCGCAAGGGGGAAGACAGACAAATAGAGGGACAAGACAGGGACACAGCACAACTGCAGAACGAGGGCTTCCTTGCATAAATGGCAGATGGAGCCACAGTGACACGAGCCATATGCAGAGCCGCAGTGTGTGGTGTTCCATGTGGTCGAGCAGTTGTGTCTACAGGTTGGGTCCTGCCAAGCTGAATGGAGAATGTAGCATCGCAGTGTCTGCAAGAGGCACGTTTTAACTGATTCGGTTGAAGGAGTGGATCGCACTATCAGCAAAGCAGCTGCTGCTTACTTTCCATTGAAAGCACCGCCACGGAGATAGCTTATGGAACAAGTTAAATTGATCAGCCAGAACATTAAGAGCACCTTCCTCACAGCCAGTATGTCTGACTTTGGGCACAGATAACAGAGGAGCGCGTCGTGGCATGGAAGCAATGAGGCCTTGGTAGGTTGCTGGATGGAGTTGGCACCTCATCTTCACACACAAGTCACCTAATGCCCATAATTTCCTGGGAGGTGGCGATGAACTCCAACGCCGCGTCCAATCACATCCCAGATCTGTTCAGTCGGTTCAGATCTGGGGAATCGGATGGCCAGCGGGTCAACTGGAACTCGCCACTGTGTTCACTGTGTTCCTCGAATCACTCCATCACACTTCTTGCATTGTGGCATGGCGCGTTATCTTATAGAAAAATGCCATTGTCATACGAAAACATGATCGTCATGAAAAGGTGTACATGGGCTGCAACCAGTGTACGATACTCCTTGGCCATCATGGTGCCTTGCACGAGCTCCACTACTACCGCTGACGACCACGTGAATCGTCCCCAGATCATAATGGAGGCCGCCACCTGTTTGTTTCCGTTCTGCAGTACAGTGTCAAGGAACTGTTGTCCTGGAAGTCGACTGATTCGCGCCCGCCCATCAGCATGATGAAGAAGGTATCGGGATTCATCAGGCTGTACAACGCTCTGCCACTGCGCCAACGTCTAATGCCGCTGGTCACATGCCCGTTTCAGTTGCCGTCGCCGATTTCGTGGTGTTAACATTGACTCATGCCTGGGTCTTCGGCTGCGGAGGCCCATCGTTAAGGGAGTTCGGTGAACTGTGTGTTCAGACACACTTGCGCTCTGGCCAGAATTAACGTCTAATGTTAGTTCCGCGGCAGTTAGCCGGCTGTCCTGTTTTACCCGTCTGCCCAGCCTATGACGTTGAACATCTGTAATGAGGGGTGGCCGCCCAACCCTACGACGTCTGCACGTGGTTTAGCCACGTATTGAAGACACTCACCGCAGCTCTCCTCGAACACTCGAAAAGTCGTGCAGTCTCCGAAATGCTCGTGCCGAGGCTCCGGGCCATGAAAATCTGCCCTCGGTCAGACTCGAATAGATTGCGCACCTACCCCATTTTACGCGCGAACAGCAGACTTACAGATACTGCACGCACAGTGCCTGTGTCTGACTAGCAGTCACACCTAGCCAGGTGGACGAGTTTGTGTCGATAGCAGGTCGGTGGTCACAATGCTCTGGCTGGTCGGTGTATTACTACTAGTGGGTGCAACGCGCTCAGCCATAGATGGGTCTTGTAGTGTGCCTAATGTACATGAGAATGGTATTCCAGAACTAGCAACGAAGAGTGCAATGAGAATTTTATATTAGGTAAGCACTCATCTTGCTTTAAAATTCTGTACTCACGCAAACACGCGTGAAGTTCGCTGTACTTGTTACCAGACATAACAGTTAATTCCGCTGCCCACGTAGCAACACGGCGGATAAAATCTCCTTAAATTTAGAGTGTGGCGTATTGAGAAAGAGAGGTGCAGTTCATTCACATTTAAATTAGTTGTTTGAACTGGCCTAGCTTCTTTTCTCCTTAAGTCAGTGTTTTGGATGGTTTTAATCCCTTGCTTGAAATTGCATCAGGTTTGTTGATGTGCCGTGTTTCTATAATAGTTCCGTCTGACGGTTGGTTTGGCAATTATCTGACACCTTGTTCTGCTAAGGAACGTTCCTGGGTATATTAAAAGCATTTTACTTGAACCAGCTAACTACACCTAGCTCTGACGTCATTAAGGGCCAAGATGTATTCATATTGCTTGGTTATTAGTTGCGCAGTAGGAGGTATTATGACTAATATGGAAATTGTGTTGATGTACTGCCAAAATCACAACCATAGACGTTTCATATACGAATGGTACTAGCCGACTGCCCATGTAAGATGAGTTCTTTTGGAAATGAGGCGTTTGAAAATTGGAAATTTGTGGTAAGTTCTATGGGACCAAGCTGCTGAGGTCATCCGTCCGTAGGATTACACGCTACTTAACCTAACTTAAACTAACATACGCAAAGGACAACACACGCACCCATGCCCAAGGTATGGGACTCGAAGCTCCGACTTGGGGGGGGGGGGGGGGGCGAACCGTCACAAGACGCCCTAGACCGCGGGCTACGACGTGCGGCTGAGACGTTTGATGATCACTTGTTGTAGAAGGGGTTGGTCTACTTGCCATTGCATTGTTTACTTTTCGAGCAATTTAATTATTTGATAACATGAATATCTGTTTTATTCGAATATATTTTAAAGTTTACCTAAATAAAGCTTTGAAAGTTTTGTAGTTGTTGTTTCAATGTATTGTTAAGGTATTTAAATATTTTGAGATTCGTTTTATTGCTAGGAATTGCGTAAACACAAATTTAGAGTACTGTGGTTTTAAAGGGAATTGTGGCTAGAAATTACCAGCGTTTTGTTTTCTAGTGAAATAAATAAGTTTTTTTCACGTGGTGCATAACATTTCTTGTCCCAGCAACTCTCCTGCGGCACATGCTTGGAACTACCCGTTTGGCCTAAAAGAAATTGTTATTTTCTGATTAGAACGGCGTGGAATAATTTTAAGTATAATATTTTCTAAAGCAAGAGACCAAATTGCTAAGTTACATATGCTTACCTGCAAGTCTGTACCAACAGTCTACAACGCTAACAGTTCGTACTGCTAAATTTATAATGGTTCAAATGGCTCTGAGCACTATGTGACTTAACATCTATGGTCATCAGTCCACTAGAACTTAGAACTACGTAAACCTAACTAACCTAAGGACATACTCACCCTTCAGTGCGGCATATTTTTCCCAACGATAACCGACTTGGTGCAACTCTCGGTTGTGGGAGCGGATTTTGGCTTTACAGGAAACGTTCCGTCATGAAGACCATCTCGTCGCTCTCGAATGATTTCATATTAGAAGGAACACTGGGTGCGGTTTCAGGCGATTGAGGCAACGTTTTGTGGCCGTGCGGTTAAAGGCGCTGCAGTCTGGAACCGCAAGACCGTTACGGTCGCAGGTTCGAATCCTGCCTCGGGCATGGATGTTTGATGTCCTTAGGTTAGTTAGGTTTAACTAGTTCTAAGTTCTAGGGAACTAATGACCTCAGCAGTTAAGTCCCATAGTGCTCAGAGCCATTTGAACCATTTGAACCATTTTTGAGGCAACGTTTGGTAACGCACAGAGGCAGCGTATGTGACTGCTCCAGTGCAAAATGGGCTGGGATATCGTCGTACAGCTAAAACACCTGTCGGAGGGCTATCTGCAGTACTTCGTCTTGACATATTCGCCAAAGATCATATGTAGATTTCGGTAATAAGTTCCACAGTTGGTATTCGCATTACTAACATAATCTATTAGCACCACACCATGACGATCCCGAAAGGAAAAATACAAACACCAGGCAATGGTAGGGCTTAATCTTCTTACCGGTCATGAATCTACATATTTCCATTGTTTGTTTTTCTCTACTGTCGCGGAGTGATATTGATACTCTCAGCACTAGTCGATCGTGATCAGACGGCTAAAAAAAAAATCATCTGGATTCACCTGACAAAAATGAAACTATCCCGTTCCCGCCCCTGTTTGGTGTGTTTTGTGAGTACTGTAGAACCGGGCGATCGCAGACGTTCGTCATTTCAAAACGTCATGCAAGAAGCTGAAAAATTATCCTTTTTTTCCGCACTGTTACCTTCATTATGATTCGCCGGTATTCGAGCATCGGGTCCTTCATTCCTCTTGCGATTTCCGGGTCTTCAGAGATGACCTGTCACTTTTCTTCGTCATTCAGACCGTTTCACCATGCTGGAAGCATCTGCGCCTCCTAACGATTGTGGCATATGATGACGGTTTGTCTCCGTACACTTCCATCAACTCGTCATCCACTGTTGCAGCGTTTCATTTCAAACGCTGGCAACGAATTGTCGTACGACACACTCCACCGTATCAATGGATTGAGGCAACTTGATCTGGTTCCTCTATCGCAGTAGTTGCCAACTTTCTGCGGCCATTATCCCAAGAGTGCAATCATACACTAGCTAGTATCACCAAATATTAACATCTAACTGAACTGTAGTATGAAAAAGTGTTTTCTTTGAATAATTTCTGCATTGATGTGACACAAATGGCATTTTCTTTCTAAACGTGTTTTATTAAGCCACGAATTAATGACTCAATGAGATAATCGGCAGTGCTATTTCTAACAACCTTTCTTCTTATGGAACGACTGAACAATTCTCAGTGTAGAAGGAAGCCAACTATCCATCTGAAGAGAGACATTCATTTCACAAAGGGCTTCGTGGGTACCACTCCTCTCTCTAGCAACACTTTCCCTACCCTAACCCTGAAACAACGTCTAAACCAACTACGGACTGCTGTCTATAAATCACTTGACTGCTTGACTCCTTAATTCTGAACTGGAAGAAATTGGAAGACTCCATGCTGCCAGCGCTTTGAGTCCGACCACTGCCTCTAATATAATAACAACATTAATAATAACATGAATAATGCGAAGTTTTTGATCTACTGCAGGTAATACCTATAACTTATACAAAGCACTTTCATATGATATGTAAGCATACGTGTTGTAT
The DNA here is from genome assembly GCF_021461385.2 of Schistocerca piceifrons. Classification (NCBI taxonomy): domain Eukaryota; kingdom Metazoa; phylum Arthropoda; class Insecta; order Orthoptera; family Acrididae; genus Schistocerca; species Schistocerca piceifrons. Next base: position 140,941,018 of record NC_060138.1, on the reverse strand, counting down.
ATGTATCAATTTTACTGTCATAGCTGCAAGGTACAAAGTCAAAGTATGCATGTAGTGATTGGAATCTGTGAGGAATATGTTGTTTATACTTTGTCTCACATACCCAAGGCACCGCCACACTACGTCAAACGTTAATGTTAGCTTTTGGATAAACAAATGTTGCGTTATCAAATTCGCAATTTTATGAAACAGTGATAATTGAGGAGTGCAGTTGGACTCGGAGGAGTGAGTGTTGAAGGTGACAAAGTGGACCCAATGGAACCACTGCTGACAGTAAAGAATGCTTTTATTCAATCTTAATACAAGCTTTCTCGTGGCGCACCGAATCAATACAAGCCTCATTCGGTTGACCCTAGCCGCTGCTGACGTGTAGGCGGTTGGCTTCTGACCTGATAACAGAATGCAGTTCAGGTGCTCCGCAATGCTGACACTAGACCAGTGGATAGTTACTGGCCTCTGAAAGCCATCAGCGCTACGTCAGTGGCATGCTACTGTTCCATCAGTAAATGGCTCCTGTGACGACTCCTTGGCTCTGTACGCGGCCACCGCAGCGGCGTTTGGAGATTGCTGTGCGTGGGATTCGATCCGCTGCTCTCTAGCAGTAGTCGGACAGCGACTGGCACCGTGGCGCTCATTCTCAGGGAGGGAACTCTGTGCTGGTGGCAGCAGGCGCTGCCCAATCTCGAACCCATGACTGCTGCTGACGAAACCCCTTCGTTCCGCTGTCCAGCGGGCCTTGGCGTCGTCATGGAGCTGCAGGACTCCAACGAAGAGAGTGCTTCTGCCTAAAAATTCATTCACATTTACATCCCTCCTAGGTGCATTTGTTTTACTAAATCCTAACACCTGGTCACCCATAACTAGAGACTTGAGCTGGTGTGGTGACAATGACTCGGTAATTACCACTGAGTGGTGCAGTTTTCAACTGGGCACAGCTAGCCTCATATCTCAGTTCCCCTACGAGTGTTTTTCTGACTCACATGTCATCACACTAAGGCTTCCAGCATGTTGGCAATTCTTCACGGCAGTCTCCTCACGACCTTATTACTTTTGCTAAAAGACTTACTAATTTTGCTAGAAGACTGGGTAGCGATACTACATAATGGTAAGAGATGTTGGGGGAATATGGCCAACCTAACCTAAACTGAATTTTGATCAAACCACGGTTATTGACAGAAGCTTGAGCTTGTGGCCATTGATACTCTACAAACTTCCACAACCTCAAATGCTATAGTTAAAACATTGCAAAACAGAGTAAATTAGTTAGAAAAGGGCTGTCCTGATGAAACATAAGTCATGGAACGACCAAATTTCAAAATATAGCTAAAAAGGGGTATCATCTGACCACGAAATGAAATAAGATCATAAATCAAACCGATTTATTGTAACACTTCTTCTGTATAAAGAAATGAGTACAAATTTGATTCCAAGATCTAACTATGGTCCAAAAACGCCAAGAACGCAGAATGAATAATTACTCAAAATGAGAGAAACGAATGTCTTGGTAGAAAACCGAAGCTAATTGGAACATATGAATTTGTCACCTAATAAATCAAATGTCAAAGTACAAGTACAAACACACTATGATTCCTCAGTGATTACGTGATTACGCCGAAAGAACGATTTGCTGAAACATACATAACAGGTCAAATGATGAATCGTCAATGAGTCCGCAAAATTTTGATTTAATTACAAGGTTCATAACAGTTGCTCGGCCCTGTCATCGCGCATACAAATAATTTCTGAGACTTCACCCATTTGCCTAAGCTCAAATAATTTTACCAAGTTCTGCAAGTCACTGAGCAGAAGACTGTGCGTGCAGTGACCTGCTGCTGAGAGCTGCTGGCAAGAAGGTAAACGTTCCACACTGAACGCCGGAAAATTCTTACTCACCGACTGCTGAAGGAGAAAGAATTCCTGCTCGCTGTCCACAAGTACTGAGCCTGTGCAGCTTCATGCAGCCAATGAGACGGCTCTACCACATCCTAACCGATAGTCCCGTAGTAGCCGGACGCTGTGGAAGAGCGGTTCTAGGCGCTTCAGTCCGGAACTGCGCAGCTGCTGCGGTCGCAAGTTCGAATCCTGCCTCGGGCACGGATGTGTCTGATGTCCTTTGGTTAGTTAGGTTGAGTAGTTCTAAGTCTAGGGGAATGATGACCTCAGATGTTAAGTCCCATAATGCTTAGAGCCATTTAAACAATTTTTTTTAGTTCCGTAGTAAATAATCCAACAAATTCTCTAGTTAGCAACAGTTTACGGGTATCAACATATACGAGGTGCATTCAAGTTCTAAGGCCTCCGATTTTTTTTTTCTCCGGACTGGAAAGAGATAGGAACATGCACATTGTTTTAAAATGAGGCCGCGTTCATTGTCAATACGTCCCAGAGATGGCAGCACCGTACGGCAGATGGAATTTTACCGCCAGCGGCGAGAATGATAACTGTTTTAAATACTTAAAATGGCGACGTTTTCCTTACTTGAACAGCGTGCAATCATTCGTTTTCTAAATTTGCGTGGTGTGAAACCAATTGAAATTCATCTACAGTTGAAGGAGACATGTGGTGATGGAGTTATGTACGTGTCGAAAGTGCGTTCGTGGGTGCGACAGTTTAATGAAGGCAGAACATCGTGTGACAACAAACCGAAACAACCTCGGGCTCGCACAAGCTGGTCTGACGACATGATCGAGGAAGTGGAGAGGATTGTTTTGGGGGATCGCCGAATGACTGTTGAACAGATCGCCTCCAGAGTTGGCATTTCTGTGAGTTCTGTGCACACAATCCTGCATGACGACCTGAAAATGCGAAAAGTGTCATCCAGGTGGGTGCCACGAATGCTGACGGACGACCACATGGCTGCCTGTGTGGCATGTTGCCAAGCAATGTTGACGCGCAACGACAGCATGAATGGGACTTTCTTTTCGTCGGTTGTGACAATGGATGAGACGTGGATGCCATTTTTCAATCCAGAAAGAAAGTGCCAGTCAGCTCAATGGAAGCACACAGATTCAGCGCCACCAAAAAAATTTCGGGTAACCGCCAGTGCTGAAAAAATGATGGTGTCCATGTTATGGGACAGCGAGGGCGTAATCCTTACCCGTTGCGTTCCAAAGGGCACTACGGTAACAGGTGCATCCTACGAAAATGTTTTGAAGAACGAATTCCTTCCTGCACTGCAACAAAAACGTCCGGGAAGGGCTGCGCGTGTGCTGTTTCACCAAGACAATGCACCCGCACATCGAGCTAACGTTACGCAACAGTTTCTTCGTGATAACAACTTTGAAGTGATTCCTCATGCTCCCTACTCACTTGACCTGGCTCCTAGTGACTTTTGGCTTTTTCTAACAATGAATGACACTCTCTGTGGCCGCACATTCACCAGCTGTGCTGCTATTGCCTCAGCGATTTTCCAGTGGTCAAAACAGACTCCTAAAGAAGCCTTCGCCGCTGCCATGGAATCATGGCGTCAGCTTTGTGAAAAATGTGTCCGTCTGCAGGGCGATTACGTCGAGAAGTAACGCCAGTTTCATCGATTTCGGATGAGTAGTTAATTAGAAAAAAAATTGGAGGCCTTAGAACTTGAATGCACCTCGTAGAAGAACACTTTCTTTTGTGTCATCAGTCTTCTGACTGGTTTGATGCGCCCCGTCACGAATTCCACTCCTGTGGTAACCTCTTCGTCTCAGAGTAGCACTTACAGTCTACGACCTCTATTATTTATTGTCTGTATTCCAATCTCTACAGTTTTTGCCTTCTGCAGTTCCGTCTAGTACCATGGAACTCATTCCCTCGAGTCATAACAAATGTCCTATCATCCTGTCCCTTCTCCTTATCAGTGTTTTCCACATATTCTTTCCTTCTCCCATTCTGCACAGAACCGCCTCATTCCTTACCTTAGGTGTCCACTTAAATTTCAACATTCGTCTGTAGCACCACATCTCAAATACTCCGACTCTCTTCTGTTCCGGTTTTCCCACAGTCCATGTTTCACTACCACACAATGCTGTACTCTAGACGTACATTCTCAGAAAATTCTTCCTCAAATTAAGGCCGTTATTTGATGGTAGTAGACTCTCTTAGCCAGGAATGTTCTTTTTGCCATAGCTAGTCTGCTTTTGATGTCCTCCTTGCTACGTCCGTCATTGGTTATTTTACTGCTTCGGTAGTATAGTTCCTTATCTTCATCTACTTCGTCACCATCAATTCTGATGTTCAATTTCCCGCTGTTCTCGTTTCTACTACTTCTCATTACCTTCGTATTTCTTCGATTTGCTCTCAGTCCATACTGTGTACTCATTAGACTGTTCATTCCGTTCAGCAGATCATGTAATTCTTCTTCACTTTCACTCAGAATAGCAATATCATCACCGAATCGTATCATTGATATCCTTTCACCTTGGATTTTAATTCCATTCCTGAACCTTACTTTGATTTCCATCATTGCTTCCTTGATGTACAGATTGAAGAGTAGCGGCGAAAGACTACATCTTTGTCTTACACCGTTTTTAATTCGAGCACTTCGTTCTTGATTGTCCATTATTATTCCCTCTTGGCTGTTGTACATATTGAATATGACCCGGCTCCGTAAAGCTTACCCCTGTTTTTCTCAGAATTTCGAAGATCTTTCACCGTTTTACATTTTCGAACGCTGTTTTCGAGTCGACAAATATTTTGAAAGTGTCTTGATTTTTCTTTAGTTCTGCTTCCATTATTAACCGCAACATTAGAGCTGCCTCTCTTGTCCCTTTACCTTTCCTAAAGCCAAACTGATCGTCATCTAGCCCATCCGTAATTTTCGTTTCCATTCCTCTGTATATTATTCATGTTAGCAACTTGATGCATGAGCTGTTAAGCTAATTGTGCGATAATTCCCGCAGTTGTCAGTTCTTGCCGTCTTCAGAATTGTGTGTATGATGTTTTTCCGAAAGTCAGATGGTATATCGCCAGAGTCATACATTGTACACACCAACGTGAATAGTAGTTTTGTTGCCACTTCTCCCAATGATTTTAGAAATTCTGATGGAATGTTCTCTATCCCTTTTGCCTAATTTTATCTGCAAAGCTCTTTTGAATTCTGACTCTAATAGCGGCTCCCCTACTCTTCTTAATCGACTCCTGTTTCTTTTTCTACCACATTAGACAAATCTTCTCCCTCATGGAGCCTTTCAAGGTATTCTTTCCATCTATCCGCTCTCTCGTTTGCATTTAACAGTAGAATTCCTGTTGCACTCTTAATGTTACCAGCTTTGCCTTTAATACCACCGTAGGTTGTTTTGACTTTCCTGTATGCTGACTCTGTTCTTCCGACAATCAAATGGTTTAAATGGCTCTGAGCTCTAAGGGACTTAACATCTGAAGTCAACAGTCCTCTAGAACTTAGAACTATTTAAACCTAACTAACCTAAAGACATCACACACATCCATGCCCGAGAAAGGATTCGAACCCGCGACCGTAGCGGTCTCGCGGTTCCAGACTGAAGCGCCTAGAACCGCTCGGTCACATCGGCCGGCTCCGAAAATCATTTTTTTTTCAATATCTTCACATTTTTCCTGCATTCACCCTAGCTTCTCTGTACTTCCTATTTATTTCATTCCTCAGTGACTTGTATTTGGGTATTCCTGAGTCTCCCGGTACATTTTTGTACTTCCTCCTCTCATCGATCAGTTGAAGTATTTCTCATGTTACCCATGGTTTCTTCGCAGTTACCTTCTTTGTACCTATGTTTTCCTTCCTAACTTCTGTGATGGCACTTTTTAGAGATGCCCATTCAACTGTACTGCCTACAGAGCTATTCCTTATCGCTGTATCTATAGCCTTAGTGAACTTCAACCGTATCTCGCCATTCATTAGTACTTCCGTATCCCACTTCTTTGTGTATTGAGTCTTCCTGACTAATGTCTTAAATTTGAGCCTACTCTTCATCACTAATATGTTGTGATCTGAGTCTATATCTGCTCCTGGTTACGCCTAACAATCTAATATCTGATTTCGGAATCTCTGTCTGACCATGATGTAATCTAACTGAAATCTTCCCGTGTCACCCGGCCTTTTCCAAGCATACCTCCTCCTCTTGTGATTCCTGAACAGAGTATTCGCTATTACTAGCCGAAGTTTATTACAGGACTCAATTAATCACTCTCCTCTCTCATTCCTTGTCCTAAGCCAATATTCTTCTGTACCTTTCCTTGTACTCTGTCTCCTACAACTGCATTCCACTCACCCATGACTATTACATTTTCATCTGTTTTTACATACTGTATCACCCTTTCAATATCCTCATGCCCTTTATCTCTTCATCTTCAGCTTGAGACGTTGGCCTGTATACCAGAAATCCTTGTCTTCTATCCACTTCACTTCACTGATCCCTACTATATTTAGATTGAGCCTTTGCATTTCCCTTTTAAGATTTTCTAGTTCCCCTACCACGTTCAAGCTTCTGACATTCCTCTCCCCGACTGCTAGATTGTTATTTCGTTGATTATTCAATCTTTTTTCCGTGGTAGCCCCACCATTTACAGTCCCCTCCCGGAGTTCCGAATGGGGGACTATTCCGGAATCTTTTGCTAAAGGAGATGTCATTACGACACTTCTTCAATTACAGGCCACGTTACCTGTCTTTAATTCAGTGGTTTCCAAATCCTTCTGCATATTCATGCCGCCGATCTTCGTTGATTCTTCAGCCTTCAGGGGCAGTTTCCCACTTACAGGACAAGGACTTCTTATGCCGGAATTCTTCGGTCGCCAATGCTGATTATTAATCAAGATTTAAGTAGCGGCGAGATTCGAACCCAGGACGAAAGATATTTTGAATATAAATCATAGACGCTACCCGAAGACCACGGGTTCAATTAAAAGATCACACTTCTTTGCAGTTGTCTCTGGCATCTCTCTCGGCAATTGAGTTTCGTCTGCTGCCAACGCACTGGCCTCCACGTTTAGATTTTCTGGAAACTAGCGTTTGGCTCCTCCCGTCTGCTAAATGGTTACTCTTAAGAAATAAAAAGTTTCGTTGCATATTTTATACAAGTAGTCTGGCTGCCCCCCAGACAAGGGGCAGCACTTTCTCCTTCCTGACTGTACGCAAATACCTACTCCACTCTCTTCGGGGAAGGAATTCCCGTCGTAAAAACGAAGTTTCTTTGTGAACAGTTACAGGCGGCTGCCTCAGATTTCCAAAATGTACGAGTCAGACTAAACTCAAGTATTGATCTTCTGTGTTATCTGATTTTCTCAGCAAGCCGGCCGTACCACACATGGCGTGAAGTGTACTTAGTGAACTGTTCTGCGGCCAGCAGCAGGAGGGACGCAAAGCTCGGATAATACCACAGCTTGGCCGGCTTAGAGAACGGCCACACCGAGTCGCCCCACCTCCTGGTTGCTAACTCGAAAGGGTGCTCGAATGTGTAGGACTTTTGTGATTTTGGATTTACTGTACACATGCAGAGTTCATTCACTCCAAGACAATTGCAGAAAGAATTACATACAGCTTCCACCAGGACATGAGAGAGAAATGAAATACTAATTGACATCTTGATCTTCGAAATCGCTAAATTGTTTGCTATAAACGTGTGCTTCCATCAAGTGGCATCGATCGAATTCGACTCAAACGAATTCCAATAAAATACGAAAATGATACACGAAGCATGTCATCCAGCATCGACTGCTGCGTGTCACTTGCTGCTTACATATTTTGAATCTGCATATTCTAAGGTAACAAAATGTATAATAAATAAGACTTACAATAAGTTTTCTAAAACCTTACATAGTGGCCAAAATTAACAGTAAAAATTGTCATTCTTCAAACCAATAGTAATTTAATAATTTATCTGGATGTAAAATTTAAAATTTTCCCAGAGAATCAACGGTTCAAAGAGATTTCGGGCTTGCAACCGGTCGTCGTAAACTTCACTGCACGGTATTCCTGCTGGACAACTGCCAGTCATCTTCAGGTGAGCCGAACGAGGACTGACGAAGACGTTATCCGCTCTACCTTATATCGTGGGCTGGTGGTAGTGTCGCGCATGCGTTGAAGTCGCAGAGACAGAAGGACCACACCGCCCAGCGGCAGCGCCCTCGCTGGTGGAACTGCAAGACACTGCTACCGTCGATACTGTCGCTTGCCGCAGCTGTCGAAGTCTTCTGGCGTCTTCGTTTGAGCAAATGTCGGAGATGACGGGAATCCACGAGTTATTCAGTTGGTAACCACTGTAACGGTTAACTGTTTTCTGCTGCTACGCACTTGAAAGTAGAAGACTCAATCGCAGTAGTTTTGCAGTCACTGGAAGGATGATACTGTGGAAAAGTGAATAATTTTGAAGTAAAATGAAGGACAAATGAAATGCAGCCACCAGTTTCAGCTAGACTGAACATGCATGGAAGGCCATTACTTCTCCAGATACTACGTGTTCATTGTGAAACGTTGGAACGTACGTACGTTTTGTTGGGCACAAACGTCCACTTTTACTTACACTGTATGATCAAAAGTATCCGTGAGAGAGCAGAATGGGGCTCTCCGTGGAACTCACGGACTTTGAACGTAGGCTGGTGACTGGGTGTCACTTGTGTCATACGTCTGTACGCGAGATTTCCACACTCCTTAACGTCCCTAGGTCCACTGTTTCCAATATCATAGTGAAGAGGAAACATGAGGGGACACAGGGGACACAAAAGCCTACAGACCGACCTCGTCTGTTGACTGACAGAGACCGCCGACAGTTGAAGAGGGTCGTAATGTGTAATAGGCGAACATCTATCCAGACCATCACCCAGGAATTCCAAACTGCATCAGTATCCACTGCAAGTACTATGACAGTTAGGCGGAAGGTGAGAAAACGTGGATTTCATGGTCGAGCGGCTGCTCATAAGCCACATATCACGCCGGTAAATGCCAAACGACGCCGCACTTGGTGTAAGGAGCGTAAACATTGGACGAATTAACAGTGGGAAAACGATCTCGTGTAGTGATGAATCACGGTACACAATGTAGCGATCCGATGGCAGGGTGCGGGTATGGTGAATGCCCGGTGAACATCATCTGCCATCGTGTGTAGTGCCAACAGTAAAATTCGGAGGCGGTGGTTTTATGGTGTGGTCGTATTTTTCATGGAGGGGGCTTGCAGCCCCTTGTTGTTTTGCGTGGTACTATCACAGCACAGGCCTACATTAATGCTTTAAGCACCTTCTTGCTTCCCACTGTTGGAGAGCAATTCGGGGATGACGATTGCATCTTTCAACACGATCGAGCACCTATTCATAACGCACGGTCTGTGGCGGAGTGGTTACACGACAATAACATCCCTGTAATGGACTGACCTACACAGAGTCCTGACATGAAACCTGTAGAACACTTATGTTTTCGAACGCCAGTTTCGTGCCAGACCTAACCGACTGACATCGATACCACTCCTCAGTGCAGCACTCCGTGAAGAATGGATTGCCATTCCCCAAGAAACCTTCCAGCACCTGTTTGAACGTATTCTTGCGAGAATGGAAGCTGTCATCGGGGCCAAGGGTGGGGCAGCACAATACTATATTCCAGCGTTACCGATGGAGGGCGCCACGAACTTGTAATTCATGTTCTCCCAGGTGTCCAGATATTTGTGATAACATAGTGTATATAAAACGTTCTTTGCGCCATCGGATTTGATAAGGAAATAATGCACAGCACATTCGTTTTGAGAAACGTTAACACACACCAGTGACATATAAAGTAACACCACGCCCAACACACAGTTCTTCTCTCACAGCCATGTCCTGCAATATTGAATGTAGTATTCGCCACAAGCAAATCTCTATTTGACCAGTTGTAAGCCAACCAAGAGTTACTGCAGGTCATTAAAGCACCCTCATAGTTGCCCAACTTTACAGAACAAAACTGGTCCTAGGTGGATCTTTCTGGTACTGTGATGCTTTCTTGCTTCCGAGGTACGATAACGACCATCTTCCCCGTCGATGGCGTTGACAACTGCTTGCCATGACTAACGTCGAGCATGGGTTTTTCAAATTGCCCAGCTTCCAGCACACAATGCCCCATCTGATCCCGTCTTATTTACTGGTCAGCATTCAACGCTCATCGCTCTGTCTCTGCCGTCCGCATAGCGCGGCAGTCTTGTAGCTGAAACTGCGGCACACTACTCCCGCCCGTCCCTCCAAACTGAGTCAGGCCAAGACCTCATACAAGGCGATGTGTGACACAAGGACCTCAGCTGTCGCACTAAGCTCGACCACAGCCTGGAGTCACCATCATCGACGTGCCGCAGTCTTTCTGGTCGCTCCGCCCTGGCGATGGTGCTGATAATTCGTAGCGGAGCGGGTGGCTGGCTTTCCTGCTATCCATCCCACACCGACTCATCTCAGAGTGGGGTAAGTTCTGGCTCAAACACTGCTGACCAGGCGGTCTACATATATCAGCGCCAGAGCAGCTCTGCCATGCTCGGCTGGGTGGTACAGCAAGAACAACAGGCCGCATATATGAAATTCACGGCACACAAAGTGTATGCACAGAAATACTGAAACAAGTGAAATAGAAGCTGAAGTCAGTAATTTTTCAGCTAAAATACTTATCAGTAACGCGAGAATACAGTCAGATCTGAAATTTCCTGGCAGATTAAAACCGTGTACTGGACCGAGACACGAACTCGGAACCTTTGCCTTTCGTGGGCAAGTGCTCTACCATCTGAGATACCCAAGCACGACGCACGCCCCGTCCTCACGTCTCGGTCCGGCACACGGTTTTAATCTGCCAGGAAGTTTCATATCAGCGCACACTCCGCTGCAGAGTGAAAATCTCATTCTGGAAACATCCCCCAGGCTGTGGCTAAGCCAAGTCTCCGCAATATCCTTTCTTCCAGGAGTGCTAGTTCTGCATGGTTCGCAGGAGAGCTTCTCTGAAGGTTGGAAGGTAGGAGGCGAGGTACTGGCGGAAGTAGAGCTGTGAAGACGGGGCGCCAGTCGTGCTTGGGTAGCTCAGATGATAGAGCACTGCCCGCGAAAGGCAAAGCTCCCGAGTTCCATTCTCGGTCCGGCACACAGTTTTAATCTGCCAGGAAGTTTCATGTCAGCGCACACTTCGCTGCAGAGTGAAAATCCTATTACAGTGAGATCTGTAAGTAGCCCTGATAGGCCGTATTCCAAAAACCTAGGCAGTCTGCTTATAAACAGACGTACATGCCGTCCAACTCAGTAGCTCATCCAACAACATCGTGAAGAGGTGTTTATCCAATAGTATGGTGGTAGTAAGTTTCTACGAGACCAAACTGCTTAGGTCATCGGTCCCTAGGCTTAAACACTACTTAACCTAACTTAAACTAACGTACATTAAGGACAACACACACATACACACACACCCATGCCCGAGGGAGGTCTCGAACCTGCGACGGGGGAAGCCACGCAAGCCGTGGCGAAGCGCTTAGTGGTCGGAGCATCTGTCCAGTAAGCAGAAGACCCGGGTTTCAATCCCGGTTAGGCGCAAATTTTGTACTTTCCCCCCTTCACTTAAATCAACGCCCACTCGCAGCCAATGTCTGTAAATCCCTTCTCTCTTAATTAACATAATAATTAGTCAACAAACTAAAATGACGTGTGCTACAACCATTTTCTAATTTTCTTATAGTTCTTTGTTAAAGAAGATAACTTACCTGGAACGAGAAGCACAGTTTCTATTCTCTATTGTTGCAGTCCACTCAAAAAATGATTTTTACTAGCAACGGAAATGTTGCAACTGTCTCGGATGGAAATCAAGGATCTTCTCAAATGCAGATTCAATGGCCGGGAAAGGATCCCATCTTCGTGACATTCTTGAATGTAAAATACCAAGATTATGTGGAAATAAACTGCGTTAATGCAGGATTGCTGTCATCTTCGGGGGCTGTGTACTTAACGATCACTCTCATTAACTGCATCCATGAGAATATGATCTTGTCACCCCCTGTCCTTATACCCCATGTGGGATATTTTACAAAAAGAAAAAAAGTCTCCGATTCCACGCTCTAAATTCTGCTCCCTTTCCTTGCAACACATTTCCGCATTTAATGGCGTTATTATTTTACTCTGTTTTTGCGGCAAGGAATGCGACGGTACGGTGACCGTGCTGTCCCGTGTAAACTGCGGCATTAAATCGCATTCCCCGCAGTTCAAGTGTCTGTATCCGCGCGCCACGTGGGCTCCAGAATTCCCGCGGCCTTCTCTAAAGTTTGCGCACGAGATATTCTTTGCGCGAGCCGCGCTGTAGAAACAACAGCGTCACTCCGCTCATTCTTTTCCGCTTTTTCATTTTTATTTCGCGTTTTACTCTTTCTGTGGAGAACAGAAGAGAAAAGAAAAAGAGTACTTCTTGTGGAAACATGGAAATAACATTAAATCAAGTGCTGAGAAATCTGCATACAAAAGCAGTTTAACACTGTTGTGAAACTCATAAATCTCGTTGCGCTGCTAAGGAACGATAATAAATTCAAGAAAACTTTACAGCTGTTGTTTCGAGTCTTGTGATACTTTTGTTACAGCACTGCAGAATATATAGGAAACATCGTTTAACAAAAGTGTGTACGCAATCATCGAACGTCAGTATGTGCGGGTGCGTAAAACATGTTTTGCGTAACTTGCAGCATTGTCCGAAACGTTTCATCCTTTTGGAATATGGTGCGGTCTACAACCCAGAGGAATTTCTGCATCTGTAGCTGCAAGTACATTTATACTCTGTGCAGACCACGTTGGGTATGTGGCAGAGAATACTTCGGGTGCCCTTGCCCCTTCCCTTCACCAACATTGTAGTCTTGAACAGAGCGCCAGATTAACCAATTTTCGTAAAAATTCGTGTGAGCTGCTAATGTCTTTAATATTACAAATGAACAAAGCAAGAGGATATGGACTATCAGACCAATTGTACGATTGGATTGAAGAGTTCCTAGATAACAGAACGCCGCATGTCATTCTCAATGGAGAAAAGTCTTCCGAAGTAAGAGTGATTTCAGGTGTGCCGCAGGGGAGTGTCGTAGGGCCGTTGATATTCACAATATACATAAATGACCTTGTGGATAACATCGGAAGTTCACTGAGGCTTTTTGCTGATGATGCTGTAGTATATCGAGAGGTTGTGGCAATGGAAATTGTACTGAAATGCAGGAGGATCTGCAACGAATTGACGCATGGTGCAGGGAATGGCAATTGAATCTCAATGTAGACAAGTGTAATGTACTGCTAATACATAGAAGAAAAGATCCTTTGTCATTTAGCTACAATATAGAAGGTCAGCAACTGGAAGCAGTTGATTCCATAAGTTATCTGGGAGTAGACATTACGAGTGATTTAAAATGGAATGACCATATAAAATTAATCGTCGGTAAAGCAGATGCCAGACTGAGATTCATTGGAAGAATCCTAAGGAAATGCAGTCCGAAAACAAAGGAAGTAGGTTACAGTACACTTGTTCGCCCACTGCTTGAATACTGCTCACCGGTGTGGGACCCGTACCAGATAGGGTTGACAGAAGAGATAGAGAAGAGCCAACGGAGAGCAGCGCGCTTCGTTACAGGATCATTTAGTAATCGCGAAAGCGTTACGGAGATGAGCTCCAGTGGAGCTCGTGTAGGGCACCATGGCAGCCCAGGAGTATCGCACACTCGTTGCAGACCACGTACACCACTTGATGACGATCATGTTTCCCGACAGCAGAGGAATGTTTCAAAAAGATATAGCGCCATGTCACAAGGCCAGGAGGGTGATGGAATGGTATGAGAAAGCTAGTGCTGAGTTACATTTGATGTGATGGCCCCCGGATTCTCCAGATCTGAACCCGCTCGAACACATCTTGGATATGGCTGAACGTGGCGTCACAGCTCATCGCCCCCCTCCCCGGAATTTACGAGAGTTAGGTGACTTGTGTGTGGAGATGTGGCTTGTAGGTGCATGTCTAACGTTACATAGAGTGAGATGGAGTATCATGTATACATCTACACACCCGTCGTAGTTGAAAAGCTTCTTGTAAATATAAATTTACGCCGCAAGAACCATTCTAGTTGCTTTAATTACAAAATGTCGAAGCCAGAAGCCAAATGTGGTTCTCTCTCTCTCTTTTTCATATTGACACGACGGTGGATGCCTACACACATATACACATGCAAGAATTGTACTGAATACCTACTGAGCCGTGAATGACTAATTTTCAATCCATCTCTTATTTAACATCTTGTTTTTACCGTACTGCCGCTTCATTTTAATTTCAATTACTGGTGTCACTGAATTGCTTCCTTGTCTGCCCGTAGATGGCAGCAGCAGAACGTATCGGTATAGCCCTGCAGCATTATCTTTGCTGGACGGCTGTTACTTCACGGTCTCCGTGTGTCGTCAAGTGAGTTCGGACGTGGGGTAGTTGGAGTTGGAACGCGGCAGAAGTGCAGTCGTGACGTAGCAGCAGTTGGGGACGGAGCGCTAGGGAGGCGCGGACAGCCAGTACTCGCCGGCCGCTCCCGACACAGGATGAACTGTCCGACGGACGGAGATGGCAGCGAGATCGACCATTGGTCGGTCGTTCAGTTGTTGCCCTCTTTGACCGTTTCTGGGCCTCGTCACTGAGTCATCTTGCTGGACGTGGCTCGGTTCCTTCCTGTGCGGAAAAGTCGTGGCCAATGGACAAGAGTTACCTCTGCATGATGGGTCCAAGTCACTGTGCCCGGATCGCCGTGTCTCCCATTTCCGGACGGACATCGGGTTGAATCGGGTTGGAGCTGCAGTGAGCTCCGAATAGTCAAGACTCGCCCGACCTTTGCTGACACACATGGTTTGAGTGGCAACGACCTTTGTTCGTTGTTAGTCGGTCGTCTGGTCAGACGGCGTGTGTTTCGTAAACACCGTCTTTCGGTTTTGTGTGTGTGTGTCTGCCGGTGATTTGACCTAGTTGTTCATCAGTGATTCGTTTTACGAGTGTTCGAGTTTCTTGTGGCAGTGATTCGTGCAACACTGTGTACCCTGTGTCAGTTCGACTGAGTAATGCTTTAAATGCTGTAATGCTGTCTGCGTACTGCAGTAGCCAGTTGGTCGGTTACGACAGAGCGGAGAGTGAGTGTTTTCTTATCGTGTTGATGCTGTCCGCCACGGCGTGTAGTTCCACAGCCGTTGCGATGTTCATGTAAGTCAGTAGTTATTGTGCCTTGACATATTAACTAATATTTGAAGACGAGTGTTGCTCGTCTCTTCGCCTCTCTGACATTTTGGGTGTAGTGCCGTTGGTCTGGTGACCGAAATTAGGTAGTTGGTTGGTTCGCCGGCTGTCTATCAATTGGGTTGCCTTCCGATTAAAGATTGTTGATCAGCCTGCCTGTCTCGCCTAAACGGACGTTAATGTTACGATTCCAGATCGACCCTTAGAAACTTCTGAGAGCCGTTCCGTGTCTGTTACATAGTAACTTCCCTGTTTGAGTTTTAGTTATTTGGTTGATGTGTGGCCTTTAGCCGAGTTTTTATATATCCTGAAGTAATGTTCCTGTCTTACCCTATAGACATAAGGTTGTTATTCCTTATGCAGGGCTTTCAGCCGAATTTTACATCAAATCTTTCAAGGCCTTGAGCCGTTAAATTTATGTGTTGATGTATGGCCTTAAGCCGAGTATTAATACCCCATAAATTAATGTCCTTGTCTTGCCCTTAAGGCATGAAATTGTTATTCCTTTTTTTATATGAAATGTTTTAAGATAAGGCCTTCTCCCTGTTGATTGAAGCTTCTCCTATTGCTTAGTTGCGACCTCCAGCCTAATTCCTTAAAAATTAAATTGCTAAGACCTTGAGCAGGTTAGATTGAAGATTTAGAAAATATAACATCTACATCTACATCTACATCCATACTCCGCAAGCCACCTGACGGTGTGTGGCGGAGGGTTCCTTGAGTACCTCTATCGGTTCTCCCTTCTATTCCAGTCTCGTATTGTTCGTGGAAAGAAGGATTGTCGGTATGCCTCTGTGTGGGCTCTAATCTCTCTAATTTTATCCTCATGGTCTCTTCGCGAGATATACGTAGGAGGGAGCAATATACTGCTTCACTCTTCGGTGGAGGTATGTTCTCGTAACTTTGACAAAAGCCCGTACCGAGCTACTGAGCGTCTCTCCTGCAGAGTCTTCCTCTGGAGTTTATCTATCATCTCCGTAACGCTTTCGCGATTACTAAATGATCCTGTAACGAAGCGCGCTGCTCTCCGTTGGATCTTCTCTATATCTTCTATCAACCCTATCTGGTACGGATCCCACACTGCTGAGCATTATTCAAGCAGTGGGCGAACAAGCGTACTGTAACCTACTTCCTTTGTTTTCGGATTGCATTTCCTTAGGATTCTTCCAATGAATCTCAGTCTGGCATCTGCTTTACCGACGATCAACATTATATGATCATTCCATTTTAAATCACTCCTAATGCGTACTCCCAGATAATTTATGGTATTAACTGCTTCCAGTTGCTGACCCGCTATTTTGTAGCTAAATGATGAAGGATCTATCTTTCTGTGTATTCGCAGCACATTACACTTGTCTACATTGAGATTCAATTGCCATTCCCTGCACCATGCGTCAATTCGCTGCAGATCCTCCTGCATTTCAGTACAATTTTCCATTGTTACAACCTCTCGATACACCACAACATCATCTGCAAAAAGCCTCTGTGAACTTCCGATGTCATCCACCTGGTCATTTATGTATAGTGTGAATAGCAACGGTCCTATGACACTCCCCTGCGGCACACCTGAAATCACTCTTACTTCGGAAGACTTCTCTACATTGAGAATGACATGCTGCGTCCTGTTATCTAGGAACTCCTCAATCCAATCACACAATTGGTCTGATAGTCCATATGCTCTTACTTTGTTCATTAAACGACTGTGGGGAACTGTATCGAACGCCTTGCGGAAGCCAAGAAACACGGCATCTACCTGTGAACCCGTGTCTATGGCCCTCTGTGTCTCGTGGACGAATAGCGCGAGTTGGGTTTCACATGACCGTATTTTCCGAAACCCATGCTGATTCCATGATTGGGTGAAACCTCCAGAAGAATTTTGTATTTCAATTTTGGGTAAGCCTCGTGTTTTGGATTTTGAATGTGGCCTTCAGCCGATGTAAGGTTAATCAAAAAAGGTCGATTAAAGTTTTGAGTGTTTTTCATTCTTGTAGTAATATTGTGTGTTGATCGATAAAGTTTGTATGTTGAGTGCCACAGACAGGAACTCATCTTGTCCCCTTTCCGCAACCTAATCCGCTCTGTCCTGCTAGCTCAGGCATTTCACCCGCTATTAACCGCTTGCACAACTTTTGTTCTTCGCATTTTTACAACTTTCTGTACATGTTACTATCTCCAATGATGGTCCTAAGAATTATTATAACCTGATGATATTCTTCTCGGGTATGCACCCGCATAATGCAGTCATCTTGATACATAATTTCAAAGGACCAACTGGCCGTCATCTTCAGGTGGGTATACTGATACAAGATTTCGCCAGAACTGAGTTTCCAACGGAATCGGTGGCACCTTTAAGCACTGTGGCCGGCCAACTGCAGTATGATGTGAAGAGGAGCTGCCGATTCTATTGGAAATTTAATTCTGGTGAGAACGCCTGAAGATAGAGGCCAGTTGCTCAGTTGAAATGTAGTGAAAAGATCAGTGCATTATCCGGGCGCATATGCAAGCAGAGTATCATTGGTGATTGCGCCGGGAAAGGCTATGTAATCATATTAAGGCCACCTGCGTAAGGGCGTGTTGGTATGGATTTGGAACGCAATACAGCAGCAGTTCTGTGTGTCATGGATACGGACAGTTCTTGGCAGGTTTTTATGTCTTAACAAACTCTGCAGAATTCGAGTAATTTGAGTTAAATTACGGGTCGGTGGTTTGTGAGCGTGGAGCTGGCGCCTGACAGCGTTCCAGATTCGTCGAATTCAAATCAGCCGAATTTGGAGGCCAAGAAACCAAAATGAGTGCACTAGCATGCTCCTCAAAGCACTGTAAGAACGTTATTCTGTTGAAAGATTCCATGGCTTTGTGGAAGCCATCTAGTATGAAGGTACGTAGGTGATTTTCAATAATATTCACCTAATTCACAGCTGTCGTGGTTACTAACAAAGGAGCCATGGAAGCCCAGGTGAACGGCCTTGAAGGTATAATATTGCTCGACAAGACCGTCGACGTGATTTAATGTCCAGTCGACACGTTTGCAGTGATACATGGTCCAGTCGCGATGATTCCATGCCCATTTCAATCATAATTGACGATGTCAGTGTGTCAGCATGAGACCACTCAAGAAGTGCATCCAAACACTGGTATCTTCACCAACATTCTACTCTGCCTACGGATCTTCCACTGATTGCCACTTGTTCTGATTTACAGAACGGACAAACCTTTGACATCTACATTCTGTACTGAGATGCGGACTTCTAACGCCTTTTCACCCACTCATGGTTTCACCGTCCTTCAACCGAGTTTACAAATGCTCTCGACAGCAGCACGCCATCAGTCGATCACCTGCGTCATTACCGACGTGTCCCAGTGCAAAATTTAAAATTTAACTACTGTAACTTATGAAGTTGGGATGAAGGGAACACTTAGCATGGAAGGTCAAGGCACCTACTAAGTCACTCCTTAAACACTGCAACTATGACATTAATTAATAACAATTTATACAAACAAGCTTTGATAAAACAAATTGGAATCAAACAATACGTGGCCGTTCATAAGACAATATCAACATGTAGAATTACAACAACTTTCTGGAGATTTCAATACTTAAGAAACAAATTACAATCTGAAGGTGATTTTACAAGGTGGCACATATGTTCACCCTTTCTTTAAAGGCAATAATCAGTAATGTGAAGATGATTTACAAAGCTCACCAGTTCGTTGCGAACCCAAATAACACAAGGAGCACAACAAGTTAATTAATGCAATTGGTTCCTGTTGTGTAGATAGTTCCACATAGTCAGCACGTACACAACTTTTCCACTAGAGCGCGCCCAGCTAAGCACAACAGTGCAGGCGCAGCGCTCGTCCATCTCCGCACTACGAGATGGCGCTGCCATAGAGACGGACCAAATTCTGCTTCCTCCAATCTGCCTATTAACATGGAACGCAGCCAATGAGATTGCTGCCAACGTAGAACCTCTTCTCCTCGCGGATCACACTCACACAGTGATACATGAATGCGCGAGGTATTATAACGAGTGTAAAGACCTCCGATCAGTCAGTCTGCATTTGTCTGCACCAGTCTGTACCAGTCTGCATTAGTCTGTACCAGTCTATAGTCAAGTTTCAGTCTGTGCCCAATAAGATTACCATATTCCTGTGCATAGCTATGAAGATAAATGTATAGACACTTTTGTCAAGTATCAGAGATATAAGTGAGAATAAGATTAATGTACCAATACCAAAGGAACTTCAGATTGTGAATTGTAAATAGCATCCAGAACCAAGTTAAGTAATTTTTATGCTTGTTATTATTTTAATAAATGTGTGTGAAAATTAATCAAGTTCTGTTTAAAGTTGGTCACCGTCAATCTGCTACTCTAAGCGTGCAAGTGGCATTTCTATCGTCTGACCTAACGGCAGAAGATAAACACGCCACGATAAGACCACGAGACATATTGCTGACACTTGCCTACTTCGTTAAACCGACACGTCAAATAATCTGATGGTGTGTGTACTGAAGGTCTTACAGTACGCACACCTCAGTTCCCAAGCAACTAAAAACGCCTTTTTTACATATATATAAAATAGGTTCATTAACTACCAAACGCAGGCTGTCTTGGGCAAAAGGTAACTTAACTTAAAATGCCGGAAGCAGCAGACCAGCCGTCCGAAACAACGCCCTAACGCCGGGGCCCAACTGGGGGTCACTTCCCATTAGACGACACGTCACAGCTTCTGTGCACCAAAGCAGAACGTGGTGCTGCTCCAACACACCCCAACTCGCAGAAAAACTGGAACACCAACAGACTGCAGAAAGCACGGCAAACACCAAGCCAACATCAATTAATATAAGTTAAGAACCAATAAATAATAATAATCTTAACAGAAAAACAAATAAGTGCTTTGAATAAAACAAGTAAAATTTTGTAGCAATATTAATACTGTTAAATATTTAAACTAAGACTTGTACACAAATGCAATGTTAGAAAATAATATCAGACTTTTACGCTCTTACAGTTAGTCAACGAATATTTGCACATATCATTAAGATATGGAAATAATTTCCATCATTCAAATGCACAACTTCAGCCCAAACTAGGTTTTGTGCACCTTAAGTTCCTTGCATAGGTCTGCAGTGTAACTACCAACAGTGTAAGCTTGGAATGCAGGAAATTGCAACTAGACTATGACCTAATATCTCCAATAGCTTACAAATACTACATTTATTTTGGGGACGCTGATTTCCCTACAGGAAGTAGTGACTGCTGGTCTCCTTGCTATCACACACCTTGCCGGCTGCTCTTACTTCAACAACACGTACCTTAGGGCAACCAACCAACCAACAAGTGACAGTCGCTACAGCGCAAATGGTTCCACGAAACGAAGACACCAAAACCACTTACACCTCCGATGGAGAGCGCTGTTCGAGATGGTCTCGAGGAAATTTGTCCGAGAAAACAGGCACCAAAGCAAGGCGACGAGCAGCGCCCGGAGTTGACATCAGGCAGCTGCACCACAAACTCGCGACCGTCCTGCAAGGTAGACCGGCCGCGCCGCTGCTGGCCGAGCCCGCGTGGTTTACTCCTTCGTCCCCTCAAGCACGTCCTAGCGCCTCGTAGCGAGTCCCACGACCAACTCCCCGACCGCAAAATCCCGCCGCCAGATCACAACAGGGGTAAAGATCGTACATCCGGGTAATCGATAGTCGTGCCAAAGAGCTGGAGTGCCAGAAAAGGCGCACCACGGCTCAACTACATTAAACTGCCTACAAGGACATCCTGTTCATTTCTTCTGTAAGAATAATAGTTTGCCTGTAGTAGGTAGAGAATACGATAAATATTGCGTGAGGTATACGAATGCGTCGCAGGTTGCATAAAACACATAGGTAGTGGCATTCGAGTCATATACTTTTGAAACTGTGTCATATGCCTGCAACGCCACCAGGCAGTGCTGAATCTGTTGTGTCTAGACAAGACAGCCTAGACACAATGAGAGGAAGCCGAAAGGCACGCGCTAAGCTAAACCAAATGGGCGTGAGGTCTGAAACAGGACACGTAATGAATGCTATAAAGAAAAGTACGTAGCTTCTGGAATACTTAACTTTAATCCATCCTTTTGGTACATCTGGAGATTGTGGCGATACAAGTAAGACTCTTTAGATACATGCAATGTTACTAATGGCGCCTTGCTAGGTCGTAGCCATTGACTTAGCTGAAGGCTATTCTAACTATCTGCTCTGCAAATGAGCGAGGCTTCGTCAGTGTGCATCGCTAACTACGTCGTCCGTACAACTGGGACGAGTGCTAGTCCGTATCTCGAGACCTGCCTTGTGGTGGCGCTCGGTCTGCGATCACACAGTGGCGACACGCGGGTCCGACATGTACTAATGGACCGCGGCCAATTTAAAGCTACCACCTAGCAAGTGTGGTGTCTGGCGGTGACACCACAGAATCTCTCACTCGGCCGTAGTCATAATGCTTTGCCTCATTACCGTAAGGGTCTCAGATGATTAATAATCAAGAATTTCATAGCAACTGGCGGTGTGAAACATGAGCTACTGAAACTACGAAGGGTGTGAGAAAAGTAATAAGAATGATTTTGTAACCGACAAAGTTTTTACTTGTTTCAAACAACAATGTTATCCACTTCAAAGTAGTTCCCCTCGAAAGCGTGTTTATTCGCAGTCTTGTTAGAAGCACCGAAAGGCTTCAGCTGTTGGGGCCTTTAACATTTCGGTCACGTTCTTTAGACTGTCCTCCAGAGTGCAAATGTGACACATTATTAAGAGATTTTTCGATTTCAGGAAAAGAAAAACGTAACAAGGACGCAGATCAGGTAAAAATGGGCCTCTGGAACAACAAGAATGCCTTCTGAGGTAAAAAGTTCCGCGATGGAACTGGCCGTGTGACATGAGGCGCTGTCATCGTGCAGTATCCATTGTATTGCAACGTCCGATCTCACTCCATTCACCCTTTTCCTGAGCCTTTCAAGAACATCTTTGTAAAACACTTGGTTGGAGGAAAAAATTCTGCACGTGCTATAATCGTACTGGAAAGAAGTGCATTGTTTCGATCTTTGATTTGCTCATTCGAACTTTTTTTGGATCTAGGAGATGTGCCACTCATCACGTTGCTGCTTCGTCTCAGGATGGTACTAGTTTGGCATGAACCTTTCGAATGCGCAAATCTTCGGTTAAAAATTAATGTACGGGGAAATCGCTGAGGTTTAGCAGATCACCCATCATCCTTATTGTTAAACGTCGGTCTATTCTCACGAGAGCACGCACACGTTTGATGTTCTCATCGGGTTTTGAAGCTGAAGGTCTCTTCCAAAAACGATACATGCCAACGAAAAACTTGTGCTCTTCATAAAGATTGTTCCTTCTAGGTCTGCTTCAATTTTTCAAAGGTGACACTCGCGGATTCCTCAAGTTAAACGCAAAACTTGATTGTATAACGTTGCTCTAAATTCCACTATTCCATTTTCGTAACGCACAGTAAACACACAAACGCAGTGATGGCACTCTCAAAAATCAGGTGACAGCTGCATGGATCTGAAATTCGGACTGAGCTTCCGGAAGGAATAAAAACGCCGGTCTACACAAGTAGGACAACACAGCGTTGCCAGATAGCTCTCAGTGTTGTGCGCCTCATTACTTTTCTCACACCCCTTGTATTTCAAAGTAAAATGATTGAAACATGGGACGGAGGGAATGGGAGGAATCGGTGTTGATGGGGCCCTACTCAGTTACCGTTGGTTGCTCAGTTTTTTTTTTAATCACATACACTTTATTTGGAACCAATTGCAAATGAGGTCGACAATAAGGAACAATTATCAAATTTGACTGTTAAAACACAATGTGTAATAAAAAATTCTTAAGCAAGTTGAACTCATGGGTCAAGGCCTTATTGACCAGAAATTCAAATTATTTGTCAGCTGAAGGCCCCAATAGTAATAACTCAAAAACAATTTGATGGCTGAAGACCTGGCTAGCAAATTCTTAAAAACAGTTAAACTTCTCCAAGAGATACTAAAATACTTTTTTTAAAAAAACAGTGATCATAATTTCACTATTAAGAGACAATATATAATTAAAATTCTTAAGACAAATTGCATTCATGGCTGAAGTCCTCATTGACCAGAAATTCAAATTATTTGTCTGCTGCAGGCCCCAATAGTAACAATTTACTGGCTGAACGCCTGGATAGAAGATTCTTAAGAACAGTTAAACTTCTCCAAGAGATACTAAAATATTTTTAAAAAACGCAATCATCAAAATTTTCCTTTTAAGAGACAATATCTAAACAAAAATTCTTTAGAGAAATTGAATTCACGGCTGAAGGCCTTATTGATCAGAAATTAAAATTATTTGTTGGCTGAAGGCCCCAATAGTAATAACACAAAATTAAAATATTTCTTTAAAAAACAATCATCACAATCTGATCAAACCAAGAGAGAAGTGGGTCTCAGACAGTGTTCCAAGGATTAGCATGGGGAAAGTCGCTCAACTTCGTAACCTAAGAGACAAGCAGCCAAGAGTTGTAATCACTTACCTGGAGAGCAATTCAAACTAGTGACAGTTTAAATGGCTCATATGGCTCTGAGCACTATGAGACTAAACATCTGAGGTCATCAGTTCCCTGGAAGTTAGTGACAGTTTAAACGCAGACCAACACTCTTGCAAAATCTACCTAACGTCTGGTAACCAACACAACTATGGAATAACCCAGGCAAGGTGGAAACGGCGGACGATACTGCGTCTTCCTAATCCGGTGTTTAGAACATCCAGAAGCAGAAGAAACCACTATGACCAAGGCAGTCCAAAAGAACAAAATATCCGAACCACAATCAAGGAGACTGTCGAATTACACGCCCTACTGGACAGCAGCGGCAAGGTAAGGAAAGGTACACTGCCGCGAAAATACGCTAAACTCCAGGGCAGGTAACTGGTGCGTTAGCGATCATTAGGCAGAAAATTGCCGGTGGTTGAACTTCATCAATAAACACAAGGAATTCAATGATTAGTAATAGAAGGTGGAGGACAGCTAATTAATTTCACCAACTCCACTCCACTCGTTGCTCTTCGTCTCAGCGACCCTGCGAGCAGCAACTCGCGAGCAAATGGTGTGATCCCAAAATGGTGGAGGCTTCACTACTGGGTTAGTGTTCATTCAACTCAAACGAGCTGGGTCCGGTGGACAACGAGCTTGTGAGCATCGCAACTACAGCCCCTCGATCCGGCAGTGCCTGCTTGCCGCCAGAGGTCTCGGCATGTCTTCGCGCTGCCGGTGCTCATTGCTGCTCCGCCCCAACCGAACTCCCCAACACATTCCTACCGGGAAAACACTCGACGTCCTCCCAAAGATAGAACCACTGTACTAGGTATCGATAACTGCTGCTGCCACTCGCGGATGGACACCGCTAGCAAACGTAGTGGCGCCAGTAAACACAAGAAGGAAACGAGACGCCACTATCCCTATTACATGATGACAACCTACAAACGGCACCAACGTGAGCCGCAACACGGCTCAATGAGAATACATGTAGGGTATAAACTATCGAATGTTGTCTATCCACGGATCTCGTAGAAAACGGCAAATAGAACGCACAAGCCGCAGTCTTTTGTAGGTGTACGGTATAAACACCCAGGGAACGACAGTGGCGGTGGTGTTCGTGAGTCGAGGCACGGCATGTTGTCCGCACGAGCCTCGCTTTGGAAACAGCCATCTCTCTGCTATCGCGGGCCACTCTCCCACTGTCTTTGATCGCTGACGCTCTTGAGGTTAGTGTGTTTACCACGAGACTCAAGGCTCGCTTGGTTATAATTACTCCGGCGTTTGTCGACTTAACGCTTTGCTGCGTCTCCCAGAGTTCTGTATATCGCGTGCACAAACACAGTCTCCGAAGAATGTTACCAGCGCTCGTCAGCTGAGAGCAGAGGAGAGGAGTCCACTGCATAATTGGAAACTGTGTAAGTTCTACTGTTTGGTTCACTGCACTCTTCCATTTTTCTCTGTTTAATGAGAATTTTTAAGGCTGTATATCTAATGTACACTACATCAACAATAAAAATATACATCTACATCTACAAGATTACTCTGCAATCCACAATTAAGTGCCTGCGGAGGGTCCATCGAATCTTCTTCAAGTTTGTTCTCTACCGTTACACCCTAGAATAGCGCACTGGGAAAGCGATCGCTTAACTTTTTCCGTGAGAGCTCTGATTTCTCTTGTTTTATTGTGTTGATCGTTTCCCCATATGTATACAATTGTTCTAAATTCTATTTCTGGAACATTTACTACATCTTCTTTGGTGAAAATGTTTCGGAAAACAGTGTTTAATAACTCTGTTTTAGTGCCAATGTCAACATTGACATCGCCATTTTTATTACGCAGTGATGGTAATGCCGCTGATGTACTTAACATATGACCATATTCTCTTTTTGTTTTCCGCCAGATTTCGAGATAGAGTGTTTCATTGTAGAAAATATTAAAAACATCTCGCTAAATTTAGAGCTTCCGTAAAACTCATCCCGTCTTGCGGATTTTGCGCTGATTTAAGGGAACCACACCCTGCCTATCTAACCCGTGTTAATTTAGGAAAGTATTTGACCCATTTATGAAAAAAGTATTTGATGCAGGACCTAAATATTTATACTGTATGTTACATGATGCTAAAATCTACTTTACTTTTACAGTTTTTAAGAAATAGTTTTTTTAAATTTATTAACAAAAAATATTAAGTTTTTTTCTGGATAAAATATTTTTGTGAACTTCATAATGGGGGAATATTAATGGAAGTCGTACCAGAGGCGGCTTTTTATGTTATGCAGACTCTCTAAAAATTTCATTCATTTATCTATGATAGTTTCTGCTATAATGGGGCATATGTACTGAAAATATTAGTTTGTGGGAAATTGACTCTAAAGAAAAAAACTTTTGAAATTTGTTACTTACAGTTAATTAAAACTGTCCTGCTGTATATGATGGCCCTTCTTTGGCCTCTAGCAGGTCTTCCAGCTTCTTTTTCACCTTCCTGGCTGTTTGTCTTGCTTTCTTGGCCATATTAGATGCAGACCTGTCTGCATCGTCTATCTTCATTTTATCGCAATTTTGCAGCCCAGTGATCATATTTTCACCAGGATTAATTCCCAGCTTTTACAGTATGCAACACTTTCCAATATTGCCACAACTGAATGTAATAACAGCGTCATGAACTCCTAGTTTCATTGTATGCATGCCTACAAATACAGTTTAAGGTAGGCGGATCCAAATTATGCTGTTGAAAAATTCATTTGGGTTCTGTGTCTGCCCATGCACACATTTTCTTAGAAGGTCAAGATGAGCCAAATTTCTGAAAATATGTTTAATTGCTGTAATAACAGCACCAGGAACAGAATGCTGGTGAGAATAAGATTCTTCAGTTGCCTGAGCCCTATTGTATTTGCACCACGAAGTTTCTGCTGATGAACACAATCCATGACATGGATTATCATCAATAGAGGACCTATGGAAGAATATGGCCCAAAAATCTCTCTTTATTGCCTCCAGAGTTCCTTTATTTCTCCTAATTGCCTGCCCATAGTATACCTACAAGTTTTCTATTTCAGTTTTAGTTAAGCGACCCTTTCTGGTCAACAATTTTCCAACTTCTAATTTTTTCCTCTCGTATCAACAGTTAATTCCCAACGTTTTTGAACATGGCCTACACATTCTATTTCGCAATAATGGAATCTCCATATGGCTTAGAATTCACCACATTGTTGTATGCCTTACTGTCAACCGTCCAAATATTTGGTGTACCATACACCTCTTGTTTCTACGGAGCAATGAAATATTTGTTGTACTCCATGAACTTCCATACCACCACTTGTTCCTCTAAAATTAGCCATACAGTCGTGTTCTTTATGTTCATTGACATTACAACATTTGCAATATTTGGACATTATCTCCACATCTAACACTTTACCGGTGTCTACACTCGTGACAGTCACTACTCCATTCAGAGAATTTTATCCTCCTTTCTGCCAACTTCCATCAAGTGCAACTGCAATATCCGAACATCCATCACTTTCTTCCACTGCTTCCCTAGCAGCCAGTTTCATGCTTTCCTCACTGACCTCACATACAGCTTTCTCTAATATTGCAGTCAGTTTTTCAAAGTTATTTTGCGGTTGATGTAAGTTCATCACTGAACAAAATGTTCTCCCTGCAGCCATGCCCTTGCCAATGGATCGTAAGGCATAAACTAATCTAGTATTGATTTCATAAGGGCCACTTGCATCTGGTTTTGAAGAAGTCATAAATGAAATCACAGCTGAGCATTTACTGCAAATTAAATCCAAAGCAATTGCTAGGCCTTTTCTCCCACTGGCACTCTCACAATTTTTCATACTCTGTGACTCACCACAAATTTAGACATTACATCTGATAATATTATCAAATTTATAATAATGTTACTGCACCCCTTGTCACTTACAGTAAATTCGTTGTAACTCTCTTGAAATGGTGAAAGCTTCTTTGATGATGCACTTGTTGAAGAATTACAATTAGAAACATCGTTGCCAGGCGTCATACCCTCTTGTACAGAAAGCTTTCTAAACTTGTTTCCTCTAAATTGTCGTTTCTTGAAAATGCCTTTACGTTTCGTCATCTTAAATAAACACACCAAATACACGTAAACAAGCACTGCAAACATAAGTATAACAACTACTCGCAATCAACTTGAACAGAACCAACCACGTGTTTGAAAGCATGTTGCTCACAAACAGCAGAAACAAAAGAACACCGACCGTTGCAGTCCAAGGATAGCCAACACACTCGGGTTTAAAAAAAAATCCCTAACGTGCAATGTAGGGGATATAAAGATCTAAAATGTATGCAGAAAAGTGGGTGACAGAAAAGTGGGCGTGGCGCATAAGCACACATGGTAGGAAAATGCTTTTTAAATGCTCGAAATAAATTTTTTTCAACAAAATCCTTTTCAGAGTATTTAAATAAAACCTTAATATATCGAAATATGATTAAAACCAATAATCGATTTTTTTCGACCTAACCCACGGTGTTGTCCCCTTAAATTTGGCATGGTCTTTTCATTGCTTTTGCAATAGTGTTCTGATCCGTCGCGTGTGTCACTGAGGCTCAGTATAATCACTTATTAAGGGAAAGTGGAACGCACTTCCTGTAGCGTGTGATATTATTTATATAGCAAAGTTCATTTGTTAATGTCTCTTACTTCATACATACAAGCATATAAATCCAAGTTCGAGTCCCGATCAGCCACTAAATTTTAGGTGCCACTCACGTGTACTGTCTCAAAGCCTAATGCAGTAAATGTCAAGGAATTCGGAAACAGCCAGTAAATTTCGCAATATTATGTTTACTGTATTGGATTTTAGAACGGATACTTTATTTATAAAAGAAGTTTTTGATGTTCGTTTAAAACATCTTCATGTAGGCCCCTGAAGGCGCATCGAACACGATAATCAGTAGTATAGTGATTAATATCATTCTCAGTGTCAAGATAGTCTGCGTTAGGCTGACTGTAGAATTGTGGACATCATGGAGTAGCCGTATTCGGTGGAATAAAATTTTGGGCGGCAGGTCAATTCATTTGTTACTGCTATGGCTGGAAATCTTCTTACGTCACCAATAGACTTAAAAACTGCTTCCAGCATTCTCTGGCCAATATTTTCGGTAGTTTTTGCAACAACAACGTGGTTTAATAAACTCACTCCACTGCTGACTAGACCCAGAATGGAGAATTGCAATCGCGAAAGAAGCTTGCAACTAAATCAGGTAAGATATTATCTTCATCTAAAAACAGATGTTTTCTGCCCAAATGGATTCTGGAAAAGTTATTTCTTACTTTGTGGGCTATGGTCACACAACACTGTGGCTGCAGAACAAAAAAAAAAAATGGTTCTGAGCACTACGGGACTTAACTTCTAAGGGCATCAGTCCCCTAGAACTTAGAACTACTTAAACCTAACTAACCTAAGGACATCACACACATCCATTCCCGAGACAGGATTCGAACCTGCGACCGTAGCGGTCACGCGGTTCCAGACTTAAGCGCCTAGAACCTCTCGGCCACTCCGGCCGGCTGGCCGCAGAACATGCCGCCTTCGCGAAGCGAGGAGAATCACCAACTTCTTGCAGAGTCGCCAACTTGGCTTCAACTTTATTTGTTGATCGGTACTTCGGGTATTGAAGTTGTACTAAGTGTGATCTAGCATTTTCCACCTGCCACCTAGCAACTGCTTTCGCCATCGCGGAGGGCGATGTGTTTTGATTTTTTTCCTATGCTGATCTTATGCTGCTATTCTATTGGAAATGGGATGTAACGCATATGGAATTATTATAAACCAGTCGTTAAATACTTTAACACAAAGAAAATAGTACAATGTGATGAAGGAAGAATATGATAAACGTAAGCAGAAAGAAATGTGAGAAAACATGTCTTTGGAACCGCCAAGAGCTAGAACTAATAATAGTAATAATAATAATAATAACAACAATAATAATAATGAAATAATGATAATAACACGTACGCAATTTCAATGTTACCTTGTACTTTTCGTCTTATTGAGTGAACAAGAACATACCTGGGATAAATACAAAGGAAAACATGGAAGTTTTCATGAAGCATGACACACGCCTTCCTAAATCAGTTATTGAAAGTCTGTGTCGCTCGAGGAAAGGAGCAAGTAGCCTAACAGATTATGAGAAGTTGCAAGAAAAGCAGGTTTGGAATCTGTAGGAGTGGTTTTACTACAGCAACCTACACCTTACAAGGCATTTATGCCGCTGATAGTAATTACACACTACTCAGTCCGGTAGAAACATCCGGAACAATACCAAGATGTCAGACAAAAGTAAATGGCATCAAGATAGTCCGCTGCTTTAGAAAAGAACTGCCCGGTTAACATGTGAACGCCCTAAGCCAGCATAATGTCGGTTTGTGAAATCACACAACTCGTTGAGACACGCAGGTTCTAATGTAGAGACTGAGGAATAAAACTATACAAGATCAAGTCACTGTGAAGAGAAATTACCGGAAGCATATACTGAAAGAGCAAAGAATAAATGATAGCTGCAGGATGTCTGTCACAAACTGGGGCCGCCTCACACATTAGATATAGATGCAAAACCTTGGCGCCCAGGAATATTTAAAAATGCCTGTCAAAGCAGACAAAACAATATGCCACAATCATGGCACAGAGCTTGTGTTGTTAAGAAGACGATGCTATGTTCCCCATGCGTGTCCGAAGGAACAGGCACTACGGCGACAACAGCCGTCGTTAGCAGCTGCTAATACAAACCACCGTCAGATGCATAACGGAATAACGACAGTGAAAATATGTGTCGGACATGGATCCGAGCTCGGATATCCCACTTTACGCGAGCGGTCGCCCTAACCGCTATTACAATCCGTGCGCGACTCACCGCCCGACCCAAACTTCCATATGTCGTCGTTCCTGCGACAACATTTTCATTGTCGTCATTCCCTTATACAGCTAATGGTTGCTTGCATGAGCCGCTGCGAATACGTCTCATGTAATCGGCCAGAAGTTGGGACAGAATTATCAATTAATAAAAGACTTTCCTCCATACTACAGACACGATCCTCCACTGTTTTAGAAAACGAACATTTCAAAATTTACTGTGACCGCATCATAGTGACCTACAAAGCAGCCCATTGTAATTGTGAGTTACAGTGAACAATAATGCTGAGTTTCGTTATTAACATCGCCGTACCTAATAGGACTGTTGATATTTCATAAATATCGACAGTCCCATACGTGGACGCTATAAAAACGTATCATTATAGGCCCTCGATAGTCAGAAAAAATATCGATATACAGGGTGAGTCACCTAACGTTACCGCTGGATATATTTCGTAAACCACATCAAATACTGACGAACCGATTCCACAGACCGAACGTGAGGAGAGGGGCTAGTGTAATTGTTTAATACAAACCATACAAAAGAGCAGAGAAGTATGTTTTTTAACACAAACCTACATTTTTTTAAATGGAACCACGTTAGTTTTGTTAGCACATCTGAACATATAAACAACTACGTAATCAGTGCCGTTTGTTGCATTGTAAAATGTTAATTACATCCGGAGATATTGTAACCTAAAGTTGACGCTTGAAACCTCCGACGTTCAGTTGCGTGTTGTAACAAACACGGGTCACGGTCGGCGAACAGTGTCATGCGCATACTGCATCGTCACCGCTTTCACCCGTTTCATGTGTCGCTACGTCAGCAATTACATGGTGATGACTTTAATCATCGAGTGCAATTCTGTCAATGGGCATGAACAGAGAATGCGTTGCAGTTCTATCTGTTTACCGATGAAGCGGGTTTCACAAACCACGGAGCAGTGAATCTACGGAACATGCATTACTGGTCCGTGGACAATCCTCGCTGGCTCAGACAGGTAGAGCGACAGCGACCGTGGACTGTAAATGTATGGTGCGGAATCATTGGCGACCACCTCATTGGTCCTCACTTCATTGCAGGGGCCCAAACAGCTGCAACATACATCGCGTTTCTACAGAATGATCTGCCAACGTTGCTCGAAAATGTCCCACTGGAAACGCGTCGACGTATGTGGTATCAGCATGATGGTGCACCTGCACATTCCGTAATTAACACTAGGCTGACCGTTGACAGGATGTTCGACGGGCGTTTCATAGGACGCGGAGGACGCATCAATTGGCCAGCTCGTTCTCCTGATCTTACACCTCTGGACTTCTTTCTGTGGGGTACGTTAAAGGAGAATGTGTACCGTGATGTGCCTACAACCCAGAGGATATGAAACAACGTATTGTGGCAGCCTGCGGCGACATTACACCAGATGTACTGCGGCGTGCACAACATTCATTACGCCAGAGATTGCAATTGTGTGCAGCAAATGATGGCCACTACATTGAACATCTATTGGCCTGACATATCGGGACACACTCTATTCCACTCCGTAATTGAAAACGGAAACCACGTATGTACGTGTACCTCACCCCTCATGGTAATGTACATGTGCGTCAGTGAAAAAGACCAATAAAATGGTGTTAGCATGTGGACGTAATGCGCTGTTCCAGTCTCTTCTGTACCTAAGGTCCATCACAGTTCCCTTTGGATCCCTAAGTAATTCGGTGCTCTCCGATACTCACGATCGAACAGCGGAGGAGTGGTACTCAAGCGTCAACTTTAGGTTACAATATCTCCGGATGTAATTAACATTTTGCAATGCAACAAACGGCACTGCTTACGTATTTGTTTATGTGTTCAGATGTGCTAACAAAACTAACGGGGTTCCATTTAAAAAACGTAGGTATGTGTTAAAAAACATACTTCCGTATATTTTTTTATGGTTTGTATTAACCAATTACACTAGCCCCTCTCCTCACGTTCGGTCTGTGGAATCCGTTCGTCAGTATTTGATGTGGTTTACGAAATATATCCAGCGGTAATGTTAGGTGAGTCAGCCTGTATAGGCGGAATAAATACCAACGTACCGGCCTACAAAAATATCGGCTGCACATTGTAAATATACTATCAGTTTTAAAGCTACATATTTAAGTATTGATTTATTATTAAACATTCTGTACGTCAACAAACTAGCAGCCCGTTTACCCCCGTAGAGCAAGAATTGAAAGGAAAAGATGCACGATCATACTTGGTGATAACCATTTCGATGACAGTGGTAACTGCATGCAAGTGGCACAATAGAATGTGTGTCCACTAGGTCCGTCGTTGGGTTTCGTTACATATCGGATCTGCCCTGGAAACTTCACGTCGACTTCGTGGTTTTTTGCTTCTTGAAACGCCAGCGACCTAGTAGCATATCAAAATAGCGTGGTGAAATTAAACGTTGCAGTTTCTGTTGATAGTGCCGAGTGCCTACTGCGTCGGCATTTCCTCTCACACGTCTCCGCTCATCGCAAAGACTAATCTTGTCATTTAGATTTTTGTTCATAGTTTCTAGCAGTTGTTTTTAAAGAACGCCGATGTAAAGACGTAGCACACTGGTATTCTACTTCTTCACATCGGAAATTTTGTTGTGCTGTTCACACAGCTACCTCCCACCACAATCGGACTTCTTCTTTTGTGCCACTTACACAGAGAGGAAGTCCGGACATGATGAAAACTCAGAATATAGTAAAAATCCTTCACAAAGTGAAAGTAAAATTATTTTCCATTAGAATTTCAAAGGAACAATTTCAAATATTTACCGAAAATTGCGAAAAAGTTATAAAATAAAAGTATTGCCACTCGATACTGCCATTTCGTATAATTATATCGAGGCGATGATTGTCGCTTGTTTAATCGATATCTTTTGGATAACGTATCGATATATCGATGTTAGGTTATCAGCCCTAGTGCCTAACACCCATAATTTGCAAACTACCTGAAATGAGAAGATGGTCAAATACAGGGATCTGGCAGATAAGCTAAAAGTCACATGGAAACAGAGGTCAGTTCCCATCGACCTTGTGACAACGTCAGAGACCAGTGTTGTACAAGAACGAGCTATGACAAGTCTAAAGCACTTAAAACTACACTCTTCGCTCCGTTGACAATCACAGAAGGCACTGACTGAAGGGGTACAGAATGGTGCATACGTACGGGATAATAATACGGGTGGCATGCATCAATGCAAGAGAACGTGCTACTGGGTATTAGAGGTACCGGTGTACACAGCAGTCTGGATCACCACTTCTGCAGGTTTCGTTGTATAGTGGAGCAACAGCCAATGTGTGGTTTTCACGGGCAATAAAAAGGACGTAATAATGTTTCTGTTGATCTCTGTGTGTGTTTTGGCTGAAGTCTCGTGTTTGTTCTTGTACTGCTGTTGTGCAACATGAATCTGAGGAAATGTTGCACAGCGACCGTTATGTACGTACAACAAAGTAAATAACTGGAGATTAGAGCAAGCGTGCAGCATTCCTACTGGACATAATTGATCAATGGAATGCGTCGAACGTCACAGAAGAGGAAACATTAGATACCGACCAACGCACACCAGGTGGAGCGGAATTGTTCGTTTGTGATCAAGTGAATGGACTAGAGTCGATGTCTTCGATATGGCCGCTCGGGCGCTCTTTGTGTGTTAACATGTTAATGCCAATTCTACAAATTTTAATAAAAATGCCATTATGTTGCATATCATCGGCTTGCGAAAAGAAAATGTGATCGCAATCGAGCTTTACGTAACTTACAGTAGAGACAAAGTCCTACAAGCTCTGCATGTAAGGTTTTAAAGCCATACGTTAAAATGTTTCATATTGCACTTATCAGTTTTCTTGTGTGTCCATCCTTTTGGTAGGAAGTCTTTGGGATGACGGCTGTGTACTATTGTGAGAAAATAAAATGCCTACAGCCGTTCTTACGATTTTATTTATTTTGTTGCAACAAGCCTGTAGTTCATGCGGAAGGGGTTGATACGATCCCTATGGATATCGCATCAGTGGCCAGCATAACTGGATACACATTTAACATGAAAACTCTAACCATCAGCTGCCAACTTCTCAATTTTATTTTTATAGATTACTTTTACGAAATGATTCTGTGCTGTTTTTATGAAATGACTGTATGTTCAGTTTGTAGACGTGATCATGAATTTTAGCGTGGCATTTCCAGTTCGTTTCTATAGATTATTATTTGAAATGACTGAATCCTTGATCTTTAGACGTTAATTTGAATTTCAGTTGACAATTAAGTTAGATATAACTCCATATAACGGCCACAGATTATTACGAGGGGCGTTCAACAACTAATGCAACACTTTTTTTTTTCTGTAAACGGATTTCTTTTATTCAGGATTCCAATACACCACATTATTCCTTACTATTTAGGCTACAAAATTTAATTTTTTAATATAATCTCCATTCAATGTGACGGCCTCATGCCATCTTGCTGGAAGGGCATATATGGCCACACGGTACCACTCTAATGGTAGCTAACAGAGGCAACATATTGCTTCATCAGTAACCCTCCCGATGGTCCACGTATTGCGTCCCGCGTAGTACATCCTTTATTGGGCCAGACGGAAGTCGGAAGTTACAAGATCCGGGCTAAAGGGTGGATGAGGAAGAACAGTCCTGTGACGTTTTGTCAGCTCCGCTCCAGTGTGCAGACTTTTGTGAGGCCTTGCGTTGTTACGGGGAAGGAGCAGTTCGTTCGCATTATTGTGGCAACGAACATGATGAAGTTGTTTGTTCAGTTTCCTGAGGGTAGCACAATACATTTCACAATTGATCGTTACACCACGTGACAGGACATCAGAATAACCCCTCTGAGCCGTGACTTCCTGCGGTGCTCTTGACAGGATAGTTTCTCTGTCGAAGTTACGCGCTTTCCGGCGTCTTGTCTGTTTAGCGCTCTCTATTTAGGTCGGCCGCGGCTCGCGGGGTAGAGGAGACTCGGTCGGGGCAGTGATGGATACTCGGTTGGCGGCAGTGACAGAAGGAAGACAGCGCATGGAGTATGAGTAGTCATTCGGCGGTTGGTGTACCGCGAGGACACACGGTGTTGACATTCCGGCGCCTGGGTCTGGTGGCGAGCGGAACTGGAGTACGGAAGCAGTCACCGGTCAACACAGGCTCTATTTCAGAGTCGTGTCTATCTCGAATCCTGAGGAGAGCGCGGGAGTTTACCCTGGCGAGCATGTTAACAGAGAGCTCCTGGACTAACTTTAGATGGTGAACCATTTTGTGGTGGAACTTTTGGATGTCATTGCTCCGTGTAGCCATTTTGATTTTCGATAGTCATTCCTTAAACCACTTGGACTTGGGTAACTGCGCTGTGTCCTGGTTCTGTTGCATTACAAATGTGGCTGATATTCGGCGATTCCTTTTTTTATTCTTATTGTTGATATGTTAAGAGGCCAATTTTATGATCATAGTTTACTCTCTCTATGAAACTTCAGCCGCCCGTTTAAATTGGAATAAGCGACTTGCTTTTTGTTGGCAACTATAATAGTAAAAATTTTGCTCCGTCAAAAGGTGCTTTGGTATTTAAGGTTGTGTGTGGAGATTGTGTAATGAACTATTGCTTTAATAGTAACTGAGATTGTCACACTGTGACGTTGAACATCTCTTCCTGCACTTGTCGCTACCCACCGCTTCTCTATTGGTTTTAGTATTTTAGTGAACTGTGTATTAATACTGGGTCTGTATGTTCTAGAAGCCGTTATTGGTGTGCGCAGGCCATCATGCCTGTTGTTGTCACTTGAGCTCTCGAGCACGGCATTCAGACGCGCGACCGATGTGAACGCCAAACGTCGAGAATGTGCTGAATACTGTATAGATCTTTCAGGCTATAGTAACATCATATTGCCGAATGTTTTCCGTAATAGTTTATTCCCATTTTTATGAGACCTTGCTATTTGAGTATTTTTTTGAAACCTAGTAGCCCTTACAAATTATTATTTTTCATTTCACTTTTTATATTATAAGGCTTGATAATTGACTGGTGACCTCAGATCTCTAGTTATGTTAAGGTTATATATGTGCAAAGTAGTTTTGTATTAATTTAAAGTTGGGGTCACTAGGCTGTTCCTCCATTAAAATTTTTTTAAGCATTTTCATTGCTTTTATACAATTGAATAATCGGTGTAGATAACCGAAATTGGCAAATAATAATTAATCAGTGTGTCGTTATCAGTGATCTGCTTTAATCAACGTGGCTAAAGTAAAATTTTGTATCCTGAAATGCGTTCAGCATTCCACTCCAGCAGCCCATGTACCCTGCTTACCAATCCACCACCGTCCATAGTCCCAAAAGACTGTCGCCATGACATTACCGACTGAGGGTGTTGCTTTCAACTTTTTTTTCGGAGGAGAGGTCATAACGCTTTTTTCCAAACACAAACGCTTAGTCCTGTCTCTGGAAAAGACACGTATAACGCTACCCGCTCGTATTAACACAGTAACATACCAACAATGTTGCCCCCGTGAAAGGAATTTTAATTTTGTGACCGTGGCCATGTGTAATGATTAGGTATCGGACTAAATTGTTTCCCCTAATGATTACTATTGAACGAAAGCAGTAGCAAGATAAACGGGAATCGACCCAAGGTTCTATTAGTAACCAAGCAAACTGTAATCACCTAAAATGAAACGGTCGCCAGACTGATTAGGCAATGTTCTACCCAATATCAGCATGATTCATAAAGAAAGTTAGCTATGTGGTTTGACTTAACTTGATACTAAACTTCTGCTTTGCTGATAAGATACAAAACAGTAGCATAATCTAGCCAGTAATGTTCCAGTGAATTGTCTTGAACTACATAGGAGGCTCATTAATGCGTTCAGGCAACTGGCTATCTACAACACTTACTATCTGTACATTGCAGTACGAAGATAATGTTAATTATAGCTAAAATAGCACTTACCATCTGAAAGTAATAAAGGTAAAATGATTACTAATGGTGTAGAACTACTGACTTCCACAAGAGGTTCTTTTGTTAGTTTAATTACAGGAAATTACTACTATTGAAATAGTTATGAAATAATTGTATCTTTTTACTGATAGTTTATGGATTCTCAAGGAGTATTCACTTCCTTAAATTCTTTAGCTCAAGTGGAACATGTGATACCTGTATAAATTATAATTTGAATACTCATAGCGAGTTGCGTATTCCTGAATGCTGTTATTGTGATATGACATGTAAATCTGGCTCAACTATTAGCACGGGGACCCAGAAACTAATCTGTCGGTAGACTCAGATCGAGGCTGAAAACTTTAGTCCCAAAACAAGATGAAACACTGTTACCTAAATAATATATGAAATTTTAAACAGTATTATTTCAGTAAATTAACTTTGAACTAAATAATTCAAGTTTTCTCTCAGTAATTGTAGTTTGACGTAACTCTAACTGTTTATTAATTCAAACTACGTTAAGTATATCAAAATTTACGCTCACTAAATAATTATGTACTTAACAACTCCACGAAGTTCATTAAGTATTGTTAAAGAAGGAAACTGCTTTCGAATTCAGTAAAATAGGGTACTCCGATTTATCGTACAACTAGGGATAGGACCCTGTCTAGGTAAATGACTGAGGACAAGATACGGTGGCTTAACACAAAGTTTACAGAACACAAAATTATTGTTGAAAACGAAACTACATAACTGGTCTACGCAATTATACAGTACTCAAATGGTCATTTGAAATCAAGATGGTAGCAGTGTCGGTCTCCTGTACTATTAAAAAAAGACGACAATAGAATCCATGGTTCTTTTTGAGAAACATGCTCTGAGAATTCTCTTAGTGTTGGATTTACATATTTCAGAGCTAACCAAAGTATACCACGAATAATATGCTGTATTACTTTCGCATCCAAGGCTACATTATAAAATCTTGCAGTTCATTTACCTCTTCCAGTTCACAAGATGTACGCTCTTTGCCTGCTGGCCACCGACTGACTCATGTCACGGAGGAGCTTTGCAGTTCGACCGTCAGATCCACCTTTTGTATTCCCGTCTAGCTAGTTTCTTGCGGAGGCACTTCCCCCAAGTTTTACATGATTGAAAACCTACTTTCCCAATGGATGAACGAGTGAAATATACTGAAGAGCAAAAGAGACTGGTACACTTGCTTAATATCGTGTAGGGTCCCCGCGAGCACGCAGAAATGCCGTAACATTACGTGCCATGGACTCGACTAATGTCTGAAGTTGTGCTGGAGGGAACTGACACCATGAATCCTGCAGGGCTGTTCATCAATCCGTAAGAGTTCGAGGGGGCGGAGATCTTTTTTGAATAGCACGTTGCAAGCCATCCCAGGTATGCTCAATAATGGTCATGTCTGGGGAGTTTGGTGACCAGCGGAAGCATGTAAACTCTTCCTGGAGCCACTCTGTAGCAATTCTGGACGCGCGGGATGTCGCATTATCCTGCTGGAATTTCCTAAGTCCGTCGGAATGCACAATAAACATGAACGTCAATGTCGCCTGTCAGATACGTATGTGGACATGTCAGGGGTCTGATATCACTCCAACTGCACACGCCCCACACCATTACAGAGCCTTCAGCAGCTTGAACAGTCCCATGCTGACATTCAGCACCCAGCGATTCGTGAGGTTGTCTCCTTACCCGTACACGCCCATTCGCTACATACAATTTGAAACGACACTCATGTTTCCAGTCATCAACAGTCCAATACCGGGGTTTGGGGTCCCAGGCGAGGTGTTAGGTTTTGTGTCATGCAACCATCAAGGGTACACGAGTGGGCCTTCACCTCCGGAAGCCCAAATCGATGATGTTTCGTTGAATGGTTCGCAAGCGTACACTTATTGATGGCCCATCACTGAAATCTGCAGCAATTTGTGAAAGGGTCTTCAGTCACCGTTAGTCTCGTTCTTACAGGATCGTTTCCCGGCTGCAGAGATGTCGGAGATTTGGTGTTTTTACCGGATTCCTAATATTCACGGTAAACGTGTGAAATGGTCGTACGGGAAAATCTCTTCGTCGCTGCCTCGAAGATGCTGTGTCCCGTAGCTCTTGCGCCGACTATGACATCGCGTTCAAACGCACTTAAACCTTGATAACAATCCACTGTAGCAACTGTAACCCACCTAATAACTGCGCCGTATTCTGCCTGTTACATATCTCTGTATTTGAACACACATGCTTATACCAGTTTCTTTGGCGATTCATTGTATAACATTTTAATTCTTTTGCAGCACATGACGTCCGACATTATATCTATACATTAATTTCAGTTATCTAAACCATCATAAATAATGACTACAACATTTACAAAGTGCGTAGTTGGACAGATATGCCATCAAGTGAAACTGACAAAGAAGATGGATAAGAATAGTATAGGTAATATCAATAATATTGTTACAGGGTGGCGTCACTCCATGGATTGCAGTTTTGTTTCCAGTTCGAAGTGGGAACACATGTTTCATCACCCGTAACTATGTTCGACAAAATATTCTCACGGTCCCCCTCGTAACTCGTGAGAAACTCCGCACAGATAGTCCTTCGTCGTTCTTTGTAGTCTTCTAGCAGACGGCGAGGTACCCAGCGCAAGCTTGTGGAAGAGTATGTCAACGCTATCACGGTACCAACAAAGATGGCCGGCCGTGCTGGCCGAGCGGTTCTAGGCGCTTCAGTCTGGAACCGCGGACCGCTACGGTCGAAGGTTCGAATCCTGCCTCGGGCACGGATGTGTGTGATGTCCTTAGGTTAGTTAGGTTTAAGTACACTACTGGCGATTAAAGTTGCTACACCACGAAGATGTCGTGCTACAGACGCGAAATTTAACAGACAGGAAGAAGATGCTATGATATGCAAATGATTAGCTTTTCAGAGCATTCACCCAAGTTTGGCGCCGATGGCGACACCTACAAAGTGCTGACATGAGGAACGTTTCCAACCGATTTCTCAAACAGCAATTGACCGGCGTTGCCTGGTGAAACGTAGTTGCGATGCCTCGTGTAAGAAGGAGAAATGCCTACCATCACGTTTCCGACTTTGATAAAAGTCGGATTGTAGCCTATCGCGATTGCGCTTTATGGTATCGCGACATTGTTGCTCGCGTTGGTCGAGATCCAAAGACTGTTAGCAGAATAAGGGATAGGTGCGTTCAGGAGGGTAATACGAAACGCCGTGCTGGATCCCAACGGCCTCGTATCACTAGCACTCGAGATGACAGGCATCTTATGCGCATGGCTGTAAAGGATGGTGCAGCCACGTCTCGATCCCTGGGTCAACAGATGGGGACATTTGCAAGACAACAACCATCTGCACGAACAGTTCAACGACGTTTGCAGCAGCATGGACTATCAGCTCGGAGACCATGGCTGCGGTTAGCCTTGACGCTGCATCACAGACAGGAGCGCCTGGGATGGCGTACTCAACGACGAACCTGGGTGCACGAATGGCCAAACGTCATTTTTTCGGATGAATCCAGGTTCTGTTTACAGCATTATGATGGTCGCATCAGTGTTTGGTGACATCACGGTGAACACACATTGGAAGCGTGTATTCGTCATCGCCGTACTGGCGTATCACCCGGCGGGATGGTATGAGGCGCCATTGGTTACACGTCTCGGTCACCTCTTGTTCGCACTGACGGCACTCTGAACAGTGGACGTTACATTTCATGTGTGTTACGACCCGTGGCTCTACCCTTCATTCGATCCCTGCGAAACCCTACATTTCAGCAGGATAATGCACGACCGCATGTTGCAGATCCTGTGTGGGCCTTTCTGGATACAGAAAATGTTCGACTGCCACCATGGCCAGCACGTTCTCCAGATCTCTCACCAACTAAAGACGTCTGGTCAATGGTGGCCGAGCAACTGGCTCGTCACAATACGCCAGACACTACTCGAACTGTGGTATCGTGTTGAAGCTGCATGGGCAGCTGTACCTGTACACGCCATCCAAGCTCTGTTTGACTCAGTGCCCAGGCGTATCAAGGCCGTTATTATGGCCAGAGGTGGTTGTTCTGGGTACTGATTTCCCAGGGTTTATGCACCCAAATCGCGTGAAAAGTAATCACATGTTCTAGTATAATATATTTGTCCAATGAATACCCGTTTATCATCTGCATTTCTTCTTGGTGGTGCAGTTTTAATGGCTAGTAGTGTATAGAGAATATTACAACTCGACCAGCAGCTGTGGAAAGTTTCTTATGTTAGACGTCTATCGTCTCTTCGCTGCGTGCTTCTTGAGCTACGTTGAAATATCATCCACAACAAAATTAATGATAGCTGTTCGCCGCCGATGAGTACGCGGCGGTCCGGGGAGGTCTGACACGCGACGTGAGCTGTGGCGGATTATGAGTGACTTCCTGTCGCTAGAGACGCCGCAGAAGCCGCCAGCACAAGGGGCTGAGGCGTAGTACTCGCTCGGCAGAGCCGGAGAATGGATCCGCGGGGACTGCGTTCAGAAGTGGCTGGGAGCGTAGCGGGGTTAATTACGACAGACGCGGCATCAGCGAGTGCGCGCCTGTTAATTAACTGTGATTATCGGCGTATCTGCGCGCGACGCGGCGCTAGATCCCACAGAGGCGCTCGGGGCTGCGCCGCGTTCTGGCCAGGGATTCTCTCCCACACGGTGATGGCTCGCTGCTGGAATGTCGAGAACATTTGTCTCGAACTCAGCACGTGGGACGGAGGATAAATTAGCTGCTATTGCCGCTTGGTATCTTTCCGAACTGAGGTACAAATACGTAGTGCTTGTGAAAAGGAGTCACTCGATTTGCAGCGAAATGCAGGAAGATCTGCAGCGGATAGGCACTTGGTGCAGGGTGTGGCAACTGACCCTTAACATAGGCAAATGTAATGTATTGCGAATACAGAGAAAGAAGGATCCTTTATTAAATGATTATATGATAGCGGAACAAACACTGGTACCAGTTACTTCTGTAAAATATCTGGGAGTATGCGTACGGAACGATTTGAAGTGGAATGATCATATAAAATTAATTGTTGGTAAGGCGGGTGCCAGGTTGAGATTCATTGGGAGAGTGATTAGAAAATGTAGTCCATCAACAAAGGAGGTAGCTTACAAAACACTCGTTCGACCTATACTTGAGTATTGCTCATCAATGTGGGATCCGTACCACGTCGGGTTGACAGAGGAGATAGAGAAGATCCAAAGAAGAGCGGCGCGTTTCGTCACAGCGTTATTTGGTAAGCGTGATAGCGTTACGGAGGTGTTTAGCAAACTGAAGGGACAGAGTCTGCAAGAGAGGCGCTCTGCATCGCGGTGTAGCTTGCTGTCCAGGTTCCGAGAGCGTGCGTTTCTGGATGAGGTATCGAATATATTGCTACCCCCTACTTATACCTCCAGAGGAAATCACGAAAGTAAAATTAGAGAGATTCGAGCGCGCACGGAGGCTTTCCGGCAGTCGTTCTTCCCGCGAACCATACGCGACTGGAACAGGAAAGGGAGGTAATGACACACCGTTGGGTGGCTTGCGGAGTATAATTGTAGATGTAGATTACACAATTCTATATCTCCTACGAGACAGAAGACAGAAACCTGGGGTAAATTTTAACTCGCGCATTGAAGCCACACAGCGCAACAAAAATAAAAGATCACCCTTTTTGGAATTTGTCGTCTTCCAGCTCTTTGACACTTGTACTGCAGGACGGAGACAACTTTGCGGCGGCTCCATTATGCTCTGAGGAACATTTACGAGGGTATCCGTGGGTCTAGAGGAGCTTGGCCAAAGCACCAGGACGACCAAGAAGTAGCACACACTGTTTGCAGACCACGTACACCCCTTGATGACGATCAAGTTTCCCGACGGCAGTGGCATTTTCCAACTAGGTAATGCATCATGTCACAAGGCCAAGAGTGTGATGGAATGGTTCGAGGAACACGGTGGCACTAAAAGCACTCCGTCTTCAGGCCACGAGTGGCCTACCGGTGCCATCCGACAGCCGTGTCATCCTCAGAGCAGGATGCGGGAAAGGAGAGGCGTGGGGTCAGCACACCGCTCTCCCGTTCGTTATAATGGTAGTCTTAACCGAAGCCGCCACGATTCGGTCGAGAAGC
Source organism: Schistocerca piceifrons (assembly GCF_021461385.2). Lineage (NCBI taxonomy): Eukaryota > Metazoa > Arthropoda > Insecta > Orthoptera > Acrididae > Schistocerca > Schistocerca piceifrons. The sequence goes on along the minus strand of NC_060138.1, from coordinate 140,897,329 downwards.
TCCTCAATTGGCATCACGAGGCTGAATGCACCCCGAAAAATGGCAACAGCGCAGGGCGGCCTGGATGGTCACCTATCCAAGTGCCGACCACGCCCGACAGCGCTTAACTTCGGTGATCTCACGGGAACCGGTGTAACCACTGCGGCAAGGCCGTTGCCAACACAGTGGCGAGTTCCAGTTTATTTGCTTTCCCCACGACTTGCCCGATCTGAACCCAACTGAACACATCTGGAATGTGAATGAACGTGGCGTCTGAGTTCATCGCCTCCCTCCCCTGAATTTACGGGGGTCGTATGACTTCTGAGTGCAGATGTGGTGCCAACTCCCTCCAGCGATCTACCAAGGCCTCATTGCCTCCATACCACGACGCGTCACCTCTGTTGTCCATGCGAAAGCTGAGAATTCCTGCTATTAGGTAGGTGGTCGTAATTTTTTGGCTGATCAGTGTAGTAGTCTTAGTCATATTTCCTCGGAAACCTTCAGAGGCATTTATCTCGAGAGTTTTTTCGAGTTGTATCGAACTTCATTTCAGAACTTCACCAGAAATATAAAAAACGACAAAAATCTATTTCCGGGTGATCTTCTAGGGAGTGATTTTCTTTCCACGATTATGAGTCACACTCCACCGTGCACCACGGACCGAGCACCACGGACCATACACCTAATGGGATGACAGTGCGCAAAGAAAATCGCGAAAGAACGAGGCCATACCATCTGTATGTCTGCGGCGAGCGCCTGCGGGCAGAAGGCTAGAGTAGCGGGCAAGACATTTTTTGAAATCCCGTAATTGTCTCTCACTGCGACGCCTAAATTTGAAATTTGTGTCAAAGATGCCTACAACCTTCCTCTGTAACAGTGCAAAGGCGCGATTCTCTGTGACGCTTCAGACAACGAGGTGTCGACACATGAGAAGAAAAGGTCACACCTCAGATGTTGATGTGAAATGTGAGGTGGGTTAATGATGTCACATTGGCACCAAATTGCATCACAATTCTGACCAACGCCATCACTCCGTCTTTTGATGATCCCGCGATGGAGGTCAGAACCTTGACATCCAACGTTGAAACCATGCGGTTTTCTAATGGATGGCTAAGAAAAACATTTCAGGCACGCCGCCGCTAGAATCGTCACTGACAGGCATCAGCTGGTGGCATAAAGGGTGTCAATAAAATCAGCTCTTCTTTTAGGGTATTCATTTATCACATTTCGCGCTAGAAAACGACAGTTTGCAATGCAATGCCCAACAGAACAAACTTCTTACCTATCTTTGACACTGCTGACAACCGTGCACGATTCAGTCCTCTTCTAAGGACATTGTCGGGCTTCAACCCAATTGTATTTTGAAATGATGATTACATCAAGACCCTAAGCTGTCGACAGGCGTTGATATACACCAACGGGGACAGTGGATAATGTGTGCCCCGACTGGGACTCGCACCCGGGATCTCCTGATTACATGGCAGACGCTCTATCCATCTGAGCCACCGAGGACACAGAGGACAGTGCGACTGCATATCAACGCCTGCCGACAACTTAGGGTCTTGATTTAATTATCATTTCATTCTAGACAGCTGCATGGTCACGTATGGTAACTAAGGGAAAAGATTCCGTACTATCCGCCATTCGGATCTACGAATGGGGACTGACAAGGGGGAAGGGGGGGGGGGGCGTGTGAACATGAGAAAAAGACTGAATAGCCAACAAAAGGATAACGTTCTACGAATCAGGGTGTCAGGTCAAATGTTAGACGTTTGAAGGAAGCTGGAAAACATGTCCTAAAGAACAGATACCATCATCATATACCAATGTACGTTACCTGACTCCGTTGGAGTGTGACGTGGAGGCAAATTTAGCTCTAGTATAGAACGCGAAACCACTAAGGCCAGTCAAGAGCATTCGACAAAATTTGAACGTGGTCCTCGATCAAAGCTTCTCAGCCCTTGTTTCGCATCCTCCTGTGGCATGAGAATGGACCAGTCGGTTCGAAACTAGACGCCAAAATATATGTACTACAACTGTGGCAGATTTGTAATAAAATCTTCATGAAATGAATGGATTGCTCGTCCTACATTAACATTCTGAAATTTGGTACCTTTATAATGAAGGGGTACAGTACCACCCGACATTGAAAATAGGTACAACATTCTTCGTTATTCTTGTCTGAACAACATATTTTTTGTAATAGTAACTCAATTTCACTTAATACACCGAAGCCGGATACCAGTGTAGGAAATAATGAAAATTTATTTATTTAATTGATCACATGTGCACTCCCACAAAATAAATCCCTACATCCAATTTGGTGAGATCTGCGAAATGAATGAATGTATGGTCGTCTGATAACCGCAGATAGTGAATGTGCAATACATGATCATCTTTGAGACGGTACTTGGGTCACCTCTGGTGGGACCAAAGAGATGAAATTTACCTGAGCTTTGAGCGCCTGAAATGTGGCTGACCAATACGGTAGCATGGTGCTCCCTCACCTTGGCCGAGGTGCGAGATCGGCTATGTTTCAGCACTCTGCCGCTGGATCTAATGTTGGTAAGACCTGTCTTAGGTGTGCTCCGTAAAGACAAAAGAGTGGAGACATGGTATGCATGTGAAATACACTCCTGGAAATGGAAAAAAACACATTGACACCGGTGTGTCAGACCCACCATACTTGCTCCGGACACTGCGAGAGGGCTGTACAAGCAATGATCACACGCACGGCACAGCGGACACACCAGGAACCGCGGTGTTGGCCGTCGAATGGCGCTAGCTGCGCAGCATTTGTGCACCGCCGCCGTCAGTGTCAGCCAGTTTGCCGTGGCATACGGAGGTCCATCGCAGTCTTTAACACTGGTAGCATGCCACGACAGCGTGGACGTGAACCGTATGTGCAGTTGACGGACTTTGAGCGAGGGCGTATAGTGGGCATGCGGGAGGCCGGGTGGACGTACCGCCGAATTGCTCAACACGTGGGGCGTGAGGTCTCCACAGTACATCGATGTTGTCGCCAGTGGTCGGCGGCAGGTGCACGTGCCCGTCGACCTGGACCGGACCGCAGCGACGCACGGATGCACGCCAAGACCGTAGGATCCTACACAGTGCCGTAGGGGACCGCACCGCCACTTCCCAGCAAATTAGGGACACTGTTGCTCCTGGGGTATCGGCGAGGACCATTCGCAACCGTCTCCATGAAGCTGGGCTACGGTCCCGCACACCGTTAGGCCGTCTTCCGCTCACGCCCCAACATCGTGCAGCCCGCCTCCAGTGGTGTCGCGACAGGCGTGAATGGAGGGACGAATGGAGACGTGTCGTCTTCAGCGATGAGAGTCGCTTCTGCCTTGGTGCCAATGATGGTCGTATGCGTGTTTGGCGCCGTGCAGGTGAGCGCCACAATCAGGACAGCATACGACCGAGGCACACAGGGCCAACACCTGGTATCATGGTGTGGGGAGCGATCTCCTACACTGGCCGTACACCACTGGTGATCGTCGAGGGGACACTGAATAGTGCACGGTACATCCAAACCGTCATCGAACCCATCGTTCTACCATTCCTAGACCGGCAAGGGAACTTGCTGTTCCAACAGGACAATGCACGTCCGCATGTATCCCGTGCCACCCAACGTGCTCTAGAAGGTGTACGTCAACTACCCTGGCCAGCAAGATCTCCGGATCTGTCCCCCATTGAGCATGTTTGGGACTGGATGAAGCGTCGTCTCACGCGGTCTGCACGTCCAGCACGAACGCTGGTCCAACTGAGGCGCCAGGTGGAAATGACATGGCAAGCCGTTCCACAGGACTACATCCAGCATCTCTACGATCGTCTCCATGGGAGAATAGCAGCCTGCATTGCTGCGAAAGGTGGATATACACTGTACTAGTGCCGACATTGTGCATGCTCTGTTGCCTGTGTCTATGTGCCTGTGGTTCTGTCAGTGTGATCATGTGATGTATCTGACCCCAGGAATGTGTCAATAAAGTTTCCCCTTCCTGGGACAATGAATTCACGGTGTTGTTATTTGAATTTCCAGGAGTGTACTTAAGAGTAGTTTGGAATAATAATTTCTCTATTTCAGGTACTTTTTTTTTGGGGGGGGGGAAATAAATGTCAGGCAGGTAATATTAAGGGGATCGTAGTAATCTTCGGAAGTGACCAACGGTCACAATGAAACCACGTGTAGCAATAAGTTGAAATACTTCCGAGTGCTAAAGTTAAGCTGAATTACTGGCGTGTGTACTATAAGTTGGAAATATTTAAGAAATGGCTTGTGCCGGACTTGAAATTAGGGACGAGTACTTCCACGTGGTGAGTACTGTGTGAGTCTCAATCTGTGTATGAAACAAAGGATAAAGAGAAGTACTCGTCCATGGTATCAGTTGAGGACTCGCGTGTGTGACGAATATGTTCTTAATATTACTTTGCGTGTTATGTTTCCGTGTGACGCTTGATTCAAACTATAATACTCTGAGAGAGAAGCAAGGTGAGGCAGCCATCTATCCAGCAACACCACTTGGCTTGCATTGCACAGGAAGACGTGCATATATCCTCCAGAGTTCATAGTACGAAAGAAAAGTTACGAAGTGAGGCAGTGTCGCGTGAAACTGGGATAAATACTAATTGAAGTGGGAAAGCTGAAAGTGATGTGATTATAACGTTGCCACTATTCTTTGTATTCTATGTTGCCAGTGTGATGTATTTCATGAAATTTAAGTATGTGTGGTTGGCATGGGAGAGTAACAAGATAGTTTCAGACTCAGTGGGTTATGCATGTTCCTTTTTGTACCACTCGGTCTGAAGGAAATTTTCGTGATGATGGGTGTGAGAGTCGAAGTGTGAGATATAGCAAAAGATCCACCATCCTATCCAGAAAGTGCACTATAGCGTTAAATAATTACGAGACCCTAAGGTAGAGAATCACCAATGTAAAGCCGTGCCCACTGGGTGGAATTTCTGATGTGTTTTTGTTGTAGGTCATAGAATTTGTGTGTTTAGGTTATAGAATTTATCGGAATAAAAAATATAGTGAAAAGAAAAAGATTGGTGGCCTTGTTCTTCGAATAGTGTGTAGCCATGATGTCCAGAATTTATAATGTGTGTGCCATTCATATTTAGTGCGATGGCCACGTGTTGACAAAGCCGTTAAATAAGAAAGAAAATGTGGTATTGCCAGTGTGTAGTGAACAGTCAGAGTTGTGCAAACTACTAATAGTCAGATGTGCGTTTCCGTTTCCGTTGCGTAATATTCAAACAGGAGAATAACTTGTAACTTAATTGTGAGTACTAGAGTTCATGTTACTCGATAAATAAGAATGAATCCACTCGCTTGGCAGACCACTCATCTTGCAGGCCTGACTGCTTGATGCCACAGTATGAGCAAGGCATGTGGGGTGCCTCTCAATATAACATCTCCTCTACTTTCAAATTTACCTTGAAGGACCGTAACATAGTTTGGATTGCTGTTTGCCCACGGGGTACTCTTTGCTTTATGTCCTAATTACTTGTCCCGTCTTCCGATAGGATGCTGCTAAACGTTTTTTACATGCCTTGACATGCTGACTGTCTAGTCCTGTACTTGCTGCGTTTTCTCCTCTGAATAGGTATTCAGTCTTTTGAAAATTTTCTTTCAATCCCAACTTATCATATTCTTCTAATGCTTTTCTGAGCATAAAGCAGATATCACTAGCTACCACTACACGTTCATCTGCGAAGAGCAAGGTGTACATACATTGTTGCTTTGTTATCTGAATACCCACTCCCGAACATCTCTCTCTCCACAAGTCTAACGCTTTCTGAATGTATATTTTAAACAATGTGACAAGCAGCGCCGCGCTTTCAATTCTCGTGTAATTCTCAAAGGCTGTGACGAAATTTTATTTTACACTTTTGTTACGCACTCTGCATACTTTCGTAGGTTGCTTGTAACTGTAACGTACGTCCTTTCCAGGACCGCTCCCCTCAGGGCTTCAGTTTCTTCAGCGGCATGAAATCGTACTCAGTGAACCCGTTGTCTGTGAGCCGGCGCGGTAGCTCAGCGTTTTCGGTCAAAAGGCTGCCTGCTCTGCGTAATACAAAAAAGTTGACTGAAGTCTTCGACGATCAACTTGAAAGGGTGTCAGGAGACATCCATCAAGACCAAAGGATGTGGTAGCGTCTTTCACTGGTAGTAAAAACGTAATTGGTTCCCGATTTGAACCCAGCCCCCCCTCCCCCCCCCCCCCTCAACTGCTTACATTTTGTATAAAAATGATCAACAATGGCGGCCGAACACTTCCGACGTAAGAAATATTCTTCATTCAGTCAACGGATTTGTCAAAGAGGACGAAGGAACAAACAGACATTCGGGGCATTCTCTTGCCCTTGGTTTGATGGTTCAAATGGTTCAAATGGCTCTGAGCACTATGGGACTTAACATCTGAGGTCATCAGTCCCCTATAACTTAGAACTACTTAAACCTAACTAACCTAAGGACATCACACACATCCATGCCTGAGGCAGGATTCGAACTTTGGTTTGAGAAACTGTCCTAAAGACGGAAGAATCAGCAGTGATTAACGGCATGAGGTTGTGGAAGGCAATGGAAACCACTGCACTACAGAATACTGAAAAAGTGTCGTGATGATCACTGCATTGGCAGAAGATTCCGGAGTAGCCAAATTGGGATTGACTGCGGGGGGGCGGGAGGGGTGAGGACGTGTGAACATGATAAAAAGACTGAATAGCCAACGGAAGGATAACGTTCTACGAGTCGGGGCGTCAAGTCAAATGTCAGACGTTTGAAGGAAGCTATAAAATCTGGAAACTGAAATGCTAGTTCTCAATATAGTTATAGCGGGCGCCAGTGATGTGAAATGGAAATAAGACAAGGATTTCTGGTCAGATGACTACAGGGTAATATCAACAGCAGTAGAAAGTGGTATGATGGAAGCAGGAAACGTTACGAATAGGAAAGTAGTGCAGAGAATAAGTTAGGGAACAGTTCGGTGATAGGGTTGTTCTCATTAGAATCGTCATCGAACTAACACCGACAACAATAGTTCAAGTATACATGACGACGGCGCAAGACGAATATAAACAGACAGAGATAGTATATAGGATGTTGAATGGGTAATATAGTATACAGAGGAAGACGAAAATCTGATGGGATATGAATGCGGTTGTAGGGAAAAGAGTAGAAGACAGGTTTACAGGAGAATATGGGCTAGGTCCTAGGAATGACAGAGGAAAATAATAGAGTTCTGCAGTACATCCTGCTGGTAATAACGAATTCTCTGTTCATCACAAGAGAAGCAGGTACACTTGGAAAAGACCGGGAAATACTCGTTTTCCTTAGATGAGATTATGGTCAGGCAGAGATTCAGAAATGAGAACTGGCTTGTAAGGCGAGTCCAGGAGCAGATATGGACTCAGATCACAATTTAGTAGTGATGAACAGTAGGCTGAAGTTTAAGAGGCTTGTCAGAAGGAATCACCATGCAAAGCAGTGGGATACGGAAGTAATAAGAAACGAAGAAATACGCTTGAAGTTTTCTGATGCTCAGTAGACAGTTCAGTTGAAGAGGAATGGACATCTATAAAGAGGGCAATCACAGAAGTTGGAAAGAAAAACATAGGTACAAAGAAGGTAACTGCGAACAAACCAAGAGTAACAGAAGAAATATTTCTGTTGAATGATGAAAGAAGGAAGCACAAAAATGTTCAAGAAAATTCAGGGACGCAGATGTACAAGTCACTTAGGAATGAAATAAATAGGAAGGGCATGGATCCTAAGGCGAAATGGCTACTTGAAAAATGTGAAGAAATAAAAAAATAAATGATTATCAGAAGAACTGACTCAGCATACAGAAAAGTCAAAACAACCTTCGGTGAAATTAAAAGCAAGGTGGAAACATTAAGAGTGCAACAGGAATTCCACTACTCAGTGACAATTACAAGGGACAGGATGAAATGACATCTGTTGAGATATCACTGAATAACAACCATGCTACTAGACGGCACTGTACAATGTAAAATTATACGTGAAAACAGAGATTCGAATACATCGAGCTATTAATTGAGGACGTAGGTTGCTTAGCCTACTCTGAGATGAAGAAGACGGCACAAGAGAGGGATTCGCGGCGGGCGGTATCAAACCAGTATCATACGTCCTCTAGAGATGTGTGATAACATTCCTTTCCAGTCTCTTTGCCATTAGTTGTCCTAAAGTAAAAATGTTATCGTCACAGGGTCTTTCCTTCCTGTAACCACCTCTACGTCTACATGGCTACACTGTAATTCACACTTAGTGCCAGGCACCACCTTCACACTGTATCTCTGCCGTTCTACACTCTTACAACCCGTGGGAAAATCCTTCTGAACGACCTCTGACTTCTCTTATTTTATTATGATGATCATTTCTCCACATATAGTTTAACGAAAATAAAATATTTTCACATTCAGAGGAGAAATCTGGTTATTGAAATTTAAGAAAAAATCTCGCCGCAACAAAAAACGCTTTTGTTTTAATTGTTTCCGTCAACTCTCCCACGACACTCCCGTATTTCGAGATAATACAAAACGATCAGTCCTTCTTTGAACTTTTTCGATGTCCTCCGACAATCCTGTCAGCTAATGCAGCACAACAATACTGCAGCAGAGGACGAACAAGCGTAGTACAGAAATTGCCTCTTCTAAGCATTCTGTCAGTAACACATATTCTTTGTTTGCCTTTACCACAACATTGTCCATACGATCATTCCAATTTATGGTGTTCGCAATTATATTTGCGCGGCATTTAGTCGAACTGTCAGCTTTTAATTTTGTGTGTTTTATCGTGTAATAGAAATTTAATGGACTTCTTTTCTACTTATATGGAGGACCCCACGCTTTTCCTTGTACAGAGCTAATTTCCACTTTTCGCACCACGCAGATATCGTATCTAAGCCATTTTGCAATTGGTTTTGACCTTCTGATAGCTTTACTATATGGTAAATGGCAGCATC